>NC_137261.1:3304079-3921119 GCF_053477335.1 Acartia tonsa | reverse complement strand
TTACCCCTTCTGTAGATTTCGTGCTTGAAACGTTTGGACACTCAACTTATTGAACCAACCATCAAAATTCAATAAAAGTCCTAAAAGTTGTTAAGCCATGAATAAGAAAACGTTATTATAAAACTTTGAGGACTAGTGTAAAAATAGCCTAATGTCCACTCCCTCCCTGATCATAATCTCAAACCTCTTGTTATAAGTGTTTAATAATTTGCCTCTATATTATTTCTTGGGGATTTTCTCATCAAAGATTAGTTTTCAAAGAGTAGAAATTTCCTTAAAGTTAGAGATACAGCTAATAACGAAAAATTGGTAAACAAATAATCTAAAAAGAGTAGAAATAGATTTTGTCAAAATAAGTAGGGGGGTGTGTGTGTGTGTGTGTGTGTGTGTGAAGGTATCCTACCCCTATAAATAGTTGTAAACCTTCCCTGGGTCTCTGAGAAGCTCCAATACGACGGTGGTTACCTTAAGCTACAGGCGCACACACATAGAAATCCAGTTACTTTTATTTAAAGTTAACATATATCCTTTAGACTCACTGGAGTGCTTTTTCACTCGCTTTGCTTAAAATTGTATTAGTGACAAATTAAAAGCTTCGTATGTGATCACCATTCTTCTGTAGCTTGTACTTGAAAGTTATGAATGTATACAACAGATAAAAGGGTTAAAATTGGCTGTTCAATCATAAAAACCAATTAATTCTTATACAATGAAAAATAAGTTGCATATTATGTGAAGTAAAAATTTAAAATTAAATCAATGGCTCCTAACCTTGCAGTGCTTTTAGAATCTATACTCAACCTTACCTAAAGTAAGCATAAAAAGTTATGTATATCTATATTTATGTTTTGG
This sequence comes from Acartia tonsa, assembly GCF_053477335.1. NCBI lineage: Eukaryota > Metazoa > Arthropoda > Copepoda > Calanoida > Acartiidae > Acartia > Acartia tonsa. The sequence continues at coordinate 3,920,267 of NC_137261.1, read as the reverse complement.
ATGCAATATGAGGGAAACCGCTAAAGATTTATTTAGGTACTGTTATCTTTCTCTTTATCTCTTAATTTTTTTTAAAGTGACATTGTTAACTGGTATTTTACCTTGGATCACCCAATTCCTGGGACTAAAAATATCCTGGGAAAGAAAAAAAATATAAAAATAGGTTATAGTATGCAATATAATGTGCTATTTGTCATTTTTGGTTGTTTTGTTGGAAATTGAAGAAATTGGCAGTTTTTGTGTGTGATCAAATTTCAATCATTGGATGGAATACAATTTTAATTGGTTGTTATCCAGTGGTTTCTACGATTGTTATCTGTTATAAATCACAATATATTTTATTGCTGTTTATGCTTATAATTATTATGATTGCAGTATTACAAAATAACTTTTGAAATAGCCAATTATTTGGTTTGATATGTGTGTGGGATCAACAATTTTATGAATAGCTGCTCCATAGTGGTCTAATTTTAACAAATTATAAATTTTGGCGTTGTCTTATTTTAAGTGTCAGCAAATTTAGATTCAATATTGTTAAATGTTATGTAAATTAAAAACTTGAATATAAAATTTAGATGTAGTAACCTTATTTTCTTTATTCTATCTTCTTTTAATACTGCTGGTTTAATTCCAATAACACCATAAAACATGTACGTTCATTAAAAGTTCAATGTTAATTGTAATTGCCAAATTTAGATCAAATTGTAATTCCCAAATTTAAATTCAATGCCCAACAGCTAATTACGTACTTTAGATTTAGATACTGAATTGTTTAAATGTAGACATACAAGGATGACAACATTCATAAACAAGTGAACAAGGAAATTTATAGGAGTTCCTTAAACAACAAAACTAACAAAAAGAAAACTGGGACAGATTAAAATTAATATAGATCTTCTTCTGAAATATTAAAAGACATTCTACCTTACATATGGATAAAGACAATTTTTGAATAACTCCGCTTCTTGAATTGAAGGGCAAACCAATTCTGATTCAAAGAAGAAAGAGAGTTGATGTTGGCCTGACACTGTTCAGTAATTTACCTAACTATTTAAATATTTACCCTGTTTACAAATAGGTTTAAAACATTTTTTAAAGATTGAACTTGATTTTTTAATTCTTTGATATATTGCATACTGAATAATTTCTACCAATTTTTGTGGTAAATATTGAGTCCTTTACTTACACAGTCTTTTTCTTGAAGTCAACACTGAAAATAATAAAATTTTATAAAGCTAACCAAATCTTGCTCCCTTACTTTAAGGAATCCTGTCACTGCTGTACTGTACAAAAGTTAAATGTTCTATTTTAGCCTATATTATTGTTAGTCTTTTTTAGATGCACAGCACTACTTGAGCATCAACAAAAATGTTACTTTAGAATGAAGTGGAATTTATTTCTGATTTTAGGTTTAAAATTCTCCCAGATAAGATAAAATGTGTGTGGTAGAAATTATCATAATTCTATTATATTTCAGCAAAGTTGCAAGGATTTAAGGGTCGATAAATAAACTAAAATATGGATTGTTTAGATATAAGGCCAGGATTCAAAGCTTTAGTTTGTCATGAAGTAATAAAAAAGTGTTGTAAATAGAACTGTGGCTCCAACACTTTTCAATGTTTATTCTTGAATTGTACAGAAAAAAAAGATAGTAAGGGGATCATTGCAACATTCCTTTGACCTATCGGTTCAGTGGTTTTTGAGATCTTACTAAACATAAATACCTAGCTTTTTTTAGTTGTTTATACAGGTGTCAGTCAAGGTAAATCTTCATATCCTTGATCCCTTGATATCCTTACAGGCTATGTACCCATTCCTATTTCCCTGGCTCGAAACACATTCTTAATTCGTACGATATCACACCCAATTGATCAAAAACTGTCGACCATGGTGTTAGGTAAGGCCAATAAATATTCTGATTGAACACACTAGGCAGGGGTAAATATAATTTTAAATATTTTTACTAGAAAGGTTGCTTTGATAATACTGTTTGTTTGATTGTTTATCTATTGTTTGTTTATTTCATAAAGATGCATAATAAAGTAAATTACTTAAAAGGGTTTATATCAAACTAATATTATATTTAAATAATTTTTATTTGATATACTACATTTATATATGAGTATATACAACCCTTTCAGTAATATGAAATTGATTGTGACTTTAAATCTTGAGAAAATTGTTTCAAAATTCAATGCGAGTTATCAGAAATTAATATCATTCCAACAATAGAGCTAAACATAATAGAGTATAGTATTAGTAACATTTTTAAGAGAATAAAATCATTGTAATATTAGAGTTATATTATACATTATGTAGAGTACTGTAAAAAAAGTTATCATAATTGATTTATCTTAAAAAATTGAGTTATGCATTACAAGACTACAACAAAATATATCCTAATTCCTAAATGATATTATTTTAACAAAAGAGTAAGACATTACATAGTACTATATTTTTTATCTATTTTGTATAACTTATTAGAGCTAGAAAACTCCTTAATGTTGACTAAATTGAGTTATATGATGACAAGGCAAAATTTAAAAAATTAAGTTTTATAAGGTTTATCTAACGAGTATGTCTTTTATTTTCGCATCTATCAAATGTTAATTGATATTCTTCGAGTTTGTGTCTCTACACATTAACTAAATATAATGAAATATAATGGGTTGGCAAAATTATAATCGGCTCTTTTATTTTTGGTAAAAGTTGGTGGATAATTCCTTTTTTTTCTTAAATTTTGAAAGAATATATTTCCTTTTGATTAAAAAGTGTAACTAAAGCCCTTAGTTGCCTCTAGGAGCGTAGTAAGTTATAGTATAACAGTATGTATGTATGTCCGCTAATATCATGTAAACAGCTGAGCCGATCATTTGTGGGAGATGAGGGGGGCGAAACAACTTTTCCTAAAACTGTGCGAAATCTTATGTAATGACATACCATAATTATGGGCAAAAATATTTCCTAACATTTTCTTCTAATGACCTATTCCTGTATTCTCATATATATGATTAATACTATTGAATATTCTTTATTATTATTTGCATGTCATGGGTCGCGTAAAGAAACTAAAATGTCATATTATTAGTATACAGAATTATTACTAAAATATACAACAATGAAGATTGTACCTTAAAATTAAATGTAACAGGATGTCTGTAAGTATGTCTGTAAGTATGTATATATCCGCTAAGATCTTGTTATCGGCAGGACATTAGTCTAGGGAATGTTTAGGCTTTTGGAAGGTAATTGCAAATGAAAAAACTTTTATTAAAAACTAAAATGAATTTATGGAGTGAGACCATCTTTAACCTACAGGTTACTAAATAAATAAACGAATAAGATATTATTGGATAATTTCAGTTTTTATCAATTAAAGCGTCAATATTAGTAAAGTAATAAGTGTTAACCGAAATTATGACTTTAGACGGCCAGAATTTTTCACGCAGATCACCCCAATGTAAACAAAACACAGTAATGTAACTACGTACTGGTCTGTAGATTTGTGTTTTTAACGTGGGCTAAAGAACGGAAGAGATATGTACTTTTTAACCAATTTTGATTACTAGATCAGACGGACGGACAGACCCTAGCTAACGAGTAGTTGACTTCTATAATAATAGATAATTACATATTTAAATGATATTTTGAAAATTTAAGATAATATTTTTATAACAAGGTCTTAGAACGTAGTGTTATCCATACTTTTTCGTAATGCTGTATAATAGTTTCTTGTTTCTAAGTGTCAAATATTTGCGTATCCAATCCTATTGTATTCTAATGATTTCAAAACTTTTTATCAACGAAATTATTTATATTTTGGAGGCCTGTTACAATACCCTATCATACAAGCACCAAAGTTTGAATATTTAACAAGATCAATTGTGTCAATAGGTAGCTTATTGCCAATAGATGAAAAAGCTTTGACGAAAACATATTATTGCTTTACTAGTTTAGTAAATATTCAATAGCAATTTTTTCAAATGTTAAGGTAGTGTAATTGTGTGTGTATGTGTTTACTAGTTTGTAGATGTTTTTAAAAGCGAAGCTTTTCTATAATTAGGGTCGGTCCGTCCGTACGTCGGTCCGTCCGTCCGTACGTCCGTCCGTCCGTACGTCCGTAACGGATAGCTTTTTTCGTTAATTTAGGCATGTTAGAATTGTCCTATCGATTTCAAATTTTGCATGGTGATTCCTTTAGTAGTTAGGTACGATTTAAAAAGCGTAGCAACTCTATAATCATTACCAGAATGTCCGTACGTCCATTTTAAACATGTTGATTTTTTTACTTTTTAACAACAAATTTTTATGTGATCTAATTATCCGTTTGATCTGATTTTTTGTATATTGATTCCTGGAACAACAAAGAACAATATTATAAGCGAAGCAACTCTATAATCAAGTCCTAAAAATGTAAGTATATCCATAAACATTATCCTGTATCAAGCAGTTTTTCAACAAATTTACTTATAATTTTCCTTCGACTCTTATACTTCTATATTCTGATTATTCAGTTCAGACACTATACAAGCGTTAATGTCCGTTTGTCCTACCGTTTCAGTGCTTCGCTTTTATGGATGTTGTCATCCTTGTTTTTTTCTACAAACGGGTGTTATGAATCAGAAAAAGATACTTGGTAAACAAGAAAATAATAGTCAAAGGAGTAGATAATTTAAAAGAAACTTAAATGTTAGGGACCCTATTTAAAAGAAGAAGATAGGCTAAAAAAGTGGTAAGAACTAGGAGGGGAGAGGTATGAAATAGATCAAATTCATGTTTGGTTTAGTTTAAATATGGAGCTAGCTAGCTAGCTGTGTGGCTATATTCAGGCAAAGGACATTAATCTTAATGCCCTCTGCTTAGATGCTTTCACTGATAGCTTTTTATACCATATTAATATACATAGAATAGCTTACTGATTATTTTACACTTGAAGAATAGTCAAAACTAGTAAAAAAGTACATGTAAAGCATTTTAAAGCATGTTTATCTGATATTTTTTCTTCATTTCCACCTTTATTGCTCATTACTGACGTATTATTAACACAAGAGTTTTTCTTGTCGTAAGAACCATTTTAACATAATGTTCAACAAGAACAAATGCTACTAGCAACCTAAATCTACCAGTTGATATTTTTTAATAGTGACATCTTGTCTATAGTCAAAATTTAATAAGACTAACAAGTATTGGTATTCTAAACAATTTGATGTCTACTCTTTTCTCTGTTAAACCCAATTTATCTTTAAATAGATCAAATTCTATTATATTCAATATCACTATAGAAATTATATTCATTAGATCAATATATCATAAAACTAGTCAACTTTGAAAATAAAGATGATTTTACCCAAGGCTTAAACCTTTTTTTTGTAGCGCAGCTACTCTATGTATACTTAACTCTCCGTCATTTTGAGTGTCTGTTTGTTAGTCCGTCAGTCTATGCAAGAACATGCATATTTATCTATAATACAAAGTAGAATGATGTCTATCTGTCCGTCCGTCATTCTGTCCCTTAAGATCTCGGTAACCACTAAACCGATTAGATTCTACTCTTCAGGGAATATAACTACTGGTCCTGTGGTAGTTTTAAGCTATTTTCTTGGGGGGTGGGACACCCCCAACCCCACAAAAAAATTCCCCCCTAATTTTTTTTTGAAATGGATACGGGCACATGCAATTTTTTTCTATGGATACGGGCACATGCAATTTTTTTCTGTGGATACGGGCACATCCAATTTTTATTTATCTTTTTGTATTACCTCTTGGGGCAAAGACCCTAGAAGCTAGAGGCGAAGCCGCTAATTTTAATAATAAAATAAGGAACTTCTTAAAATTCTCCTAATTAAAATCCTCAAGCACAAAAAGTATTTTTTAAAGTATATTTTTGAGGTTCAAAAAAATTATTTTTAAGCAGCTATTTTGATACATTACAAAGGCAAATTAAACGATTAAACTTCAATTAACCTATCCCTGTATGAATGATCACACCTCATTAGCTATTATAGTTTCAATGGGTATAAAATTAAAAATCATATAGAATTGTGTCAGAAAGAAAATTGAAAACTTCACGGAATAAAACAGACTTCCACTTTAACCAACAACAACTAAAGTTTATAGTGGCGAATATTGTATTAATTATATTAGATAGAATGTAAAGACTAATAGAAATGATATTTGACTTCTACGAGTACAAAAATAAATTATTTTATATTTATAACAAAAACTTAAAATCAATAAATCAAAAATAAACATCAACATATAAATTCAATCAGTGGTATCAAAAGTATTTGAAAAAGAAAGAGGAAGAAGGAGGGCAGTTTTTTTTATCAAATCATAACCTTAGGGCACCTTTGTTGGATGGTTTAAAGACAACTTCACTTAAATGTACAATTTTTAAAGAAAATTTTAAAATCAAGTTACCTAATTATACAAAAAAAAGTATAGATTTTAAAAATTTAAGTCTTTAATATATCAGCTTAATTATATTAGATAAAAGGAATTGCCTTTCAACTTAAATATACCCAATTTCATCATGAGAAGTGTGAAAAAGAATTCGTAAATTCTAATTTTGCATCTGAGGGTTGCTTAGACTAAGTGTGAAGCGACTGAGCCTAAGCTGCGTGGATTCTGCGAACCGTATGGCTGGTTGAGGTAACAGCTAAAGCTCTTCGCAGGCACTCATATAAGTGCAGTCATGCACTTACGGGTATTTAAAGATTATTTTAGAAAAAAAAACAGTACATGTTGTTAAAGGACCAATGTAATGACCATAAAGTTAACCATTTGCCAATACCTAGAGGCAACCTCTCAAAGTGTTACAGTATTTAAACAAATAATGATTAAATTCGGTATTTTAAAACAAAACAAACAAAATTAGAGAAACTCTTTTGCTTCTTCTGGAAATGTTTACCTTTGATCTTAATATCAAATCTTGGAACTTCCCTACTTGCATTTTAATGAATATTAACAAAACTATGAAAAAAATATTTTTTAAATGGCTTGTTGGTTATATGACACGAGACAGGATTCTACAGAATTAAGAAAAGAAAAATAATGTAAAATTTATTCGATACTATGAAATTTTTCTGAAATGAATAAACACTACTGTGAACATTATAACAAATAGTATACACATCACCTTATAGTCAAATACAAATCTAATAATAGATTTTGAAATTATCATTTTTAAATTCAGATTAATAAAAAATATAAATTAAGTCAGTTCCAGGTTCCAGATATGATCCCACAGTTTATAATCTTGCAGGCTATTATCCTCCAGGTCTCCAGTAAACTTTAAATAGCTTCTGTGTTCGCAATTTCTTTACTTATAAAATATTTAAACTCTCGCTTATCATAGCTTTTTAGATCACCTCAAAATTTGTACAACATTCGGTTTTTTAAATCTATAAATAAAATATATTACTGAGGCCATGGCCAGCAAAAAACTTTGTTCAATGATTGATAGAATTCAGATTCTATGGCCAAAGGGATCACTTAAAGTACAATGTACATTTCACAAGTGAAAGGAAAAATAAGTAGTAGAATAATCGAGTTTTATACAATTCAACCCTATAAAAGTAGTAAAGTTTTTGTGTTTGCCCTTTAAGATCTCATTAACAACTTAACAGGGTTGAGTTCTCTATTTGACATGAGGTTATTTAAAGTAATCCAGGTAAAAAGTATCACTCTAATATTGACAAAAAAGTATTTTTACTCAGACCTCTTCTTGTCCACCAAAATCTCTTAGGTTTAACAATATAAAACGCCCTATTCTAGTTTGTCTGCTGTCCAGATGCAATATAAGGAAAACTGCCAATATATCTACCACTTCATCTGTACAAATGTCACAATGACCTGAAGATAGATTTTGTAGCCTCTGGGGTATTGAGGCCATTATATTAAGTTCAGAGGACATTTAGTCAATGTATACAGATCAGATTAAATATTATAACTTTTTAAACCGAGAGCTGATAGTTGACTTATATTTGAACAGTTAAAGTCGACACAGTAATGAAATAACTATAATTTCTGGACTTGGACTTGGATTTGCGCTGGCATTTTAGACCAATACTTTCGATATGGAAATTCAATACAGAGGCGTAGAGAAAAGGGGTGTATCCAACCCTCTACACTCCCTTGATAGGGGTCTACACCCCCCTACAGCAGCCAAGGGGGATGTCAACTTAAAAATTCACAGCCTCCTTAAATTTAAGGGGGCTGTATAAAAAAATTACAAGCTCTGCACGTCAATTTACCAATCCATTACAGACAGTTTTTCATACCAGTAAAGTCAACTTTTAACACTTCAAGAAGTGTGTAAAGTTATGACTTGAGTGGTTTCATTACAATTAACGGTAAAGAGTTAAGTAAATCAATTTTTTTAAAGCGAAGCTTTTCTATAATTAGATTCGGTCCGTCCGTACGTCCGTCCGTCCGTAACGGATAGCTTTTTTCGTTAATTTAGGCATGTTAGAATTGTCCTTTCAATTTCAAACTTTGCATGGTGATTCCTTTAGTAGTTAGGTACGATTTAGAAAGCGTAGCAACTCTATAATCATTACCAGAATGTCCGTACGTCCATTTTAAATTTTTTTTTTACTTTTTTAACAACAAATTTTCATGTTATCTAACCATCCGCTTGATCTGATTTTTGGTATATTATTTCCTGGAACAACAAAGTATAATGTTATAAGCGAAGCAACTCTATAATCAAGTCCTAAAAATGTAAGTATGTTCATAAACATTATCCTGTATCCAGTAGTTTTTCAACAAATTTACTTACAATTTTGGTTCGACTCCTATACATTTATATTTTAACTATTCAGTTCTGACACTATACAAATGTTCATGTACGTTTGTCCTACCATTTCTGTGCTTCGCTTTAATAGATGTTGTCATCCTTGTTGTAACAATATTACCTTTAAAAAATAGATTAATTTAATTAAATATATTGACGAGACAACATAAGAAACAAGGAAAAATTAACACTTAAAAATCTCATATTTTAAATGTAATTCTTATATTTTTGCATAAATATAACAGTATGTTTCACGTTTTATGGTCGTTTACTTATTCTTTTGACTATGAGTTTCATTACACAAACACACACACACACAAATAAAGGCAAGCACACATTGTTTAGAGAGTTGTTAATCAAAGAGGTATTCAAGTAATTAATCAGCCAAGCAGGAGAGAGAAATGGCAGCCGCAGTTTCCATCTAACTTGGATAAGGCCTTGTATACAAACCTACTTGTAATAAGGAGGTTATATTTACTTTGTTTATGCTATGTTTCATTATCATTATTACGTTTCGGCACTCATCTTAAAGGCCTGTTGAAGATTTAAAACGGTCGTATCTTCTTCGGTTCCGATTATACAGTCGAAATATTTGAACGTTGCAGCTACCAAAAGTCGAAAAATAGTACCTTTTGACTGCTTATTGTAGGTGTTCAGGTGATTGCAGCGGTTCCAGCCGAATTGGCTGGAATTTACTGATGTAGCTTGTCCTAAACTCCATTCTTTTTCCTAAATATGTATTGTGGCAGAACTAGCTATTAATTATGACGATCAAATGCTTAATGAAGGGATTTCAATAAGGTAGATAAAAAAACATTTAGGGGGTCCAAATCTAAACCTTATGGGATATTTAGTAGAAGACAAGGCCCAGATAAACTTAACAGCCAAGAAACTCAGCTGGGTACACAACAAAATAAGATCACAAAAAGTCATCTTGAAAAAAAATTATACCAACTAGCAAGAAGGATTTAATCTTAATGAAGTATCGTAGGTTTTCATTTTATTGTCATTTTAATTTTCTTAGCTTCTCGCTCTCTATCTTTTATTAACACTCCTAACAATTTGTTTAAATCAAATGCTCATTTATTTATCCCAATAATCAAATAATAAAGAAAAACCTACTACTTGATTCTTTTTTTCAATATTAGTAGGTTGAACTTTTTAGTGTAGAATATATATATATATTCAACATTATTAGAAAGCACTTCCTTAAATTATTTTATTTTATATTATAAGCCATGCTATAGAAAAAACTTTGTATCAAAAAACTTTACTTTCCCACACTGCATAGCTGGTTTCTTTGTACGAAAATGTTTACTCTTAAATCAAAGATTACTAGTGGGTGTCTCTTAGAGCCTATGAGAATTGTATTGAAAGAAAAAAAGGAAGCAAAAAAGACCTAAAAACATCTAAATGCTTATGTCTAGAAATAAAATAGCCTAGAACCACACTGTGACCTATGTAAAGCTCCCTTAAAAAAGGGTGATGTAAACAATTAAGTAGTTATGTAAATCCTAAGCTTTAGACAAAAAGCCTTGCTTCTTTAACAGGATGTATCAGTCAATCTCTATGGTAGGCTTTAAATTTTTGGTGAATCAAATCCTGGATATATAAATCCATAAAGTTTCGCACAGTAGGATCACAATGAAAAAAAGGTCTTGTGATCAACACTGCAACACGAAATCTTTCCTTCATCAAAATATGAAATTCACTCGTTAGGTTCATTTGTACCCCTGCTAATAAACTAAAAAAAAAACACTATTTATACAAGGGGTAATACTTATTTCATTTTGGAGAACAAAATGTTAGCCATTATCTTTGTTCATCTATTGAAACAAGACCGCTGTAAGACTGATATAAAACAAAAATGTTGCTAATTCTATTAACTTGTTAATTTCTTATTGACAATGCCCATAAACTTAATAGTACTAGAGTGTAAAATATATTAAAAATAATATAAGTTGATCGGGTTTCAAAGCTACTCTTCAATATTTACCTGTCAGAAAATCTTTCAAAAATATTAAGAATAAATAATGTTTTGTACTAGTACAAAAAGACTTCGAAATATATTATTATGTAAGTTGATTTTTACTCAGAATCTGGGAAAAAAGGTACGGTTGAAATATATTAAAACTAAATTTTAAATATATATGATACAATTTTTTGCTATTTTTTGTATTAACAAACCTTTTATATAAAAGTGTTATTTTTATCATTTTCTGGTAATCTTTGATAAATCTGTTTTATAATCACCCAAAAATTTACCAAAGATATATTACCAAAACATATGACTAATATCTATTGACCAATCCTATATTCCTGTACCATAAGACATATATCCCTGTGGGGCCATATGGTTATATTCAATCATTACAAAAATGTCCCAACTATTTCCCCCACACAGCTCATAATGATATCAGATCTATCTATCTATCTTTTATTCAATCTATATCCCTTTTTTTCACTTTCTTACAAAGATATCTTTTTTATGGTCCTTAACATAATACCTACAATAAAAATAAAAATCATAATTATAATTTGCTTATTTTTCAAAGACAAAGCTTATTTTTAAAGAATTTCTGCAAGTTAATCTTTCAATCAATATATCTAATAGTTATCTCATCAGATTTTTTAGTTTTAAAGGATTTAAACATATTGTGAAAAATCTAATTATTAATTTATTTCAAAGATGCCATTAATAGGGACCTGAAAATAAAATAGTGCAACCACAACCCCCCCCCCCCCCATCCCTCCTCTCTTTATTGTATGTGTACATATATTTGCGCAGTCTGGTCGCCTCATTTACTCTTTTACCAATTAGTCAACTTCCCCCAGATGGAAATTAGTCCAATGGTTGGCACAGGGTGTACCAAAATTTACTCCTTTTTTACTGTAAAGAGATATTATGTAAATCTATCTCATCACACAGATTAGTAGAAACGATTTAAAGAATAAGTATGATGATTTTGTATCCTATAACACGCTAGAATATTGAAACATCATTACATAAACGTAGTAGAATTCTGTTTCTGAGGATTTTGGTGATTTGGTTAAACGTTGGACTTAATGGGTGCTTCTTTAAAGGGGAAATTCATGTTAGACCATGACAAGTTTTTGAGAGGTTAAGTTCCTAAAACAAATAAATATATTGAAATTATTCTGTAAACCACTATTGCCAAATTCCTTTGTAAATGGCACAATTTGTTTGTGTAACCCTGTAGAGAAGGTACACAATGAGGCAGAAAGATATGAGGACGAGAGTATGTTTATCATAATGACAGCATTACCAGGAAGAAGGATAATAATTATCAAAACCAATTACCTAGAATTAAAAGAAACATAAAGGTATTAAACTTGATTGCATCATGAGGCGGGACCTAATTAATTTTGTTAGACGACAATCTCACATGTTTTAAGATTTTAGGATATATTAGTTTTTATTAACATCACTAGTTTGACGTGGTGTAATCAATTTCCTCAAATACTTCGATGAAGTACTTGGGTTTTGTAAACATGTCTCTGTTACAGTCACAACTCTACTGTCTGTGTTTTATTACCAGTCAGTGGTGAATATTTGCATATTTGGAACATAACAAACAACAAATTAAATCAATAGTTTTACTCATATTCAAAAATCTGCGAATTAAGTAAAAGAAAACTATACTTTAAGTATATAATATTAGAGCCTATATGTTTTGTGTGTTTTCTAGAGAAAGACTAAACTACATAACTTTTGTGTCACTTTTGAGGAAAACTAAACATCACAAATATCCTTTTTTCAGGAAATAAAACATGAAGCTTCTCTGAAAAAAGTTTTAGACAATAATCAAACCTACATAAATGCTAATATTTTAAGAAATAAACATCTTAAGAATTTGACTTTTGGCATTCTTTTTTTTTACAAAGAATTATCACCGTTGGTTAAATTTGACGTGTATTCTGTTTCACATTCCAAATTTTTGACACAAACATAACAGAAAAGGTCTCATGATGATTTAAGAATTTTTTTATGCTTCAGAGTTACATCGGTTGAAATATTAGGAACTTTCAAATTATAGGATAAAATATTGAGAATTTAATTTATTTGAATCTGGTAATATTTGTACCTGTCCCTGTATGAGTGTGGGTGGTGTTGTATTCAAATATTAGTTCAACCAAAATTGCAAGCAAACTAAATTCTGCACAACGATGACCCCTAACTGGTCTTATTTTTTGTACATTTTATTTTTTCATTTTTTTACTTTTTTACTTTTTTTAGTAGATTAATATTGCAATAATCACAAAAATGTTTTTCTAATAATAGAGTTATTTTTAAAAAGAAAATATTATAAGCACGGTAGTAGTTATATATACAAAAATTAGAAAAGGAGAAGATATTAGTGCCAACTCTTGGTAAATGTGCACGAACTATTTAATTGTTATGTGTGTTGTATGGATACATTTTTTAACATTTAGGCTCCGCTTTGACTTGTTAACTTTTTAAACCCTTGTTTTTTGTTTTAATAATTTTAAAATAAGGTTCTTTACACCGAAAAAACGAGTCCTTCTACAACTAAGTCTGGCTAGATATAATTAGAAATATTGCAATGACCAATAAACAGGCTCATCTAAATATCAATATCCAACGCTGTTAGGACTTAAAGACAAAGGTGCTTTAACACAGGGTTTTGTTGTCTATAGGACGCCTGGCCTTGTAATGTAATATATCTGGTTTATTTATATGCATATGTAAGAAGTAAATAGCTTAAAACCATCCAGGAACCAATAAGAAACTGCCTTAAAATGGAAAACTCAATCGGCTCAATAGTTAAAGAAATCTTAAGCTTAAGACAAAAAACCTACTGTTTTTCTTGGTTTTGGATAATTTTGTTCTTGTCCATTGGAATAGAAATATACAACTCAGAATTGCATTTCTCGTATTCATTCGATTCCGGTGGATAGGAACCGGTTCTCATCCATACGAAAAAACTATGTCTAGCATCGTATTATATCCAGTTTTCTACGAATATAGAAATGTACAATCATAAGATTAAAACCAGTTTTTTTAGCCGGTGCCTCCGGCACCTAGGGGCTAAAAAAAACTAGTTTTAATCTTATAATTGTACATTCTATATCCGCGGAAAGCCGTTTATAATACGATACGAGAAATAACTATTATATACACATAACCTTATCTAACAGAATTAGTATTTGCTAAAGGATTCTGACAGCGTTGCCATGCATACAATAATACAGCCTTTAAAAAAACAGATAATAAGTAAGATTCTGTAGGTCCGTTGGAAAAAAAAGTTAATTCATAGTAGCCTTGGAGAGCTAATTTTAACCTCTACGAGTCTACACGCTAAACTATAATAAGTTTAAGTTTTAAAAAATAAAATAAAGTGAAGGGGGGAGGGGGACACCATGGAAACTGTCCCAATTTTGTATAACTTTTGCGGAACATGTTCCAGTTACGTCATATTTTTCTTTCCCGAAAAAGAGAAGGGGGGAAGAAAATCTCTTCAAAAGAGATGGGGAAAACCCCCTTTTCTCCCATCTCTTTTTTCTTCTCCCCTTCCCTTTTTTTTCTTTCCGTCTTCCCTTTTTCGGGAAAGAAAATATGACGTAACTGGAACATGTTCCGCAAAAGTTATACAAAATTGGGACAGTTTCCATGGTGTCCATGCACTGTGAAGGAACCCATACGATCCTGTGGTTATCAAGATCTTTTGATACAGACAGACATCCAGCATTTAAAAAATAAAAAATACTTGACAACTTGTATTTAGGTTGGGTGTGGTCCCAGACTATACCAATTCTTAATTTAATTTTTAAAAGAATTTAGAATTGGTTACTTTGCATTTATTATTTACAAATATATATATACATATTTATAACAGATTCATACTTTTCCTAACTGCAAATTTAGGCAATGTAGACAAAATACTTTAGAATGCCTTTCTGTAAATCAAATAGCAATTCTATAATATTTATACAGGGGCTTCACAACCAATTTTTGAATTATGGCTCAGCTGAAGATAAATAAAATAAAAAGAGAAACCAGTCCAACTAAATTTTTTTGGCAATGTTGAAATAACTTAAAATTGTTGATTTTCCTGTGGATTTTTACATTCAGACAACAATTTAGAAAATCTCTGTTTTCTTAAGATACATTTAAAAAGTTGAATTATAAACCTAAAAAAAAAATTCTGACCAGCAGGTTTTTATGAACTACTATCAAATGCCAAATATTAGATAGAACTACTAACAGGGAAAAATAAAAGAAAACTGTAGAGCGGCTTTACCACAAAAAGTATTGAGCCAATTATTGGTTTATTAGCCTATCTCATATCTACATAATGGATTATAATAAGTAGACTTCCCTAGTTTTTTGGGGGGCTACATTAGACTATTTACTGTAACAAAAAGAGTAACAATTGGAAAAAAATTAGAAAAAGTTATTTCTATCTTATTTTGACTTTGCATGCATGCATTTTCTTTATGGACTTTATGAGACCTTTCGAACATAAAAGGACTAAGTTAAAGCCACCTCTATAAGCAGAAACATGTGGTATATACCTTTAGCCAATACAAAAACACAAAATTAGCCGTAAAGATAAACCTTAAATAGTTTGCACTAAAATTAAGAGCTTGGTATTTCAAATATATTAGCTCATTTTTCTCAGTAAAGTAACTGTTCGATAATCAAAAAATGGTACATATCTAATTTCTCAGTATATTAGTAAATGAAGAAAAGACTCCCTTTGATTGTTATACAAAATAATTTCATTGTGTAAAGGGACGAGGAATAAAAAAAAAAAAAAAAAGCTCACTAAAAAGCAACACTTTGAATTCTAAAAATATTGATTAACTAGGTCGGTAATACCATATAGGCAAGATTTGATAGGGACAATTCTTTTTATTATAAAATTACGATTGTTCATTACATTTTGGGTTGCTATTTTAGATAGCTTTGCTGTATGAACTGTTTTAAATCATAAATAAAAATGCTAAGATTAATAACAATCAGTCCTGCATAAAAAGGCTAAACTGTCCCTTTTACACAGATCAAATCAAAATCTTAACTTCTGCGAATTTATGGGACATATTTTTTCCCGAAGCTTTATCCCTTTTATTTGTGATAAAAATGAGTAAGTCAGGGAAGCAGATGTTATACTTGTATATATTTACTAATAACCAATACAAAGTAAGGGTGTGGCAATAGAAGTTAATATTTTTTACCCTATCGTAATGATCAATGTTAAATTCATCTTACATTTTTGGATAGGTTTGACTTGTTGTTTGTATGTCTAAGCATCATTTTTATTCATTTTGTCATCCTTGTTTTACTATTATTTTTATGAATTTGATGGTTTAGGTAATAAATGTATAGGTATAGATGTATAATCCAGACAACTGCCTGGCTTAAGGGGAGAAGAACCGTTTCGTCTGTTAACAAACTGCTTTCTGTTCTTTGTATGAACCTGGCTGTGTTCATATTTCCGACGCTACGCTATTAGCAGATTTCAAAGACCCAATAAAGAATTTGGACAGGGACCTCACCCTGTGTACAGAGTTACATATAGCTTATGCTCCCTCTATTCTTTTACTTTAATGTTCTGGTGTCCATTTCACTTAAACTTTGTGACAGAATATTGATGATTTGGAGTGGGTTTCTTCAAGCAAAATTATATAAATCATTTTTGATATAAAAAAAGATAACAATTAGCATTACATGGAGAATATAAAGTGCTGCATAGAGAATTAACTACTAATAAAACTTACATACTGTGTAAGAATTTTAATCCTTTCATTTAATAAAAGATTAATAATTCGGCATTATCAATCCTATTATATAAAGTAGTAAGCTTTTTTGTCTGTCCCGAAGGATCTCGCTAACCACTAAACCGATATTGTTCTCCTTTACAGTAAAGCTTCTTATTGGTCCTGGGAAGGTTTTAAACTATTTTTGAGGAGGGTGTCTTCACCCCCCCCCCCTCAACAAAAACATATTTTTTTACTCTTTTGTCACTAATATTTAAAATGGGATGAGGTCGACTTTTCACCCTTAAGTGCCCCTAGAGGCTTTTAGGGGGCGTAGCCGCTAGTATTTTATAATAGGATAACAGCAATATATTTACATTCAAAAACGAGTTTTCTTATATTGATTATAGAATTGCCATTCGCTTTTACAGTTGCACATTATTGTCACAAAAATCGTCGAAGTTTAATTTTTGTAGATTGTTCAGTTTCTTTTTTGCTTTCAATATTAGAAATAATTTTCCCAGTGTTGTAAACTTCAACCTTTCTTTTATCAATAGATCGTAACATTTATTGAAAAAAAATTGACGAACTCCTGTCAATAAAAGTTCATGTTACTTGACTATTGGCAAAACAAAGGTTTATTCTTTTCAATTTCAGTTTATTATTTGTATAAATGTAGAAAGTCTAGATCCTCAATATTTTAATTGGACCAAAAGCAACACAGTGTCAGTGGCGTGCGAACCGAAGGGGGCATTTGGGGCAATCGCCCCCCCCCCTAGCGACCAAAACGCCTCCCCCTGCCCCCCCCTAGCCACCGCCCCCCCTGACCCCCCCTAAATGTGGAAAAATGCCCCATTTTGCCCCCCCCTGTTCAACAAAAATGCCCCTTTTTGCCCCCTACCCTACAAAAAGCAAAACTATCCCAGTTTCCAAAAAAAAGATCAAGAAATACTCCAAAAAAAAAATTTTTGGCGCTTCGCGCCAAACAGACAGTTACTATTTATTTAACCTTACCAAATTTTTAAATTAGTGTAGAAATTAGGTTATAATCTTTTTTCATTGAACATAACAAACCAGGTAATAGGAAGTATTTTATTTTGTATAATATAAACTTTTTACCAAAGAAATTTTGTACATCCCCAATGATGATACACAACATTACCCCTTATATAGATTACAATTAGTGGATGAAATGTATGGAAACTCAACTTAATTAACCAACCAATCAAAATTCCATTTAAGTCCCAAAAGTTGTTGAGCCAACGAATAAGAAAATTTTATATGAAATATTGGGGACTAGTGTAATAAATAGCCCAAAACCCCTCCCTCCCTGCATATTTGAAGATAAAAATTTGCGCTTCGCGCCCTTCCAAATGGTTTCTGCTTTTTATCACATTGTGTGTTTTGTTTTTATTTCTTTAAAAACATGTGTAAACAACAAATATTTAATCAAAAAGTTATTTTATATAAAAAAGAAACAGCGTTAATATTTATCTAAGCCTTTTTCTCAACACTGTATGTCTGTCTATTGAATAACTATATATGATGTCATATTATTTTCAGGATAAGTTTATCATTTTTTTGTGTATATACCCTTACAAAAAGACATGTTTTTTTTTATGGCAATTTTCATTAAAAACCCTTAGAACTAACTACACTCTATATTCCTAACTTGATAAAATACTCCACTCTTGTTGTCTTTAATTGATTTTAGTTCAAAGGGGGAGTAAATATTTTTAGGTGCGCTTCACGCACCGCCCTTATAAATGATTGGAAACACCACTTAATCAAAAATTAACATAGTTTTAAAGTGCCATTTAAAGAGGGTAGAATATGTTGATATAACTTTTTAGCATCTCTATAATTCACTATGGCTGTCAGTACGTAATGCTAAGGGGGAAATGTGATTTTTTCAACTGCAATTAAAGATAGAAGGCTAAAACTTAATGTTAACATTCCCATCATTATGGAGTATAATTAACTATTAAAAATTCATGGAGGTCGGACTGCTTTTCAGGACGTTTTTGGCTATTTTTGTATCTTTTAAATTTCGGGTATAGTCCTTTTTGTGACATTGCCTCTTAAGGTGCATTTCGTTGTATTTTCACAGTAGCTTTTCACCTATTTATAGCTCCTGCGGGGCCAATTGCCTAACCCTGCGGGGAATTCACCTAACCTAACTTAACCTAGAAAAACATATTAAAAGCTACTATGAAAATACGACGAAATGCCCCTTAAGAGGCATTGCCACAAAAAAAGACTATACCCCAAAGTTTTCCATATTTCAAAGAGATTTTACATCTGTAGATGAAAGGACAAGTAATTTTTTTATTTTTTACATAGTTCTTTATATCTTTGGTTTTTATGGTATGATAAATTTTTTTGTGGATTATAAGATTTAAAAAAAAAATTTTTTTCGCTGTTTCGAGCATCCAGTATGTAATTTACTTTGACTGTCATCACACAACATACAGGAAAAAGGATTTGTGACTTTCTATCTAAAATATTTATTTATTTCAACAGATGCCCTTTAAATCTACTTGTCTGTTTTCTTATTAATGATTTTTTGTGCTTTGCTACTTAAAGATGTTGTCATCCTTGTTGCCATACAATAAAGAAATATTTAAAATCCGTTTTACATATTAGGTTAATTTTTGGTAAATTATTTCTAAAATAAGTGTTTTTATGTCCCCCCCTCAAAAAAATTTTTTAATGGGGTTATTCATCCTTCCTGATGAGATTTTATAACATCCCCTTCCACCCATAAAAAATGTTTTGATGGGGGGGGGGGGGGAGGTTAAATTATCTTCTGTACTTTTTTTTTGAAGATGCTTTCTAGCTCCCTTCCCTTCGGTCATTGTAGGGTAGGGAGAAGGGATGGGGGAGAAGAGATGGGGGGGGGAAGAGATGGGGGATATAAATGGGAAATAGGGATGGGGGAAGGGATGGGGAAGAGGGGATAAGGACTAGAAGGCCCATAATCAAATAATCCCACCCCTTAAAACGCCCTTATTTAAAATTAGTTTATATAATCAAAATGCCCCCCCCTAAAGCAAAGTGCCCCCCCGGGGCACTTTGATTTAGGGGGGGGCAAAATTTTACAAAATCTTCAAAATGCCCCCCCCTAGACAAAGTGCTTCGCACGCCGAACAATCCGACTAAATTATTGGTG
The DNA here is from genome assembly GCF_053477335.1 of Acartia tonsa. Classification (NCBI taxonomy): domain Eukaryota; kingdom Metazoa; phylum Arthropoda; class Copepoda; order Calanoida; family Acartiidae; genus Acartia; species Acartia tonsa. The sequence continues at coordinate 3,900,555 of NC_137261.1, read as the reverse complement.
GAATGTGTACACATTTTTGTACGAAAGAACAGTATTTTTTTCTAATTCATTTTTATGATACTAGCGGCTACGTCCCTAGAAGCCTCTAGGGGCGCTTAAAGTAGGAGGGGGAGAAGTCGACCTCATCCTATTTTAAATTTGAGTTTCAAAAGAGTAAAAAAAAATTTGCGGGGTAGGGGGGTGAATACACCCTCCCCAAAAATAGTTTAAAACCTTCCCAGAACCTATAGGGAGCTTCACTGTAAGGGAGAATAATATCGGTTTAGCGGTTAGCGAGATTCTTCGGGACAGACAAAACCACTTACTACTTTTTATAATACTAGCGGCTTCGCCCCTAGCCTCTAGGGGCTGTGCCCCAAGAGGTTTGATCAAACCAATTTTCGTATTTTAGATTTAAAATAAAAAAGAAAAAGAAAAAAAAAATTTTTTGAGAGGAATTATTTTTTTTTTTGGGGGGGGGGGTAGTCGACCCCCCAAGAAAATAGTTATAAACCTTCCCGGGAACTATGAGAAGCTACCCTGTAAAGGAGAACCCGATCGGTTCAGCGGTTAGCAAGATCCTCCGCTACAAACAGACAAACAAACAGACAGACATCGTTCTACTTTGTATTATAGATGATTATATTGGAGAAATTTAATTTTCTTGGCTTTTTGAAAGATTGACGTATGAATTTTTGTGTGAAGATTCCTATGGCAAACAAGCATTAACTTATATGTCACTTTGTCTTCAAACTATTTGATTGTTTTTTAAAAGTAATAAGTTCTTCTACTTTTATACAATAATATATTGACAAAGAAATATAGAAATATTTATTTAGTTAACTCGTGGAAGTAACATTTGATCTCATTCATATTCAACCCTATAAACTCATTATTCTACAGGGGTCAATATCTACAATAAAATATCAGTATTTTTTTATTTAAACATGGATATTATGTACAATTCTAGCGAAGTGTTTTTAAAAAATAGTTTCCTGTTTAGGGTACCCATTAGAGAATAATTTCAGAATTTCAGTAGGCATAAATGTTTTTTATTCACTAGTGATTTAGCCCATAGCCGTTGACGTGATCTTAAGGGACGAACACACACAATATATACAAAACTATAGAATATGATTTATTGGGCATTTTTAATGTGAAATATATTAATCCTTTTTTAACCCACTTGAAAATAGATTTACACCATTCGCATGAGTTATCATCTCGTGGTGGTTGAGTGGGGAATTAAAAATCAATACTATTTTCCCACATATACACTTCCCCTTTTTTTTGAAGTAGCGACGCTACTCTACAATCTCCCTAAATAATGTCTTTTTGATCTGTTTGTAAATTATGCTCCAGAATGCACAATTTAATCACTTTAAGGTTACTTAAAAATAGAACGGAGGTGGTTCAAAAATATTTAATACTTAAAAAATGGCTTGACGCAAGCACACCTACAGACATATTCATGAGAAGCGGAACATTCTTAGAAATCAGAAAGGTATTAACATACAATTTGGCTTTGCTTAGGTTGTTGTTATCCTTGTTTCCACCAACGCATTAAACATATTACACGTAGATCTTGATTCAATTGAATAAAATACACATTTTTGACAGATGTGTATTAAAAAAACATAAAAAAGAAACTCGGTTTTTTGAATACAATTTTGTCTGTTCGTCGTTCTGTAATGCTTTTATACACAAAAACAGAACAAACTAATAAAAAACAAAGGTTTATAATGTGAACACAATGCTAAGGTTACACGCAATCCTGAGACTCAAATAAAGTTTAGTATAATATAATTTTATCAAATTTGATAATCAGTTTGGTAAATATTCAATTGAATTAGAATTTTAAATATTTTACTTTACTGAAGTAAAGAGAAAAACACTTTATAAAATTTAAAAGTTTGTGTGTCCTTTTAAATAAAATACCGCAAATGTTCAACACCTGATTTAAGAAATGGCATTTAAATATACAAAAAAATATATAGAAGAATAAAAAGGGTTTGTGAATTGAATTAAAAGTATTTCTTTCATTCATTGCAAAATGTGCAATATTAAACGGCAAAAAGTTTGCCAACATATATTTTTATTGTTGTCAAATTTTTGAATATTGTTAATTACCAGTTATTTTGCAAATAAAAAAATGGTTATAAATTTTAGTGACACATGTTTCATTCAAATTAATTAAAGATCGATGGTCTTAGAATTATTATGCTCTTTAAAATCTATTATACGGAGAAATTGGTTTCGATTTTTTGGGATATTGCTTTAGGGTAAATAGTGCTTTTTTTGCAACATACTTAAGTTCAAAAATCACTTTACTTTTGTGATTATACATATATTATTTATATGCATAGAATAGTTATGTATCAAAAAGTTGGGGAATAATCCCTTTCGTGGCAACGCCCCTTAAGGGGCTATTCGTCGTATTTTTTAAATGTCTTTTTATAGGTTATTTTAGGTTAGGTTATATTGGGCTAGGTGATTGTCCCACAGGGCTGGGCAATTTTCTCCGCAGGTGGTAGAAGTAGGAGAAAAGCTACTGTTAAAAATACGAAGAATCGCCCCTTAAGGTGCGTTGCCACGAATGAGACTATACCAAAAAGTTGTAGTTAAATTTGCGTACTGAAATTAAAAATCTATTTTATTCTTAATTTTCCCCATCGGAAAATATAATTTCGAAGTGTTAAAAAGTTTAAAGTTTGACTCATTAGAGGAATATCGGCTCTTTAACTCAAATATTAATATAAATTTATTTATATAATACGTTTGTAGCTTTTTTTTTACTTGTTCCAAAAGTACATAGAAAATATATATTCCGGTTTAAAATTAATTATTATCCAGTGATCTAAAGGAATAAGACAGTGGCTGATAAATTGATGTACATCGCCAACGTTGATACACAAAATTGCCTCTTCTGTAGATAAAAATAGTGGTTAAAACGTTTGAACTCTTAACTTAATGAATCAACCAATCAAAATTCAAAGTCCCCAAAATTGTTGATAAAAAACGTTATTATAAAATTTTGGGAACTAGTGATATTAATAGCTCATTGTCCTTTCTTTCTCCGATCATTATCACAATATTCTAGTTGTGCCACTTATGGATATAAATGTCCTTGTTATGGTGGTGTAAGTCCCCTTTTATTTGTGATAGTGGTTAGATTAAAAGATTATATTAGCTAGCCGAGGAAAAGTGAGAGAGGGAATAAAAAGGATATTTTTAAGAATGCAGCTTCTCAATAACTAACGTCGTTCAGTCCATCCGTCTAATGACAGAGTAAGTTAACAAAAATCAAAGTAGTGGACATGTTTTGTCCCATTATTGACAACCAGATAGAGGTCTGAGTTTTATGCTGTAGATTCCCTGTACATGTTGTAATGTTAAGCACAAGATTGTAAACTAGAAGTATTTGATAGTTTGACTTTCACATAACCTTCAACAATATTTTTTTCAAAAGTATAAATACGTTTGTTTGAGAGGAAGAGAGCAAATTAACGTAGTTAAAGAAACAAAATTCTTTAAATTCAATAATCAAATTACAAAATTACATTAAAGTAAAATATAAATTACTAGTAGGTACATTCCCTAAAGAGTAGAATCATATCAGTTCAGTGGTTACTGAGATATTTGCTGTCCATTTATTTATTATAAAAATGTCTATAGACCTCATTGTATCTTGTAATTGTATTTGTTGTTACCATTGTATCTATGTATGTATGGTTGTATGGTCATTTTGTGATTGTATTCTATTCACTTATATCTATTGGAGATATATAAGGAGAAAGAAATAGGTACTCTGAAGAAAACATTTATAGAATAAACGGAGAAGTTAGTTCGAATCCTAGCCCAAAGATGTTAAAAATTGTACCTCATGCAGGCCCTGATAGGAGGTGCATGGTTTATTTAGTTGGAGTACTGGGAATGCCTAGAACCAAAACAGGTGCAACTCATTCTCATAAAGAATCAAGGCTTCCCGACAAGCGTCGTGAAATAAAAGAGTTGGTTTTCTTCTTGTGAAATTCTTGGAGGTACCAATGAGACTTTATAAATATTTATTCTGACTACCACTCTGACTGTTGTAGCCCTATTTTATGTTCATATGGCTACAATTGTCCTTGACTTGGCTGTGACAAGGGATATTGTCTGATTGATGTTATGAGCACTGTCAATTTATGATTAGGAACACTCTAGGCCATACACATAGGGATAAGTCTTTTGTGTACGAAATAAGAAGGTTTTAGGTAAAGCATTTCAATATTTAACAATTCATATAAAAAGTCGGCGTTATCCCCCCCCCCCCCCCCCCCCCGACTACCGACAAACAACTATTTTAGGTTAGGTTAGGTTTTAGGCTAGGGGGCCGAGCGCTGCGGCTAGGCAGGCTAGGGAGCCGAGCGCTGCGGCCAGAGTTCATAGTTCGCTGTCGGGGGGGTGGGGAGGGGGGGGGGTACTCAAATTTCTATTTGCAAATCATTTTAAATTCCCGTCACCCCCCTCCCGTTCCCCCTTTGAAACAATCAACAGCCACAGCCGAAAAATTCGTTCCAGCTGCAACCTGCAACCTGATAATTGTTGACTTGCAAACTGCAAAGCCGAAAAACTAAGATTTTACTATAATATTCAAGAAGTGAGTCTAAACACGACTAAAAGTAAGTTGAAAAATATAAAAGAAACAGATGCTTCGCATCTATGTAAAAATTGGGATAAACAATAAATTTATTTTTGCAAAAATTTGTAAAGTATGTCCTATCTTGATGTAATCTGGACTTCATGTATCAGAAGCTTAAAAAGCAACTCTTAAACATTAATTGATATAGAATATATGTACATGGATTTAAGTTGCCAACATGGACATCACTTATTGGTCAGTTCGTTCACCCGATAGGATGGAGGGGGGGGGGTGAATCGTTATCTTACCCAGCTACAAGTTTTACTTTATTGGAGAACATGATAATCTGGTATAAGTATAATATATCTCTTCTTTATTTGTTCATAAAAATAAAATTATATTTTGAGATCAAATTGAACATGATTAATCAGAATTGAGAGGACGAACAACTAGACATCTTTTTGTGTAATTTTGTTTGTATTTTCAAGATGTTTGCAAATTGAACACAAACTTGAAGGTTGTAGTCTACCCTAAAATCATGAATACTTCTCCAAGATTAATAAAAAAATATATTTTAAAATTGAATGCAAATCTAAATTGCGTTCAGAGTCAGGGAGAGGGGGATAGTGCAATGGACTATAATTAACTTTTCTTATATTGAAGAATAAATTTTGCCTGTGGTAACAAAATAGATAACAAATTAACAGATTAATTAAATATTCATTGTCCTCTTCCTCCCTGGATGAGGGGAGTAAATGAATGAATTTGCTTTGATAAAGTAGCTGTACAATATAAAGGGAATGTATAGAAAACAGCTAAACAAAATACCCGTACATATTGATGTCTATTTTATTATTATTCTACTCAAAATATTGTATAGGTTGACTCAAAATTAGCACATTAGCATAGGATTTCAAATGTAATTGTTTTCCCCTTTCGTATTGAGAAGAGACAGACACTATCAGTTTAATAGACAGACAAATCAAGACTTATAGAGAAGTTATGCTTGTTTTCCTATTATCTAATACTAAAGATTAAAGCAGAAGCAGCATAAAAATCAATTTGTTTAACACTTTGATTTTTGTCTGTTATGTTCTATTAAATGTTTGCAGAGAAACTTGTCCAAATTCCCAACATTTGTATTATTTAAAAGCGTGAAAAAGTAAAACAAACACTGCTGAATAATTATCAAAATATTTAAGAAATCCTAGACGTTACCATATTTGCATACAAAAAATTCCAAGAAATTACTTCGCACTATTCGGGCCAGTAATTACATTCCCCTCTTGCCACCACCCACTACCCCTTTATGAGGCCGTCCTCAAAAAATAAATTTTGCTGATTGATACACACTCACGGAGGTCACAGGGTTATGCTGTCGACCAATGGGAAGGCGACGCGGACCCGGCCTCGTCCAATCACAGGCCGCCGAGGTTAAAGGGCACGTATTATTGGGAAATAAAGATATGTTATAAAATGTTGTGGGGAGGGCAGAGGCCAAATGTGATTTTGAATTCGTGTTTCTCATTGGAAGGGAGTTTATAATTGGGTCCACCTACTCCATGTGTGTGTGTGTGTGTGTGTGTGTGTTTATGAACTCTTGCCCTTTTGCCAGCTTATTTTTATCCTTTTGCTAAATTCTGTAGGTAACCCTTGCAGAGCCTTTATTTAAGTCCCTCCCCCAAAAGCTACCCGATTTTACCTATAGCCTATCCACATATCAAAAAAGCTGTTATTTCTAGAGTTTCTGCAAAATAGCTTTCTCTATGCAGTTTTATGTTTTACTATTATTTACATTATATTATATTTGTCTTTATTTACTACTATATACTATAGCAAAGAAAGTGAACCCATTGAAGTTTTAGTTATCTATTGATAAGATTGTAGGAGTAAAAAGATTTTATCAATAGAGAGCTATTTTACACCTTATGTTTGCCTAATTAAATTGTTCTTTAAAGTAAGCTTTTATCAAATTTTGATATTTATATCCTTTTTTAATGCCTTTAAAGACTAAATTTTTAATTTTTGCAGTTAATGTAATGAATAAGAAATATATTTTAATATCTGTTGATATACAAGAAAGATATTTTCGATCTCCCTCGGACAGAAGGATTTACGGACAGTTATCTATATTTTTAACTCTTTTGTTATGAATCTGGGTTGAAATATAGCTCACGTCAACTCGTCTAGAAAATTTGGTGAAAGGCTGTCAGTTTGTCAGCCAGAGCATGCTTACAAGTATTCTTTTTTTTAGGAGCGTAGCAGCGGTATAACTTTACATGTCCGTCTGCAAGTCTTATTGATTCAGTGTAATGTCGTCTCATGTAGTACTAGAGGATTCGCACATATAAGCCTCTAGGGGCACTTTAGATGGGAGTGGGGGTTGGGGCGTTGGACCCCGCTACAAATTTGAAATAAAAGAAAATGTAAAAATAAATTTGCGGGTTATTTTTCTAGAGTCGATTTTCATAGGAGGACCCTCTCCAAAAATAGTTAAAACTTTCTTTAGATCTATGAGTAGATTCGCCGTAAAGAAGAACAATATATGTTCAGAGGTTAGCGAGATCCTTCGCTACGGACAAAAATATTTTTCATTTGTATAATAGAATATATTACTTAAAATAACAGTATATGGAAGATAAAGGATTCTACCACTAATGCTTTAGTATTTTTATTGTGTAAATTATAAAAGTGGCATTAATGACAAGCTGATATTATCTAAAGTTGAAGGTCCGCCTCTAGTAAACTTTATCTTAATAACTATGCTCTTATTTGTGCTTGTTTTGAAGACAAACAGATGCACTAAAAATTATCTAAAGACACCTTAGTTAAAATCCCCTTAAAATTAACATTATATTCACTTTTTCTATTAAACTTGACAATCTCTTTTTAAATTTTACCTAGAGATACTGGATAAATATATTCAAAATAATTCAGAACAAAAAGGATTACTGTTTTTAATCTTTTAACTCTTGAAATATGTTTTAAAAATCGCTCTGCTGCGGCCTTGGTTAGTTTACTTCTATGCAGCGTGCTGCTTTGGCTACTGATATGCAAAAATAAACAGCTGTACTTGAACTTTTAAATGTTGGGGGATGCGGATGAAGATTGTTCAAAAATAAGGCAGCACTACATCAAATCGGCCTAGGCGGTGGATATTTGGCATTCTGCAGCTGCTTGTCCAAGAAATAAGTAGTCATCTGCGGTTTCTTCTGCTGCGTCTTGCGAAATTTAGCTATCTACTCCTTGTTTTATTAATCAAATTTTCGTCATCTGAAAAATAAATTACTGTAAGTTATAATTTATATAAAGTTTCTTTTTTTACAAAAGATCAAGAATCTCAATTATTAAAAGATTCTCTAATAATCTGAAAAATCTGTGAAAGATATTTTGGCCTAAATAACTTTTTAATTATTTTAACAATACAGTTATGTGTATACTGTAAGATATGTAACAATTACTCAATGTTTAAGATGACCCCTCAAATTTGTATAGGTCTGATAGACTGGTTTAGAATTTTTAATCTATATATCTTAGATTTATGCTGCAACAAAGTTATAATTTTACAAGTCTAGATGTTTTTATCATAATTTTAACCAACCTAGATTCTAATGTAAATGTACATGTCGGATAAGTCATATTTCGAGCCAGTCTACCCGGTAAGGACAAATTTTACCTAAATTCACTTTATACCGATGCTAACAAACTAAACAAGCCTTATTTCGAGCCAGCCTACCCAGTGAGGACATATTTTAGCGGAATGCATGTGAATTGTATTGAGGTTGCTTGAGAGGCTAACAGGAGCACATGACACCTAAAATTACAAACAATATTCCGCCTAAACATTATGCCTCTCATAAACAGTTTAATTCTTAGAGTATGGATATTTATTTTTCAATCCAAATCTAATTATGAACATTTTGCACAATATTTCATTTTGATGACATTTTTTTTAACCTTGTATGACATGTAATATAAAACATTCCATTTATCTAAATATTACATCATTCAAAGAAATTTAAAGTATTAAATAAGTACTCCTAAAGAAATACAAAATTCATGAAGTTCTAGAATCGCGATAAAACTATTTGATTAAATAAAAAAAAGGTAATTGGACGTTTCTTATGTTTTTTAGAAGATGCTAATATAAGAGAATCAGTAGAGAGGAGATAGAGGCCAATAGTTCCCTGGCCTCCTTACACACACAGGTCACCAGCTAGGCTGTTTCTGTCACAAATGCATATTGTATTTTAACAGCAGACTATCCAAGACACTTAGAACTATAGTTACCTGGCCTAATGACACACATAGGTCACCAGCTAGGCTGTTTCTATCACCAATGCATATTGTATTATAACAGCAGACTATCCAAGACACTTAGAACTAAAGTTACCTGGACTAATAACACACACAGGTCACCAGCTAGGCTGTTTCTATCACAAATGCAAATTGTATTATAACAGCAGACTATCCAAGACACCTAGAACTAAAGTTACCTGGACTATTAACACACACAGATAAGCAGCTAGGCTGTTTTTATCACAAATGCATATTGCATTATTGCTACAGACTATTCAAGATACTTAAAACTAAAGTTACCTGGCCTCAGAACATTCAAGGGTCAGCAGCTACACTGTTCCTATCATGATGAAACATTTTTTTAACTGTAATATCACATTGAAATATTTCAGGTATCGTACAATAGTTTTATGACCTCTCCAAACAGGTACTAGAGCATCCTAAGTTTTATAAATTGCAGTCATCCTGTTGTTATGCTATATTTTACTATGTGAAAAGAAATCAGTATTTTTCTTTTCAAGGACGGCAAATTTCAAATTAAAGGCTGTTCCTTAAAAACCATGCCACAACTTTACAGGACGTTAGCCACAACATTTATTTTTAAGAATTAGACCCCACATTAACACAGACAAATTTGTTACAATGTAAAAAAGCTTTTCTCGTTAAAAAGTAATTAACAAACAAATTCATTTTTAGTCCTAGGTTCAAAAATTATGTTTGCATGTATTTTACTATGTTAACAAAGGCATCAAAACTTGTCACATCTAAATATATTAGTTTAATTATTCTAACATTGTGACCATTCTGACAATGAATCTAAACATAGATATCAAAATATATATTTTTGCAATTGCATTATCTTGAATTAACATTTTTTTTATAATCGAAAGTTACTATTTATGATGTGTTAAATTTCTTTTTATTTTCTAGCAAGCTTTCCTGTAAAGCACAGATCGTGTTTTAGCTCCAATAGAGATTTCCAAACATTTCTGCAAATCTTTGTTACCTTTCAGTGAAAGTTTAAGTCCATAATGTAATTCCAAATCGAATGAATTTTAACTAATTCAAAAATTTGTTTATAAAGGTGAAAAAGATCAAGAGTGTCTGCTTCTCAATTATTGGGTCAGCCAGGGAATTTTAAAATCTCATTTAAAAACGATTAAGATTTTAGAAAATTTGAAGAATTGATTGAAATGCAGAGATTACAGAGTCTGTCACATAGAGTATCAACTTACAGAATGTAAAGCTTTTTAAACTCAAACAAATCAGGAAGGAGGGGGACATTGTTTATTACACTAGTCCCCAAAGTTCTGTGTACCCGTTTTGTTTTCTTATTCGTTGGTTACACAACTTTGGGGACTTTTATAAATTATGAAAGTTTGGTTCATTAAGTTGAGTGTCAACCAATTATTGTAATCTAGAAAAGGGGTTAACATAATGTATCATCATTGAGGAGGTATATTGATTTATCGGCTATTGTCTTGTCCCTTTACATTACTGCAAACAAACAATGCACGCAATAGTCTATAAAAAGAAACTATAAAATATATATATATCTATTTCAACCAGTTACTTATATCTAATCCTTGCCAACCATCTTTGGTTATTTCAGTACAAAAGTTTGTTTGAAAACTGTAACATATCCCTTGTTTATTCTTGGTTATATCCTTGTTATTGCATCTTCCACGCCAAACAAGCTCTGCTAACAATGGATGCAATATTCCCTGTTTTTTCTCTTCGATACCGATTTGAATTCATTCTTTATTCATTATTCTATGAAGTTTAACTTTGCTAAAAGAATTATTAGATTCTTTTCAGTTAAGATTATGAAGGACTTTTCAAATTAAATCTTTTTCCGTTTACAATACTCTTATTCAATCTATTTTAAAAAATGAGTTTATAATATATAAATCTCTCTGTAAAAGTTCTGTAATTTTAAGCTTTTAAAAAATATAATCTAAACTTAACTTTAAAAATAAGTCATTAGAAACTGTAACCCTTTTTTTCATGCATTGTTTCATTCTCTTAACAGTGAACTTTGAATTTTCAGCTTTCGTTATCTTAAGCATTTTTGTTCTAGTGCTAGAAAATGCTACGCTGAATTGCACACATAAGAATTTTATGCACGCATCTAAAATTTAAATAGAAAAAATATTATTATAATCAAAATCCTTAAATAATGCGAGATTTCTTAAAGCCTATAAAGTTCATGTATACATCCTCATAAGCAATTATGAAATTATGTTGAAAAATATTCATAGTTAAAATTATAAATTCATGGGTATGTATATTGTATAAGGATAGCAAAGCAATTAGTATTCAAAACTCGCTAATCTTATAGACTGAGCAAGGATTTTTACTTTGTAGTTAGTAAACAGGACCTAAAATACTTTAGGTCCAAAAAGTATTTAACAATATCAATCAATAAGCTTTTTAGTTAATGAAGAAAATAGAAATGAAAGAAATAAAAACGATCTTAAACTATCGGGTTTTTTCTTCAAAGTAACATTCAAGTGCCCAAAAGACTGACAGATAATTATTTCAAATCTTACTTGAAGAAAGAGGATTTTCTTTCAAGTTAAAAACCTTAATTTTAGAACTTTGGTTTGCGCTTTATCCACATTATATAAACCCATAATTTTGCATAAAAAGCGATAAAATTATGAATTTATGTGTTGAGAGTGAACCACTCCAGTTTAATCCTCATTAAACATCAGTATCATCATTATGCTAGCTTTTCAGGGATGTATGCTTAGGTGAGTACGTTAGTATTAAAAAAAATAATGGAAAAGATTACTTTAAAAATTTAAAACCTGTCCAAAAATCGAATTTTCATCATTGGTTAATCCTATAAATAAAAAGTTGATTTAAAGATCTCTTAAACGGCTGCTACAAGTGAACCTAAATCTTTGGTAAGCTTCACTATTTCGAAGGGTAAGAAAAGAGCACAGTTGAATAAAACCCTTCAAAACACTTTCTGTTGAAAATTTTCTTTGAAATAAAGTTACTGCACTTATAAATTGTAATTTATCTGGATAAGTATTACAATCATTATTTTTTTAGAGATATACCAATTCCTACATGCCTATAGTTTGTGGGATGGAGGCAAATGGGCCATAAAAACCGAATGTGAGTCCCTGGGGGAAGGTTTATAACAGGCGGAATTAAACAAGCACAATATTATCCAAATCATATTTTTTTGTGATAATGACACCTTGTTACAAAGTTAACATAGACTTTTTTCCCGAACCTTTAATTTTAAGTTAATAGCCTGAAACCTTCTATTGACCAAAAAGATTAAAACAGGAAGTTTAGGCAATTTTTTCACAGGAACGATAATAATGAATTATAAGATTACTTTTCTTTTCATCTAGTTGTCATACTGAGAAAAAAAATATTTGGATATGAAGATTTGAACTAAACATCAATGCCTTCAGAGCTAAATTGGTTTTACAAAACTTATCTTTTTAAATTGACGAGGGTGGGGAAAATTATTTGGGTGGGGGAGTTTCAAATTTATGTTTGTATTTTATATTAACTTATGTTGGTTTTATACAAGAAATATTAAAAATTAACCATATGGAAATAAATAAATTTGTTTACTGAACATAAAAATTATATTGTAGTAGGGAATCTACTATTTATACTGGGTATTTGCGTACGTCAATCCGTCTGACCGATAGATTGGTTCAACCATAAATTACACCTTTAGAAATCTGTTATGCATGATGTTGATTAAAAGAAATAATTCTTGACGACAATTGAGCTCATATTGTACAGAATAGTCTTTTAGGAAACATATTTGATTCTTCAGACATATTTGTTATATGTATATATCCAATATAATGTATGTAGCTAGTAACCTTATAAAATTTATTTGAATATATTTGTCCTAAACTGGTATTTTCAGCTTATGTAATGGCCAACCAAGGTTACGAAAGTACCAAACTATGCTTAAAAATATGTGAATATGTGTAATGATTTTATTATTATTATTTTGTATGCTTATGTTGAAATACATATCTATCTATCTATATTTAATTTCATAATCATTTTTGAGACACCCTTTAAGCTGACCAAAAATATAACCATGAAAATGAGGTGTTCAGAATATGCATCCATTCCCCTGGCAAAATTAAGGGGGATGGAAAAACCACCTTTGGTGTTCACCCCCTTCACCCCCAATACATCCAAAGGGATGCCAGGGTAAAAAAGAATGAAAAGAAAAGATGAAAAATGTATTTAAAAATTACCTGTGAACACCCTTTGTATATTTCTTTTTAGACACCCTATCGTGTAAGAAACCTATCATGTGTGATGTTGACTAAAATATATAATTCATGAAAAGAATAGAGCTATGTATATGTAGGAAACAATACATAGTAACTTATTTTTTTCATGCATATTTTGATACTTATTTTCTTTTCTTTAAGATATTACCTTTTTAAGGTAACTTTTCTTTAATATTACTTTTTAAAATTTAATAATAGCCCTCAATATAAGTTGTATCTTAATTCTCTTAACCCTAAAAGATCGGGCTTTCAGCGAGTTCTTAATCGATCTTGGGGAGGGGGGGAGGCGAAAATGCCCACCAATTCTAACCTCAATTTAAGCAACTTCTATTTGAGCTAGAGAACTTAAAAATCTTGTAGTTTCCTTTTGTTGTATAATAGTAACGACTATAACAAGCTGGGCAGTCTTTGTTACCCAGACAAACCATTGTAAACATCTAAAGTCACAAAATATTTTCCTATAACTATGCAGCAGTTGGTTACAGCTAATTACAGGTTAAAGAAATTTTAATACATGTTAGATATTTTCATATTTTATTTAAATTAAATATGGGAAAAACTGGTTATTTGTATCTCCACCCTGTAGTGAAGATGAATCAAATTCAGGACAATGAGACCTCATTCCAAAGTTTTTGTGCATAGATGTGTGACAAGAGGTCTCGACTAGATGTTCATATATTTCAACAACATTTTTTAGCGGAAAAAGTATTAAGTTAAGGTTTTATAACTTAAACTGTGGCATACTCAGTCTTTCTATATTTAAAAAGAAGGGAATGCAAAAACCAACAAACAGGTGCTATCATTTACAAGGTACAGTTTGACAAGTGTTATGCAATTTAAGGGCTTTCAGCAAGATACCCAATACTATTTTCACATCTAAATAAGGATCAGGGCGACTTTGAGTTTTAAAGTTAAATAATTGAGTTCTACAATTCAGTATTATCGGTCTTTTACAGAGCAACTACTTTATAAGTTTAAACAAATAACCTTAAATTATAATTTTTGCGATTATACAGAAAATAACTTAAACCAAAGGCTTTGATAAAATGACCAAGCGTCTCCTTTGTAAAAAAAAGTGTGAGAAAGGAACAAGTCATTGGTGAATTTTAGAGTCAAATTTGAAATTAGGAAAATTATAATTGTTTTAGAAGTTGAGATTATTATTCTGTAGATAAATAATAAACTTTTAGTAACATACTATGTAGTAGACAAATACTTTTAGATAAGAAACTCTAATGTAGGGTCAAACAGGCTAAGATTAACCTATTTACTTTAAAAGCACAACCTTTGTCAGGTGTTAGAGCGAGCAATAGAAACTGATTTCCTTATATCTTTAATGTTATTGAGGTTTAGGTTCTTACTGTAAAGCAGTAGCCGCGGTTATCCCCTTCATCTAAGACTGCAGGTTATATCACTTGGTAATTAAGTATTGTACTCTTTCGTTTGTTTATTCAAATTATTGATAAAAATACATAATTCTAATAATCCTTACTGTTTATTATAAAAAAGATGGGAGTTAAAAATTGTTTTTCAGAATGATTATTATTGTCTCTGATTATGCAGATCTCGCCTCTTTTTACCTCTTTCACACACACACACACACAGGCCCCAAAGAATAATTTTGATTGATCTAGTTTCTTTCCAGCTGTACATTCATTTCAGCACATGATTCGCATTATCAAATTATCAGAACAGCATATTACTACAACAGCACGAATTGTCTATTCCAATTTTCATTGCTCCCAGCATTAAACATCCAATGCAATATTTCTCCTACAATTGGAGAGCTGAAGGCGAACCCCACATTTCATCATTTTAGATGAAAATAGAACGAAAATAATATTTCAGTAAAACAAGGATTGTTTCTAATCCCAGGAACATTGCTTTAATCCTTCCCAGGTTACCGTTATTCTAAGTTTAAGTCGGATGGAAAGACGATTTTTAACTTTGCCAGATATGATATTATGCAGAAGTGAAAACACACCTTCATTCTCATCTAAGTTACAACCATAGATTAACATATTAGAAACACAATGCCAGATATGATAATATGAGGCAGTGAATACACACCTTCATTCTCATCTCAGTTACAACCATAGATTAACATATTAGAAACACAATGCCAGATATGATAATATGCGGCAGTGAATACACACCTTCATTCTCATCTAAGTTACAACCATAGATTAACATATTAGAAACACTATGCCAGATATGATATTATGCGCCAGTGAATACACAATTTCATTCCCATCTTAGTTACAACCATAGATTAACATATTAGAAACACAATGCCAGATATGATAATATGCGGCAGTGAATACACACCTTCATTCTCATCTTAGTTACAACCATAGATTAACAAATTAGAAACACAATGCCAGATATGATATTATGAGGCAGTGAATACACACCTTCATTCTCATCTTAGTTACAACCATAGATTAACAAATTAGAAACACAATGCCAGATATGATAATATGCGGCAGTGAATACACACCTTCATTCTCATCTTAGTTACAACCATAGATTAACAAATTAGAAACACAATGCCAGATATGATAATATGCGGCAGTGAATACACACCTTCATTCTCATCTTAGTTACAACCATAGATTAACAAATTAGAAACACAATACCAGATATGATAATATGAGGCAGTGAATACACACCTTCATTCTCATCTTAGTTACAACCATAGATTAACATAATAGAAACACTATGCCAGATATGATATTATGAGGCAGTGAATACACACCTTTATTCTCATCTTAGTTACAACCATAGATTAACAAATTAGAAACACTATGCCAGATATGATATTATGAGGCAGTGAATACACACCTTCATTCTCATCTTAGTTACAACCATAGATTAACAAATTAGAAACACAATGCCAGATATGATATTATGAGGCAGTGAATACACACCTTCATTCTCATCTTAGTTACAACCATAGATTAACAAATTAGAAACACAATGCCAGATATGATATTATGAGGCAGTGAATACACACCTTCATTCTCATCTTAGTTACAACCATAGATTAACATATTAGAAACACAATGGATACAAAAACTTAAGAATTTCAATTAGGTATAGTAAAAGAGCAAGGACAATTATGTTAAGAATATGTAAATAAACTCAATATTATAAATTCGTTATAACATATTTAGTTAGTAAAACTTTCAATATTGTAATGTAAAAATCTAGGAATATAAATTGGCAAATATTTCACAATGTATTATTTACAGAATATTTAATAAGTAAAATGAAGCTTGAGTTATTTTACTTTCAGTGGTCATTGGTCGGTTGGTCTTATAGTCATTCAGTCAGACATTCTTATAACACAGTTATACAGTAGCTCAACTTCTAAAATTTTATCATATTTATGAAGTTTACTACTCTCTCGATCAGTCCTTCCAATCTAAAGGCACTTCCATGCTGGACCCGTCTACCTTAGCAATCATAGCCATTCTTTCTCCCAAAGTTTATGATATTCTTTTATACCTTATCCAAGATTGCATATAACCCTTTACAAAATGATTAATCATGTAATGTATTGATATTAAAATAAATTGATTAAATTTTATAATATGCACATATATGCAGCATGCTTTTAACTATGTCAATAAATTCTGCATTCAATAAATGAATATTTATTATTTCTATGATATATTTGATTTTTTACATTCAACCTTGTAGTGTTATTTATATTTATTTTAATAATATGTGGATTGAATAATAAAGATCTGAAATAATCCTAGCCTCTAGTTAGTTTTAATTTGTTTGAAGCAAAATATATTGGAAATGGATTGAAAGTTCTGGAGAATTTTTTTTCAGGAAAGCTTTACATAGCATAAAAGAATTGTTTTTAGAAAAAGTCCCTGGAAGCTAAGAATGTAGCTGCTAGTAAGTTTCTATAGTATGTATTAACTAACCTTATAAAAATCAAACCTTTATGGCATTTTAAAGTCCAATTTTAGTACTTGAACAAGTTGGAAATGGATGACCTTTGAATTTATTTCCTTGTTTAATTCAAATCTTGTTTAGTGCATGTTTTAACGTTCTTACATTCCATACCACAGGGGGCATATTGTCCTTAAACCACCCCCTTCCCCAAAACTCCTTCTTTCTTCTATACCTGTCATATGTTTTTATTAGCTCTTCTTTGAGCAACAAGGCTCTGCTGTACTCATGGTCTGTACGTCGATAATAGCTATGACGTATGTAATATATTATTTGACTATAATAAACTAA
The DNA here is from genome assembly GCF_053477335.1 of Acartia tonsa. NCBI lineage: Eukaryota > Metazoa > Arthropoda > Copepoda > Calanoida > Acartiidae > Acartia > Acartia tonsa. The sequence continues at coordinate 3,883,104 of NC_137261.1, read as the reverse complement.
AATGAGATTGTATTTTTAAGACAAATTTTTTTTTCATGTTTTTCAACCCCTTCCCCACTAAAAACCCTTTAAATGCTTTTGAACGCAGAAATATGATTTCAATGTACCCAGTAACATAAATATATAAAATAGGCATTTTATTGTGTAATTTATTAACTCAATTTAATTCCTTTTATCCTTTTTGTAATTCCTTTTCATGGTTAGGACACCTTACAAAAAAATAAAAATAGTAGTAAAGGTAATTATATAATTTCACAAGCGAAGGACAGCTGATGAAATAGTTTATTAATATCCCTTTATGTTAATAATGTCCGAAATCTTTGATTACATGACCCTTGTGTTAAAGTCCTATTTATGTATGGTAATACGTTGCTCCTGTTTATACATAGCCTAGAATTCTTCTAATTTTTACTATCTATATCAAATGACAGACAGAAGAAAATAGGTATCAAAATTATAATTTTCAATATAATTTGCGCATTCCAAATAAAATCAAAGTATTTTTTTCCATAAAAATATTTAATTTAGCAGTTTTAATTGAACATATAAATCCGTCCTGCCAGTAAAGAAGTGATTGAATAGGTGAGCTTGTGTTAGAATCATACAAAAGAAAGTATGCATAATGTGATGGAAGGAAAAAAGTCTTGGTGAGCAAGGAATACATGTGGCTATGTGATATGTCTCTTTTTCGTTGGCAGCGTAGCAGCTCTTCGTTTCGACGTGCATTTGTTCTTTTACTGTGGTTTGAATATAATATTTTTTTATGAAATGGTTGTTAGTGTAATAATTAGATTAAAATACTAATAGATATTATCCAGGGGCCATTTCTTTTGGTGGTTTCAAATAATTTGTGGGAAGCGGCTCAAGTGAAGAATCTTGCACAGTTTTCAAATAACTTTTTAAGTCGATGTGTGTTTTTTGAACAAGGCCCTAAATTAATCAAATTATAAACCAGAATTTTCACATTTAAAAAAATAATATTGTCTCTAACATAAAACTTTATAGTGTCCTAGATACAAATATTTCTTTGGTCATTTTGTTGTGGTGTTATGGTTATTGTAATCCTTGTTTTGATTAGCATATCATTCACACCTTTGTTAAAACATATTTATTCAAATTATGATCCTATAAGGACTTTACTAGTTTATATAAGTTAAACATTTTTTAAATTAAACCTAAATGCTTTTTTTATGTTGTCAAAATTATGTTTTTGTAAATTTATTCATGATTAGGATTCTAATGGTTTACCACTCCTCGGGTGAATCACTGTGCACGCCACTGTATTTATGTATGAATGATCATTAGTTTAATTATAAAATTTTAGGTACATTATTAGTTTTGAAGAAAAATGGAATATTTTTGTAAAATGATGTGGTATTTCTTACTTTTTTCTTATTTAATAATTTATTCCTTTAAGAACAAACTATACATAATTAAATCACATAGTCTTGGATTATTAACATATACAGTTTATAAAATAGCACATAAATTGATAATAACAAGCGATATTATAATATATTGTAAAAAAATTATCTAGTTATATTTGGAGACAGTTTAAAAATCAAATACTAAAATATTTTGTGTTGTCTTTATATTTTAAAACAAAATTAATAAATTTTTCAATGAGATATGTTGATATACCACCTTTATCTAATAATTTTGAACAGAATTGAGCTAAAAGCAATGTTTGAGAAAAATAATTGTTTTCATTCCATCTTGATAGACAAGGTTCTTTACTAATTTTTAGCGCCCTGTCTTTAGCTGCTAAAATGAGCATCGAAATTTGAGCAAAATCGTCACCTTTAAAGCATTCATAATAGATGTTAAAAAGAAAGAAATTTTCTTTAAGGAAAATGAACTCAGGGCAACCTTGGAAATAAATTTCATCTAGAAAAATAGCAATACAATGGGCAAAGTATTTCGGGAATTTGCAGAAAAAAATTGCATGATCTGAATCATTTTTTACATAACATTTAGTACAAATATCACTATCTATTAGATTCCATTTGAATAATTTTGTACAACTTACCAGTGTGCGTATGTATTGTTCGAAAAGGAATCCTTTATAATATAAAGTTATAGGTAGATCAAGAACAATCTTAAAACTATTTTGAAAACTTTCAATATCTGGGAACCATTTTTTATCTACCTTTCTTGTTTCTATTGAAGGATGAATACTAGCAATTTTTTTCTTATGCATTTGTTTGAAAAAAAGCGAAAAAATTGATGGTGTCTCATATGTAAGATAAAAAAGAGGTTTTTCTGCATTTTTATTCTTATGCACAGATAAACATTGTAAGGAACTAAACTCAAACTCATTTGAAATGTTTATAACCACCTCTTTTAGTTTTGCATAAATTTCCTGGTGATTGGCTAAATTTTCTATCAAATTTTCTTTAATAACAGGGATATAAAGATATTTTTGCTGAATTGTTATACTTTTTAATATAGAAGCAATAGTCTTTAAATTACATCTATCAAGGATTATACTTTCTCTACTGCTAAATTTAATGTCTTTAGACCAATAGGATGAAGTAATGGGCAATTGCAAAAATGTCTTTGGATTTTTTTCTAACTCTTCTAGAAAAATTTTAGATTTTTTAAACATTGTTTTCCCCTGAGGTGGGTATAAAGACATAAATTTATTACTGTATTTTTTCAACATATTAGAGCCAAAGTTCTTAAGAATAGAAGAAATAGGTACATGCTTTTGTTTTAGAATTATAGCTAAATTTGAATTAGGGTATTCGTTGGCATGTTTGAGGATATTAAAAAAGCTTGTTATCCAAATAGAAAAACTTTGCTGTTCTGGTAAAAGCATATTTAAACCGCCATCGTGAAACTCTGATTCAATTCTCTTTTTAGCTACTTTGTATCTGTGACTTGATCCATTTGACCAAAGAAATTTAGAAGTACTTTTCCATATTTTTTTTGCATATCACATTATTTGGTGAGTAAATTCTATATATGTGCAAAGCACAGGAATTCATGAATGAAAGGCACAGATTTCTTCTCTTAAAAATATTTGTTCCATGGTTAAAATGCATATTTTTAGAACGATTATTAAGTTTATTCAATAATTCTTTATATGTTAAATTTAGAGAAGTTGCAAAATCAAAAGACAAGTAAACTCCTAAATGTTTAACAATATTACAGGGTGTTCCCAAAGAACTTAAATTTACAGGACAGTTGCCATATGTTAAAATTTTTGTTTTTTTGAAGTTAATTTCTATATTTACTGTTGACTTTAGTTTTTTAAGTAAATCAGATAAAGAAGTCACATCTTTTTCAGTTTTTAGAGTTAAAGCTTTAAAGCCGTCATCGGCAAAAAATATGGCTGGCAAATTGTGTTTTTTGATCTTTAACATTAAGTGTGACATTAACTTACTGTTTAAGCAAGAATAAAATAAGTGATTATAAATAACAAATTTATTTGCACTACTAGGGGCACCCTGTGGAAATCCCAACTTAATTTCATATTGTTTTGATAAATGATTATTTACAACCACCCTAAATTTGCCTCCATTAGAAATAGATGCCCAAACTTTGGCAAATTGTGGTGAAAAAATGTGGTTTAGTATCTTATCAGATACTTCGTATAACGTTTGATCATATGCTTTTTTTAAATCAAAGAAAACTAATTGGGAATCTATTTCTTTAGACTTTATATAGTTCATTATAGCAGTGATAGATATTGTAGCAGTAGCCATGTGCCGTTTCTTAATAAAGCCAAATTGATCAGAGTGTACAATTTTACTCATGAAAGGAGCAAGTTTATTGTTTATTGCTATGTCCAAAATTTTTTGGCTGTTTTCATATAAATAAATTGGCCTTAAATTATCCGGATTTGATGAATCTAAATCTTTTTTTGGAAGAAAACAAACATTTTTGATCTTAATAAATGAAAAATCTGAATTATCTAAATCCATGTCGTACATTTGATTAAATGCATTAGTTGCAAACTTAGGGACATTTTGAAAAAAAAACATAAATAAACTTTTTGGCTGTGATGTTGGTCCAGGGCTACTACGATCTTTAAGAGATTTTATGACTTTTAGAAACTCCTTTGTACTACTATATGGAGAAATAGCATTTTGTATTTTAGGAAAAATATCATCCAGCTTTAAATTAAAAGTTTCTAAAAGTCCGTTTAAATCAGCTTTAGGAATATCATCAGGACAGACAGATGCAGCATGAATTTTGCCTAGTTTATTTACAATTTTTTCAGGACAATCAGTCATTTCATTGTCTATTAGTAAATTGTAACTGTTCTTTTTCTTTGGTTTCATATTTTGATATGTAAGATAATTTGGTTTACCATCTAGCAGAAGATATCTCATATAATATATTTCTGCCCTTGAACTAACCAAATTCTTAAAATATTCTTGCTGCGTCTGAATAATGTCCTGAATGCTTTGCAAAGAATCTTTATCAGGATAAGTTTCAATCTTATTATATAACATATTAATTTGTGAATCAAAATCTTTTGTTTTCTGAAACTCTTTGTGTCTCAATTTTGAGTAAAATACATCGTGTTTTTGCTTTAAATGTTGAATAAGGTTGAACATGGTTCCTGTATATTGATTTTTTGCGTTTAGAAAGGATAAATCATCCACTGAAACATTTGCCAAATTTATATTTTTGTCATCTGAGTTCTTTTTTAGAAACCATTCTGTTTCTGTTTTCATAATATCTAGAAAATTTTTATCTTTAAACAAAAACGGTTTCCATGTTGGATTTTTGTATTTAAATTTACTTTTTTTGGCAACTGTGACAGTTTTATGATCAGAAAAACTATTAAATCTAAATTCTATATGATTAAAGTAGTCAAAATTACAAAAGAAATAGTCAATATTGCTTTTAGAGTTAAATCTTTGCCCTGAACCGCGCCAGGTAAAGATTGGATTGACAGAAAGTTTATTGGCTAAATTAATCATATTGTGTCTAACTAAGAAATCATGCAAAAGCTTAGCCCTGTAAAAATGTCCAGGGTTGTTAAAATCAATATTAAAATCCCCAAAAAAGGTGAATGCTGTCAGATTATGATCTTTTATAAATGTAGCAATTCTATTTAACATATCTTTTAGCTCTAAAGTTGAACAAGATGGTAAATATGTAGGAATTAAATGAAATATACTGTCTCCAATTTTGTATTTCAAATACATGCAATGCGTGGAAATTATTGTCCTTGTCTCCAAAATTTTAAATACATTGTCATGGTACACAAAAATACCCGCTTTTGGTTCATTTCCGCTTGTTTCCCCCCCGTATACACATCCCTTGGGAAGTTTTATTTCACGATGAGAGCTTTTTAATTTTGTTTCAAGACAAACAAAAAATGCTAGGAACATAATTAGCTAAACACGTTAATTCTTTAATCTTAAAAGGAACCTTAGATAAGTTTAATTTTCCTTTTGAAAAAAATCCAAGCCCACGAATATTGTTAAATTTAATATTTAAAGGAATATTTTTATTAGACATGCGAATTACGAATTATAAAACAATAAACAAATGATAATTTAATTAAAATAAAGAACTAGAAAAATTCTAAAAATCAATTTGACTTGACTTTTAGCATAAGCCTAAATGAATAAGCCCTTCGGTTTCTTACTTAGTATGAAAAAAGGGTTGAAACCACCTCCCTAAGTTGTGTAATTGTATTCTAAAGGTTCATCTAGCCGGCCTAAAAGACAATGAAATATTAACATTAAGCAAATTTATCACTCTTGTCCCCCCCCCCCCTCCCCCCCCCCCCAACTTATATTTTACTTATTTGCAGACATATGAGCATAGCTTCTCTAAAATTATGTACATATATTCTTATCTGTATAAATCTAAACTAATTCTCACCCTTGCCCCCCCCCCCCCAACTTATATTTTACTTATTTACAGACATATGAGCATAGCTTCTCTAAAATTGTGTACATATATCTTGCTTTACATTTAAAAAAATATTATTAAAACTGCTTAATATCATATAACTTTTTCACTAGAATAAGGAAATTGTTTTTTAAAACAGTTGACAAAATTGATTAATAACTAGTTTGTGTTGTGATTGATGAATGCATGTGCTATTTGTAATAAAAAGTCCATGCTGTTAGGATTTTCCTGATAGCTTCCATAGTGATGTGTTGGTGGTGGAATGCGGGCTGGCGGGCTGCGGAGTGGCGGATTGCGTGCTGGCGAGCTGCGGAATGGCGGATTGCGTGCTGGCGGGCTGCGGAGTGGCGGTCTGCTGGTTGGCGGGTGGCAGACTGGTGGGCTACAGGCTTGCTGGTTAACTAAATTCTGCCTTAGGTTTGTTTTTGGTTTATTTCTAAACCTGTCATTGTGTTGTGGTTTAGTTGAATATCTTGATTTTGGTGTTCTATGCATATTATCATCCTTGTTTTCATGAATATATGGCTGACCTAAAGATGTGTAATTAAACACCTTTGCCTTCCCTTTTCTCCTGCCACCTTCTCCCCGCGCCCCTATCCATTCTCCCTTGCCACCGTCTCTGCTGCTAACACCTCCCCCTCCGTTGACTCCGTTATGCATTACTCTGACCCCTTCGCCTCTCCCCTGTAGCCCCCTACCCCCTGATCCCCCCTCCTGTGTCCCCTTACCCCCGCCATTTTTAACCTCCTTCCCTTTACCTCCCAACAGTGCAGTTTTATAAGATTTACTCTTCTTTTGTTTATACTTGTTAATGATATGTTGTTTGGGTTGGTTCATTGGTCTGTAAATCTTGCTGTCCTTTCTGATAACATCTAAATCCTTGCACTGCACCTTTTCATTTGCTGTAACTTCTATCTGTTTACTTCTTTTATATGTCACCTCAGTCCAGTTGTTGTCTGTGCCTGTCTTGTCTATCTCCTGTTCATTTTTTGGAAGCCTTTCATAAACAAATTCCTGAATAGTTTGTTTAAAAAACAAATATTCATCTGAAGCCATATCTTTGTCCTGCTCTGGTATGTATAGCCCAGAATGGTACAATGAATTGGTAGGGCATTCTTTGTACTCCGTTAGACCTTCAGTTCCAGGTATCTTTACAATGAACATAGGAGCCAAAAAATCCGCGTAATTGGTGGCCATAAAATCATTGATGTGGTAAAATTCAATTTTACCCTTATCTTGTAAATCCCTGAGAATTGTGGACAGAATGTGAACATTGTGTTTAAGAGTTGGGTATCTGAACAAACTGTACTGAATTGGAAGCGATATTTTATTCCTGTGGCAGTGTTGTTGAATCTTCTTGACTGCAATCTGTCTCTTTAGAGGTGATATGTACATAACATTTACAGGATATCTCAACTTGCCATTCTCCTCTACAGGTGGAAGCTGTATAATCTCTGTTATATAATCACACCCTGGTATGTCAGTACCACCTATGATCGTGGCCAGACTTGCATAGTGTGAATATGGTGTGCTCCATGATTTAGTATTAATTGGCACAAGCCTTTGTGCGTCAATAATGTGTAATGTACTAAAGAGATCAATAAGCTCTGGCGTTTTGTTGTGGCTGTACTTGTGGATAGGTTCCTCCTCGCTGCCAGAAGTAAAATCTAGCCTATTTAGAAGAGCCATAAACTTTTCATTAAGCCTAGAGCATTTAGCTTTCACTTGCTCTACATCAGCATGGCTACTCTTATTTAGCTCCTCAATTTGTGTTTTAATTTCATTTATTTCACTTAGGCAATTTTGCATATCATTCTTTAATATGCACTTTTCACCTCCTTTATCACAAATAATTGCCCCATACTTAAAGAATTTATATTTGTTATCCATTGTGGAATCTGTGTTTTCACTCATGTTGCCTAATGGATTAGCCTCCATCACTAGATATGTTGTTAACCCGGGAAATATTTTATATTCAAATTTTATGAAAAGCAAACTACATAAAAAAACGAATTTTTGTTGGTATTATTGATGATAAGATAGTTCAATTCACACTTTTGTACATTAGGTGAAATTTTACATGCTTAATGCTATATAACATAGGCAAATAAGCCGGCTAAATGGGTAATTGACCTTAAAGCCGAACTAACATATGGGCTAGCTCAGCGGTCGCGCGTCTTACCCTCACTAAGATAATGACACAACTGATGATGTGGTATTTAAAAATAAAAGGTTTAAACCTAACTCTTAGCGTACAATGTACATATCGGCAATGTCAATGTAAAGTCACCATTTAAATTCCTATTTGTTATGAAGATGTACACTAAACAACTTAATATTAAATATTCATCACTTTGTATAATAATATGGGAACTAAAACATTTCATATTGGACAATTTCTTGCTTGAAATGTGTCATTTTACAGGTTAATTAATACTTTTTGACTATATTTCATAAAAAATGCTAAAAGGGGAAAAATAATAATTAATATTCTTTCTAAATTATTCCATATTGATTCGTCCTTTTGCTATAGTGTCTAACTTTTTATCTTTGTAACGTAACAAAAATCCATCTCTTTTTTAGGGGTTTCCTTTCCCACCTCCCCTCTCTTACATTTAAAAGTGATTTCAATTAAATTTTTAAAAACGCCAAGAAGCAAAAATCGATATGCTATTACTTTGATGTTTCACCAGATTTTCATGTACTCTGATAAAGTGATGCTCGTAACTGGCTAAAAAAACGATACCCCACATCCGTTCCCCTCCTACTGGAGAACGAGCCCATAAATGAGATCGATATTAGTGATTTAGATTCAACACAAACTTTCCACTGTCAATATATCAAAGTATATCCTATACCCATTATTATATAATTTGCAACTATTGTGCTAAGTTGTCTAGTGTTTTAAATTAGATACAAACACAATTACAATTAAATTAGTGAAGAAAATGAGAATCGTCAGTTTTAGCATTATGTGGTTTGAAACACATGCTAATGTGATACATATGCAGAAGTGAAAGCACACTATTATATATTTTCTCCGAGTAGTTTACATTCAAATATTTTCTAAACATAAATGTCAAATGTTGTCGTTTGTCTAGGTTTGTATCTGTCCGTCTGTCTATCTGTCATGCCACCTGTCAACTCTATCTGTCGTCTGTGTCACTGTTAAAATATCAGTAGAAAGCTGAAGATGAAATAAAAATATGTAATTGTACTTTTACTTATACTTTTAAAAAAGGATTTAAAGCGAAGCTTTTCTATAATTAGGATAGGGTCGGTACGTACGTAACAGATGGCTATTATCAATGATTTAGGGATGTTTAAATTATCTTATCGATTACAAACTTTACATCATGATTCCTGGAACAGTTTAAAGCGTATTAACTCTATAAGCGTTACTCTAAAGTTAATTATGTTTTACACTCAACAACATTAAAGATTGTTTAGGTGATGTATCTTGAGAGTAGCTGCAAGTATATTATTCATCTGAAATAAATCAAATATATATATGTATTTACCAGGAAAGGTTAGAATTGTATCAAAAAAGTTGAGGATGGTTATCAAACTTAAAGTGAATAAAAATCCATTTCAGCTCTTTATTATATTTAGTTTTAAAGTTAGAAATAATTATACTTTTTTTACCAAATTCAAATGAATTGATTGATGGAGTCTCTATCACTCTTGTTGGGTATTTAACCTTCCTATACTTGTGCACAGAAACAAGGCTCTGCCACCGCAGCTCCATTTTATTTCCAATGAAATTACAAACTCAGCCAATGTACAACACTGTTTGTCAATTTGAGTCCCTGCTGACCTATGGGGGCTAAACTCTGGAAAAAAGATCAAGAACCGAGTATATTGTATTAACTTACAACTACCTTGTTGTTGTTTTAAAATTTATTTCAATGAACAAATTAAACACATTTAATATTTGGTATAATTATCATGTTATGATAATACAATATTGTAAATTATAATATCTAACTAATGCGAAATAAGTGGACATTATTTTTACTGAGCATCAAATAATCAATAAATTTATCAATTAAGTTACTATTAATTCCAGTGTTATTGAGAATTTTAGAAGCAAATTGAGCAATAAACATTGTCTGAGCAAAACAATTAAAATCGCTGAATTTCAATATTTGTTCATCCTTGCTTATTTTTAATGATCTGTCTTTTGCTATAAGTGTTAAAATACTAATTTGAATATATTCATCATTTTGATATACAGGAAAATGTATATTGAACAGATAAAAGTTTTCTTTCAAAAAAATAAAATCTGGTTTACCATCATTGTAGTAATTATCAAGAAATAATGCGAGACAATGCGTAAAATAACTAGGGAAGTAGCATTCCATAATTGAATGATCAGTGTCTGCTTTTACGTTACATTTCAAGCAAAGATTATTATCCAATAATTTCATTTCATACAATTTGCTTCTACTTATAAGAGTACGGTTAAATTGTTCAAACAGAAAACTTTTATAGTATAAAACAATAGGAAGCGACAGGATTTTATTAAAGCTATTTTTGAAAACCTCAAATTCTGGATTGTATTTTTTATCCATTTTTCTAGTTTTAAATGAAGGGGGGACAAATTGATCTTGCAATAATTCTTTGTTTGTTTTTTTAAAATAAAAGGTATATATTCTGGGAGAGTTTTCAAAAAGCTTTATGATAGGCTTCAAAACAAACTTTTGTTTTGATTCAGTTAAACAGATTAAGTTATTAAATTCAAAACCACTACACATATTTTCCACCACTTTTTGTAGTTTTAATAAAACTGGTTTCTCAGTAAGATTTTCTTTAATGGCAGAATTTAACAATGGCCGATATAAAACTTTGTGCTGTATTTTGATGAAATCAAGAATTGATGCAATGGTGTTTAGTCCATGCTCGTTTAGTTCCATTATATCAACATTGTTAAATTTGACATTTTTTGCCCAAACAGATGAAGTAATATTTGAATGAAGAAAGGTTTCTCTATGCTTTTCTAAAAGTACTAAAAATCCTTTGGCTTTTCTAAACATTAGTCCACTTTCTAATGGATAAAAGGTTCTAAAATTTTTAATATAATTATGAAAGATTTCAGATCCAAGGTTATCAAAAATACTACTTATTGGTACATGTTTGTGAGACAAAAGTCTTGCAATATTTGAGTTTGGAAAAAGATGGGCGTGCTTGATTAAATTTAAAAAAGCATTAAACCAAATAATAAATGATTGTTGAGATGGTAGCAACATATTTAGCCCACCGTGAGAAAAATCCATCTCTATTCTATTTTTTGCAACCTTGTATCTATAAGAATTGTTGCCTTCATTGCTTTTTGAAGACCAAAGAAATTTTGCTGTTATTTTCCAAAGTTTTTTTATTTGCTTTTGATTAGGAGTATAAATTCTAAAAATATGAAAAGCCATGGTGTTCATTAAGGAGAAAGTAATATTTCTACGTTTGAAAACATTATCACTGCAAAAAAATGCAAATTTTTTAGATTTTGTGTTAAGTTTTTCAAATAACTGTTCATATGTATAATCTGCTGCTTGAGTCAAATTAAAAGATAAATATACCCCTAAATGTTTTACTATATCACATTTAGTCCCTAGAATTGATATGTTAAGAGGACACTCCCCATTTGTAAGAATTTTAGTTTTTTGAAAGTTGATTTTGATGTTTACTGTTGACTCTAATTTTTGAAGTGAGTTGGAAACCAATTGTATGTCTTCATTTGATTTTAATTGAAAGGCATTAAAGCCATCGTCAGCAAAAAAAATTGGATCAAATGGTTTTCCATCCAACTTCAAAGTTAGGTTTTTAATTTTAGGACTTGTTAAACAACAATAAAATATGTGGTTGTAAATATCAAATAAACTTCCACTTGAAGGTGCCCCTTGAGAGAAACCAATTTTATTTTTATATTTCTTAGATGAGTTTCCTTTTACAACAATTTTAAAGCTTCCGCCATTTGTAAGAGAGATCCAAGATTTTGCAAAATTGCCTTCTGGAAAAATATGTTTAATTATAGTATTTGATACACAATGTAATGCCTTATCATATGCACGTTGTAGATCAAAAAATATAAGTTGGCTATTGTAGTTGTGCGCTTTTATATGATTTATTATGCTTACAATAGAAATAGTGGCATTGGCCATATGACGCTTAGGTATAAATCCATATTGGTCAGAATGACAAATTTTAGAAAGTAAAGGAGTAACTTTTTTATTAATTGCTTTATCAAGAATTTTCAAAACATTTTCCATTTGTGCAATAGGGCGGCGGTTTCCAGGTATTGTTGGATCAAGTCCTGGTTTGGGAATATATGTAATATTTCTTTCCTTAACAAATGATAAACTAGAATTATCCAAATCAATATCATACATGTTGTTAAAAGCTTTAGTGGTGAATTTAGGTAAATTATCAAGCAAGAAAGCAAATAATTGTGTTGGTTGTGAAGTTGGACCAGGCATGCTATTTGACTTCATGCTCTTGATTACTTTTCTAAATTCACCTGTTGTTGAATATGGATTCGTTAAATGCTTAATTTTAGGATAAATATTATCAAGCTTTAAATCAAAAAAATTAAGTAATTCATCTAAATTCGAATTAGGCATAACATTTGGGCACACTAGTTGTGCATGCAAATCACCAAAAATGTTGGCTATTTTCTTTGGACAATCAATCAATTCATTATCAACCAGCAAGTTTGAACATTGTTTTTTTGAGTTTCTAAAGCTTTTATAAGTAAAGTTGTTTGGTAAACCATCTAGTAAGAGGGCTCTCATTTGAAAAGTTTCAGAATTGGTTTGAACAAGCATTTTAAAATATTCTTGCTGTTGTTGTATAAGCCGATTGATTTCCTTACTAGCCTGGCCACAATTTATATTTGAATCAATCATATCATAAAGCAAATTAATTTGTTTGTCAAATTCTTTAGTCTTGTTATAAGATTTGAACTTTAATTTAGAAAAAAATCTATCATGCGCTTTTTTGAGATGATTTATTAAATCAAATAAAACTGTGCTATTTTGATGTTCTGAGCTTACATATGTAAAATCATTATCTATTAACCCAAAATTATTACTATAATTGTGACTGCTAATTTTAAAAGAAATAGGATCTGCATTTTCAATTAGAAATTTAGATGTTTCTTCTTTCATTAAATTAATAAAATCCTTATTATTAAATAGATACCCTTGCCATTTTGGTGCTGAATATTTAAATTTTTTCTTGTTTCCAATTCTCATTGATTTATGATCAGAGAAAGAATTGTAAGAAAATTCAATAAAGTTAAAAAAATCCATATTTGTATAAAAATGATCAATATATGAATAAGAATTAATTCTTTGCTTCGTACCCCTCCAGGTATAGCCTGGTTCAATATTTAGTTTATTTGCTAAATCATGCATATTATATTTTTCAAGAAAGGATTGAATAAGGATGTTCCTGTTATTATGTCGTTTTTGATTAAAATCACAATTGGTATCACCAAACATACTAAAATTTGTTATGTTGTTTCTGTCTAAAAATGAGCTAACTTTTTTTAATATTTTGTTGCACTCCTCCCTATTTGAGGGCAAGTAGACAGGGACTAGATTCAAATATTCATTCCCAATTTTTACCCTTACAAACATAGCATGTTTAGAGACAATAACTTTTACATCTCTTTTTCTGTCCTCAATTGAATAACAATTATCCATGAATCCAAAAATGCCTCCTTGCCCCGAATCACATGAAGTCTCCCCAATATATTTCATCCCCTTGGGTAATCGAATCCTTCTGTGAAAAGATTTAAGTTTAGTTTCAAGGCAAAAATAAATAGTTGGAATATGTCTGCAAGAAGAAACCATTTCCTTAATTTTATACGGGACACCATTTAATCTATATCTATTTTTCTTAAACTGTCCCAAACCTCTGACGTTTGTACATAGTATATTTACAGGGCTTTTAGGTAAACTATTCATTCCCTAAAAGTATTACACTATTGCTGTTGGTTAGCAAACCAATACAATCTAAGGTCTATTTATCAAATAAACCCCTTAAACCAATGTTCAAAATTGATGGGTTGGTTTTTTCCCTTGTAGAGTAATTATCAAAAGAAGCAGAAGAACTATTAATATCTTAAAATATAGAGGACTTTCCTAAATAAATTTTTTGAAACAGAATTATAATCTAGAAGTATTTTACCAGTCTAGTGTGTATGTGTGAAAATTTTTATTTTTGTATCTAAACTTTCCTCCCCCCCCCCCCATCCCCCTCCATCTATCCATTAAATTTCTTCCCCCCATCTCCTTATAGTAGACCCCCGCAGCTAGGAATAACATAAGTATTTTTCCCACGTATAAGTAAAGGGTTAACTTACCCCCCCCTCCCCCCCTCCTACAAAACTCCTTATATATTCATGTGAACTGTAAGAAATATATACTTATTATTGTAACGCAGCTACTCTATAATCATTTGTTATTGCATGCAATTTAGATAAAATAATACAGTTCAATTATAAAGGTTAATATAGGTACACTAATACTATTTAAATTATTCTATTGGCTATTATGAAATCCAATTAGCATATTAGCAAATGCATCAATGCTAGAATTTTGTTCTTGTTGATCCTGAAGTGAACTATTTTGGCTTACTGTTTGTGGTGGCATTGAATATATTTGAGTAGCTGGTGGGCTTGTATAAATTGGACAATTGTTAAATATACTTGGGCCAATTGCTTGATATGCAACGCTATAGTGTTTTTGCTGCAAATATGGACCTTGCTTAAAAGTGGTTGTATATATGTTTTGATATTTTGGCTGTTGCGATAGCCTTAGGTCTGCCATAATTGCACTCATTGGTAGGTTGGGTTGTTGCATTGTTGCATGATTGGTTGATTGCTGAATAGGAGATAGCATTATATTCCTTGGGGACATGCTATTCTTTTTTTCACTGTTAAGTGGCGTGCTATTGCATACTATTTCCCCAAAATATGAGGACTTAACATTCTCACTCATTTTAACTTTTTTACGCCCTTGATTATTAGACAATGGACTACTTTTAGCCCCACGCTTTCCTTGGCTATTTAGCCTGTCACTATTGCTGGCGGATGGTTGTTGCTTTGTTTTTCTAGCTGGTGTTTTAACCATGTCAACATATGATGGTTTGTTTGCTGCAGTCTTACCCTCCACATTCTGAGGTGTGGTGTTGCTCTGAGAGCGTGTGTTTCCAGGGGCTACAGGGATAGTGCCATCAATTTGTGTGCTCAATGATTTTTTCCCCTCCACATGTTTTCTAATAGCGTGCATGAGCATGTTGAACTCGTCAGATTCAAAGCTTTTGTCATCTAATGGAATAAAAACTCCATTGTGAAACATCTCATTTGTAGCACAGTCGCTGTAGCTTGTAGGTTCCTTCATCCCTGGTGTTCTGAAAACATACATTGGGGCCACTTTCTCCATTCCATTAATCGCCATAAGGTTGTTGGTAGCAAACCAAGTGATCTCCCCTTCTTTTTGTAGCTGTTTTAGAACAGAAGTGACAGCTCTCATATTGTGTTTTAACAGAGGAAATTTATTAACACAATAGTGCACAGGAAATATTTCCCCTTTCTCCTTACCCAACTTAGTCAAGGACTCTACTGCCATGTCCCTGGCAATCCTGCTGCTAAACTCAATGTTGATGGGATACCGTTTAACAGAGCCTACAGCAGGAAGTTGTCTAAACTCTTTCACATGGTCAATCCCTGCAGGCCCAACGCCTAACAAATCAGCAAATGCATGAAAATGTGAATACTGCTTACCCCATAAATGATAATTGACCTCCATGATACGCCTAGCATCAGGGATATGAAGAGATTGCTGTAGATAGCTTAACTCAGGAGGTAAAATATCACTATGCAAAGTGACTAAATTGTCAGGGCTGCCATAATCAAGCCCAAGCCTAGTTTTTAGAGATGAAAGTTCTCCTCTTATGTCATTTACTAGATCATACAGAGCAAGCATATGATTCGCATGCTCCTTATCTGTTTTGGATAAAGCTCCCAGCTCGCTCTCTATCTTTGATATTCTGCCATTAAAGTTTGACAGAGCTTTTCGTTTGTCAACATTCACTTTACTTTTTGCACCCGTCATGTTTATTGCAATATGTTAGAAAATCAGCACAGTGTGCTCACGATGATAAAAAGTTGGATGCTATGGTTTAGATATTAACTGGTTTAAAATGTTAGTATTTCAATGATATTTTAACTTTAAGTTTATTTAAATAGATAAGTCACTCTTAAAATATTAAGACACCATTAGTATAACATAAACAAACATTGTGCTATATATAGACAAGCACACATGTTAATGTTATCACACTAGCGGTCAGATAACTACTGAACTTACAACTACCTATGGATGTAGAATATACATGGATATTATAACATGGGAAAATTAGTCAATTTAGTTTGCTAACATGGAACTCCTTTATTGGTAAGTCCGTTCGTTCAGTATGAGGGGATGGGAAGGGGTAAAGGAAGTGGTTGGGCGGGTTTCGTTATTTTAGCCCGCTGCGAGTGTCATTGTAAGAGAAAACATGAAAATCAGACAAAAGAACCAAGTAATAATATATCCTTCAGCTACACACCAAAAAAAATTACAGACGTATAAATAGGCGGTGGTCGATGCATGCTTGGAACTATCCCACAAAAATTGTGTTTTTGGTTCCAAATTTAGGATTTATCTTCGGTGTTATCTTTACGTGTTGCACATCTTAATGGCCTACAAACCTTTAGTTATTTTACACATACATTTTTCTACAATTTCCCATTAGCTAGACTTGAAACTCATATTCTCTCTTACCCCATCAATCAACATATAAGAAAAAGTAGGAAGATCGTTTTTACTGCCCATTAAAAGGTAGTTCCGATTGATGCTCTTCTAATACAGGGTTTATCTATAGGTATCATTGTACTGAAAAATAACCCTAAATAAAGATCCCTGAAAGACATAGTTTTAAGATCTTTTTTTGCAGACAAAACCATCAGACAGTCAAGAAGAAAAGAAAAGGGAAAAAGTTAATTGGATTAAAATGCCTAGACCCTGTTAGGTGCCCTAAACATGTGGGACTGCCCTGCACACTATTTAGCCAAACTAACTTGAACTAAACTAAATAACAATCACATCTAAAACTACCATTCATTCCCCCCTTTTTTACAACGGGGTTGGGTTTCTCTAGGCAGCTCTTTGAGGGAAACCGTCGATCTTATCTCCAATCTATCCTTATTTTTTTTGGGAGAAACAGTTAAAAAGTCACAACAATTAAAAAGGATATTGAACTAGTATATTCATTGTACGTACATACGTTAAAAAACACCAGGAAACCTATTTTAAACACTTAAACATAACACTTTAAGAAAATATAAACAATATATATGTATTTAATTAATTTGCCTAAAAATTTTTAACATTAATAATTATTTATATAATATTTATAGTACTAAAAGTGATTTGATCCTAGAGAATCTTTTAAGTTTTTATGTTGTCGTTTTAAATACTATACAACTCCATTTTTGGTCATTTTTACTGTTAACCATGGGTTGTTAAACACATAGATTTGTGGTAAATGTAAATTTTCAACTGACCAAATGTACTAGGATTTTGTTAAAAAAGCTTTGTAGAATTTAAAAAAATGTTTTATGAAGAGTAGAACTATTATTTTCAAAGAAATCATAATCCACTGAATTATAATCGGTTCTGAACCAAACTGATAAAACATGAATCGTATGATTTTACAGCAATTTAATTCTATACAATTTTCTAGGCTAGAATCATACATTAACGCTTTAGAGGGACAACACCGTAATTCTAGTTTATATTTCTGCTTCTGTTTCAACCTCCTAAAAGATATTTATGAATATAATGAAATATGAAATATTTATTTATGTTTATACTCTTTTTCTTTTCCTTGAATCTTTGCATGTTTTGACGGTTTTCGTTCTTGTTTTCTTTTATATTTTGACCAGCTGGCAGCGGCTATACCCCTTGAAGCCTATAGACACTTTAAAAGGGAGGAGAAAGTAAGAAAAAGGTTAGGTATTTTTTTCTAATGATTTTTAAGACGGAGAGTCTTATATGTTAATGATATATTTTTTATCAAGAAAGAGATAGACAGTGACACAGACACCATATTACTTGTAAATGTAAATGACGGACTTGAAGTAATCTTAGGGTAGCGACACTACTGAAAGAAGTATATTACTTGTAATCTATCCAGAAGCACTGGATATATGAGGTGGTAAGAAGGTTTGTTTGTCTTTCACTCTTTTCATACTCGACAATCAATCAATAACAATCAGTAGTAGGGATACAATTATAAAAAGTAGATGATCATAAAAAAAAATATAATATAGCACCCTTACTTTCAAAGTTGTTTATTTACAAGAAACAGGATGTCTAAACTGTTTGTCTGTGTCTGTACAAAAGGATCTCGCTTCACACTCAACTGATCTGGTCCTAAGATGGTTTATAACTATTTTTGGGGAGGGTACTCAGAGAAATAGCCCCAAAAGATAAACTACCTCTACCCCACATTTTATCAATTTTAATTTTTAAAACAATAATGATAACAATCTCTTCCACATTATACACCTAAAGTGCTCCTAGAGGCCTAGTATATAGACGCTAGTAAAAAATAATTCAGGACACATTGTTAGCATTTTTGTATCACCATCCATACCTGTTAGAACAAATTGAAAAGTTTTTTTTCTGCCTTCACAACACCACCTCATCTCATAAGTGTGCAATCATTTTCGCACATGTTTCTCAATATCAATTCATCCTTTCAGAATATTATTACAACAGCAGAAACTGCTCGGCCTATTTGCTTTACTCTTAAATCAAACATCACCTGTAATCAATTTTTATTTTTTTTTGGTCAAACGAATGAACACCCATCTCATAAGCCAAAGAAGAAAAGATTAATTTTCCCAAGTAAAGAAAAACTAATAATTCAAAAGTAAGACTGAGTTGAGTTTAAAACACAATTTTTCAAGAAATGTTACAGCAAGTTTCAATTTTACACAAACTGAAAAGATACTGTGAATCATCATTAAATAAATTCAGTAATTACATATATTTTTGCAGCCTGTGTTAGGGTAAACATAGCAAATCTAAAACAGCTAATTACAATAACAATTCAGTGAAAGAAAAGCTGCGCTTCTAATAAAAGAGAGAGTTTCATATATTTTTTTCTTCTGAAGCTTAAGATATCAATAACTTATGTACCGATAGGGTTTCCAAATTTAGGTAAGCTTCACAAACTTCCTGTGATGGTTTTGGGCTATTTCAGATAAAAGTATTTTTTTTTAGGTTTAAGTCATTTTATGACCTTCCTACACCTTTGAACATAGAGCCCATAAATTCTAGTCGCAGTCGCTTATATCCAGACAGACTCTTTGCTAGATACTCTAATTACATTATTTTATATTATTTTTGTTGCTAAAATGAAAACACACCTAATCTTTTCAGTGTGGGAAAGGATTCTGTGTAAATTTGTATGTATATGTGTGTGAAGAGGGGTATATGGTCTGCATATTATTATTAGTCGTTAGTTACTCGTACTAATAATAATGAAATATTGCTAACGCCTTTCCTCAAGCAACCATTCAATAAGGAGGCTGTAAAAAATTACAGAGAATCTTCAATAAGGTTTTGTAGGGCTTTTTCAATTACCATAAAGACAAAGGTAATATTTGAGTACGGAATATATAATTGAATTACAATACAAAACAACGGATTAATCTTTCCTTCTATGTTTAAAATCTGCTTTTGGAAGCTTAAAAATATTAATAAGAAAAAAGATTTTGGATTAATCTTGTCCTATATCTTTTTTCTATCAGAGAATATGCAAACAATAAATTTGTTAGAACCTCTGTATAGTGCCTGTAAAAATAAAGTCATACAATACAAATGACCAATGATAGGCCAATACACAAAATAAATTACCAATAGCTGGCCAGTATACTTTTTAATTGATCAATGGTAGGCCAGTATGATCTCATTTTTTTAGGAGCTATGAAAAGCTTCAACTCGTTATCCAATAAATTTTGCAACTTTGGTTAGTAATTTTCCATGTTAAATTTATACTCTATTGTGTTGAACCACAGCGTGACCAGTTCAATTATTTTTACTAGTTTTTTATTCACACAAAATTTTAAAATCCACAAATGTTCTTCCTTAAAGGAAATTGGGAATCTTTAAGACTTTTTTCAGAAGCAAAGCTTTTCTGCAGTTTAGTTAAACGTTCCCTTTGGGCCATCAAACAAATCTTTGTATCGTTATTTAGCCTAAATGTTCTTTTAGAAAGATTGCCTACAGTATTGGATGAAAAATATACGTGGATATTATGACAGGGGAAAAATTTTCGTCAATTTAGGTTGAAATTTACCCTCTCATTTATTGGTTGGGCCGTTTATCCAGTTGAAATTGAGGGGGTAGTGTAAAGAGGGAGGAAGTTGGAGATCGTCATTTTGGCCCGCTACAGAGTTCACTTTTTTATACAACATGAAAATCTCTAAGATCCAAGTAATTAAAATCCATTCTCACAGATCTGAGGATGAATTTAAATAGGACACCTGCCATACTCACGCCATTGATAATTCATGTAATATAAATAATATAATACCTAAATCATTCTTTCCATCCCGTTGTAGCTTCTTTTCATATTGTAATCCTTGTTTTTCCTTTTTCTCGTTATGGCACTAAACAATTATATTTCACACCATTTAACCCTATAGGATTAGAACTGATTTATTTCTATTTACAATTATTTTACTAGTATTGCAATTTTATTATTTGTTTCCCATATATATAGTTATCAAATGTTTGTTTCATATTTTATGTTTTAAGTAACAAAAAGTAACTTTAAGTCCGTGCTAAACGCCTCGTCGGAAATGGGATTCACTTGGCTGTTATGATAGATAGTCGGCTGAATTGTCTTTACCCTTTACCTTTGTACTTGCTTTTGTTTCTGAGCTTAGCTACTTATGTATGTTGTCATCACTGTTTTTTCCAATCCTCTTTAAAATTTTTAGATTTTTTTTAAACTGCGGCGAATCTTAGTGTTACTTGTGGATGCTGGTATTGCAGTTTAATTTCTTATCAGTCATTATAGGGAGGAAAATAACAGTTAATCTTTTTTTCCAACAAAAGCAGAAATTCACACCTACCAATAATTAACATATCTCTAAGTCCCTGTTCTTAACCTCTCTTTAATATTCTCTCAACGCTTATAATTAAGAATTTCAACAACCAAATTTAAAATTATATTTAAAAAACTGCCAAAAAAAAGTCTTTAGAAGACTATTTTTTTTTATTGTATGTCTCCCTAGTCTTAAAACGTAACTCACCTAACAAAACGCGTATTATAAATGAAGAATTCATTATTCTATTCCAAATATTTAAAAAAATTAGTAGATGTTTTAATAATTGTTTCATTGTGAAAACATTGGTTAAACCATAAAAATTTTGCATTTGCAAATTAAAGTTTTTAAAATTATCCATAATGTACCCATATATAAGCATATATAAGCCACCCATCATTTTTAACAACACTTAATTGTCTAAACTACAAAAATAATATAATAAAAATATATCTGTAGGGCCATAACTGGTAAATAATTTAGGTTTAGGTTAAAAGGTTCAGGGCTAAAAGCGTTTAACTATTTTTTTTAGCAAAACTGAAAATTCTAAAAGCAAAGCAATTATAAAAATGCGTTTAAGCTTTTGATAAGAATTAAGTATTCAATGAAAAACAAAAGCAATAGTCAGTGAAAAAGTAAATAATTTATTTAGGGTTGTTTGTTAATAAAAAAAAGCGACATAGGTGATCATAATAAAACTCTGGCGTTTTTCCTCAAGGTACGGATACTCGGAGGTCGAAAGAAATATAATTGTAGTCTTATAATGAAATATTTTTTCTCTGTAAGATAGCTCTAACCAATAAACCTATTGAGTTATCTATTTTAGGGAAACTTGTCATATTTTCTGGAGTTGCTTAAGGCTATTTTGTTAATACATCAGTATCTTGAGATGGTTTAAAGCTAGTTTTATATCTCTTTCCACCACCTTCGGATATAGACCCTTAGCTGCTAGTAAAACATATACATTTTGCTCTGCACTTTCCAACTCATTTATCCTTTTAACTGTATTTTGTTATTTTGATGTGGCAAAACAGGTGAACTATAGATCGGAAATGAATGTATTATATTCTTATTTGCATACATGGTAAACAAGTATCCCACGCGCCAAAATATTGCTTCACATATATCATACTATGTTATTTATTAATGATATCATATTCCTCGGTAACAAGCCGTTTAAATGCCAAAAAGTATATCAATGTATGTCTATTCATATTTTTTTTTTCATTTGGTAGAGGAAAACGAGTTATATAATTTGTCCAATAATTCGACTATCGACTATACCTATAATACAAAGTAGAACGATGTCTGTCTGTTTGTTTGTACCTAAGGATCTCGCTAACCGCTGAACCGATCGGGTGCTCCTTCACAGGGTAGCTTCTAATAGGTCCCGGGAAGGTTTATAACTATTTTCTTGGGGGGTGGGACATCCCCCCCCCACAAAAAAAAATTTAAAGCTAAAATTAAAATAGTTGGGTGGACTATACCCCCCCCCCAAAAAAAAAAAAAAATTCCCCACTTTCCAAATTAAATTTTCTTTTAAATCCAAAACTCGAAAAATTAGGTTGATCAACTTTATGGGACAAAGCCCCTAGAGGCTAGGTCAAAACCTGTCGGATCATCAGCTCCGGTAGCTCAGGTGACTTACTGAACTGATAATGTCTAATCAATCCAAAAACATATGTTAAATATTTTTATGTATCAGAAATAACTCAACAAATAATGCAGCATGAATCTGATGCAATTTAGACCCGTTTGCGTGTCAAGACAAAGCCGCTAGTATCTATTAATTTATCTGATATCTTTTGTGCCAGTCTATTATACATATTTTTGGGTATAAATATCAATGTTAACATTTTCTTTTTCATTAGAACCAACACATTATAAATTTGCATATTCTTGGGTAGCCAGGACAAAAAAGTTTCTGTTTCGATTTTTTATTTTGTTTGTACCAGTCTATTATACATATTCTTGGGTAGCCCTGACAAAAATAGTTTTTCTCAACATGAAATCCATTATCCACCTTCATAAAGCTTTTTGGGAATTATGTTCATACAAAACAATTGAAAAGCATAAAAGTGATATTAGATTTTTTATTTTTGTTGCTTTATTTTGTTGTTGTCTATTGTGTCTAATTAGGAGAGTGGAACTTTACACCTAGCCTACATTTTTTAAAGAAAGAAAATACTGCATTTTTTTTTCAACGCTAATTTATTTCAGAACCCTAAACTCCTCTAGAAAAACTAGATTCACACTTTTTATTAAACTAGCGGCTACACCCCTAGAAGCCTCTAGGGGTACTTAAGGTGAAAGAGATGCCCTCCTCCAAAGTTCTTTAAAACCTTCCCTTGACCTAGAAGAAGCTTTACTGTAAAGTTATGTTGGGTTCTGGGCACATCAGATAAATAGTCTATGAATTTAGGGTCATCAGCTACCCTCCCCCTATTTTCAATATATTGGCTGGAGGGCATTTCTCAATAAGCACTTTAAGGGAAAGCACCACTTTTCACATTTGAGGTAAGGATTTTTACGAGGAAGTATGGACGCCTAACCCACCCAGCATCCATGCACATTATGTAAGAAATTAACGTCACACCAAGCACTTGTGTCACACTCTATAATTCATGAACCAAGGCCTTGGGACAAATTTCCTGTAAAAAAAGTAACCAAAAAGGACACGAAAAGATATGGGTTCGAATCTCAACCAAACCGCATCACTATGAATGTTTAAGATTTAAGTTATTCTGGTACTTAAAGCGTCGTAAGAGCAAATGTATTACGGCCAAGACTTTCAGACAAAGTTGTTTAATTAAAGATTTATTGGAAAAGAGTCGGGATGAGAGTTCTCTTCCTCAAAGGCCTGGTCGTAAGGTAATTTGGTCTTCTGATATAAAAAAAAATAAACAGCGATGATGATAAACTAAACTCTTCTTTTACTAATATAATTAAACTTTATCCCTACAGTCAAATTTTCAAAATTTAAATTTTTGTATTTTTCTTCAGTGACAAAGTAGAATGCAATCTAATATTTCAAGAAATGTCCTATTAAAAAATGTTTGTTTAATGTTTAAGCAAATTGGAAAATGAATCTGTAAACCAAAATAGAACGATGTCTGTCTTTATCTATATTCTTTTAAATATCACAGTCTGGCCGAATAGGTTCTGCTTTTTGGTAATAGCTATGTCATAATCCTATTCCTGTCAGAGTTTTATTTTTTTTTATAAGGGGGGGGGGTAATCCACTGGACTCGTGCCCTTTTTTACGCAAAACCTCTTGAAGTTAGGGGGCGAAGCTATAGTTTTCAATTACAGAGTAGCATAATATTTTCGAAAAATTCATAAAAATATACTAGTAGAGATAAACAATTTCAGATTTCTAATAAAATGGAAGTTTTTTAATCATTATCTATAAAACTTTTTAGCAGTTTCCCTCAAATTGCCTAGTCGAGCGTTAAAAAAATCCACACTTCTTGTTTCAAAATAAATTGAAAATTTTAGGGGAGAGGATCTGGGCTCCCCACATTTGACATATAAAAATAACCCCTACATTTATTTTCAATCTATTTAAAAATTAAAACATAAGGAATGAGATAGAAAAATTCAAACATTTTTTCTTACTATATTAGATACAGCTTCACTCCTAAAAAAACTAAATGTAAACAAAGAAGAGAAGAAACATTAATGCACAAATCTTGTTGTTTAGCCTGATTTAAATTCTAATAAGGATCTAGGGATATTCAAATCAGTTTTAAACCTGCTTGTGAGCAGAAAAAGAAATTTCAGAAAGAAGGATTGTCTGCTAAAGTGCAGTTTTATACATCCAGCTGAATTTTATAGTGATAAAATGAAGATTTCACTGAGGCTTACACGCGGCTTACGCGCGGCTTGCGAACCCTGATTTAAATCATCAAAAAATGTTTCGCTCTTAATAATTCAGGTGTGTCTAAAAGACAATTAAACTAATTTTAATGCATTTTTAAATGTTTAAAAGAATTACTTTTTTCTACGTTCTAGCAATAAAGTGGACTCCATAGAAAGAAATCTCAGAAACATTATAGATCAACAAATATGGTTTTCTAAAAAGCCAAATAATACCGGACCTGCTTATCAGTAAGTTATACTACAACTTTATTAATAAGGCTATACAAAGACAAATTCAAAATATTGATTATATGCCGTATCCTTAATTATCGACTAGGAAAAGGCTTTTTTTTGGCAAATTTACAAATTTCTTGTTTTCTGAATTTAGCAGAAAACTTTCACTGTCTCCCAACCCCTTTCAGTTTGCTCTTTGGCTGAGAATAAAAAGTTTGTAATATAATACAGAAATTGTCATTGTGTCCCAGCCTACTCATGTCACATTCACCAGGGCTCGCCAACTGTAGCGATCCATTTTTTGCAGTTTAACATTTTTAAAAAATCAAATTATAGACAATAAGATGAATAAAATTGGTGACAAAATGAATAAAATTTAATCCACAATGCAACTTTTGCTATTATTTGCAGTAAAATAGGACGCATAAAAAATTTTCCAACAGTTTTTAACAAACTAAAACTACATTAATGTTGACTTAAGTATGGAAGGTTTCCGATACTTATTATGTTATTATTTGAATGTTGCATTAGATTTTCATGTACTCTGGTAAATTAATGCTCGCAGCTTGCTAAAATAAGGATACACCACCATCCACCACGCATACCCAATCCCCACCCATCATACTGGATGAACGAACAGCCGCGCAACTGTATCTAGCCGATTGAAGGCCCGAATTCGGACCCTTGGCATTATAGATAATACTTTTATAATACAATAATAAATATTTATCGTATTGTATTAGGGACAACTTTCCATAGAAATTGAAATGATAATCGGTTTCGAAGCCATACTGGAAACATATATTCTAAAACTTAAAAAATACATATTTTGTAGAAGGAAAAAACGTGGCGAAAGTAAAAAGTTGGAACAATATGAAATGATTGATCTGAAACAACAAAAAGAACAATTTTATTTATGCTCATATCCCCACAGGGGAAACGTGTTTTATTCAAGGATTGGAATAAATATTGGGGGAAAAATGGTAATGTAATATTTCTTAAATAATAATTCTAAAGGAAGATTAAATTCAAGATATCAAATTCTTGTAAAAGTATTTTTAAATCCACCGAAGACAAGATGTTAAAATTTACCACTAAACCCTTTTTATTTCCTTAGCTATATTCTAAAGTTATTTCTTCATTTTTTCTTATAATTAAACTTCCCCCTTATAAAAGGAATAAAATATAAGGGGGGAAAGGCTTATTTGTATTTAGGATTGGTTACATTTTTATCTTATACTTTGAAATATTATTAATAATTACTATCTGTGTTCCTGACAGTGTGCAAAAATGTATCGCTAGCTTGAGAGAAGAATATTATCAGTGGTATTATCTGTGTGTGCCAGGTTAAATGTCAGGACTCCCTGGCGGGCTACGGGCGGGCACCTGGAGGG
Source organism: Acartia tonsa (assembly GCF_053477335.1). Classification (NCBI taxonomy): domain Eukaryota; kingdom Metazoa; phylum Arthropoda; class Copepoda; order Calanoida; family Acartiidae; genus Acartia; species Acartia tonsa. The sequence goes on along the minus strand of NC_137261.1, from coordinate 3,856,569 downwards.
TGGCGGCCTGGCATCAGGAGGAAACCTGGAGGGAGGAGGAACCAACCATAAAAATGCAATAAGATAGAGATTTAGAACTAAGCCCAAAATTTTTAAATCAACTTTTTTAGCAACTTTTGTGTCAAGGTTTTTATTCATTTTCATAGTTCAGAAAAAAGACGCTTAATATAAATGATTATTTACTTTGTCAATGACATCTTGTGGCAATAACAAAATATTAAACTTTCAAGAAACAAAGCTTATATGCAACATAAAACATTTGGTTTTCATACAAAAATCAGTCCTGCGAAAATAAAGAGACAGACAAAGCTAATTTTACGCTACTTATCCGTTTATCATTATTTAAGATATAAAAAAATAAAATATGTTTTCTTTCACGATTATGAATGTGCCTTTTTCAACTTGAGTTAAAAAATTTGGGCATTGGAAAAGAAGAATTGGATGGGTTGAGTTCTAATCCACAATAGATCAAATTTCTCCAGACTGATAAAGTTACAAAAATAGTTTATGGTTACATTTTCATGTTTACATAAAATAGGTTACTTTCATTACTTTTTGGTTATTCGATTTTAGATTTAAGTCTTTGGATGGTTTTAATCTATTTTCTGCCCCTTTCCTCCGTGCACCTTTGAATTCGATGTCAATAGATACTAGGGACCTAGTCACTGTATTCTTTACACTATTTAAACTTTTAAATTTCTTGTTCATTTATGTCCCTTTTTCGGCCAGTGTAAGTAGAAGTATAAGAAGCTTGTGCTTAAAATTAAAGGATTTTAATATCTGATTCAAAACAGATCTGCGACGATAAGCTGTTGGGCTTTATGGCACGGTTACAGACAAAAATTATAAAAATAAATTAATGATTGTTAATCCTAAATTATCTGCATCATTTTGTGTTTGTAAAAATTGACAGTTAATTGACTTTTTAAATTATAATTTCTCAATCCTAGTGGACACAGGACGCCAGTAAACCTTGCTTCTATGAAAATCTGAAAATAATTATTTTTAGAAATTCAATAAAAGATATTTTGGGAATAGTCCCTTTCGTAACATCGCCCATATGGGGCGATACGTCGTATTTTTAAAATGGCTTTTTTATAGGTTATTTTAAATAGGAGAAAGCTACTGTGAAAAATACGAAGAATCGCCCTATAAGGTGCGATGTTACGAAAGGGACTATACCCGATATTTTTGGTAAGTTCAAATAAATGTTATACAATGGCACATCAAATGTACGAGGAAGTTAATACAAAAAACAATCCTAATAATAAAGTAACAGTATGTTTTTTTGTCTGTCTGTACCGAAGGATCTCACTAACTCCTGTACCGATTTGGTTCTCCTTTTTAGTGCAGCTTCTCATAGGTCCTGGGAATGTTTATTATTGTTTATAGTTATTTCGGGGGAGGGTACATGTCAAAGAAAAATCAAAATAGATATAGAGCTGATCTTAACAAAGATTGAAAAGAAAACATTTATCATGTCCCTAGAGTCCAATATTGGCGTAGCCGCTAGTGAAGATAAACGTTTAAAGAAACAGATTTTGTAACCCATGTCTCTGTTAAAGCACTGTGTATTCTTTATAATAAATATTTGCATTACAATTATAACCTCAAATGCGTTCTTCAAGCCTCGGATTTCTTACGTATTTTGAACTTTTTTATTTTGTTTCAAATTGTTTTAATTTGAAATGAGAAATAGGGGCTTCGCACACCCCCTTACAAATCCCAGCGCACGTCACTCGTTCTAATGAAAGAAATTCAAGAGTATCATATGAAATTAAAAGAATGATGATTAAGCAATGTTCAATAACAAAAACACTTTTCAGTCCAAGAATGTGAAGTGACCATCAGTAGATATCACTTGTTTTATAGGTTTGTACAGTATCTATAGCTATAAAACACAGACTGTAAAAAAGCAACAGCTAAGTTTCTTTATAGATCCGTAAACATTTTTAAATCAAAGTTAATAATAAATAAGACGTAAACTTCTTATATAAATTCTCAGATAAAAGTCTAGGCCATATTAGTTCTATGAATTATCATTTGAACCATTAATAAGTTAGTCAATTTGTTGTGATCGGTCAGACGGACGGACGGATCCATTTAATTAGAAAAATATCGGAGGTAAAAAGAGCAAGTTAAAAGAAAATGTACAAATATATGAAATTAATAAATGGTCATCTAGTAAATGGCTCGTTATGGCAGCATAGAGCGGGTTATCTTTATAGACACAGGGTAACACCCTACCCTCAGGCGTAATTTATAAATACATGCTTTACAGTTATGTACAGAGGTAGATCATAACTATAAAGTCCGATCATCTTGTTTTGATTTACTAAATTGCTGTAAGATATTTTCTCGTATTCATTCGAATCCGGTGGATAGGAACCGGTTCTCATCCATACGAAAAAACTATGTCTAGCATCGTATTATATCCGGCTTTCTACGAATATAAAAATGTACAATCATAAGATTTAAACTAGTTTTTTTAGCCCGTGCCTTCGGCACCTCGGGGCTAAAAAACTGGTTTTAATCTTATAATTGTACATTCTATATCCGCGGAAAGCCGTTTATAATACGATGCGAGAAATAACTATTATTCCCTTGAATCATTAATACCGTTCTCTATAAATTACTTTGTCTGTCCTTCTGACCATTTCATATAAGAGAGATGATCTTTGGATGGGGAAATATTATTTACTCTGGAGCTTTAAACAATTATGCTAAAGGTTAAAAAAAATACTTTGATATTTTGTTTTCAAAACCTTGAAAAGTTTCTCACAAAAAGAAGTGTAAAGGTTTATACTTGAATTGAAAACCCTGAGTAAGGTCCCCACAAAAAGCATGAGTAATGTGCCTTGTTTTCTAGTAATGGATGTTCAAACATTAAGGCCACTGCAAGCAGGGATGGTCATAATCCTATTATATAAAGTAGTAAGAGTTTTTTGTCTGTCCCAAAGGATCTCGCTAACCGCTGAACCGATATTTTCTCCTTTACAGTGAAGCTTCTTATAGGTCCTGGGAAGGTTTCAAATTATTTTTTGGGAGGGCGTCTTCACCCCCCTCCCCCCCAAAATTTTTTTTTACTTTTTTGAAACTGAAATTTAAAATGGGATGAGGTCGACTTTTCCCCCTCCTACCTTAAGAGCCCCTAGAGGCTTCTAGGGGCGTAGCCGCTAGTAACTCATTAGATTTAAAATCCAAAAACATGCCCCCCTTTCCAATCATGAGGCAGCAAATTCCAAAATATCTTACTTTATCAAAATCAATAGTAATACCTGCAAAAAAAATTTTTGTTTTTGTTATTGCTGAGTTGATAATGAACGTGCTTTTTTGTAACATTATTTCATGCCTTGTTAACCATACTTAGATAAGTTCTGCCTTCTGCTATTTTAATATCTTTTTATAATGTATGTCGCTGTCCCAAGCAACAACAATTACTTTTCCAACTTTCTGTTGCCTAATTCCACTCGTTTTAACAACAATTATTTACTTTCAGACTTTTTGAGAATTTTTTAATCCAATGATAATATCTGCCAATACACTTTTCTAGTGGCCTTTAGGGGCGTAGCCGCTAATCGAAACATTGAGACATAAATCTACCATGATTTTTCATGTAAAATGTATCTATGTATTGATCAGCTGTTTAAAAATAGCAAAAATACCTCTAAAATGCGTATTAAAAATATATAAATAATTCAATTAATTAAAACAATTTTAGAGATCTTATGAATTCTTTGGATATAAACACATCCTATTTCTTAAATAATGATTACTCAGACATATTAAATGGGATTGTTTTCCAGCTATCAAAATACAAGAGATCCCTATCTAACTATTTTCTATCTATCTGTAATTGCAAGATGATCCTTTCCATGGTTATTTTCTATCTTTCTAATTGGTGTCTATAATCCTTTACTCGTGTCTGAATTGAGATACAGAGAGGGAGAGGACAAGGGCTGTTTAACTAATCTACGCCCTTTTCTTACCCCAATATTTAAAGATTTTTACAAATTTATGTTATGAAATACACTTTTTTTAAAGTTTTTGAAATAAATAACCTTATTGTAATTATTATATTCCTAGAATAACTTCGCTTCAAAAATGAATATTTTAATCAATTATCAAAAATTGTTGGCTATCATAAAACAAGAATAACTATGCATTTATTTGAGTAATAAGCAATAACAAATCAGCAACTGTTTATAAGGGAAAAATACATTAAAAATACATCTTTACTTTAATGTTGCAATGAAACGATAATTATTTACAGGAATTTTGAATGAAAAAATTAATTTAATAAAAAAATTAATTTAATATTACATATTTTTCAAATATTGGATAAAAAATAAATTTACTTTATATCTTTCAATAATAGTTATTTCTCGCATCGTATTATAAACAGCTTTTTATCTTATGATTGTACATTTTTATATTCGTAGAAAGCTGGATATAATACGATGCTAGACATAGTTTTTTCGTATGGATGAGAACCGGTTCCTAACCACCGGATTCGAATAAATACGAGAAAAATGATTACACAGTCTAATTAATTGCCTTAATCGGAGAGACTTACAGACAGTCCCTAGTATTATAATAGCTGCGTTAATAATTAATAAATTAAACATGTATACAGATATTAATCTTTTAATTGCATAGGTAAGTATTAAAGCTAAATTTTTTATGCATTTTCAATATGCAAAGAGGAAAAATTGTACAAAAATTTAGGGGAATTATGAGAGGTACACAGAGATGGGATAAACTTTTATATTTATGCATTCAAACAATCAAAAATATTGAAGAATAGCAAATCACTGTAAAAAAAAGAAAGGTTACGTCGGTTGGCGAGATGTTTCAGTACACACAGACAAACATCATTTTGCCTCTTGCTAATTCACCCCAAAATTATTTTCTTTTATAAAAGATATCACCCTTAAAGTTTTATAAATTTATTTGTACGGGTATGAAATTTCTTTATTTATTTTAGAAAATTGTTGTAGTAAAGTATGAGCACCAACTTGGTTTGTCCAAAGCATCCGCATAAATTGTTCATATCATACAACTAAAGTAATACTAAATTAAGCAATTATGTTCTATATGAACCAATTAAAAGCTAGACAAGAGTTATTAAACAAATAAACTCATTTTTTAAATTTTTTCAAATAATGATAGAATCAAGTATTAGTAGGAATAAACAGAGAAAGCCTTAAAGTTTTCTAATAAGCTGATTTTTTCCTTCACTATAAAATATTGGGAATAGTCCCTTTCGTAACTTCGCCCCATAAGGGGCGATTCGTCGTATTTTTAAAATGACTTTTTACAGGTTATTTTATGTTATATTGGGTTAGGTGATTGACCCCCCAGGGTTAGGTAATTGGCCCCGCAGGGTTATAGCCCCCCGCAGGGGCTAGAAAAAGGAGAAAAGCTAATGTGAAAAATACAAAGAATCGCGATGTTACGAAAGGGACTATACCCAAAATAAGTTTTAGATATAAAATCAATCATAATTATAATAGTATACTTTTTATAAATTAAGGTTTACTGTTATTTTACTAAAATTATGAAAAGTTGTTTTGTTTCATAGTTAGGTTTAAAAAACAATTGGATATCTAAATAAATATGTATGCAATTTTTCTCCTTTTTTGTATAAACACCTAGCTTCGCACGCAATGATGACAGCCGAGATAAACCAATTAAAAGGATTTACATATCAACTTTGTAAAAAACATTTACATTTCAATATTTTTTATTCAATTTCAATGTTTCAAGCGAGAACTTCCTTCTCTCTCCCCTTTTTTCCTTCTCTCTCTCACTCTCTCTCCTTATTTTTCTCTCTTTCTATCTCTTTTATCAAGGAAAAGGATAAAGCTTAGTCATATCAAAGTTTAAATGATATTAATTAAACGACAGATCTATGAACTCTGGCCGCAGCGCTCGGCTCCCTAGCTTGCCTAGCCGCAGCGCGCGGCCCCCTTGCCTGCCTAGCCGCAGCGCTCGACTCCCTAGCCTAAAACCTAGCCTAACCTAAAATAGTTGTTCTGTCGGGAGGGAGGGGTTAGGGGGGGGAGTACTCAAATTTTCAAAATTTAAAAAAAAGGAGAATGCCGTTTAAATAAAACCAAAATCATAAGCTCACCTGTTAAAATAAAATTTAAAAAATATATTTTTTTTTAATATTATAACGAAATTTTCTAGCATTTTAACTAAACTTAGAAAAGTTTCTAATTTGATGAAATATACCAACTTAATTTGACATCAAGTTATATTACAAAATGAACAATATGTCAAATAAATATCTATTGAATATTCAAGTTTGCACATAAATTTATCTGCTCTTTAACTATCAGTTATGTCCAACAAAAAATTAGAAACCCATAATGTAAAAATAGCCTTCTTTACTCTGATTCTAAACTATTTGTACACAAAATATTATTCAGAAGCTATTTCCCCTTTCCCTGCTAAAATCTAATTTTTAATCTAAATAGTGGAGAACCGTGAAAAGATTTAGCATTTGAAAAATATTTTATTCAAAAATTTTTACTTGTTTTTACAAATACTTTATTCATATAGCACAAGGATCACAAATAGCAAAGCCTAACAAAAAATTGATGAATTGATTTTAATTGGTGATTAAAGATATGCTACACTTTACACATTTTACCTAATCGTCTGAAGAATCAGTGTTTCAAAAATCAAGTTAGTTTAGAGATTTAACATTTTTAAAAAATGTATTCACGGATATTCTTCAGAGTTTATAAAGTTGGAACGATTTGTAGGTAAGAATACATCTAATTAATCCAGAAATCTCCATGAAAGGTTAAATCTAATGGAGCGATTTTTACCTGTGTACATTTATGATTTCACAGACGAGCGGATACACCCTTGATGTAGATAAGCTTGGGGTTTTAAAAAACAGGAAAATAGAGGGGGAAATTGAAATACATTCAAACTTTTTGTTTTTTGCCAAAAATGATGCGAAGCCACTTTTTTTAATAATTTGTTTATATGTTTTCTCTATGGGAACCAAATTATTTATGTTTACTCATACATTCAAAGAATTTAATGTAATTTTGAGTAGAAAAAATAAATATATAATTATGTTGCATATCCATTTTTTTTTATAAATAAAAGACAAAAAATGGGATCTTGGACAAAGTAGCTTCGGACAAAGTAGCTTCGGACAAAGTAGCTTCAGGACAAAGTAGCTTCCGGACAAAGTAGCTTCAGGACATTTACTTAAGAAAAGTAGCTTCTTAAGAAAAAAAGTCTCCAATATTGCCGCAGCGCTCGGCCCCCTGGCCTGCCTAGCCGCGGGCGCTCGGCTCCCTAGCCTATAACCTAACCTAACTTATGTTAGCCTCAGAACATTTATTTAAGAAAAATATCATCAACTGATAATACATAGGTGGTTTAGAATTTTGTGGATTTTGCAAAAAGTGGTTGGTGGATTTTTACAATTTTTAATATTGTTTTTATAAGTTTTAATAATGTTTTTACAATTTTTTGGTTAGGTCAGGTTAGGTTATAGGCTAGGGAGCCGAGCGCCCGCGGCTAGGCAGGCTTGGGGGCCGAGCGCTGCGGCCATGACCTTTATTAACAGTGGAGGCTACTTTTCTTAGGAAGCTACTTTGTCCGGAAGCTACTTTGTCCTGAAGCTACTTTGTCCGGAAGCTACTTTGTCCGAAGCTACTTTGTCCAAGATCCCAAAAAAAACATCGAGACTTTTTAAAATTCTTATCATAGCCATATCAACCGAAACTTCAGTCGCCTGCTTTTAATAAAAAGCATTAAGAAAAACAAACACTGTTTAGAAAAATCATCAATAAAAAAACAGTCTATAATCATAACAGAAAAAACTTATTTATCCTCTTGAGCATTACAGACAGACCAACGGACCAAGTAAGTTATAGATTAGTTGCTCATTGTTCAAACGAATCTTCACAAAACTAATATTTGCTTTCTATCTTAAATAGCAAATGAGAAAAGAAATTCAAGTTTAGCTCAAAACTTTTCAGACAGATAGACATACAGACGGACGCTTAGCTACATTAAAGGACGGGATGATATAAAATTTCCAATTCATGGGGAAACTGCATTTTTTTTGTTCAAGTTTTAAAGTGATGTAATCCATGAGAGAGTACTCAAATATTTTTATACAAGTCAATAGTATTGAATATATTAGTTTTAATTTAATCAAATTTGCATAAAATTTTTCTCATATTAGATTAAAACTGCAAATTACAATTTATAAAATCATAATAAATCAAATTAGTTTCTTTTTTTTAAATGATACTCTAAATAAGCTAAGCAAACCGACTTTAAGCCTGTCAGCAACAGCAATTCTCGGACCTAAAGGAATCACTTTTCTAACAGATCTTTTCAACCTTTCATCTAAAACTAGCCACATTCCAGCTATATGGAAATCTTCCATTATAGTCCCACTACCAAAACCAGGCAAAGATCACAGTGATTCAAAATCCTACAGGCCAGTGTCCTTGCTCTGCCCAGCTATCAAGATATTAGAGAGACTAATCTTGCCTATCCTAACTGAACATCTCACTGTACCTGAATTTCAACATGGATTTAGATCTGACCATTCAACCGTGACAGCTTTATATGATTTTAATGAACAGGTAGCAACTGGTTTCAATAAAAATCTGCCACCAGACAGAACTATATTAGTGCAGTTGGACCTTTCCAAAGCATTCGATATGGTTTCATTAGAAAAACTCCTGAAACAACTGAATGAAACATCATTACCTGGATCAGTTAAAAGGTGGATTAAATGCTATCTGACAGGCCGTCAGTCTAAAGTACATTTTAGGAATAAGCTGTCCTCATCCAGGAATGTAAGAACTGGAGTTCCACAAGGAGCTGTTACTTCCCCTTTATTATTCAGCTTTTATCTATCAGAAATCCCCAGACCACCAGATCACATCAAGATCATTCAATATGCAGATGACATATCAATTTATACATCAGGAACGGACATAGATAAAATGACTGCAGAGCTGAATAAATACCTGGACACAATAGTCAACTATCTTGAAGAAAGAGAACTGTCACTTTCACCAGAAAAATCTACGGTGACCTTATTCACATCAGACAGACGCCAAGGTAATATCCATCCTCAAATTAAAATAAAAAACACTCTAGTCCCACTTGAGAAGAACCCAAAACTTTTGGGTGTACACTTTGACAGCCATCTTACCTTCTCGCATCACATCACTAAAATTACAGACAGTGTTAAACCCAGGATAAATATGATGAAATTCCTGGCAGGATCTGATTGGGGACAAGATAAAGAAACCTTGGTTATAACATATAAAGCCGTGGGCCGAAGCTTATTAGAATATGGCAACCCCATCTGGAGCCCAATTATTAAACCAAATAACTGGAAAAAATTGCAAACAGCACAAAACCAAGCCTTACGGATTGCTACAGGATGCTTAGGCATGTCAGGAATAGACCATTTACATCAAGAGACAAAAGTTTTACCTATTAAAGACCATGCCCTACTCTTGACAGAACAATATGTTCTAGCCATGCATCTTCCTGGACACCCTGGACAAAAACACCTGGACAGGCCACCCCCAGAACGAAATATGAAACCAACAGCTATTGACCTTAAACCAAATATTAGACAATGCCTACCAATCATTGATACACCTACCAAAAAGAAAGGTCTAAAAAGACTTCATACCAAAGCAGTCAAAAATGTGATTAATAAATATCAGCCAAACAGAGTTCTCGGTTCAAAACCCCCAGAAATTCACAAAGATGAACTTAAACTGAAAAGAAAGGCCAGAACAAAATTATCTCAACTTAGAAGTGGATTTTCCAGAATTTTAAACGAATACCTGAACAGAATAAGCCAAGGAGAAGTACCAAATACCTGTCCTGATTGTAATACTGGCCCCCACAATGTTAAACACCTTTTCAATTGTCCTGCAAAACCTACAAACCTTACCCCAATTGACCTCTGGAAAAAACCCGCAAAAGTCGCAAACTTCTTAAAATTGGATGGAACTTGACAACGCACTTTATCAGGAGAAAAACAGAGGAGCTGTGGCTACACACACACACACAGCAACAGCAATGACATTTCAAAATTTGCGAACAAAAAAAAATATTATATTGAAGTTGTTATCTGTGATTGATGCACCTTTTATAATTTAGCAATCCTTGAAATAATTTATGCTTAGACAAACACACCGTCATACATAACTTTTCCCTTTCCCTTACAAATTATTGGTTTTCATTGTAGAATTGACAAATTTAATAGTTTACTCCTGTGGATAAAATAGCTATCAGGTGTTTTTATGGAATGAAATAAGTTAAATGGGCTCTAATATTGTACTAGTGGTTTCGCCCATAGTCCATGGGTTCTTTTTCCTTAGGGAAGATATCACCATTAAAAACAAACCAAAATTATAAAACAATTTCTCGTATTCATTCGAATCCGGTGGAAAGGAACCGGTTCTCATCCATACGAAAAAAAACTATGTCTAGCATCGTATTATATCCAGCTTTCTACGAATATAGAAATGTACAATCATAAGACTAAAACCAGTTTTTTTTAGCCCGTGCTTTCGGCACCTCGGGGCTCAAAAAACTAGTTTTAATCTTTTAATTGTACATTCTATATCCGCGGAAAGCGGTTTATAATACGATGAAAGAAATAACTATTAAGGACCTATGAGAAGCTACATTGGTTCCTACTGATGCTATGTCCTATTTCCATAATTATTAATGAGAGAAGAGGGAATTCTTAACTCAAAATATTAACATTTACAATTAGGACTTCCAGACAATGGTCATGCAATCAAAGAATTGGTTGTCTGTATTGTGTTTAATACTTCATTAACAAAATTTGGTCCAGAGATACACTAAAATAAGAACAATTGTTGTATTTCATCGTCTATAGGATATCTGGGTTACCCTCCACAAAGCTGGCCACAGGTAATCATAATTCTTCCCTGTAAAATGGTAACCGATAGGTAAAGTCGTTTCTTTCATACAGGTTTACTCATACATACATACATACAACTTTTTTTCTATTGTTACTAAAAAGTGCTTATCCCTAATGTTTTTTATATTCTGATTATCTAGTTTCAGACACTATACAATTGTTAATGTCCGTTTGTCCTTCCGTTTTAGTGCTTCGCTTTTATGGATGTTGTCATCCTTGTTTACTATTTAATTTGATGATTTTCTTATAATTATCATTACATATAAGTAAAATAATGATACAAACTATGCATAATTTACATTATACACTCTTAAATAACTTTTTCTAGAATGAGATTATTTACAGGGTTCAAGTGATGGGTATGTATTTTTAACAGGGAGTAATGGAGGGGACAATGGGCAATTAATTCAATTTAAGAGTATTTGCTGAGAGACCTTGAAATCCAGATTAATCCAGCAAATATGGAGGAAATTTTAAAGGGAGAGTTAATACAATACAGAAAACAATAAAATAAGAAGAAAGTTCCAAGAAAAAAGCATTCATTTGAAAATTATATTACCAGCACATCAGACTGACGTAACCATTATGTAATTAATAACTAGAAAAATCTACCATAACCCAAAATTTAATTGGATTCTTAAATTGTTTATTAAACAAATATCACAATAAAGTTTTTATCTATGAAATTATATTTTCTGGAGAGAAGAAAATTGTTAAAACCAGCCACATCATAACAAATTAAATTTATTGATACTTGTCTGCAATATTCAAAATTAACAAACGAGTTAGCGGCATTCTGTGCGCTAGTACCCAAAGTCAGTCAGAAACTGCTAGATTCTTGCACATTCCCTTTAAGCCAGTACCCAAAGTCTGAGACTCCTAAAAATTTAATATTCGATCCATTGTCCCCTCCCTTACTCCCTGAATTTTAAAATGGTAAATACTAATTATTTACTTTTTTAAAGAAAAACATTAAAATTCGGCTAGAAAATCTTGTTTACATCCGTTCTGTTTAAATAACTTTCTTAAATAAGCTTTAATGGTTAGAAGTAATATGTAATAGGTAAAAGGGGCGTAAAGAGAGGTTTGAAAAAATTGCACCTGTTAATGTAGATTCTTTTCATTTTGATTTTAACAAATATACATAATCCCTTATTCCTGTTTTAAATCTGGAAGAGCAGGAACTTGTTTTTTTTACTATTATATAAGTAATTTTTAATTTGTTTCAAATTTAATTTTTTTCATAACTTATTTTCATATCTTGTCCATATAAATCCCTGTGAAATATGAAATAGCTGATCCTTTTTTATGAGCTCTTTTGTTCGTAAATTATCTCATCTCTCAGTCTTTCTCAGGCTTAATTTAGGCGAAAATAAAATAGAAAAATATAATAGAGCAATGGTCGTACTTTTAATAGCACAACTACTCTTCAGCTAAGGTTTTACTATTACTACGTATTTCGACAAAGACGCTTTACCTTTTGTAATGCGGCAGAGGGAGAAATTATATATTAAATTGATTAAAAATGTAATTTAATACTGCGATTTCGTTATTATAGCTGTCAAAAAATATTATAATAAAGTAAGTTGACGATTTCCGGATATTTCTCTACTTTAAAAAAAATAGAGTTGATTTCGTTTGGCTCTTTAAATAAAGAATTATTTGATGTTCAAATTAGCCATCTATGTAGAATATGTCTGTTATTCCATTGTATATTGGTTATAATAACATTCCATAATGTTATATAATTGGTAAATAGAGGTATGTTAAAGATGTATATCTGTTTGCTTGTAAAAGTATTTTTGGAATGCAAAGCTTTTCTTTTATTTATGACTTGCACGGCAAGCTGGTATCAATAGGTCAAGGTTGGACTTTGCAAGCTTTTAGAATAGAATAAATATCTTGATTGTTAAAAGAATTAAGATGATATTTTAGTTTCAATGGCAGAGAGGAAAATATTCCAATCATAGAGTTGGGGGTGAAGAGCTGTTCGTCCTCCTAAAACTTTTACACCTCTCATTTTGCCCCCATAAAAAAAATATTAAGCTCCAGCAAATATTTAAAACCACTCATTTTTCCCCCTCAAAAAGCTTGGAAGTCCTGGATATCTACTTTTACTTATGATTCATTTTTAAAGTTTATTTGGATTTTCAAGAAGACCAAATGCCACCAAAAACACCTAATTCTTTCACGTATTTTATGTACAATATGCATAAATGCGAATTCTAAAATTAATATAATTTTCTATGTTTAAGTCACTTAAGTTTGAAATTAGATAATTTTTATGTTTTTGTTTGGATAGCTTATTCATGACTTAAGACTTGAGGATAAGGATCTAGCCAGACGCTTTTCTAACTAACCTTTCGATAGACACATGTTCAATTTACAACAACATGCAGTTTGTACAGTGGCGTAACAAGCTAATTTTATCAAAGCTAATCCACATATCATGTATGGTTTATAAGCATTTAAGATCATGAAAAGAAATGTTAATGATTGCCACGCAGAAGGCTTTCTGATTACGATTATAGAGATGCTTCGCTTTTTTAATCGTACCAAACTACTACAGAAATCACCATGCAAAGTTTAAAATCGATAGAACAATTCTAACATGACTAAATTAACCAAAAAAGCTATCCGTTCCAGGCGGACAGAAGGACTGCCCCTAATTATAGAAAAACTTCGCTTTTAAAAAGAGAGTTTTCTTATTTTGTTGTGAGTTATGGATTTTACTATTTTAGTAAAGTAAGCTTGTTAGTACTGCAAACCTTTCACTTTTACACAGATAGAAATAGGTATATGATAAATATGTAACATAGAAAACAACAAAAATTTACTAAATCAAGGCTGCAACAAAATCTTATGTTGGATTAGAAAATAAATGACTAAAAGAAATCCCTTTGAAATCAAATACTAAAATATCTTATAAATTAAATATGGAGCTTTTGATTTTTAGATCAAGGTAGAAAATGGGTCAAACACGTTTTACGATTCGATCTCCATGATTAAAACTTTAAACGGCACCAAAAGCCTGATTTTTTATCCATAATCGATGCTGTATATTTAGTAACTAGCGGCTACGCTTCTAGAGGCCTTTAGACAGACATACATACAGACAAAGATCCTGTTACTTTTGATTACTTTGCAATAAGATACTGTCCGCTTGTTCGTTAAAGTCATTCTTTTTTACCTCTCCATTTATATCTTTTCCATTTTGTTTATAAGACTCATTAATTATAATTATGATAATAAGAATTAATTGTTGTTTTATATGCATACTTTTAAACGTATATAAAAATACATATATGTATGCTAAAAATTAAGTGAAGAGTATCAGTTTTAAATCTAAGGAAATATACTGCCTCACAGTGGTTACGGATTGTGCATTTTATCTAAAATACATTAAACATTGTCTGCTTTTGAATAAATTAATCAATAAGGTTATTCTGACTAAATACATCTAAAGCGATTTATAAAAAAGTATTATTTTAAAAGTAACAGGATGTCTGCTTTCTGAGTGTGTGTCTTACTGTAGCGAAAGATCTCTCTAACTGCTAGACAGATATGGTTCTCTTTTACAGTGAAGGTCAAGGGAAGGCAGGGGCGTCCAGGTTTTTTTATTTGGGGGGTGGTAAAATTTTGGGGGGGGGTATCTTTATTTCATAGAGGCATTTTTTTTATTTGGGGGGGGGGGGGGTAAAAATTGAAATTCCAAAAAAAAAATTTTGGGGGGGGGTAATCACCTCTTTACCCCCCCCCCCCCCTTGGACGTCTATGGGGGAAGGTTTATGATTATTTAGGGACGGATGACTCCCCCCAGGCAAGAGAAATCGTTTTCTATTTTACTTTTAAAACTAATATTGAAAGAACTGGTCGATCTCCAGGGTAGTTTAAAATATAGAGCTACAGGTTTTGATCCAGGGACTAAGCAAAATCTACCAAAAAGTCTTTGGTTAAGAGACTAATTTACTGTTCATCGCCCTATCCCTATTGGTTCATATTTAATGAATTTAACAACTCACTTATAGCTTAATTTTGATTAAGATATTTAACCACCCGTTTTTAGATTAAATCATGTGTCAACAAGCGTATGCGTGAGAAAAACAAATACCATGCAGCTTTAGATAATATCAAAAATCTCATTAAACATTTAGTTTGAAACCATTGTTAATTATTTAAGCACGGGGTGAGATTGGTATCATAAATACCATACATAGATTATGTAAATATAGAAATGGGTATCTGTGAATTTAAGTTTTCTGAGAAAGGATTAATTGATTTGAAAATAGATAAAAGGACATTTCAAGTTGTATTTTTAAATGCATAGACCTAAAAGTCAAATCATTTTGAGCTCTTATTACAGCCGAGCCCAAAACTATTTTTAAAATTATTACAATTGTAAAAGATTTTATTTTGATAATTTGCGGCATGAAGAATACATTCTATGCTAATTATTCCTTGTAAAATAAAATTTATATTGTTGATGTTTCTTTAAAAAGAAAATTTAAAATAGCTCCAATTTGCAAAACTTTATTGGAACTTTATTTGAATCAGAACCCTTCGTAACCAATTCCTTCAATCCTTATAATAAAGTAACAGGGTGTCTGTTTGTGTGTACCGAAGGATCTCGCTAACCGCTGGACCGATCGGGCTCTCCTTAACAGGGTAGCTTTTCATAGGTCCCGGGAAGGTTTATAACCATTTTGAGGGAGGGTACCACAACCCTCCCAAGAGAAATCACAAAAAAATCGAAAGACTTGAACAAAAAAAACATTTAAAGTGCCACTAGAGGCCTCTAGGGGCGTAGCCGCTAGTAAAAGTTATAAGCTACTAATTTCAAGAAAAAGTTTGTTATTTATGTTTCCCATTAGCAGTTGTTATGTAACCTTTACTGAAGCAGTAATTGAGCTAAAATGTAGAAACACCCGCATATCATCAGACGTCTTTATGTATGCTAAAATCTTAAAATTGCGTGATCTTGCGAATTAGATAATTTTAGAAAAAATAAGAACTTTACTAATATATGTTCAATTTTTAACCCTTTTAAGTTGGATGGGAGGGGGAGGTTCGCCATTTATTGAAAATATCTCATAGTAAGAACGACTAACTTTTATATATGTACTTAACAATCACAGCAGCCACAAGATACTAGCAAACTTCGATGGTCATCCATATGTACTAAACCGACTAAATACTGTTTTATAGAATCTAGATGTATTCAGGAATGAGGTATAGCCACACCAAGCGAAATAAATCTAAAGTAATATTTGGAGGGCAGATAAAAAGGTCGTCAATTGTTGTTGCCCCTCGACAGTTGAAAATCAGGGTTAGTTTTAGTTATTTTTTCGAATTTATTTCGTTGTATTAATAGATGTACTTTATTTAACGCTTGCATTTCCAAATCAGTAAAGCCTTACCATTAAGATGCAAATTAGAAAACTTAAGAAATAAATTTCTAGTTGGTAAAAAATTTACGAGGTATCCTTGAACCTATATATGTATTTTACAGAAAGGTTGGAAAATAAATAATTCATGTCCTCGATACTGAAGTTGTTAGATATTATCAGTGTCTTTTTAAAAATACAGCTATTCCATTGCCGGATTTGCTATTTTCACGAAATCTTTGTAGTAATTGTATTCATATTGATCTAGTTTTAGTTTTTTCTTAAATATTACCAATTGCTCTAAAAATAAATTTGTCTATTAATCTATTTTGTGATATTCTCTAGAATTTAAGTAAAAAACTTTAAAATTTGAAAGATATAACAAAAAGTTAAAACTCATGGCAAATGCAATAAATAAGTTTTGTCTTTATTGTTTAAGATGATCTTAAACAGAGAAATAAACACAATTCCTGTCAAAAAAAGAGCATGATTTTAGTTTCATAAATATACATTAAAATAAGAATGACAAAATCCAAAAGTAGCGAAGAATTTGAATGTAAAAATAATATCTGCGAAGCAAATGAATGGAAATAGGGTGCAAACAGACGATGCTGTGAGTATTGGTTTAAAAGATATGACGTAACAAAAAAAATAGCCAATGAGAGTCCACTACGCATGCCGCCATTGGTCAATAACGGCCTCTCATTGGCTAATTTTTTTTGTTACGTCATATTTTTTAAACCAATACTCACAGCATCCAAACAGACAGAAAGAAGGGCTTAGTAAGAAATTATGCTAAGTGGTCATAAACCAGTTTATTTTTGATAAGCTTCTTGAACAGCTGTGAAAAACTTATTTTAGGTCCTTACCCATAGATTGACGGACAATATGATTTATAGGGCAGACGTTCATTGGGCAGCAAAATTTTCAACAAAAAAAGCTATCTATTTCAAATAACAAAGGAGTAAAACTTATTTAATACCTATATTTGCGACAACTTTTATTTAATGAAATCTTCCAATTTTTAACTTGTACAAAACGGGCTGCTGTATTGCATCAAGATCCATGACAGATCTATATAGGAAGTAAACGTCTATAAATGAGCTCGAATCTCCCAAACATTTATAGCTCAAAACTCATAGTGATTCAATTATCACTATTAAATTCTCATTGACCAGAACGAAAATACCCATAATTCTACTTTTTGCATCATAAATGTATTTTTTATATTCATGTTGCTATTTAAATAACATTGATGTATTTGATTTGTATTCATAAAACAGAAAAACTTAAGTTTATAATATAGTAAACGTAAGAAAACTTAGTTTTATAATAAATTGATTCGTGCGACACTCCCCGTAATGCGGTCAGATATTAAACTAATCATTTTAACCCTTTCGGGACAAAAATTTGAAATGAAAAATATTAGGATTTTAATCTTTAAAAAATTATATAAAAATGAAGCAAAACGTTAAATCGTGTATTGTTACATTGTTATATAAAACATTACTGAATAAATCAGTTCACAGATATTATAATACGTTAAAGTTGTAGAAATCTTTACGTGTAACAGAGAGAGAGAGAGAGAGAGAGAGAGAACGGGGAGAGGGAAAGAGAGAAAGAAGGAGAGAGAGAGGGGGGAGAGAAAGAGAACGGGGGGAGAGAGAGACACAGTGAGAGAGAAAGAGAGAGAACGGGGAGAGGGAGAGAAAATATTTAGATTTTACCAAAAAGACAAGATAGTTTATTTTACATACTAACGTCATGGTGATAGGGTAACTATGTAAGGCAATGGTAAAAAATTAAGATTTTTACTTTGACTTCATTGAAGGACATAACAATTTCAAGAATTTTATTGTAGAGTTTGAATTCAATAGGACAATTCTAATATGCCTAAATTAACAATCAGAACTATCTGTTAGAGACGTACGGATGGACAGACAAACCCCCACTGTAAAAATTTTTTGCTCTTAACAAGAAATAGATCATTAACAACATTATACAACCCTTTTACCCAATTTCCCTCCCTCTTACTGGATGAATGAACTAAACAATAACTGAGGCCCATACTGGCAAGCTATGTAGGGAATATTTACAGAACTTTTCAGCCATTGAATAGCAAATGAGAAAATCACATTTTCCTCTAATCATAGCAAACAGACGAACGGAAGGACATTTTGAATTATAGATAATCTTCGCTACTAAATGAAAATGAATTTTGCAAATGTGTCATTATAATCTTAATTAAAAATTTAAGCCATCTAATTGTGATAACATATGAAAAAACAAATATTTTAGCTATTAAAATATTATGTCTCGATCCAAGAGACTAATGGACCATGTGAATTATAGAGTAAGAAGGATAGTTTCAATTCCAAAATTTCGTTTGCTCAGGGAAGGAGGGAACATTTGACTGTAAATAACACTGTAAACCAAAGTTTAGTAACCACTTTGACTAAAAAACTTTATCTGTGTTTCGTCACTTCTAACAAGAAGTGTCCAAACTTTCAATCAACAGAAGGCTTACCTTTATTTATCATCATGGGGGATGTAAAATAAATATAGTACATTATCTCCTAAGATCCCTGAGTTTAAAAATCATCAACAAGGATGATAATATCCACATGAAACAACGTTCCTAATTGTAAAAGTAAAAACACAAAAGCAAAAAGAAGGAAAAGGAGCATAACCGACTGAATGACGAACAATGATCAGTGCAGTGGTCATACAAAATATTAGCAGTCTTTGGCATCAGAAAATAAAGTTGTGTTTATGCAGTACTGATTGATCGACGGTTAGGCGGGCAGAAGTGCATTGGTCTCAAAAAAATTCAATCTTCTATGTTAAATAGCAGATGGGAAAATAAACATTTCCCCCACATTAATTTTATTTATTCCAAAGCACTATAGACAGAAAAACAAAGAAGGTGAGGAATAAAACTTTTAGCAGATAAATAAGAATGACATCATCCATAACTATAGAAGCTCTTGAATTAAAAAAATAAAAGGCAAAGCAAATGAAAGCAAAAATGGTGCACAACAGACAGACATAGTAAGTAATGATACTTAGTGGTATTTGAATATTTACACAACATTTAAAAGTTTATCGTTGATAAAAGCTATAAAAAAATAATTTAGAGCATTAAGGATAGATCGACGGACAATTTTATTCATAGAGTAGAGGTGCATAGGTCAGCAAACATAAAAAAGCCTTCTGTCTTATCCCTGAAAGATCAGGCCCTCTACGAATTCTTAATTGACCGGATTTTATACTATAATAATTGCATCAGCCTTCTACCTTTTCCCTACAGATATTTAATGTTCTCAATAGCATTACAGACCAGCGAACAACGTGAGCTGTAGGCTAGTTTCTATATATTTGATGTCTTCTAGAGCATTACAGATAGACTGGTGGATCAAGTAGAATATAGAGTAGATGCCAATTAAAGATTTATTTTTACGTTTTTTGATTGCAGAAATAGTTAATGTTTTGAAAATAAAGTACATAATATAAAACATATTATTTGTTGGTTCTGGTGGTCTAGCAATAAAGGAAAGATACATTTATAAAATTGGAATATTTTATCTTAGGTCGTTGGACAAACGCAGGAGTGACAAACGTCGGAGGTTACACTTAACCTATTTTAAACCTTACCTATATTATTGTTTTTAAATGCCTAACCTCTGCGGGAACTTATTTGTATATTCATATCCCAACCTAACCTGTACAAAAATACTTAATCAACTTTAAAATTTTAGACACTCCTGTGTTTGTCCTGGAAATTGTAGAAAACAAAATCATTATTTGTCAGTTAATGTTTCCCCATTTCTCTGATTTAGTGGTTCCTTTGCTTTAGTCCAAACTTCCCAAGACTCTTCCTGCAATAGAATGGTAAATATTTTTCATATTTCATTGTATAACTGAAGCTACTCTATAGGTCACCTGTATTGATATGTCTGTCTTCAAATCTTGCAAGCTCTGGCACTGTGTGTTCCTAAATTTCTTACATCTATCACATTGCATGGTTAATAACTTTTATTACCAATATTTCATTTTTTAGATAATCCACTATCATAAAAGAAATATTCCGAACTTTCTTTATCTCAAAAACAATGGTCTGAATTGTCCTTGTTAAGGCTATACATGAAAATACTAAAAGTCGATTGCCAAAAAAATAATTCTTTTATTTAGTTCAATTTTATAAGCAATATTAAAAGTTAATGAAATTTATAT
The DNA here is from genome assembly GCF_053477335.1 of Acartia tonsa. Classification (NCBI taxonomy): domain Eukaryota; kingdom Metazoa; phylum Arthropoda; class Copepoda; order Calanoida; family Acartiidae; genus Acartia; species Acartia tonsa. The sequence continues at coordinate 3,835,980 of NC_137261.1, read as the reverse complement.
TTGCCTCTTCTAAACTATTTTTTACATCTTTCATAAGTTATGTCACTATCCGTGAAGCCTTACGTTGGTCCAATTACTTGTTATAATGTGTGAATTGGTCCGAATAAGTTCCCATGCCTTCCCACCTTCCTTCCGGTTAACAGGCTACACGGCTTATAACACCAACACCATAACACCATGGTTTTGTACAATTGTTCTCTTTTTTAATATAGAATATCTTCTAATTTATAGAAACTTGACTTTAAATTATTATTCTAGGATTATGTTGAATAATAGTAAGAAGAGCCTTTTATTTCCAGGTATTTTAATATAATCTTTTACATAAAATAACATGGGCCGTAACATTATTATTTGTTGTGGTATATGTTTACCATTAACATTATTTCCAGTATTTAATGAAAAAAATACTGATGAATGCTATATGTTTGTACACATTATAGCTCATTGTGAGTAGCTTGCTCAACCTACCCGAAGCCCCACGGGTCAAATGTCATATAATTTGACAATTACAAATTTTTAACACTATTATAACTGTGTAGTTAGCTTAATGTTTTTTATTATTCTTTAAAATGTTTATGTTTTATTTAATTTAAATGTATGATAGTTTCTTTAAATTAATATGTGATTTAATTATGTATAGTTTGTTCTTAAAGGAATAAATTATTAATTACAAATGTAGTATTTTGCATGAAAAAAAGGTTTAATTCTAACATTTGTAGGCTAGACTATAGGAGTTGGGATTTCCTTATCATTATATATATACAGGAATTTGTAAAGCTTAGAAAACCCTAACTCGTAACTAATCGATACTTTTTTAGTGACATTTACTTAAACCTAAAGTATTTATTCTTATCCTTTAACGTTACCTGATTTCTAATACTTTCAAATGGTTATCTATTTAATTTTACAAATTGTTGTGTCTATGAATTGGTCATACCGAATACAATAATATTCAAGCAGACAAACACATACAATTACTCTGACATTCATACATAAAATTATTAAAGGTAGACTCTTCAATTCAAATCTATGCCTGAGTATTAGTTTCTATTTTCATAAATGCAACAGCGTTTTATCATTTTGTTTCACCACTTTTTATTCCATTACTTAAAGAGTATCTCGTAAATACCTTGCTCTGTCTCTACGTCACTGTTAGTACATCTATAAAACTTCATTGCCTTAAACGTGGCATAATTATCCTTCTTAGGCTATTTCACTGTGAATCAAATCAAAGATTCTAAACTGTCTTAGTGTCCCTTTCTAAACTACAGCAACTATCCGTGGGATTCATGAATTCAATTGGTTTTCAGAAAAAAATAGTTTCCAACCACCCATCCCCCCACAATATTTTTCGTCTTCCTTTTCCAACTACCTTTATAAATGTTAGTGCAGCTTTTATATAATTAATTTTGACTGTATGTCCTTTATAAAGTCTCTGCTAATATCTCAAAGATTAGAATCTAGGGAGAAAAACTTACATTGGGGGAAGTTCACTACCACTCCCAAATCTTTTGAAGAGGTAAAAACTTAATTAGGATATATGAAATATCTCAGGTTTACATGATTTGTAAGATCAACCAAATATATTTCTAAAATACATGAGGGCAGGACAGGGGGAGGGTAATTCTATATCTTTAAGAAAGTCTGCGCTACTTATGCACACAAAAAAACATTTTTGAGTTTTAAATTTATTCATTCAAGATTTAAATCTTCTTATTGAGGTGCTTTCTTTATATAGGAGGAAAGGGAATTGTATTCTGAATTTTACGTAGAATGATGCATCAAACTAATGTGGTATTTAAGAATTTTTAAAAAAAGTTTTGATAAAGTTAGATGCGTTTTTGGCCATCTATCATTATATTTAAATTTCATAATTGTAAACCGTGTCCTTTATCCATGTAGGGTTTAAAAGTTTAAATCACCCCCACCCTATGAGTATGTCTTATTACAAAAGAGTTGGACTATAGGATTTTTTGGGTGGATGCTATGTAGTAGGTTTATTATGCAGGGTGCCTAAAAATTATTAATATCAAAAGTTAAATGATTAACTAAAGCTTTTTCTTTGTGATACTTAACTTATAAAGGTAGTTTGAAATTACAACATGTAGAAGTTTTAGATTATAAGTGTTTATAAATATTGTAAATAAATTTAATTTACATAGAAAATTAGGACAATTATGGTCATGAGTAGCGCAACAATAAAAAGCTAATAACATTTTGCTGAAATAAATCAGAAAAATGTAATACAGTTGGAATAAAAAAGGACAATATTATAACCCTTTTTTATGATCAGATAATGTAAATTGATAAAAAGTGACGGATGTATGGACATTATACCCCATTTATAGAGTGGCTTCGTTAGTACCTAGAATCTTAGGATAAGAAATAACACGATATTGTTGCACAACCCAATTATGATAAAGAAAAAACTCCTTTTCTAGAAAGTTTGGACATTATCAGATTGTACCAACTAATCCATATTTCAAAAAGTTCATAAAGTTGTCAAGCCAACGAATATGCTAAGCACCACCCTGTAAATTAGATGTAAGCCTAGGAAGAATTTGTATAGGAAAGAAGGGGTTGCTTTAGTTGCTATACATACATACTTAACTCTTTTCTTTTAATGATCATTTATGGGTACTAATGAAATAAATGTTAGGTCTTTGACCCCTAATATGACAAAATATTTAGCTTTTGGCCCTCTGTATCCATATTTAAAAGCTGTATCACAAAAGCTACAAGTATATATTGTTAGTGGTCATTACTGGTCATCTTTTCATATACATAGACACAATATACATTTACATGGTCGTGGGTAAAAATGAAAGATGAACTAGTTAGACGAGATAAAGGTATGTATGAAGCTGTATAGTAAATTTATATACATTATATATATATAAAATAATATTCTCATATATATCGCGAGTTACGAGTAGAGAGAAAAAGAGAGCTTTTCTCTCTCTCTAAAGTGCTTAAATGGCTTACCCTTCCTCCTTTCCCCTTGTCTTTCTCACCGGGTTGGGTCATATCGCGCAGCGTTTGGTTATCTCTCTCTCTCTCCCTTTTCCCTCAATACGCCGAGTACTGGTTTACCGAAACGGCCCAACCATTCCGTGCCTCACTAAACATGACCAGATCTTTATAGGAGAGAGAGAGAGAAGGAGAGAAAGATAGAGAATATGAGAAAGAAGAGAGAGAGAGAGATAAACAGACAATCAGGCAGTTCAGGCCAAATACTCATACATTGCACAGTGAAGAAATTTAAACCGGTTCCCACAAACATCTTCCCCCACAGCCCTCGGCCTGTTGGTAAACAACAACATTCAACAGCAGAAAAGGATGTTAACAACAGTAGAAATCAATATGTAAAGCTATTGATCATTAACTTTAGTGATAAAAAGGTGTAAACAACCTCCTAAATAGTGCCCATGTAGCTTGTATGTTTTGAGGTAGATCTAGACATGTAAAACATACACTCAAAATCTTAGTGGGCACTTTTTGGTTAAACTTTACAATTTACACAGTGATTTAAATCTTTAATATTTGTGTGCAAAAAATATTTAAAGAATAAACCCTTTAATCTACTTATACAAACAAAGATTAAAATAGTTCAAACTAATCTGCAAAAATAAACACTTAAAATTTGAATAATAAGACGTGAAGAGTTCTTTAGTTGGAGTGAATTTTGTAGGGGAACTTCAAACAAATCCTATAGAAATTTAATATTACAAATTATTACTGTATCAAGAAACAAGAAAAGTCCTTTTATAGGCATTTTATTATCATTCATGAGGTATGTATATCCTAGTATGTATATATGTATATGATTTTTATGTATGATTTCTACCTTAAAGGTCACTAAAGGTTAGATTTGACTCAGGCAGTAAAAATTTTAGATTTTGCAAAGATAAAAGATGGTTTATTTTTTACATTATGTTATGCATAAATTACATACATTTATATGCTTTATTTGCTTTATTTATTATGGCTTTTAATTGTTTAATAGTTTAAAATTTATTTTAAAATTACTATATGTTTATAATAATGAGTAGTTTGAATCTTTATCTTAAATGGTTTAAATGATAGAATTAAGATCATACTTCTTAAATATATATTTAGATATAAAATTGGAAACGCTTTTGAAGAGGTGAGGGGGGGTAAAAAAAAATTAACCCCGAGTTGCAAGGACGTCCAAGGGGGGGGATATAGTGGTGATTACCCCCCCCCCCCCCCAAAACGAATTTGGGGGTTTGCACCCCTAAAATTTTTTCCATTTTACCCCCCCCCCCCCCATTTAAAATTTACCCCTACCCTGCAACCTTTGAAATAACCTCCCAAAATAAATAATCCCTAACAACAACAAAATTTAGGCGCGCTTCGCGCGCATTTTTACTACTAAATATTTCATAATTAGGTAGGTACCTTTTTACATTATTTAATTACCCCCCCAAAAAATTTAACCCCGGGGGTAAATTTTGGAGGGGGTAAAAAATTTACCCCTGCCAACAGATTTCAGGGGGGTAATTACCCCCCCCCCCACAAGCAAATTTTACCCCCGAGTTAAAAATTTTAGGGGGGGGGGGGTAAAAAAATTGCGACGCGCTTCGCGCACAATTTTACCCCCCCCCCAAAAAAAAAACAAATTACCCCCCTCTTCTAAATTTTTACCTCCCCCCCCCAATAAAAAAGCTTGGACGCCCCTGCCGAGTTGTGGGAGTTGGGTTTTAGTGCCCCCCCCCCCCCCCAAAAAAAAGAAAATAAATTAAAAATTTCTTTGGGGTCAAAATACTTTTCTAGCATAAACCAAACTGAAGCTTTCCTATTTTTGTGAATATACCCCATGAATTTGTGAATCCTTCTCCAGTTGTGAATAGTACCCTAAAAGTAAAATACACCTCAATTGATGAATAGATAACATCTTTTGTGAATTTACCCCTTTTGCCCAGCAGTAAAATGAAATGGTTTTCTACATCTAAATGTTTCACGATTTGGCTCGCTTTACTTTTTGGTGTGAGCACACAGACACACACACACACACACACTTTTACTCATATACATGAAATGTATGTTTATATGTTTATCTGCTTTGAGATAAAAAATAACATATTTAACTAATTTAATTTGTATCATTAGAAAACAGTTCAAATGGGGTGAAAAATCACTCCCTCCCCCACTTTAAATTTTAAGTTTTATTTTTAAGTTTGAGTATAAAATGCCTGACACATACTTGATTTATACCGGGTATTTTATTCATAGGGGTACCCCTATGAATAGAATTTGTGGATACCCACTCCAACCCCCCTCCCCTACCTTATTTCTGCTCTCATCTCTTCAAGCAAGTATCTGGATCTGTGTGTCTGATTGGCTGAACCGACTAATCATGCTAACTGCTAAACTGATAGATCTCTCCTTTGAAAGGAAGCTTATTCACTGTGGTCTAGAATTGTATCAAGACAAAAGTAAGTGCCGAGCCCTGGGACCTATGTATGGTGAAAATAGACATAAAACCATGATGATTCCAGGTAAAATAAAAATATTTCAGCGTGTGCTTTTTGAGAAAATTAGATTTGAAAATTTCAAATTCAATTTTCACCCCGTAGGAGTTGCCGCATAATCATGACAAGAAAAGCAAATATTAATTATTTTACATTTTGAACAACTTTGCTTTTATAAAATCTTTCATAAAACCTCCTTATATATGTTTTATTTTGGGCTGAATTTTCGTGACCTTTGCAAAGCAAGTGATAAAATGGCCATTAATTAACTCCCTCCAGGAGTGGTTTTATGAAGAACTTTATAAAAGCAAAGTTGTTCAAAATTTAAAATAAATAGTATTTGCTTTTCTTGTCATGATTATGCGGCAACTCCTAGGGGGTGAAAATTGAATTTGAAATTTTCAAATCTAATTTTCTCAAAAAGCCCCCGCTAAAATATTTTGGTTTTACCTTGAATCATCATGGTTTTATGTCTATTTTCACCATACATAGGTCCCAGGGCTCGGCACGTACTTTTGTCTTGATTCAATTCTAGCCCACAGTGTATTATGAGTAGCTTTTAACAATTTTGGGAGAGGGTAAAATGAGATATCAAGCCTGACCCACCCTCCCCCCCCCAAAAAAAAAAAAAAATTATTCCTACCAACGCACTTAAATGCACCTAGTGGCCTCTAGGGTCCTATCTGCGAGTTATTTCATAAAGGAGGTTCACTGCAGGCGTAATATCAACCAGCTGCAGTATCGCTTTATTAAAATACATGAAAATCTGTTGCAACTTCCAAGTAATAATAAATCGATAGTAAATTATAAACATACGTATATACATCAAGCTTAGCAGAGTAGACTCGCACTTAGAAACAAAAGCTTATCAACCTTTCTAAAGAAAATGGTAGGTATGGTATGTTGAAGTAATTTATTTCCCCACCTAAACCATTTCCGCACTTGAAATTAAACCAAGGAAGAGGCTGTGTATTGTGTGTGTGTGTGTGTGTATATGTGTGCTCGCAAGGGTAAAGATATAGGTATTAATGGTAATGTTTTTCCTTTTATGAAAAATATGTCTCTCTGATTTTTCCAAACAATTTTGGTAAAAACTGCCCAAATTTTTTTGTTATTTTCAGGGAAGTTTAATTTAAGTATTAGTTATATACCTGGGGAAGGTCGCTAATCCATCCGTAGTTTTGTTTATTATTTTATAGGTAACTTATTTATCTTTTCTTCCCTGAATTATATGAGTAAGTGTGGGAGAGTTTAAGACAACATGTTGTGTTCTTAATAAAATTGCATAGGTTACTATCAGAGATATATGGATTGGGTGTGTAAGTTGAAGAGAATATGTTATAAGCAAATCCAAAACTGATAAACCAAAAGAAACCACCAAAAAATCTCTTCCCCCAAGTCAATTTTACCACACATCCCATACACTAAAAAGCTTGGAAGTCCTAGTACACCGGTCAATTTTGATCATTTTAAAGCCCCTAAACTTTATCAACTTATGATTAGCCTTTCTCTTTTTACATTAAAAAGATAAATATATATAAACACATTTCTACCTTTACCAATCCTTTATGCCTGGATATTATTATTCTACTAATAGCTGTATGGTTAAACCTATACAGTTACAGTTTCTTCCAAAGCATTTCCTTAGAAGCTTTGGTTTTCAAAACTTACATTCATTAAAAACATAATGCACATGTGACATGCAATTAAAATGAATTTTTATAATGGTAGCTGTAATAAAGTTTGACTTAAAGTTGCTGAAAGTGACTAAACTTTCCCAGTTTATTGGTGGATTGTTTTTTTTCTTCTTTAAAATCAAATGTGCTATCTAATTGATATGCCAAACCTACAAAGAATAGAAAATTCAATAAATCTTTCTTATAGTTTTCATCAAAATTGTGTTATGATGTAATTTTAACGCTACTTACTGCAGTAATTGTTCATGTTTATTGATTAATTGATTGATTTCAGCGATGACCTTAGTAACAGCTGGTCCCCCGGCAGCTTCCCTTCCCTCACCTGCATGGAGAGAACCTACACAGAGTCACGTGACCTCATCAACAGCTGTTGGTATGCAGCCCAGCCCAGGTAGTCATTTCATTTGCTATCTTACCTGTTAGGCAATTTCATTGCTGTTCTTTGAAAATATTTTTTTATTTGAGGAAGACTAACTTAAAGTGTTAGATTTCACTGATATTTTTAATTCTTACTGTATAACATTTCGTTGTTCTTTTTTTCCGACTAAAATGTTATTCAACCTCCACACCCGCTCCTCTCTAATAAATATTATTTTAGTACCTGGTATAGTACCTCATCATACAGCTAGGCTGATGTCACCTAGTAGTAGTTCAACCTCACCAGGACCTAGCTCCACACCCACTCCTCCTGCTGAAACAATTGTTAAGGTAAATTAAGCATCCAGCACCCAGAGAAGGTGTGCATTAAATTACATGCATCTTAAAACATGATAACTTAATAGGATGTCTGTCTATCTATCATTAGTGTTGGTTTAGAACACATTTAAGAAGATCCATATATGGATTACCTCACCCAGCCCCCCGCTATAGTAACCGCGTGACATTATAAGAAGAATTGAAAGGCATATTATGAACCATAAAAAGTAAGGACTTTAAAACAAAGTTTCTGCAAGTAAACGGGAGCAGTAATTATCCTTAAATTGAAAAAAAGTTGGTCTAGTAAAATAAGTATTTTTAATGGAATCTGTTTTTAGGATGAAAACGGACAAGACATAGTGTGCGTTGTGTGCAATGATAAAAGTAGCGGAAAACACTACGGCCAATATACTTGTGAAGGTAATGATAGTATTTTGTTCAATCTAAATATTTATATTTTTATTCTGCCTCAGCCTTTTTGTTTGTCCTGTTTTTATATTTTTTCTAAATTGTTATTTATGAAGAGTACTTTGATATTAAAATCCTGGTCTGGATCTAAAGTCAATTTGTCAATTTAGTTACAATATATTATCTACCTAAGAAAGACTGTAACAACAACTGAATCGAAATGTAACAGTAGACTCTAAAGAACTTATCCTAATCTTAATTAAGATGAAGTTCACTGTTGCATCATTTTAACATTTATTCAAATTCTAATCTAGATGTATCTCTCTATATATCTAGCTATGCACATTATGTAATCAAATAAGCCTAATTTTAAAAGGCTTGTTAGAAAATAAACTCTTAAAACTAAAAAAGCTATATGTAAGCATCTGTCTGATGAATGAAATCTTGGAAAATGCTGTTCTTACCTTTTACCCAAAATGCAGTTTTAACTAATTTTCGAGTATTTTGTATTAAAAACCTTAAAAAAAAACCTATTATTAGTTTTGTCAAGTCTATTTATGAAATATTTCGGCTGCCGGCATCTTAAAGATGTTTAAAAAGAGTCTTTAACTCTTTTTTATTATTGAGCACAGACTTTTCTTTATAACTCCAATAGAATTTTGACCATTAGAGTATTTATATATGATAATCCTTTAAATGTACTAAACTTTCGCTTGCAGGTGATAGTACTAATTGTTACTAATGTACATAATGTACGAGATTAATTCACAAACAAAAATATTAATTTCACATATTTATTCAGATATTGTTTCAAACATATTTGCTCTCTTCAAATGTATTGTTTGAATACATATGTAAAATTCATAGTTTAAATTGTAAGTTAACCTCTTGTAATAAACTTTTAAATAGCTCTTACACTTTGTGTTAATCTGACGCATTTGAATAAGTTCCTATGGGATGTTTTGTCAATGTCCAAACTATAGAAATATGACTATTTATCTATTCTATGAAGTCTGTTGCGGCGCACTATAAGAATAAAAAGTGTATCAAACTCTTTAATTCTTTAATTGCCTTGATATCTGACAACCATTGTGGTGTGGTTATCGGACATACGGACAGGCAGTTTGGAAAGTTTTGACACAAAATATAAGTATATAGAATAAAGATTTAAAAATAGGGCTCGTCAGACACCTATAAGTCGCAGAGAAACCAACGTTTAGTAACATTTCACGGACAGCTTTAAATTGACAGCTTATAAAATAAAATTTTAAAAATTACTTGACCATTCCTTTCTCCTTGGGTTTGTTGCCATTTGGATTTAAGCCTGGGTCTGTATCACTTATAATGCGACTAAAACAGTTATCAAAGTCTTGCCATTTATAAGAAAAGCTATCCTAAACATTGTTTGTATTTCTCCAGCCGTTCTATATATCTTTATGAACAAACAACAGACGATTAAAAATATTAATGGTTTAACGGAAAAAAATATTGAGACATTTTTATGCAGTTTAAATAAAACGTTGGTTACGAATTTAAATAATGTAATGGGAGGCTTTGTTACATTCATAAGCCACCAACCTAAGACCTACACTATGGAATATAATCTTTACCTTTTGGATATTTTAATGTTTTATGCAATATAAAGTACAGAAATGAGAAAGCAAAACCTATTCTTTACTGAGCTATTAACATCAATTTAAAGTGTAGGAAATTAAAGATCTGAAAAGCACAGCCTTTCTTCTTTTCTTTGAATTAAAGGCTTTTTTACACACATTTATAAACATTTTGGACCAAATTGCAACAATGCAAATAAAATCCCACGCAGTAGATAGATAGATAATAAAAAAAACAATAGATACATATTTGGACAATAAAAAACAGTTAATAGATAGATAATAGAAAACCAGAAGATAAACAATGAAATTAAATTAGATGGATAACTTTTAGAATTATGAAGAATACTAATTTTTAAGGATTTCTTGATAATAGATTTACTTTAAAAATACTATAATATACATACTTTCTCTTTTTGTGTTTAAATACAATGTTTTAGAAACAAAAAGTTTGCTAACATTAATTTGCATATTTTGTATGTGATAAATAGTTTGCATAGTTGAGTTCACCATTTTCTAGATGATTTTTTGATGACCACGACCCTCGTCAACAAAATGGCCTGGAAATTAGGCAAGGTTTTGGTCTTCATGCAATGATGTTAAACCCAAAATTTATCATTTAGTGTTTAAAATGCCATGTTTAAGTTTTCATACCATGGTTGCCTTAAATCATAAACATTTCAGCTTTTAAAAATTGCCTAAACTCTTACTTACACGACTTAATACTTATAAATATAAGAATTTTAAAATGCTTTTTAGAAATATTTTTCTATTCTGTGGAAACCCCCACAAGGTATGGATACTAAGCAAATAATATGCAAAAATTTACCTTTAACCAATTTTTAATGATGTGTTTTTAGGGTCTAGATAATAATCTTTGCTTTTAGAAAGAATCTTTTAAAAGTCCAATAAATGTTCTTAATTATTTAGCTTAGCCTTAGATTATAATTTATGCTATGAAATAACACTTTTAAACATAAAAAACGTAAAAAGGCTTTTTTATTTGACAAAAAGATAATAGTAAAAATTAGGTTTTAAAACCTTTTCTTCATAATTGGAGCAATTTGTTTGCTTTTTAAGCCGTAATTTACATTTTTTCATTCTTTACTTGTAGTAGTAAATCAAAACATTATGAAGTAAAAACATTATGAAGTAAAAGAAAAAAATAACTTTGGTCTTTTATTTACATACTAAAAGGTCAGAAATTAAGGTATTATTTTCGGCTCAGAATTACTCATGCTAAATGTAACAGAGCTTTTTAAATTAAACAAGGTATAGGTCAATGAAAAAAAACATATTTCAAAGCTCTTTAAGTTTACCTACATTTTATAATTTTGCTCTGGTTATAGCTTTGTTTACTTGTACCCTGAATTTAATGTATTCTAAAAATTACTACCATACCCCCCCCCCCCCTCAAAAAAAAGGCTTGAATGTTTAGCGTATAATATGTAAAATGTATGTCATGTAAAGTAAAATTTTGCCTGGAAATCTGGGCCATAATGCTTTGCCCAGCACATTATGTATATTTGGTAAAGGTTGGCCCACAAATAAGTAAATACTTGATAGAGTAACCACGATAATGTAAAAATTATTTTCTACTTAAAATACCTTAAAATACGGGTAACAATATTAAATTAGATTTTTCAAGAATTTTTTATTTACTTCATTGTTGGACGCCTTTAAACAAATATGAAATACCCCTTTACTTCTCAGATTTCGGTACCTAAAACATAGAATACTATCTAAAGGTATTTTATTTTTAATATTACAAAAGTTCTATTGATAATGCAACAAGTTTAGTTTATATGAGGACCACCATAAGCTAAATTTTGAGGAATTCAAAATGAATTGTCTATTGTATGTAGCATATGCATAAAATCAGCAAATCCTAACATTGCTTAAGATTTAGTATTGGAGTTTGTTATTTTAGCTACCTTTTTATTAACCTCTAGTAATCTTTGACCAAGTTCCATATATGCCCATAGTTTAAAATTGAATTATTATCCAGAACTGGATATAAAAGAACCCCAGCAAAAAAAGATGCTTGGCTAAAGAACCTTCTCAAATTGGTGCGTCTATAGGCTAGTTTCTGTAGTCCTTTTGTATTTAAATAACCACAGCAAACTTGTAGCCAATAAACCTACTGTTACATTACAGTGTCATATTACGGCAGAAACCACTTTAACTCTAAATATCTGTGTGGCTGACCAAAAGGTTAAGGAAGGTTCACCTAGTAGTCATCACAGGGTGTCCAAAAAATATTTAAAATTTTCCATTTCCAAGCTGAAGTTGTTGTATTCACCTTTGCTTGGATAATACAACACGTTTAAGGTTCTAGATTTAACATAAGTTTTTATTAAAGAAAATTTTATCTGCTAATAATAAATTTTATTAGTAAACTGAAAATTTAACTTTTTTTTCTTCTCCTCTTTATTTTCTTTCAAATATATCCTTTTTTGCTTTAATCATCTTTTTTATTTTAATTTCGTCAAAACAAAATCATTGTAAATTGTTAATTTTCCAAAAAAAATACTTTTATACTTTAAAAATCATAATAGTCCATGTGTTTAAAAAAGGTTTTAAAAATGTTTACATCCTGTATTTGCCTGGTGAAACGTGTGTTGCATGCCGCAGATTTAAGTTTGCCTGCCCTGGGCAAAAATATAAAACTAGGGATGCTTTGAATTATGATGGGTTACTATGCTCCCACAATAACGACAAAATTAAAATTAGCAAAAATAAGCTGTTAATTAAAAGGGATCTTTAGATAAGGAATCATAAATTACATATACATTAAGGCATTATTTCAAAAGATTAATTTTTAGAAAAATCCTGTAATTTTTTTATAGGAACATTGTTGGAACATTTTTGATGGTTTCTCCATTTACTCCCAACCCTCTCCATTTTCTGACCATGCCTATTTTACTCATTTTTTCGTGGTGTTCATGAAAAATGACGAAAAAACACAAATTTCTAATTTTAATAGATATGATACAAATAGCATATTTTCGTTGTTTCTATAAGAAAATTAAACTATTTAAAGTTCATTTCGCTCTTTATATAATAAACTCTTTATTTCTTATTAACATGCGTGTGAAATGGATTTTTTTTTACAAACCTCAAACCAAAACACTTCAGAAGTGTGAAGAAGCTTCACTAATAATCCCCTGTTTATAGCTTAATTTTTTGCTGTATTGAACAGAAACTTTAATTCCTTTTGCTAGCATATGTATATGTGTATATTATACTATGCACAATAGCCTTAAAAAGAAAGTATAGAATGCGAAACAAAAACTGATAAAATATCAAAGGAATTTTCATTACAGTAAACCAAATGCTCATTTTAGATACATAAATTATAAATCAATAATAATAGATTGGCGATTTATTGTTTTATAAAAATGTATAGCTATAGACAAAGGTTTCATTAATTTGAAGAAAGAATATATTTCCTCAGTTAATAAATCACTGCTTTCTGAGCCAAATTTTGTCCCATTTGCATAATGTTATTATTTTAACTATGTGCCTTATTGTCCTAGGAATCAACATTTTAAAAACAAATCACAATTACATTGTTTCAACACATCTTGCATATTATACTAAATATAAAGTTGTTGCGCTTCCAATATCTTATTATTACAGTAATCTTCATATCGAACTAAATTCTGATTGTATTTTATCTTGCCTTGAAAAATAAAAGTTAAAAGATTTTGTTTCCAAACGGCCTTTTTGCTAAAATAGACCATTGTAGCATTTTTTCCCTGCTGCAATTTAGCTCACTTTGCAGAAGTCAGGCAGTCACCAGAGAAACAAGGATAGGTCAATCGGGGATTATCTTTACTAGGGTTGGGTCGGATACTTTTTTGACCGGATACCGGATAACGGAAAACCGGTATCCGGATAGTTTCAATATCCGGTATCCAGCCGGATATCTGGCCATTGCTTGATATCCGGCTAATTACCGGATAGCCGACCGGATATCCGACAGTATAAATTAGCCGGATATCCGTTATTCGGATAGCTTTAATATCCGGTAACCGGCCGGATATCGAAAATGGCCGGATAACCCTAATCTTTACATCATGCTTAGAAATAAGTACAGTATTCTGTCATTTAGGAAATTTGTAAGTTTTACAAAGGCTTCTGGTACAAATTTTATGATTTTTATTTTAAGAACCGGTTCTAAACCAACGGATATTAATCGGTTTCGAAGCAATACTACAAAATGAATTATACCTAAATACACACAATCTAAATAAGGAAAATATTAATTTATTATCCATTGTCTTATCCCTTGTGCCAAATGCACTTGAAAATATAAAATATTTCTCTAAAATTTTCAATAATTCTCAAATCTAATTCTTATCATAAGTTCAGATCTATTTTAAGCATTTATTTTAGGGTAGGTGAAGGGTTGTTCACCCCCTTTTTTATATAATTTTAAGAAGCAAAGCTCTTCTTCATTTGAGAAAGTCTGTCCGTAACAAAGCGCTCTGATCGTTATTTAGTCATAATTGAAACTTTTAATGATGATTCTAGAAATAGTTAGGTACATTTAAGAAAGCGCAGCAACTCTATAATCTTTACCAAAATGTAACATAAAAAACAATGGTACACATTTCCTCACATTCTATTGAAATGGAGAACAGCAAAAAATAAAATAGAATCTATTTGTCTTTGATTAAAGTAAAATATCTCTTTGATTTCGCTAGGTTATAATGTTAAATCTTAATTTTATTAGTACCTAATACTTTAGAAGATAGCAAGAAGTAAAACTATAAACCACAAAAAAGGGATAAGCCAATGGCCAAAAAAATGATGTACATCCCCATTGTTAATATGCAAAATTACCCTCTCTGTAGATAACAATTAGTGGTTGAAACGTTTAAACACTTAACTTAAAAAACCAACCAATCAAAAAATCTCCAAAGTTGGTAAGCCAACGAATAAGAATAAAAAAAGATTATTATCACAATAAATTTCTAGAATTATCAAATGATATTAAGAAAACTTGGACTCTTATAAACTCAGTTATAAATGGAAGAAAGCATAAGGAAAGTTTACCTAACATTTTTTATGATGACATAAAATCATATTCAGGGGCAAAGTCAATAGCTGATGGTTTCAACGACTTTTTTTCAAGTATTGGGTCTAAAATTGCAGAAAATATACCAAATTCTCAATCCAATTTTCACAGTTTTCTTGGGGAGAAAAATGATACTAATTTCAATTTTGGTATTGTAACTAAAAAGAACTTGTTGTATGCTCTAAATAAACTTAAAAGCAAAAAGAGTTGTGGGGAGGATAACATCTCAATCTTTCTTATCAAAGAAGTTATAAATGAAATTATTGATCCGTTAGTATACCTATTTAATTTATCATTAAAAACAGGATTCATACCACAAAATTACAAAATTGCTCGTGTAGTACCTATTTTTAAAGCAGGGGAAAAAAATAAGTTTACTAATTATCGTCCAATTTCTATTCTTTCAGCATTTAGCAAAATTTTAGAAAAAGTTGTTGCATTACAAATGATCAAATTTTTATCAGATTGTAATATCCTGTATAAATATCAATATGGGTTTCGTCCTAATCATAACACAACACAGCCTTTATTAAATTTACTTAAGCATATCTATGAAAATCTAAATAAAAAGAACCCTGAATACACAATAAACATTTTCCTAGATCTTTCAAAAGCCTTTGATGTCCTAAATATAAAAATTCTTTTAAACAAACTTGAACACTATGGTTTTAAAAATACCTTGAAATGGTTTGAAAACTATTTAATAGGACGACAACAGTTTGTTACAATCAATGGTGTAAATTCAGCTAAAAAAATCATTCAAACGGGGGTTCCACAGGGAAGTATTTTAGGCCCCCTCTTATTCATTCTATACATAAATGATTTACCAAATGCAACATCTTTTTTAACAAATTTATTTGCTGATGATACTACATTTAGCAAATCAAACAACAACTTAAATGATTTAATTGCAGATTCTAATTTAGAACTCGATAAAGCAAAAAATTGGTTTAGAGCAAATAAACTAGCCTTGAATGTATCAAAAACTAAATATATGATTTTTCGCCCACATAAAAAGCTATTTGATCCAGAGTTATGCACATTGAAAATAGGAGGGGAAAAAATTGAAAGAATTGGCAGAGATTGTAATACTAAATTTTTCAAGTTTGTTGGTGTTCTTATAGATGATGAACTAAAGTGGGACAAACATATAAACTATGTAGAAAATAAAATAGCAAGCTCAGTCTATGCCCTATCCCAAACAAAAAAGCTCTTTCCAACCACTACTTTAAAAACAATTTACAACAGCCTTGCTAAGCCCCACATAGAGTATGGCTTAATTGTTTGGGGTGCGGCAAAGGATGAGCATATCACAAAAATTCATAACCTACAGAAGAAAGCTGTAAGGAATGTTTTAAATGCTAAGTACAATGTGCATGCCGAGCCCCTGATGGGAAAACTAGATATTCTTAACATTTTTGACCTAAGGGATGCAAATGTAGTTGAATTTGTCTCTAAATATTTAGAAAACAAACTTCCCCAATGTATGCTTAATTTTCTAACACCATTGCAAAATACTAGATCAAAATGTCTTAGAGTAGAGAAGCCAAATTATAAAATATATGAAACTTTCCCTTCAGTAAAAATCCCGAAAATTTGGAATAGTTGGGCAGGTGAGCTAAGATCATTAAATTCATCCAAAGCTGTTAAAAAATATGTAAAAAATAAGTGTATATCAAAGTACAAAACATTTCAATGCAGGGAGAGAAAGTGTTATCCCTGTGGAAAAACCTAAATATAATTTAAATATCGCAACCAGTAAGCTACTTAAATGCCATACCCTGTAAATAGCTAGTATTATTTTATATCATTTGTGAAACTTGTAAATATATAAAAAAAAAAAAAAAAAAAAAACTTAAATGAAAATTGGGCCGAAGGACAGTCAAGATTGACTTTAAAGGCCCTGTAGTACAGTTACCCTAATTATGTCAATGTAAATAAATATATCTATAAAAATTGATGTAATTTAAAATGTATTAAATTATTTGTTAAATTAATCTGTAATTTACTGCTAATAAATCATATCATATCAGCAAGAAAGCATTATTATAAAACCTTTGGTACTACTGTAATAAACAGACCATTGCCTCTCTCTCTTTCTCTCTCTGCAGTTAGATACATTTTCATTTTAATAAACCCTTTACCCATATTATCGTAGAAAAACACTACAACACCAAACAACGCTTACCCTCTTCTTACATTTTTGAAACAACTGGAATAATTTTACTAAAAATTTAAATTTTAGAAGAGTGTAAAACATGTTATTATTTTAGCTTGAACATTTAAACGTAATAATCCTTGATATTAAAAAAATCTTTTTTTTTCTAGTTAGATAATTTTTAAATATAGTTCTTGATCATTTTTTATAATTTTAATCCCTATCCATATTGAGCATCCTCCCTATTTTTACTTTGAATTCATTCCCAGGAAAACTTTAAGCTATAATTTGGGGCTATTTCTTATGCAGTCAGCTCGTAAAAATGTCTGGCTACGTTTTCAAAATTTATTTACGATAATGCCCGAACAAACCATATTCGCATATTTGTTCTATGCCTCAATAGGATTTATATATACCCAATTTACTAACATGTAAATGCTAAAGTTGCATGGTGTATATGTATCTCTCTGTCTAGAAACATCTTCATGGACTTGACATGGGTTCATGGCGGGCCATTTGGCTAAGAAAATATAATTATGCCAAGCTTTAAATTCAGAGAATTAAAAATAAACCTTTATGGGCTAGAATATTTTTCAAACTTTACATATAAGTAAAATGTATGTAGGTTAATCTAAAAAAGACGCGCTTTTATGAGTTTATGTATATAAATATGAAATTATAATTATAGAGGATAATTAATTTAAATTTTAAAATAGCTTATGTAAAAAAAACACTTATAATCTACACAATAATTATGTGGTTGTTTCTTTTTATTTTTTTTTGTAAATGATATTTTTAGATTCTAGATGCCTTTTATTCCTGAAGTATTTATATGATAATATGGTAATATTAAATAATTGTTTTGTTGGGTTTTCTTAAAAACTATTCATTTGTTAGCCAGCTCTAGAAACTAAAAATATTAAAATTTGAACATCTGAATAGACATAGAACAAAACAAGTTGTAGAATAGATACTAATAAGTCAGGCAAATCTTCCAATAAAAATAGCCGTCTATCTTTAATAACACACAAGAAATAATATTTCCATCATAGACACACGGATATATACAATTGCCCCATAAAATCAATTGAAAGTAAAGAATCTACAATTCATTTTTGGTGTGCAGAAAATTTTTGACTGTTTTTCCTTTTAAAAAGGAAAAAAAATAAAAATGTGTGTTTTAAAGGGCGTGAATAATGTGTGTGTGTGTGTGTGTATGTGTGTGTGTGCAATGTTGTGGATGTGACTTTGAGTTTCGTTTATATCTCAATCCCAACTATTTTCCTTTCAGTCTGTCTAACAATGATCAAAATTGTCAATTTTTTTTTTCTGGAATGGGCGAAGATTATAAAATTGCAGGGTAACTCCCTTTCTTGCAAACATGTATGTATGTGTATATATATTTCAGTGTAAATACAATGCTGCATATGTATAACCTTTTCAAATCAGCAGTACAGCAAATTATTTTAATACAACAAACTGCTCTTATTCAAATGCAAATTTTTTATATCTTTCTGCTATTATGAGTTATGCGGAACTTGTAGGACACCTTTTTGAGATCTTTCTATTTCTCTATTTTTAGATGCGAGCATCTCTATATGATTATCATTCACTTTTGCATTTTCTGATTTATCTCTTGACTCCCTCACATACTTTTGTTTACTGTTTAATACATGTTTTAGAAGGTATGATAAGAACTTCGTTTTATTACATATTAGCAGTTACGTTCTAGAGGCCTTTTGGTACACTTGAAATAGAAGGGATTGGGGGGGGGGGGGGGGTAAAGGAAGTCGTCCAATTTTCGATTTTTAGGCTTTTTTTGTTAAAATTAGAGAGGTAGTTTCTAAAAGCAATCAAAAATATTTTCATGATAAAATTAAATTGGATGCTTCAATATGTCATAGAAATAAAAAGTTGAATTATATTAAATTAAAGTTGCTGCCAATGGCAATTAAGTTTAAATGCCTTTAGGTTCTATCTTAAGAATAAAATGTTCAACAAGGATGAATTTGTTCATAGGTTCTAAGTAAATAGAAAAGTAATATTCATGATTTAAGAGAGCAGATGTATTATGTTTTCCTATTAGGAATCCTTTATAATGCAGGTCCTGGTGGAAGATTTCAGCCCTCACAAAAAATTGATCCATAAGATTGATAGTCCCTCCCCTCCAAAAAAAAACAATTGTTTCACCTAAAGATGTTATTTCTAGTTGTATACTTATTAAAACAAGACAATCGTACAAATTAATTTATAGAGAATCTTTTCTCATAAGAACTTGCCATTAATAAAAAAGATGATAAATTCATGATTACAAAGAAAGCCTTTTCATCACTGATGATTTTTAATCATTCTTTTTCAATTCCATCACCTATAGCTAACGCCAGGAATTTTATGGAACAAGAGAGAAAAAATAATAATTTTTCTAGTATGGCTTCGAAACCGATTAATACCGCTAGATTAGAACTGGTTCTTAGCCATACTGAAAAATTATGTATAGCATGTATAAAGATAATTTTGAAAGAATCTTAAAATAATATTTATTTCTTTCATCGTATTATAAACGGCTTTCCGCGGATATAGAATGTACAATTATAAGATTAAAACCAGATTTTTAGCCCCGAGGTGCCGAAGGCACGGGCTTAAAAAACTGGTTTTAATCTTATGATTGTACATTTTTATATTCGTAGGAAGCTGGATATAATACGATGCTAGACATAGTTTTTTCGTATGGATGAGAACCGGTTCCTATCCACCGGATTTGAATGAATACGAGAAAAATCATAATATTACTACAAGTTATGAACTGGTTATAATCTTAAATCTTTCACTTTAATATAAATGTAAACACTTAATGTAAACAAATATAGAGGGAGGCAATATTAATAGTTTACCATTGTAATATCAAATCGTTGCAAGAATCTTCATTCATAGTGTTAATCTATTTAATGATTGTATTGAAAGTAAGTGTGAAAATGTCATAAAGTAAAGCTTAGACATCAGACATACTCTCTTAATTCATCTCATTCATATTTGAATGGCTTTATGTCCTTATATTTAACTTATCATTTCAAAAAAACATTGCAAATATTGTTAGTAATTGTAAAGTTTCCAACAAACTTACAATCCATCTTAATCCTGAAATTACTCAAAATCATTTATATCTTTGAAGCCGTGATTTTTATAGCAACTCTTTAGCCCCTCAATTCATCATTAACACTGATGAATTTTAAATCCATTATCATTCCGGTGCCTAAACAGTGACAAAGATTCATTAAAACGAAAAATTCTTACCTAACTTCAATTAAAGCGTCTAGATAACTCTAAATCAAAAGTTTTTCTAGCTTTATATAATGGTTAGAAAATTTATGATTTGAATAGGGGATGTACCTACTACCATTGACTGCAAATTAATCTGTATCTTTTTATTTACCCAATAACGACATAATATTACCTTGTATATTAATACGTTTTGGGGTAACATTATTTGACCGTCCATTGTCTTATTTATCTAAGCTAAGCCAACATTAATTTTGTTTCTAGATGGAATAAAAATGTAAGACTTGATAATTATTGCATGACATTAATCAAGTATACTTCCACTCAACCTGCTTTTAGTTGATTTTAAGTTGAAATTTTCAAACCTTGCAAACAGAAATTGAACATGATTAATTTTCCGCAAATGCAACCCTATCACTGATTTTTATAATTTTTTACTATTTCTACAATTGAAGTGAGGCTGTAGCAATAAGTGAACTGGCAAAAACAGATTTTCATTATTCTTTCTCTATCTCACTATCTCTCATTATCTAAAACTCTCTCTTTTTTATATCTCTCATTTTCTTTTCAATTTGTAATTGTTTTTCTTTTATCGTCTTTCCTTTCTCTCTCTCTCTCTTTTTAACCTTCTCTTCTTTATATTTTTTTTAACTTTTTGTAGTCTTTTCATATCTGAAAATTTTCTTTTATATTTAGTAAAATTTTCTTTTTTTCAAACTCTCTTTAATATTGCTAAATCCATCCATATAATCAATTTTCTCTTTTTCGCTCTCTCTATCCCTCTCTCTCTCTCTCTCTCTCTCTCTCTCTCTCTCTCTCTCTCTCTCTCTCTCTCTCTCTCTCTCTCTCTCTCTCTCTCTCTCTCTCTCTCTCTCTCTCTCCCTCTCTCTATCTATCTCTCACTCTCTCTCCCTCTATCTTTATCTCCCTTCTATCTATCTACAAATATCTCGCTCTCTCTGAAATAATGGGGAAGGTTAATGTTCATTATTGTTAATCATCTCTTGGCTTAATTACTTGATTATTGAATCCATTAACAAATTTAATGGCCCCCTATTACAGATTAGGTGTAATTGTACTTTAACTTTTACATTTACAATTTTATATTCAATTTATCATGAAATTTATATGGGCAAGAATTTAAATTTAATTTCAAATTGAGATTTAAAATTAATAATGTAATTGTACACATAGAATTATTTCTTTTAACTAAATAGTAATATAAATCCTTTATAAACTTTATAAATATACAAAAAAACATACAATTAAAGAGTTGTCTCTATTATGTTAGCTAAAATCTAATGTACTTCCTTAAACAAGTCTTTATATTGAAAAAGAAAAATGATTTATTATGGTATTTACCTAATTTTGATTAAATTTAGCTTTCGCATGAAATTTCTTATTTTGGTTGTTCTAGTTAAATTCTAACTTTAGACCTGATGCCAATAATAAACAAATCTAAATCAAATAAAAATCAATCAGTAAATAACCCCAAAGGTATTCTCGGAAGGAACAGGGAAATATATTCATACGAAAAAATGAGTGTAAGATTGGATAGTTAACCTATTCAGGAAACAAAGCAATATCATATTATATGTATAATTGAACCAATTTTTGCTAATAAAGAAATGACCTTTGTCTGGAAGTCCTAACTCTGCCTGGTAATGTGTTTAGCTTGTTATGGGCTAAGGCATTATCCATTCTTTAAAAGTGTAGGAACAACTAGTTATGACGTTTTGATCCGATATGCGTTCCTATCAACTAACCGACAACAAGTATATTCGCAAATCGTAGGGGTTCAGATTGGATATTTTGAGAATTAACATCATTGTTAAGGTCTGAAAAAGGATTTCATCCAACTTTTTTTGTCCCTTTCTTTTTTTTAATAATAAATGTGTATGTCCCTGGGTAAAAATTACATTCTCAAACTAGATGTTTTTAACCCTGTGCCTTCCATCTACAAATGTATATGTACATAATACACTATAAAAATTTCTCACTTTTTTTTAAAAAAATGTTTAATATACTTTATCTTGTTAGGGCTATTTAGGAATTTTCAAAAGCATACCGACGACTCCTGTATTTATATACGTTCTTTGGCTTTGCGACCAGCCGTTAGATCATAGACAGCCTCCAAACATAAAACATAAAAACATTGCCAAATCTATGAAATAGTTTATTTTTTGCGAAGATACAAAACTTCGCTTTGATTTTGAAAAAAATAAGTGTGTTTTTAAGAGTTTGTGTATACCATTGTAGGCTTAGGGCATTAAAAACACTCTGAATATTCTTTCCCCGGGCTAGACATTCATTTTACAAGTGATTCTTGCTATCTAGCTATCATTTTTTACTGTCTATCTATCTATCTCGTCAAGTTGTTTTTTGGTTATTAGTTATCTCTTTAGTTCATTCATTTTCTTAATTTCTAGTCTTTTTATCAATAGAATTAGTGTAAATATATTATATATCCTTTATTGTGCCTTTCTTAAGAAAGCCATACTTCTTCAACCAATTTAAATTGTTTTGAGGCCTTTCTCGTCATTGGGACCTTTAAAACAATGATTTCCTAAAAGTGTGCCTGTCTGTGTGTTCCGTGTGTCATCTTTATAAAAAAGTAACAAGATGTTTGTGTGTTTGTCTGTATGTTTGTCTGTGTGTTTGTATGTTTGTACCGAAGGATCTCGCTAACCGCTGAACCGATCGGGTTCTCCTTAACAGGGTTTATAACTAATTTGGGGGAGGGTACCACCACTCTCCCAAGAGAAATCACAATTTTTTTTTTAAATTTACGTTTCTCGATTTAACAAAGAGAATTTAACGAAACATAAACGTCAAATGCAATATAGACATATTTGAATATAAAAAAAACATTTAAAGTGCCACTATAGGCCTCTAGGGGCGTATCCGCTAGTACTTTTTAAAGTATGTTAAGTAACCTACTCTTTTGCTATTTTTCTAATGAAAACTAATCTTATGTATCTAAATTTCTGCGCATTTTTCTTTACCCCTTCTTGATATTTTCATGGAGTAACTCCTAGTCTATCTATCAAATTCTTATGTCGGCCTATGAAACAGCTCCGAGGCAAAGGTTCAGAGGCCTTATGTGTAAAGAAATGATTACAAAGCTTCGGAAGGTCTCAAGGATAAGAAATATTGTCTGAAAATTCATTTTGGGGCCGGGTTGAATAATATTGTATTAAAAAGAGGAACTGTAAAATAAATTAAGTATAAATACACAAAAAGTAAGATAATCTTTTTGTAATCAAAAATAAAGGTTACCCTACATTTATATGACCGTATTTTCTTGACTATTAGATGTAGAGGTTTTAATATTATGTGAATTTGCTCTTGACAAGTGAATTTTGTAGTCAGTCCTATTGTAAAACAGCATTTTATTTCTGTGTATAAAATGAAATTTTCTTGGCTGCTATAACAGATAAATCCCTGAACTTTTGTATGTTAGATTATCTTTAAGTATAGTTGCTTTTTATTTTGTTAAAATTGTTTTATATTTAAGCACTTCGCTCCTTATGGATGTTGTCAATCTTCTTATCACTTACAACCCTATTTTAAACAGAAAAAAATTTCCTTAAATTTCTTAGGATACATTTTCTCTTTAACAGTTCATGACTTAAATAACTGAAAGTATTGCCCTGTCCCTAGACACAATTTGTATTGACGAATTTCTTTAGGGGAGAAGGTTAGCACGTGCCGGTTTGTGTATGTTTTTGGTTTTCTGGAGAAAGGGATACCTATAATCTCACATTAAATC
Source organism: Acartia tonsa (assembly GCF_053477335.1). Classification (NCBI taxonomy): domain Eukaryota; kingdom Metazoa; phylum Arthropoda; class Copepoda; order Calanoida; family Acartiidae; genus Acartia; species Acartia tonsa. Next base: position 3,811,779 of record NC_137261.1, on the reverse strand, counting down.
CCTAATCAAGTTTACTTTCTTATATTTATACAATATTTAAATAAAAATGCAGGAAAATATATAAGATCATTTCTTATATACAAACCGCCATATGAGACATGTAGAGTTTCTGTATAAGCAACTATAATTTTATAATTTGTATTTACTTATCCCTTTATTCATGAACTAAGTGAGTTGGTGATGCTTGAGGCAAAGTCATTCCTTTTTTATAAATCCCACCCAACTATTTTGGCTACTCTAACTATATGTTATTGAAAGAACCTTTAATTTACTCGAATTCTTTTCTTTTAAACTTAATTACTATTTTGATAACTAGTGGTTTTGTCCCTAGCCTTTGTTCCTCCACATTTTGGCGAAAGGTATTTGTACCTGTATATTGATCAAGGCAATCCTCCTACTTTTCCTATAGATTTTAAGGAGAAGTAATTTTACAGAAAACCTGAAAAAGGATTACCCCTAGAGATTTTAAGGGATAACACGATGAATAATGTTAAATAAATTTATATACAGACCAAAAAATGATCAGCTAAATCAACTATCTAGTCAATAACAATATTGGTAAAGTTAAACAATAACAATTTTAAACAACCTAACAAGTTTGATCAAAAGTTTTTACATTATAATTTACAATTCAATATCCCCTTCCTCCCTGTTAACGCAATACGCCTATGTTCTAATTATTAAAATTAATTCAGGTTGTAAGAGTTTCTTCAAGCGGTCAGTGCGACGAAATTTAACGTACCAGTGTCGGGGTAGCAAGAATTGTCCCATAGATCAGCATCATAGGAACCAATGTCAACACTGTAGGCTAAAGAAGTGCTTCAAAGCTGGAATGAGAAGAGAAGGTAGGTTCCTTTTTAGAAAATGTAAAACAGTTTAATATCTAGTGTTAATATTTGCTCGGGAAAGCTTAATTTATATATTATTAAATCTAATTTCTCATTATTTTAGCTGTGCAACAAGGACGAGCTCCTACAAACCAACCCACCATGTTGGGCTTCAACTTCAACACTGCCGACTACGGCAGCCCCTCGGGGGTGAGCAACGCGAGCACCCCATCCTCGACGACAAGCTCCTACCTAACGGGATATATATCCCAGCTGGTGCGGGCTGAGGCGTATCCGCCCCCCAGATACTCTCACATCCCGCATCCTGGTGATATCATCGGCCTGGATTCAATTTGTGAATTCGCCGCCCGCCTGTTGTTCTCTTCCGTGGAGTGGTCCAGAAACATACCTGGGTTCCCCGAGCTTCAGGTGACCGACCAGGTTGCCCTGCTGCGGCTTGTCTGGTCCGAGCTGTTTGTCCTGAACGCTGCCCAGTGTAACATGCCGCTGCACATAGCACCGCTACTGGCCGCAGCTGGACTCCACGCGGCTCCCATGGCTGCGGACAGAGTGATAGCCTTCATGGAGCATGTTAGGATATTCCAAGAGCAGGTGGAGAAATTAAAATCGCTGCATATGGACATTGCTGAGTTTTCTTGCCTGAAAGCTACGCTACTTTTTACAACAGGTACGTTTTATCCTTGTTTGATAAATACAGCAACTATAAAATCTTTCAAAAAATGCAAAATATGCAGCTTTTCTTGAAATAAAAAATAAATATGCCAAATATATGGAAGTTCTTCCCATAATTTTGTACTGTTATTAAATGAATATAAGACAAAAATTAAAAATATCATAATGTTATGACGATAATATTTCTGCCAGGAAGCCTCTATTTTCATTCTACATAGCCATATTAATAATAACATACATAAGTGTTTTTTCTTTAAAAACTAAGGTACTTTTATGTGAAGCAATTTATTCAGAATTAAAATTCTATGTCGAAAAAATATGAATGTAAATTGTCATGTGGGTAGTATGGAAAAATTATCTTATTAGTAATACTTTTGAATTCTTTCTTTTTGGAAATAATCGTATTTGTTTAAGTAATATCTTTAATCTGCCTGGTATGCACGGTGATGAACCAAATATTGTTAGTGCAAGATTATTATCTTAAGAATAATCATAAAAATAGCGGCCCAATTAAAGCATAGCTAAACAATATGTATAATGATGTATTCAAGAGTTCTCGTGTATATGTTCAACATAGATCTTTTCAATATGTATGTACTATTTACAGTTGGGTATCTAACAAAAACTGTTTGGGATGGGTAGCTCTTTCTATAGTATTAACGGCTACGCCCCTAGAAGCCGTTAGTGGCACTTTAAATGTATGGATATTTTTTAAAAATTCGATAGTATGTTGCGTTCAAGTTTTTCTGATACCTAGCTATGTACCGTAGGAGTCTCAATACCTAAAAAAAATTCCGATTTTTTGGTATTACTCTTGGGAGGGTGGTGATACCCTCCCGCAAAATAGTTATAACCCTTCCCGGGACCTATGAAAAGCTACCCTGTTAAGGAGAACCCGATCGGTTCAGCAGTCAGCCAACAAGTGTTTCAGATTTTTTAAGGAGGCCTAAAAATTTGCTGTGCTGCTTTTATATCAACATAACTTTAAAAGTCCCATTAAGATCCTAAAAATGTATTAGATTTTAATATAAATTTATGATAGAAGAATATTTTTATAATGCCGATACAAAAATCATGCAATAAATCTCATGAAATATTATATCATGACCCATTTGAGTCAATGTTCTTTTTACATACCCAACTTATTTACATTAAAGATACATACATGTTATACATTAAAAATGTAATAATATGTAGATTAGTTTCAACTTTGAACTTTCAAATAAAATGCTAATAAAGAACATTGAAGTCATGAAGTGAATAATTATTTTTAGAATAATAATCGGTATTTTTGAAATGAATGATGTTTTAAGACATTATACATTGAGATTTTTTAGGAAGAACGTAGCAAGTATTAAAGTTAAAGGTTGCATTTTAATGGATTTTTCTCTTAACTTTTAGAAATCTACATTTCAGTTAGCAAAATATTTCAACAATCTAGCTTCAGTCAAAACACTAGAATCTTTTATCAACCAGAAATTTCATCATTATACCCTTTTCATGTATATTAAAGGCTGTGATGTTTTCTTTAGGAAAAATGGCTATTTAGGTTATAATTGGCTTCTCCCAAGAGAGGAATGGTAGTTCTTCTCACCAATTTAGTTATAGTTTTCTCTTTATTTTTTTATTTTTTTTGAGGGGGGGATATCCCGATGGTAATTACTCTTATGACATATTTACCCCATCCTGCAAATCAATGAAAAAATGGGGTATAGTCCTGTCCACGACATCCCTCCATAAGGAGCGATTCTTCGTATTTTTCACAGTATCTTTTCTCCTATTTCTAGCCCCTGCGGGGGGCTCTAACCCTGCGGGGACAATTACCTAACCCTTTTGGGGCAATCACCTAACACAATATAACCTAACCTAACCTAAAATAACCTATAAAAAGCCATTTTAAAAATACGAAGAATCGCTTCTTATGGAGGGATGTCGTGGAAAAGACTATAACCCAAAAACTGCAAGGGTTTTATAAAAAGATTATCTTAATTAAAGAACCTATTCATTCAGGTGTACAGATACAGTACAGAATTTCGTCTTGAACTGTAATTACACTAATTGAGCAAAATGTAAGGTTTTTGCTCATAAATTTATTTTATGGACATTATAAACTGACCATTGTCTGAGAAAAAGATTCATAAAACTTAATATAAACCATTTTATATTCAATGTAGTAAAGATAATTCCTTGTAAAATCAATCACCTGCCGTTTTAAACTTTTAGCAATAAACCTACGAAATATTTTACTATATTTTAATAGTTTTAGGTTCTACTTATAGTTTTTAATAATATTTGTCTGAACAGCTGAAAGTGAACAGCTAGCCGCTAGCTCAAAATATTCACACACTCAATTACTTTACAATATACAATTTTTCCCTAATATGATAATCATTAAAGATTTGAGAATTTGCAAATGCTAATGATCCTAGATTTGAAAGTTTTACAATTCAATACGATTTAAAGATCTACTAATAAAATTTCTAATAAGTTTTCTCGTATTCATTTGAATCCGGTGGATAGGAACTGGTTCTCATGAATACGAAAAAACTATGTCTAGCATCGTATTATATCCAGTTTTCTACGAATATAGAAATGTACAATCATAAGATTAAAGGCACCGGCTAAAAAAACTAGTTTTAATCTTATAATTGTACATTCTATATCCGCGGAAAGCCGTTTATAATACGATACGAGAAATAACTATTAGCATTTTTTGAATATTTTTTTTGTTATTAAATAAAAACTTTTTAGCCTTGAAAATTAACAGCTAACATTAACAAACATAAATAAAAAAAGAACAAATAGATTTCGGATAAGCGAAGCCATTTGGTATTTAAACATATCTAGGAATATATAAAAATTACCATAATTGCTATTTAATCTACATAGAGGTTGATGGTTTATTATTTTTATTAGTTTAATAGTGAGTTAATCACTATTACATAGAATCATTTAGGGAATCAGATATTTATTGGGTTGCTACGTAACTTAATGTGGTGTTTTTACGTTGCCTGGTGCTAGTGAACAAGGATAAAATCGTGTGTATATACCATTTATAAACATGACATATGTAAAAGTTATTGAATAGGTCACACCAGAGGTGAAAGGTTTTGCATGGTTTTACAATCTGTAACTAGTCTAATACTGGGTTCTAAGTTTATCTGTTCTGCTAGAATCACAGCATCTTAAGAGTCTATTTATAATTAATTTGTATTGTGACAATTAATTAAAACAAACTAAGAAACTTTATTGTATGTGCCAATATTCTGTAGTTTTTTATTTGCATTGTAAGATTTCTAAAACCATTTGATAATATTTTTTAGTGAAATTAAACCTAATAAAGCAAGATTTTAAGGAGGGAAATTGTTTTTTATCCATCATAGTCTAGAGCACAGCCTTTAAAAAGGTCGGCACTATGCACTATAGACTGTATAGTAGAAAAACAATTGATACAAAAAATTTGTTGTTTTGTAATGTACATTTGTATAAAATATTTACGCGCATCTTTTCATTATTTATTATCATTTTATGATTATCATAATAATTTATAATCAATATAGAGCATAAAAAGGTTTTGAAAAAGATAGACATGCACAAATTATTTAAATTTTATATGCAGCAAAACTAATTGTGATAATGAGCCTGTCAATGAGAGACAAATAATACAATATGAAGTTATCCTGTTAAATTAAAACTTTGCATGTTGATTTATGTATGCATATAATGCCAATTTTTGAACTTGTTCATTATATCACATTTTCTTAATATATTAAAAGACGTTAATACAATGATAAATTGAATTAGATACGCTACTAACGATGATAAATTTTGTAGTTGTGCTATTTTACAACATCAAATCATACATACCAAGGAAATATAAATAGAATATTAATGGCCATTCTCTGACCTATCCTTGTATTTCTGTATAGAATATGTCGTGCAAAGATTACAAGCTTATTAAATTTATTTACCAGAACATACAACTCTTGTTAGCCTATAGGTAAAGATACAGGCAGCTTTTTAAATTGTATTTTTTTTCAAAGATTTTATATTTTCAATGGATTATTCTTGTTGCTTTCTAAGTTTTAGTGTCTTTAATCTAAAACTTTTATTTTTAAGCCAATAAATTTTGAGACACCCTGTAGAATTATACAGGCATTCTCAATGTGTCTTGATGGTTTTTAATGGCTTTTAAGAGGCAATCAAAATCTTTATTGTTGGTGTATTTTTAGAGCATTAAAAAAACTGTGTCACTTAGATTGTGTTCCTATATAAAAAAACTTCTTATTTACTTTTCATGTGTGTTTGAGAATGCACTACTATCCATACTTCCATTTTTAATGCACTCTACTGTTTACTTAAAATTAGCTTTCTATCTTAAATAGTATCTGTGAAGATTAGGTTTCCTTCAAAACGTATCCAACAAGAGACACACGGACTTAAAGCCAATTGAAATTAAAGAGTAGCTTCGTTACCAATAAATTAAATGGTTTTGCTGTGACAAATATCTAGATTGATAGCAAAATTTATTAACAAGAACAGGTATTATCAAAAACATTTATAATAGAGATTTGACTTACCAAATTTTTATATTTTCCCATTACTTATTTATGACAATGTCTGCATTAATATTTTTTAAAGTGTTATTAGCATGTTATTGCACTACTTAAGGATAACATCTACATTTAATGTATGGTTTATTTTTTTCATTTTTGATAAAACTTGTCTCTGAGACGAAGTGAACGGTCGATTAATTGTCGGTTTAACGCCTGGTCACCAATTTTAGACCATTTCATTATTTAACGCGCACACAAATCACAGGAAAGTTGGGATAAGTAAAAAGCTTCTGTCTTACCTGCTTTCATTCTGTCAATATGTAATTTTTATTCCGATTTTTGGGTAATACTCTTTGGTTGGTTTTTACCTTTAAATTCAGTCTCACAGAAATATAAACCCTAACTATTGCAGACAACCATTTTATATGATTTTAATTTATGCCTCTCTTTTTCCCTGCCTTCACGAATACAAACAAAAATTGTTGCTTTCTGAAGCGAAACAGTTTTATTTACTTTTTATATAAATTTTGTCAACAAATTACTTAGTCCATAATTATGTCTTAGCAGTTTTGTCGCTTTATCATACACCTTGAATGTTCGTGTAGCTACTCCTCGATTCTTTCAGAAAGTCAGTCGCTAATGCATCCCTGTTTTTTTTTAATCAGTCATCAAAATTGAATAGTTGATAGGTACATTAAAACACTTTATTTCTTATCTTAAACAATCATATCCTTAACTAATTTAGATTTATATCTTATATGACTAATTAGAGTATTAAATTTTTCTTGGTTTTAGTTTATTTTTTTTCATTTTAAAACTTTTTAAGTAGTTTACTTCAACCGATTGAACTTTTTTTCAAATTATCATGTTAGTCCACAAAATTTAGTATTGTTGTTAAATCCTTCGAAGAATGAAAAACAGTACCTGTTAAATTAATCTCACCCTGGTCCAACCAGGTACAATGTATTCTTTAGACAACTGTTTAAAAAAAGCTACCTGCATTCTCATCTATTGCTAAGTAGGCTATGGCTCAAACAGAGCGAGAAAAATCTGATTTGTTAATGAGATGTTTCATTGTTTATCTCAGGGAAAATCAATTATATTTTTCACAGATTTTTAAACACTTTCTCTTTATCCTAGGATAATGGGATACATCAATTGTAAAATGTGTATTTAAATTTCTATTTTTTATTTATTATTAAATAAAGGGGTGAGGGTGACTTTTACTTGTTCATTTCAGAAAAAAAATTGATTTTAAAATAAGAGTTTACAAAAGATTTTTGTTAAAATAGAATATGCTCTACAAAATAATAAGTTTTTATATACGTAACTTTTTTCCCAATTTTTTACCCAAATTTTACATTTCCCTTTTCCCTGATTTTTTTATGGACTCACGTTCTTCTTCTTTTCATATTCAGATAAGTTCATCACATTTATAGTTTACCAAAATAGAAAGGATAGCCTAAAATTAGCCCCAGCTCCTAATTTCTAACAGTGATTATTTATTTTGTTATTCATTTCAAAACATAGATTGAAAAACAAAAGTTTTTTTTTCTAAACTCCTATTAACTATTTTATATTTTTAAATTTTTTTCTACTCTTTAATTTAGTTCTCCTACAAGTTTTTCCACCTCTAAAAATTCTCTAAAATGAGTACATAAAAGTAAAGTTTTCTTTCGTTCATCTCGTAAAAGCTTGATACTAAATTATTTAATGAGAAAGTGTGCCTGTTATGTTATAAAAAGTATGCCTGTCTTTTGTTTTATATAAAAAGATTTACATGAATTAATTTTACATTACATTGTTATACATAACAGTTTTTTTTAAAGGTTTTTTTATAGGATTTTGTAGAGGTATGTTTTTACTTTCTTTGTCTAAATTTTGAAGAAAAAAGGGACTTATTGGTTTTTAAAGTAATTTCTTTTTTTTCAGATGCCTGCGGCCTTACCGACCCCAATCACATCGAGCAGTTGCAGGAGAAGTCTCAGTGTGCGCTGGAGGAGTACTGCAGGACCCAATATCCCGCCCAACCGACCAGATTCGGCAAACTCTTGCTCCGGCTGCCGTCACTCCGCACAGTGTCCGCGTCTGTGATAGAACAGCTTTTCTTTGTCCGTCTGGTCGGTAAGACTCCCATTGAGACACTTATTAGGGACATGCTTCTCTCTGGTAATACCTTCCAATGGCCCAACAATGAAACGCCAACATCTTCGTTTTCTTGCATGTAAAATTTTTGAAGTGAAAAGAATTATTTACTCAAAAACAATTAGTTAAAGTAACAAAAATTTAAGTTATTGTAAATAACATTTAAAAAAAAAAAATATTACTCATAGTTGTAACAAGACAATGACAAAACAAACCAAACTAAATTAGGATTTAAAAAAAAAAAAAGAACAAAGTTCGAGTGCTAGTGAAAACCAAAAAGAAAACAAATGAACTTGAGAGCTGTAATGCCAGGGATCGCCAAATGTTTTTTTTAAGTCGCTATAAATGCGGGAAAATAGTGAAACATATTGTGAGTTTGTACATTTAATGACTGCCAATTGGATTAAGCCGTTGCAGATACGGCTGATGAACCCTGTTAGAAACTGCAGGCTACAGCAGATCAACTAATCTTCCATGACGACGGTTTGACAACGTCGATAAACAATTGTCATCCAAATTTTTAAAGTATAGATAAATCATTTCTTTTATTGTTTTTATATATTGTTTTTATGTTCATAATATGCTGTTAAGTAAAGAATTTTTTTGCTAGTGATCTTCTTTTATTAATGAAAAACTTTTTTTTTCTGTAAAATCTAATACTAAAATGTGTTTATTAAAAAATCATTATTTAAAATTAACAATGGACATAGCATATACCCAAATTTAAAACTCTTAGTATTATTGTAAATAAACCAAAATTTATTAATAAATTTTACAAAATCTTATGGACATTTTAAAAGGTCATTATTGTGATTAATGTTGTGTAGTTGAAAACTACTTTTGTTTGTAATATAATTTGTACAAATTATTTAATATTTTGTTAAACATTCTCTTGCTTTTTTATCAAATTAATTTAGCTCATGAATGGAAAAAATAACAAAAGGTTTAAATAATTGTAAAGAAATGGTAACTATACGACGATTACACTTTTTTTCAACATTATATCTTTTTAGGCCTGACAAGGTGGTTAATATTCTTGCAGGCTCCTCTTAGCCTGACTTAGCATATCATAATAATTTTTTTTGTTCCAAATTGGTTACAAGCCGCCAAATTTAAGCGTGGTACAAATGGGTAAATATTCTTGTGGCTTCCTAATAAATATTTTAAGGTGTTAAAGGTTTTGTTTGAAAATTAATCAAGTAGAAAATACGCTTATTGTCCCATTTTTTGGCAAAAAAATAAGGATTTAGGTATTTTGATACAAATATTTTTTCCCCCTTCCAGACTTACATTTCAGGATTTGTACATTTCGTTTGTGTAAGACGCTTTATTAACCTTATTACCAAAGTAATTATGATTCCTTATTCTTAATCTCCTTTTAATTGAATATTTTTTAGTAAAAAATGTTTTATTTCATCCTATAATGAATTTTCTAGGATTTCTAACTTTGCTGGATAATATAAAAAATTTACAAAATTAAGCAAATTTTTTATGGGACTTGTAATACTTTACATTTATAACCAAGTTTATATTTGTTTTAATTCAATTGTGATTTTAAACCTAATAATATTTTTGTACTTTTTATTAAAAAAATAAACTGTTTAATGAAGAAATTTTTTTAAAGATTTTATTAGATGCGTCGATACGTCTGGATGTTCGTTTGAATGTTGTTTGTTCCATCTTCTTTTTTCTGAACTCTTTATATATATATCATAATCGTTTATCAATTCTTAAGTCTTAAAAAATACCATAGATTGATATAACATTTTATTGCTCTATTTTAAAAAATCAATTAATGTTATTCCGTTCTTTGTTTATAAAATAAGCTGACCTAAAAATAGGATTCAAATTTTATAATAAATCAAAAATTCCAAATTATATATCAATATATTAAAGGGCTTGTAAATATTCATATCTAAACAAGAATGACTGAATCTTAAAGCAATGAAACTCTACAACAAATATAGTACATGAAAAAAAGGAAAATCTAATCAAGATATTTTTATTATCAGTTGTATTTTAACACTTCACAAACTACAACTAATATTTATGACACAAAATAATAGAAATCACAAAGTAAGGCTTCGTGTAGAAGGCTAAACGACATGTATAACTTGCAGAGTATCTTAGCTCTTACATTCGTATCATCGTTTTATGATTAATTTATAAAGAAATCTGGATTGAAAAAAATTATAATTCTTAAGAATGTAAAATCCTATTTAAAATTCACAAGTAGCGCATAACGATTACGCTATAAATTCCAACAAAAACCCTTTATATATGCAATAAGCCGTTAATTTTATATAAAAAAAATTAATGATAAATAATAACTATTTTTGCTTTTAGCTAAATTAAATAATAGTAAATTTTAGGTTATTGTTACAGACAAAACTAAGATTCAGTTCCTTAATTCTGGATACAACCGCATCTGTTTTAAAAATAAGCTGCAGCCAAAAATGTATCAAAAACGTTTGTTACGATAATTTATAGAGTAGATTTGTTTCTAAACGAAGAGTTGTTTTTTAATGTGCTTCAAATAAACAGCAAGTGTGTGTTTGATATCTTTTAAATGATTTAAATCTCGGGGCTAGTGTGCAATAAAGATTTAATCTGGAACACAGAAAAGTACTCCAAAAATCAATTTAAATACGTTTTTTAGGATTAAAGGCGCTTTCTCACAAAGTACCATGTTGACCCCACACCCCTTATTTTGAAAAAATGTAAACAAGAAGGGGGAATTTTTCGCCTGTTTCGTTATTACATTAGGTTAGGTTAAGCAATGGATATCCACTCAGGATTAGGGTACACCGCAGGTGCAGACTCTTCCTTATTTACAATTTATCTTAAAAATAAGGAGGGGGTTTAGTGCTCGATAGGCCAATTGTGTGAAAGCTCAAATATTATGTAGTAAGATAAAAGCACAACTTCTACTGTATTGATAAATTCCCATTTGTTGCCAACAGAAAATCAACCATAGATTTAAAACTTTTCTTAAATAATATCAACATTTTAGATTAATATAATATACCTTAAAAGGGGGTGTTAAAAAACTAGACTTATATTTTTGTTTCGTATAACTTTAGTAAAATGGTCATTAGATTTAAAAGAATGATATTTGTCTATAACTTTGTATTTTTTGTTTTGCAATTTTTATTTCCTAATCTAAGTCAGTATGACTGCATGGAATAATAAAGATAGAATAATTTGTATTTGATAATCTAAGTCAGTATGACTGCATGGAATAATAAAGATAGAATAATTTGTATTTCCTAATCTAAGTCAGTATGACTGCATGGAATAATAAAGATAGAATAATTTGTATTTGATAATCTAAGTCAGTATGACTGCATGGAATAATAAAGATAGAATAATTTGTATTTCCTAATCTAAGTCAGTATGACTGCATGGAATAATAAAGATAGAATAATTTGTATTTGATAATCTAAGTCAGTATGACTGCATGGAATAATAAAGATAGAATAATTTGTATTTCCTAATCTAAGTCAGTATGACTGCATGGAATAATAAAGATAGAATAATTTGTATTTGATAATCTAAGTCAGTATGACTGCATGGAATAATAAAGATAGAATAATTTGTATTTCCTAATCTAAGTCAGTATGACTGCATGGAATAATAAAGATAGAATAATTTGTATTTCCTAATCTAAGTCAGTATGACTGCATGGAATAATAAAGATAGAATAATTTGTATTTGATAATCTAAGTCAGTATGACTGCATGGAATAATAAAGATAGAATAATTTGTATTTCCTAATCTAAGTCAGTATGACTGCATGGAATAATAAAGATAGAATAATTTGTATTTGATAATCTAAGTCAGTATGACTGCATGGAATAATAAAGATAGAATAATTTGTATTTCCTAATCTAAGTCAGTATGACTGCATGGAATAATAAAGATAGAATAATTTGTATTTCCTAATCTAAGTCAGTATGACTGCATGGAATAATAAAGATAGAATAATTTGTATTTGATAATCTAAGTCAGTATGACTGCATGGAATAATAAAGATAGAATAATTTGTATTTCCTAATCTAAGTCAGTATGACTGCATGGAATAATAAAGATAGAATAATTTGTATTTCCTAATCTAAGTCAGTATGACTGCATGGAATAATAAAGATAGAATAATTTGTATTTGATAATCTAAGTCAGTATGACTGCATGGAATAATAAAGATAGAATAATTTGTATTTCCTAATCTAAGTCAGTATGACTGCATGGAATAATAAAGATAGAATAATTTGTATTTCCTAATCTAAGTCAGTATGACTGCATGGAATAATAAAGATAGAATAATTTGTATTTCCTAATCTAAGTCAGTATGACTGCATGGAATAATAAAGATAGAATAATTTGTATTTGATAATCTAAGTCAGTATGACTGCATGGAATAATAAAGATAGAATAATTTGTATTTGATAATCTAAGTCAGTATGACTGCATGGAATAATAAAGATAGAATAATTGCCAAATCTAGATAAATAATCTCTACCAACACTGAGTGAGAATTCAAAATAGCAAAAATAAATATTAGCTCAATATTTCTTTTCTTTTAGCGAATGATGTATATAGGTTTTTGAAGGATGTTTGTGTAAGTTTACTATGTTACCCTCCTTTAATGATTATATCTAACCCTATCTACATAATAGCCAAAAACCTAATAACGACCTGTTGAAATTTGCGGAAATATAATTATAGTTATCATATTAATCATAATAATTAACGACAACCTAGATAAGATATAAGAAAAAACAAATAAAAGATTAAATTTTTAGGTGAACATCGATTAACTAAAATTAAATTTTCAAATCATTTTTTAACTTAAAAGTTTTCTAGATGTTTGGCAAAGGTATAAAAAACAAACTAGCTAAAATACCCCTATATAATTATTGCTGTTTTCTAAAAATACCTCACCACACGCTGCCTAGATATTTAATTTTAAAGTGTGCAAAATAAACTCTTGCAAATTCTAGAGTTGATACATACTTTGTAATAACATCAAAGTTTACACCTTGGTGTTTCTTGCAATGCTATGTGACAGACTTCCTAATGATAGACGCCAAAACCTACAAGAGTTATGATATCAAGATAAAAAAGTTTATTTAAAGGATGTTCAAATCTATTTGTAAATGCATGATGAGCGTGAACAAGGACGATAAAAAAGTAAAATAAACTGAATACAGTAAACATAGAGGTATCTTTAGTATATGTGTCAGATTATGATGAGTCAATTTAAAATTATAATCAAATATTTAGCACCTTTTGTGTATTATGGTCAAGCTTGAATGAGAGTGTCTTTTAATAAATATTGTGTAGGTCATGAATAAGAGGGTGGAGGCACTCCGAATTTTTGACCCCCTTTTCTCTCCAAAAATGCTTGGGGTAGTATTTACAAAAGAACTTTACTTCAAATAAAAATCAGGGGAAAATATAATAAAAGGTTAATGTATTTGATTTGTGTTATGATCTCTTATGAACTTCAACATTCCTGTAAGTCTAAATATTTTTACATGTTATCCTAAATTTTATTTGGTAGAATTCCTCAACTTTTTCATTTCCTTTTGTTTTCTTTTTATTCCTTACTTACTATACTTACTATATTTATCTTTCTGATATTTCTTTCCCTTTTTTTTCGTTCAATATTTCATATTGCTTAGTTTCCCGAACTATTTCATCTGCAACTCTGTTAATTACAAATAGACTAAGTTATCACAAAATAATATTCTTGCGCGAATATTCTATAAAAGTTGTAATATAAAATGTTATATAAAACTGCCATTTGTACTTTATCTATTCCTACAACATAAAGCTGATAAGATAATTTCGTATATTTAGGAACAATTCTATCTAAGTATTCCCTTTCTACATGAGCATAGTGCAGCCACTCTGTAAACATTGGAAATTGAAAATTGGTAAAAATAAACTATAAAATTCCTTAAATATCTAAGTTTAATCTGTTCATTTTTAAAGTAACATTAAATGTAAATAAATTGGCAAAGTATTGCCCTTAAAGGTGAGTATTCTTTGGAATCTAAAACTTTAAAAGTTTTGGAAATATTGCTATATCTTTGACTAAAATTTTAACTCGAAAAACCATAAATTTATGGAAAATACGTGATATAAAGGTGTACTTACGACAAATGTAAACAATTTAGACGTGTCTATGCCATGTTTCATAATTGACAAAAGTCTAGCTTCGTTACTTACGAATGTTTTGATCCTTGTTACAATAGTAAGATGTTTATATCTCCCTCAATCCACAAGTATGTGTAAGCGCTTTCCTAACTACATCCTTTAAAATTCATACATTAGACCTAGGAACAGAATGTAGTTTAACAAAAGATGTAGTCCCTCGGGGGGATATAGAGCATCAAATGACCCCTCTCTTCTTCTTTTTATTCATTTCTGTGTATACAGATAGAAAGTTTTGACTATTTGTCATCAAAAAAATGACAAAAATAATTGTTTGGCCTTACCAAAACATTTAAATGTCAAAATTATTGAAATATTCTCATTATTTTACATTAGATAGGTTATCAAGCCGATAAAAGATTCCAGGTATGATCCGCAGGTACATCAACTAAAGAATATTATGAAATACTCCTATCGGTGCATTTCTTGACTTAGGGGTTTAATCTAATGTTTCTATACCCATAAATGTAACTAGGTAATGTAACTTTAAAATAATGCAATCAAAGTGTATCTTTAAGTAGTCTAACTCAATCTTAAATAGGGCTATTTTTCCTTTTGGAGTTTTAATTACTGTAATGTCTACGCAATCTTAAATAAGAGACTAGGACTAAGTCATTATTATTTTTATTTAAGTTCTTTGTCTTAAGGTCTTATGCTTTATTTTTATGATTAATAAGAAATTAACTTTGTCTATCCATTCATACAACTACTTATTCTACTCTTTCATCTGTGCTATTCTTGAAAGTTTTAACCTGACAAGTAAGCAGTTGCTATAAAACTTTCTTTGTCTGAATGTCTTTTAAAGTTTTCACAATATAGGATTGTTGTTAGAGATTATCATTTACTCTGCTGCTTTGTTTATAAAACTAGCAGCTTCACCCCAAGAGGTGATCAAAAAAAATTAAGGTGAAATTCGTAAAAGGACCAAGGAAATCTCCTGCAAAAAAAAAAAATTTATTGGCATAAGACATATATCAAATTTTAAATCTGCTCCAATTATATTCCTATACATTTATTTTACAATTCATTTTTGTTTTTTTGGGGGTTGGGGGTGTCCCACCCCCCAAGAAAATAGCCTAAAAACACCACAGGACCAGTAGGCATATACCCTGAAGAGTAGAATCCAATCGGTTCATTGGTTACCGAGATCTTAAGCTTCAGACGGACGGACGGACGGACATACAGACATCAAGCTACTTTGTATTATAGATAGGCTACACATATTTTATTTACTAATTATTTTTCAATTGATGTTTTCTGTACATCTGTCTTTTTTCATTGATATCTGCTTTTATATTTCTAAAGGTGTATATTGCATGTTGAAATACTTTTATATTACCTTGACAATAAAAGTTATAGCTGTCCAAGATTCGATAAAGATAATGGACCTTTAATCATTAACCCTGTTAGAATTACTATACTTGGAATTTACTTTATTGTACTTTTAACAAGGATGATTAAGTACAAAGAAGCAAAGAGTAATAAGTTAAACTATCCTAGTAAAGTTTTATTTTGTTTGAATCATAAGACTTCGAAAATCTAATAAACCGATTTAAATATGCATTTTGAGTAAGTTTAACATAGATTCCAGAATGGTTTGCTCTTCTTTGCCTATTGACCATTGACCAGTAAAGATTTCCATTCTCAAGAAAAATTGGTTGATATCTTTAAGTAAAGTTACTGTAAATTTATCGGAATTTTAATGTTAGTTAGGGTTACAAAGGGGAGGAATTAAATATGCAATGATTTGCTTATTGGTTGGGGTGCTAGTTCGATTCCTAGATTTTTTGGTTTTTATGATTTCCTTTTCTCCTATTTGAGATAGAAAGCTGATATTTTTAGGGATTAAATAATTTCACAATTTACATATCCCCACAAAGTTTCATTAAGATTTGCTAATTCGCTGAGGTGCTAGATCGATTCCTAGATTTTTACGTTATAAATCTTACAAGGTTGCGTGATTTTTTAGTTTAATAATTTTTTTTATAAAACTGCAATAAAGTTATTTTTTCCGGATATCCATCCATAATTTTTGTGCTTCGCTACTTATGGATGTTGTCATTCTTGTTTCCCCTTCTTACAACCTTTGAATAAAGGATACCTAGATACTAGGGGCACAGCTATTAATGTAAATACAAAAGTTTAAGCTAAAAATATCTGATAAAAATGTCTATCCTTACCAGTATCAGATTAGTTATCACAAAAATATTGGCCACAAATTCATGTAGCTTTCAGATTTTAAAGGTAACATATTTGTTTTGCGCTGTTTCTATTTTAGGTGGAAATGATGCCACACCAGTTATCACACAAACAAAAGATATGCAAATCAGAGTTTTATTTTGTACAATGCATGTTTATTTTTTATGAAATTTTACTACTCGGACTTTTGGGTACCTGTCCCCACATAGCATAGATAGATATTAAAAATGTGCCAATCTTAACATATTTCATTGCAACTTATCCTCATCAAGGTGAAAATAGCGCAAATTTTATATTTTTGTTGTTAAACATTTTATCTCGTAGTTTATCAAAACTTATTCATGAGGTCTTCGCTACTTATGGATGTTGCAATACTTTTTTGGCATTTAACATTGTTTAGTTTATTATATGCTAAGTACATAAAAATTGTGCTTTTTCTAATAAATCAATATTAACTGAATTTATGAACTTAACCTAAAAAGTGTTTCAAGGTACTGACACAGTATTCAACGCTGGCAATAGAGTTTATATAGAAAAACAAGGACAATCATATTCAAACGTATACAGTAGAAAAGCTATTATTACGTTTATCATAAAGAACTGTCGTTTAAGTATCATATAAAATGGTGGTAGAGGAAGGATTGTACACTCCAAAATTTTAGTACATTCTTACGATTTTGACCCCCTCCCCCCGCCCCCCTCCCTACAACCCTGGATTTTAGAAGCGTGTGACTTTTTTCACTAAACACCCCCTTTTGCTATAATCTAAGTCAGTATGACTGCATGGAATAATAAAGATAGAATAATTTGTATTTGATAATCTAAGTCAGTATGACTGCATGGAATAATAAAGATAGAATAATTGCCAAATCTAGATAAATAATCTCTACCAACACTGAGTGAGAATTCAAAATAGCAAAAATAAATATTAGCTCAATATTTCTTTTCTTTTAGCGAATGATGTATATAGGTTTTTGAAGGATGTTTGTGTAAGTTTACTATGTTACCCTCCTTTAATGATTATATCTAACCCTATCTACATAATAGCCAAAAACCTAATAACGACCTGTTGAAATTTGCGGAAATATAATTATAGTTATCATATTAATCATAATAATTAACGACAACCTAGATAAGATATAAGAAAAAACAAATAAAAGATTAAATTTTTAGGTGAACATCGATTAACTAAAATTAAATTTTCAAATCATTTTTTAACTTAAAAGTTTTCTAGATGTTTGGCAAAGGTATAAAAAACAAACTAGCTAAAATACCCCTATATAATTATTGCTGTTTTCTAAAAATACCTCACCACACGCTGCCTAGATATTTAATTTTAAAGTGTGCAAAATAAACTCTTGCAAATTCTAGAGTTGATACATACTTTGTAATAACATCAAAGTTTACACCTTGGTGTTTCTTGCAATGCTATGTGACAGACTTCCTAATGATAGACGCCAAAACCTACAAGAGTTATGATATCAAGATAAAAAAGTTTATTTAAAGGATGTTCAAATCTATTTGTAAATGCATGATGAGCGTGAACAAGGACGATAAAAAAGTAAAATAAACTGAATACAGTAAACATAGAGGTATCTTTAGTATATGTGTCAGATTATGATGAGTCAATTTAAAATTATAATCAAATATTTAGCACCTTTTGTGTATTATGGTCAAGCTTGAATGAGAGTGTCTTTTAATAAATATTGTGTAGGTCATGAATAAGAGGGTGGAGGCACTCCGAATTTTTGACCCCCTTTTCTCTCCAAAAATGCTTGGGGTAGTATTTACAAAAGAACTTTACTTCAAATAAAAATCAGGGGAAAATATAATAAAAGGTTAATGTATTTGATTTGTGTTATGATCTCTTATGAACTTCAACATTCCTGTAAGTCTAAATATTTTTACATGTTATCCTAAATTTTATTTGGTAGAATTCCTCAACTTTTTCATTTCCTTTTGTTTTCTTTTTATTCCTTACTTACTATACTTACTATATTTATCTTTCTGATATTTCTTTCCCTTTTTTTTCGTTCAATATTTCATATTGCTTAGTTTCCCGAACTATTTCATCTGCAACTCTGTTAATTACAAATAGACTAAGTTATCACAAAATAATATTCTTGCGCGAATATTCTATAAAAGTTGTAATATAAAATGTTATATAAAACTGCCATTTGTACTTTATCTATTCCTACAACATAAAGCTGATAAGATAATTTCGTATATTTAGGAACAATTCTATCTAAGTATTCCCTTTCTACATGAGCATAGTGCAGCCACTCTGTAAACATTGGAAATTGAAAATTGGTAAAAATAAACTATAAAATTCCTTAAATATCTAAGTTTAATCTGTTCATTTTTAAAGTAACATTAAATGTAAATAAATTGGCAAAGTATTGCCCTTAAAGGTGAGTATTCTTTGGAATCTAAAACTTTAAAAGTTTTGGAAATATTGCTATATCTTTGACTAAAATTTTAACTCGAAAAACCATAAATTTATGGAAAATACGTGATATAAAGGTGTACTTACGACAAATGTAAACAATTTAGACGTGTCTATGCCATGTTTCATAATTGACAAAAGTCTAGCTTCGTTACTTACGAATGTTTTGATCCTTGTTACAATAGTAAGATGTTTATATCTCCCTCAATCCACAAGTATGTGTAAGCGCTTTCCTAACTACATCCTTTAAAATTCATACATTAGACCTAGGAACAGAATGTAGTTTAACAAAAGATGTAGTCCCTCGGGGGGATATAGAGCATCAAATGACCCCTCTCTTCTTCTTTTTATTCATTTCTGTGTATACAGATAGAAAGTTTTGACTATTTGTCATCAAAAAAATGACAAAAATAATTGTTTGGCCTTACCAAAACATTTAAATGTCAAAATTATTGAAATATTCTCATTATTTTACATTAGATAGGTTATCAAGCCGATAAAAGATTCCAGGTATGATCCGCAGGTACATCAACTAAAGAATATTATGAAATACTCCTATCGGTGCATTTCTTGACTTAGGGGTTTAATCTAATGTTTCTATACCCATAAATGTAACTAGGTAATGTAACTTTAAAATAATGCAATCAAAGTGTATCTTTAAGTAGTCTAACTCAATCTTAAATAGGGCTATTTTTCCTTTTGGAGTTTTAATTACTGTAATGTCTACGCAATCTTAAATAAGAGACTAGGACTAAGTCATTATTATTTTTATTTAAGTTCTTTGTCTTAAGGTCTTATGCTTTATTTTTATGATTAATAAGAAATTAACTTTGTCTATCCATTCATACAACTACTTATTCTACTCTTTCATCTGTGCTATTCTTGAAAGTTTTAACCTGACAAGTAAGCAGTTGCTATAAAACTTTCTTTGTCTGAATGTCTTTTAAAGTTTTCACAATATAGGATTGTTGTTAGAGATTATCATTTACTCTGCTGCTTTGTTTATAAAACTAGCAGCTTCACCCCAAGAGGTGATCAAAAAAAATTAAGGTGAAATTCGTAAAAGGACCAAGGAAATCTCCTGCAAAAAAAAAAAATTTATTGGCATAAGACATATATCAAATTTTAAATCTGCTCCAATTATATTCCTATACATTTATTTTACAATTCATTTTTGTTTTTTTGGGGGTTGGGGGTGTCCCACCCCCCAAGAAAATAGCCTAAAAACACCACAGGACCAGTAGGCATATACCCTGAAGAGTAGAATCCAATCGGTTCATTGGTTACCGAGATCTTAAGCTTCAGACGGACGGACGGACGGACATACAGACATCAAGCTACTTTGTATTATAGATAGGCTACACATATTTTATTTACTAATTATTTTTCAATTGATGTTTTCTGTACATCTGTCTTTTTTCATTGATATCTGCTTTTATATTTCTAAAGGTGTATATTGCATGTTGAAATACTTTTATATTACCTTGACAATAAAAGTTATAGCTGTCCAAGATTCGATAAAGATAATGGACCTTTAATCATTAACCCTGTTAGAATTACTATACTTGGAATTTACTTTATTGTACTTTTAACAAGGATGATTAAGTACAAAGAAGCAAAGAGTAATAAGTTAAACTATCCTAGTAAAGTTTTATTTTGTTTGAATCATAAGACTTCGAAAATCTAATAAACCGATTTAAATATGCATTTTGAGTAAGTTTAACATAGATTCCAGAATGGTTTGCTCTTCTTTGCCTATTGACCATTGACCAGTAAAGATTTCCATTCTCAAGAAAAATTGGTTGATATCTTTAAGTAAAGTTACTGTAAATTTATCGGAATTTTAATGTTAGTTAGGGTTACAAAGGGGAGGAATTAAATATGCAATGTATGTAATACGAAATAGATAAACTTAACAAGGTCAATTTGATTTTAAAGTAGCGAAACAAGGATATATTCTATAATAAAATAAGAAGATTTAACTATTGATAGTGTAAATGGAAAATTTAAGCAGCCGCACAATTGAAAAAATGTATTTTTTTGCTATGTTTAAAATTACTATGTTGGCCGTTGGATTATATGTAGTTACATAAAAAATATTAAACATTACACTCACCCTTTGATGGCGCAACCTTTATATTTAAGAGTAAAGATGTTAAATGTTTAAATATCTTTTGTGTGAAACTTTGGTGGCTGACATTCGAACCCATCAACTACCAAACAGAGAGCGGATTCTCACTTCATTTGCTAGTTAACTCTTGCCGTTGTATATCAATTACTAGAGTTAGCTCGATATAACTATCTCACTATTGGCTAGTTTTCTATAAGTACATATCTATTTATCTATTTCAATTTTCCTCCCTCGCCATTACTATCTAAAAGAAAGAAGTAAATATTTAATATTTTAAATGATTTTACAAAGATTTCTTCAATTATATTTTTTATTTACATTACCATCACAAAAGGGTTAATATGATTAAAATTTTAGTTTTAATATTTGAACACTACGGAAGTGTCGCCACAATCGAATTCTTTTAAAACAGAGTTTTCTTAGATTTTCTATATTATGAACGTATATTTTTTGTTTATTAAATTAAGATTAAATACTTAAATGTAATTCAAATATCAACATGGATTGAAAAACTTTATTCATTCCATAAACAAATAGAATAAAGGTCTTATCGCTTTGGTCAATGAGAGTTTAATAAGGATTATTGGAGCACTAAGAGTTTTAAACATTTATTCCTTGGAAAACTTGAGCTCATTTATAGACATTTATTTCCTATATAGATCTGACATGGATCTTGAAGCAATAAAGCAGGCTGTTTTGTAAATGTTAAAAATTGGAAGAATCTATTAAATAAAAGTTATCGCAAATATACTTAGTAAATAAAAGATAAACAAGAATGACAACATCCATATATAGCGAAGCACCCAAAAAATCATAGATGGACAAACAGACAAGTAAGTTACAGAACAGATGTTTAGTTTGAAAAAAAGAGAGAATATGCCAAAAATCAAAGAAAATCACGAAAGTTTTATAATAAAAAATGTTTTTATGTCTTTTGAATCATGAAAGACAAACCTACGGACAGATAAATGTATAGACTTGGTAAGACAGGCCAGAGGTATATATAATAAAATATTGTAGCCTATGGAGTGTACCACATTTTTTCTTTTCTGAGTTTCTATCTAAACGTAATACAGAATCCTCAATAAAAATAATTAAAGGTCTAAATTGCCTTATTATAACGAGGAAAAGAAAAAGAGGTAAAAAGGCTTTGCGCGCACGTCTTTATAAAGAAAACAAGAGGCAATAAAGTGCGGCATTTTAAAATGGCAAAATCATGGCAGATTAGCCAAGATTTCACCCATAAAAACCATTTAGCAGAATAATCTTATTTTCTGAATTTGACTCTCAGTGACCTCCAATCAGTAGGCTTCTTCCATAGCCCCCCAAAAATGCTGTTTGACAGTACACATTCAGTCTTTTTAAGCCATGATATTGCTTGTTAAACAAAAAAATATTTGTCTTTAAACCCCATATGTGTATGGTACGTGGTATACATTACGTGCATGACTAGAATATATGGGGGCATATGTGCTCATATTTCATGCAAGTTGAAAAGAACCCTGATTAAGCCCCCTTAAAAGTTTGTCCTCTAAGATATAATAACGGTCCAAACTTTTTACAACCTACATTTTGGTAGATGCAAAGAAAGATTTTTCCCTAATACCGACTATTTAAATATACCATCTTTTAAAACATAAAAAGATTCTAGAATTGCTTTGAGGACTTTTTAGCAAATCTTGGTCCAACTGAAATCATTAGGATATTTCTACTACGTGCAGTAAAGCTATAAAATAAGAATATCAAATTTATATCACAAATTTTATTCTCGCAGAAGATTATTTTAGGATTAATAAAATTCAATATCTTAAAAGAATTAAAATCTTCTTTTGAGAATTTAAAGAATAACAGGCAAATGAAAATTGCCTACTCGCCATTATGCTTTTTCTTCTCTAGAAAATAGTTTAAAACCTTCATATGGCCAACAGTTACCGACACAGACAGACAGACATCGAATTGATTATTTTAATTAGCAAGGAAAGAAAAAGTTATATTAAAGCTGCGTATTTAAAACCAACCCATCTAAGAATAACCTAAAATAGGTAAAATCCTTCATGAAAAGCTCATAATAAAGAGAATGATTGCAAACGCTAGACTAACAAGAACAATTACATTCTAGAGAAGTTTAATCTTATTTCAAATAGTAAATTTTAAAACTTTTTAAGGCTAAAAAGTGACTAATTATTTTCTTCCGAACTGCATTATATCACATTTGTCTGTTGCGGGACAAAAATGATATTCCATAACTTTCATGTCCTTAATTACAAATGCCTAACGTCATATTTAACATGTATATGGAGTAGATTCGTTTCTAAAAATGATGTTCTATAATTATAGCTCTTATAAGTGTAGTTAAAGCAGGGGTAAAGAAAAAGTCAATTGTCAAAAAATTTGCAAATGAAACTAGGCTTGGATTTGAAGCACCTTTTAATAAAAAAATGCAAAAACAGAAAAATATAATCATAAATATAATTTTCTATAAGTAAAATAAAATTCAGTATATTAAATATGCCTCATAATTGCACGACAACGTGGATCTTTTCAACAACAACAAAAACAATCAAATGCCATTTTATAGTATAGGTGCTTTTAAAATGGTAATAATAAACTAAAGATCATCTTCAAATAAACTGAGAATTGTTATCATTTTTAATATTTGTACTGGAAAAGATCTTATTCTTAAAACATTAGACAACATTTTTTGTCAAAAATAGACATCTTACAGGTTATTTTTTAAAAAGAATAATACATATCATCTATCTCTGTTGTTTTGGTCCTTCCCTTGCACACTCACTTATACCAAAACACACACACACACACACACACACACACACACACACACACACACACATAGGGCAATTAACCCTAATTTTTACTAATGATCCAAGTTTAGAAAAAGTCTGTTTATCTTCTAACCATCTTAACTATCCTAATTTTGTACAATTTTAAAGACTCACGCTGACGTTGTTTGAGTACATATGTGATAGTCTGTAGGTGACCTAACATTCTATAAATGTGTGACAAATAATCGATAGATAAAACAATGGCCAATAAATTTACATAATTTATCTTTGCCAGTTACATCTTTCAAGGAAATTTAATTTTCATAAACTTTTAAACATTCAATTGTAATAAAATTAATTGCTGTCAACATAATATCATGCATGCAGTAATTAGTTACAAATATAAAGAAAATACGTAATGTTCAGAAAAAGTTGTTTTATTTGACTGGTGAAAAGTTTTCTTAAAGTTCTTAATGTCTTAATTGAATTAGACTTTAGATATGTTTAAATGAATAAATCAAATTTTGAATAGATAATAAATTATCTAGCTACTGCTCACTTTATTTGTAAATTGAAAAAATATTCAGTAAGAATATATTTCATAACAAAGATGACCCATCCAGCAAAGCGAAACTAAACACAATTACACAATCGCAAAAAAAGTAACATCAACAAGAAATGATGTTTTAATATATTTCTTTTGACAAAATTTTATCATTGCTACAGATACCGGAAGCTTATTATACTTGCATGAATTATCATTAATTGTCAAAAATAGTAATGTTTGTAAAGCTGATTTGTTTTAAATATTTTATATAATTATTCTAACATGCCTATGATTTAAGATTAAGCTATCAACTTGGGACGGACGAACAGACAGACTCCAAGTTTGGTAAAGCTTTTATTTTTAATATTCAATATGAATACATTTTCTTGAAATGCATAGAATCCTTTTTCTTTCTTTGCAAGTCCAAGTGTTATCTTTTCCTATTTAGTTTGGTTCCCAAATATGGTACAGATACTCATTCCACTCACGCCTAAACAGAAAAATATGTTTAAAAAAACACCCAAATATTTATTGAAAACAAGTTCTTAGAATAAGAAAAACTTTATGATAAAGTGATTATTTGCTTATTATTTTTAGATGCAAAGCTACTATGTAGTTTAAAATATTCGTTCGTCCGTCTAGCCGTAAGACACGAGTTGGGGGAAACGTAATTTTATCAGCTCCTAATTAAGATACACGGCTGAAACTTCTTGTCAACATTCCCAATGTTATCGAGAATAATCAACTATAAAACATCCATGTCAGTAAGACTGCTTTTAGGCTGCTTTTAAGCTGCTTTTCTATTTTTACATATTTCTCCAATCTTTTGGTGCTTTTGGTCAGATTTTCAAAATGGATGAGGTAGTCAATGCAGAATATTTTTAGTTGACTTTCATTAGAAACTAAAACTAAGTTTCGGCACATCCATAGCAGTTTTTAACTTATTTTTAAAAAGCTAATAGTAATAATAACATTAAGCAGCTGGTAGGAAATAATTTTGCAGACTCTTACAAATTATTAGCTGTAGTCCTTCAACAAATTATTGGCTGCCTTACTTATGCATTAATGCCTGTAGAGCATCATAACCATTAATAATGGGCTTTGGATAGAAGGCATTTATCATGTTATAACATGCTTTTTTTCATATAACTCTATAATTCGCTTTGTTCGTAAGTTTGTAATGAAGCTTTACACTGTCTTTAAAACGTCTTTTTAAAAACGCAAGCTTAGGATATCTCAAACAGTCCGCCCGTCCTTTATGCGTAAAATGTGCCTACACAAATTGAACTTTACAGTTTTCCATTGTTCAACTCATAGTTTATTCACATATAAAATAAATTTCAGGCTTCCCACAACTTATAAAAATATTAAGTTAAGAACCAACAAATAGATGACTAGTCATGAATATAATTGTCCTTGTTATCTATTTTCATGTTGAACATCTGTAGTATATTGTGTAATTCATAGCTATAAATTGTAATAATAACTTTTATTCATTTTCCATTCAATCTTTTAATTAATTTCAAGATAGTTTTTAGCTAGCTTCATAAGTATTGAGTATATGTGCATGCTTGCTGTAGCTGTTAGAGACATTGTTGAAACAGCGTATAGTGTCCAATAAAAAATGACGTCATACAATACAAATGACCAAATGATAGGCCAGTATACATTGTAATTGACCAATGGTAAATTGTATACTGGCCTATAATTTCTCAATTGAATTGTATGACGTCATTATTTATTGGAATCTATACGCTGTTTCGGCATTGTTTTCCATACACCGTGTCATACAATAATTCTAAGATTCGGATGTGTTAATAATATGATGGAATTTTTAAGTTAAAGTTGGTTTCAATGGAATCATTATCAAAATCCCTTTAAATATGAACTCAATGGGTTATGTGTGACATTGTGTGTTTGTGTGTGTGTGTGAGTTTAAATGGTGTGTTGTAAAAACAAAGATAAGAATGACCAAAGCTTGAAAGCTTATCTCTACCCTTACTTATGACAGACCTTTCACAAATGAGTGTCCAAACAAAGCCACAAAAATATATATAAAAAAAGTATTTTTATTTTAGTTAATCTACTGTTTATCTTTCATGTGCATGGTTGTTAATCGAAAATAATGTTTAAATTGAAAAAATTTAAGCTTAAAGCTTAAGCTTAAGATAAATAAAACTTTATTACATTACATTAATGAGTAGAGTAGCACTAACAAGTTAACTATAAATGAAAAAAACGGAATAACTATACATGTAATTCAGGGAGTAAGGGAGGGGACAATGGGCAATTAATTCAATATAAGAGTTATCAAAGAAAGGGCATGAAAAGTATTTTTATTTTAGTTAATCTACTGTACATCTTTCATGTGCATGGTTGTTAATCGAAAATAATGTTTAAATTGAAAAAATTTAAGCTTAAAGCTTAAGCTTAAGATAAATAAAACTTTATTACATTACATTAATGAGTAGAGTAGCACTAACAAGTTAACTATAAATGAAAAAAACGGAATAACTATACATGTAATTCAGGGAGTAAGGGAGGGGACAATGGGCAATTAATTCAATATAAGAGTTATCAAAGAAAGGGCATGAAATCCAGTTTAATCCAATAAATTTGTAGGAAATTATAAAGGGATTGTTAATTGAATAATAGATTTCCATAGCGTCATGTAAAATGAAATCACAACTTATTTTTGATGAAATATATTGAGGTTTTTTGGTGTGATTTTTATATTAAAAGATTATTGGACCCGGCCAGCTGCTAGCAAGAATATGACTGCCCCTTTTTATTCTGTTTATTTCCCTTGCCCCTTGCCCCCACCTCCCTTCTCCCCGTCTGCTACATTCCAAACTAACACAACGAGTGTTTATTTACCTTCCCCCCACTTCCCTTATCCCTTCTCCCCGTCTGCAATATTCAAAACATACATAACGAGTAGCGGCATTCTATGCGCAAGTCCCCAAATTCAGTCAGAAACTGCTAAATTCTTGCACATTCCCTTTAAGCCAGTCCCCAAAGTCTGAGACTCCTAAAAATTGAATATTCGATCCATTGTCCCCTCCCTTACTCCCTGCATGTAATTAGTTTTTGGGTTAGTAGATATTGTCAACAAATCAAAATAGTAAACATATTTTTCTTCAATTGTTTTTAATAATTGGAAAATTTGAATTGATACAGGTCTTAAAACTTGTCAGTAAACTAAAAAAGATAGCATATCGGTCAGTTGTAAGGACATGACATATTATAGAAAAGTTCTGCGTTTTATAAACAGCTTTCTGCGGATATAAACATGTACAATTATAAGACTAAAACTAGTTTTGTTAGACACGAGATGCCAAAGTCTGGTTTTAATATTATGATTATACATTTTTATATTCGTAGATACGATAATTATTTTTCAGTATAGCTTAGAACCAGTTCTAATCCAGCGGATATTAATCGGTTTCGAAGCAATACTGGAAAACTTGTTCTTGTCTAAATAATGTTGAAAAATATGCACACCCACTCTAAAAATTTACATTCCCTATCTAAACAATATTTAGTTTGGTCAAACAACAGGCAATAATTAGTTTTCTCAGAACATGTAAGAATTATTATTTACACTATTTTAACTATCAAAATAAATACAACAGGGGGAAAAGATTTTTGACTTTTAAGTGTTAAATCAAGATTTAGTAAAAGATAGTTAATCTCTTTTCAAGGCTTTTAGGTTATGCAAATAGGGAATTATATCCATTAAAGGTAACACATGCAAAAAAAATAAAACATTGTCAAAACATTGCAGGCAAATTATAAAATTATTATTTTTAATATCTTTATCGAATGTATTTATATGAACTTTAATTTGTCAAATAAGTTTATTTATTAGGCATGATTGAAATGTTATAAAAGTTCATGACATTTCTTGCAGCACAGCTAGTCTATAAGTATAAAAAAAGTTCTTCGGCTTATCTAAAATTTCCCTTATTTAACAAAAAACAAGGATGACAACATCCATAAAAGCGAAGCACTGAAACGGTAGGACTAACGGACATTAACACTTGTATAGTGTCTGAACTGAATAATCAGAATATAAAAGTATCGAAAGAGTCAAAGCAAAATTGTAAGTAAATTTGTTCAAAAACTGCTTGATACAGGATAATGTTTCTGGACATACTTACATTTTTAGGACTTGATTATAGAGTTGCTTTGCTTATACTATTGTTCTTTGTTGTCCCATGAATCAATAATTATACAAAAAATCAGATCAAACGGATAACTAGATCACATAAAAATTTGTTGTTAAAAAAGTAGAAAATCAACATGTTTAAAATGGACGTACGGACATTCTGGTAATGATTATAGAGTTGCTACGCTTTCTAAATCGTACCTAACTACTACAGGAATCATCATGCAAAATTTGAAATCGATAGGACAATTCTAACCTGCCTAAATTAACGAATAAAAGCTATCTATCTCGGACGGACGTACGGACGGACGTACGGACGGACGGACGGACGGACGGACGGACGGACCGACCCTAATTATAGAAAAGCTTCGCTTTTAAAAATTGAATAGTTTATAAAGTCGAGATAGAAGCTACTCTATAATTGCAGTTTAAAGCTAATACAGTCATTGCTGATTTTAATGTTTCTCATCTTCGTTTTAATGGATGTTGTCAGCCTTGATTATCCACTTCTACCTGCTACCTATACCTATATAGGAACAAGTAAAAATCCCCTAACAAAAAACTGTAAAATATTATTGATTGCTGAAGATGTTATACCCAGGGAAGGATTAGACAACGTCATGCTAATAAATCTACAACTCTTTATTCTCCCAGTATACACATACTATCAAAGGCATAATCACTTGTATAAGAATTGCATTAAAGAATATTATTTTCCATAATTCTGTCTTTGATTCCCTGTAAAGATGTAATATCACTTTTGGTTTATATGTTTTTCTAATCATCGTACATAAGCACAAGTGATTGATAACAATTTATAATGGAATATATATATCTGTACAGGGGTAAAGGTATAATAATTGTGTGTCGAAATTTCTAGGTTTATAAGTCGACTATATTGTTTATAATACAAGCTTTCATGACTATTATTTTATCAAATACAATTAATAAAATAAATTCATAAATGTAACATGACCATTATTAACAGTTTACAAAATGTTTTTTGCGTTTATTGCTATTAAATCATTAGATAGACCAGTTGATGTTAAAAAGTTTAATTATCTCAATACAATTTTGTATATAGAACTTACAAATGAACCAATATGGTTAATAAAATATTAAGTAATTTGCGGTCTCGAAGTTTATTCTTTAGTTTTTACCTATCCATTTATGCCTGATATTTTACTGAACTGTAGGGGGAATCTTTGACTTTATACAGGGTTAAAGGAATAATCATTAAATATATTAAAAATAATGGCATTCGGTAATGGTAATAAGCTGAAATACTAGAGTCTTTTTTAAATCTCAGTTCAAAATGGTAAAATAGCTTTTTTAAATTTTTCCATTTGATAAATTATGAAAACCTGCCGTATTTGACAATTTGACAAATTACTGAAGATCTCACTGCTTTCCAGCAATAGTATATCTACTATTCCTGTCACCTGTGAAGGTTTTAAGCTATTTATCCCGCTTCCGAAAAAAAATAACACAAGAAAAAACAAAACGAAAAAGGTTTCAATAAGAAAAAACAAGGATGACAACATCCATAAAAGCGAAGCTCTGAAATTTAAGGACAAACGAACATTAATTAACACTTGTAGATTGTCAGAACTGAATTAGCAGAATATTAATGCATTAGTACAAACAATATTTTAAGAAAATTTGTTGCAAAACTGCATAAATAGATGATACTGGTTAAGGACATACTTACATACTTACATTTTTGGGACTTGTTTATAGAGATGCTTCGCTTATAACATTGTGCCTTGTTGTAATAGGAATCAGTTTTTAAAAAATCAGAAGAATCGGATAATTTTAACATACAAAAATTTGTTGTCAAAAAAGTTAAAAATCGACATGTTTAAAATGGACGAACGGACATTCTGGTATTGTTCATAGAGTTGCTACGCTTTCTTAATTGTACCTAACTACTATAGGAATCATCATACAAAGTTTGGAATCTATAGGACAATTCTAACCTGTTTAAATTAACGAAAAGAGCTAACTCTCTGTGACGGACGGACGGACGGACCGACCCTTATTATAGAAAAGCTTCGCTTTTAATAATAAGGATGACACCATCCACAAGTTGAAAAGTCAAAACAATCTATATAAGCATTACCGACAGACAAGTGGACAAAACAATGTATAGACTAGATGCCATAGGGAACACAGTAAAAGTGTCGGACTGATTATGACGTAAAAAAAAAATTAGCCAATGAGAGGCCATTATTGACCAATGGTAAAATTTATAGTGGCCTCTCATTGGCTATTTTTTTTACGTCATAATCAGTCCGACACTTTTACTGTGTTCTGCCATAGGAATATTTACTGAAAATTTCAGCTGTCATTCTTAATAAGCAAAATCAAATTTCCACTTTTAGCCTTTCGGACTGACTACCTGATGGATAGACAAAGTGAATTATAGAGTAGCTTTGCTACCAAAAAGGTGAATTAATTTCTAAAGAATATTAATTCTTTTATTAATATGTTATTGTTTACTATTACTTTATGCCTGACAACTGATAAAAATGATATGAAAGCATAAATAATCAATACATTTATAAAAAAAAGCCAAGACAAAAAGCCATAACGAATCAGATCATATAAAATACATGACCGACTCATAATAGGTTTATATTACCCATTGGATTTCTTTGCAAAAAAAAATTATAGATTATCATTTTTTAAAAGCGAAGCTTTTCTATAATTAGGGTCGGTCCGTACGTCCGTCCGTCCGAGATAGATAGCTTTTAATCGTTAATTTAGGCATGTTAGAATTGTCCTATTGATTTCAAACTTTGCATGATGATTCCTGTAGTAGTTAGGTACGATTTAGAAAGCAACTCTATAATCATTACCAGAATGTCCGTACGTCCATTTTAAACATGTTGATTTTTCTAATTTTTTAACAGCAAATTTTTATGTGATCTAATTATCCGTTTGATCTGATTTTTGGTATATTGATTCCTGGGACAACAAAGAACAATATTTTAAGCGAAGCAACTCTATAATCAAATCCTTAAAATGTAAGTATGTCCATAAACTCAATAAACATTATCCTGTATCAAGAAGTTTTTCAACAAATTTACTTACAATTTTGCTTCGACTCTTATACTTTTATATTCTGATAATTCAGTTTAGACACTATACAAGTGTTAATGTCCGTTTGTCCTACCGTTTCAGTGCTTCGCTTTTATGGATGTTGTCATCCTTGTTAACTTAGGGAATACTGAAAGATTTAAATAATATTTATTAAGGATTCAATTTTAAATATTACAAATTAAATATTTTACTTTAATTTTATTATGGCATAAATTTGTTTTTGTTTTTATTGTATCACACCTAACACCAGAATTAATACATAAGTATAAAATAGATAAGCTTTTTATATTGTTAGAATTTTTAAAGACAATTTAAAAAATTAAAAACCTACATTTTAGAAATTCATATGTAAATTTATCTATAATACAAACTAGCTTGTTGTCTGTCCGTCTGACCGTCTGTCCGTCTGTCCGTCTGTCTGTCCGTCTGAAGCTTAAGATCTCAGTAACCGCTGAACCGATTGGGCTTTACTCTTCAGGGATTATACCTACTGGTCCTTTGATGGTTTTAAGCTATTTTCCTGGGGGGTGGGACACCCCCATCCCCCCCAAAAAAACTAAAAAAAACACCAACCCAAAAATTTTTTTTTACATTTTTTGTAAAATCTCAGTAACTGCTGAACAAATTGGGCTCTACTCTTCTGGGAATATACCTACTGGTCCTCTGGTGGTTTTAGGCTATTTTCTAGGAGGGTGGGACACCCCAACTCCCCTAAGAATAAAAAAATCCCTATTTCCAAATTTTTTATTTATTTTTTTATTTTTGTAAACAAAAACCAGTAATTGTGTTGGGGGAACCCTACTGCACCATGGGGCGAAGCCCCCATGAACCCCCCCCAAAAAAAAAAAAAAATTCACCAAAACTTTTTTTTGTGCTTTTTGTAACTTTTAAAAATTTACATCTTTAAAAAGTTGTTGCAATTATAGGTATTAAATAAAATTTACAGAGGAGTGTTTTCAATTTTTGTGTATATGTGGTCCAATCAGTAGGACTATCAGAGCTTGCGCTGCATACAGGGTACTCGCTTATGCTCACCCCGTACGAGATATACGGTGAACAACCTGGGTTTAATTTTTACAAATTAAAATTTTTGTGCATACGGCGCACAACCTGGGTTTAATTTTACCAAAGAGTAATTCGGCAAAGAATAACTTTTTTGAAAATATAACTATAAAATTATTCTGGAGGGTTGACTTTCCATTACCTCATGGGGCAAAGCCCCTAGAGGCTAGGGGCGAAGCCACTAGTAAATAAAAAAAGACTACTTTTTTAAAAGCACCAGCAGTTTTGAAATTAGCTATTCGGATAAAAACTAACATACATTTAAAAAACAGAAAAGCTTCGGTTTTTAACATGCTTCTTTATCGTTCCCAGATAGGTGGGAATGTACATAAATAATTTATGTAATATGTATGTTTTCTACATAAACCAAACTTAAACACCCCCGTGACAAATTGAGAGACAGAAAAAAATTTAGAAAGAACAGAAAGAAGTACTTTTATGTTAGGGGCAACTATAAAAAAAACGCTTTTAAGTTTTATATAAAATACAATCATTCATTCATAAAAGTAGAACGTTATTTGTACGTCTGTCTGTTTTAAGCTTAAGATCCTGGTAACCGCTGAACCAATTGCACTTTACTTTTCAGGTAATATACCTTTCAGTCCCGTGAGAGTGTTTAAACAAAAATTAGGTTCACCTTAGAGATACGCCACCCCAAAGGGCAAAGCTCCCTAAGAAAAAAACTCTCTCCCACAACCAAAAATAGATACTTTTTCTCAAAACAAAAATGTAAGGAAAACTCCTTACATCCTTTGAGTGCAAAGCTCCTATAGGCTGCGGGCAAAGCTACAAGTAACAGTATAAATCTAAAGCCTTGTCACGGTATGGCATTAATCTGTCAATGCTGTCTACTTTTAGCATTTGACATTGTCTATCCACATATTACTCTTAAAGGTTATTTTCAGGTTTATGCAGTTTTTTAGTTGGGCCCAGTTTTTTTAAAGGCTGTGTGTGTGTGTTATGTTGTAAGATGTCACCCCCACGCATAGATCTTGTTAAGATTTGATTTACTTTGCAAATATATCTCATTCTATTCAACCACGGATACAGGAAAAGGTAATGCTAAGATTTGATTTACTTTGCAAATATATCTCATTCTATTCAACCAGGGATATAGGGAAAGTCAATGTTAAGAGTTGATTTACTTTGCAAATATATCTCATTCTATTCAACTACGGGTAAAGGGAAAGTTAATGTTAAGAGTTGATTTATTTTGCAAATATATCTCATTCTATTCAACTACGGGTAAAGATTCGGGCTAACAAAACTGGTATTAATTCTATGTTTTTTATTTAAACAGTCGTGGAAAATTGTCTATAATACAATGTTATACATGATTTTTTAAATCAACCGGTTTCGAAGCCATACTGCAAATAAGTTTTTACTTTTTCCCTGGTATTTATCTAATTCTAGTCCTCTTCTTCCCCTAATATTGCCTTGTATTCTCTTCTATTCTCCTCACACGATTGTCTGCGCGTCAGGGAGGGAGGGGTCATTGAATTATTTAGGCCCCAAAGTTTATATAGACGGTTTCTCATCTGTTGTCTTAACAACCTTGGGGACTTTTATTGAATTTTGATTCTTTTATTCATTGAGTGCCAAAAAGTTTCAACCACCGATTGTAATCTACAAAAGGGGTAATTTTGTGTACTATGATCGGTGATGTACATCAATTTATCGGCCAATGTCTTATCCCTTTAGATCCCTGCTCCTTGGTCATACGAAGAGATAAACATTCTCATAAAAAAACCAGAGAACCAACATATTACGTTTAAAAATGTATTTGCTTTTACAACTGCAAGGGCAAGTTCTTTTAGCTGTACGTACATAACGAATATATCTTATTGTTAAAAGCGAAGCTTTTCTATAATTAGGGTCGGTCCGTCCGTACGTCACAGACAGTTAGCTCTTTTTGTTGATTTAAACAAGTTAGAATGGTTCTATCGATTCCAAACTTTGCATGATGATTCTTGTAGTAGTTAGGTAAAATTTAGAAAGCGTAGCAACTCTCTCTATAATCAATACCAGAATGTCCGTATGTCCATTTTAAACATGTCGATTTTTAACTTTTTTAACAACAAATTTTGTATGTTAATTATCCGATTCTTCTGATTTTTTGAAAACTGATTCCTGTTACAATAAGGTAATGTTATAAGCGAAACATCTTTATAAACAAGTCCCAAAAATGTAAGTATTTCCTTAAACAGTATCATCTATTTATGCAGTTTTGCAACAAATTTACTTACAATATTGTTTGTACTGATGCATTAATATTCTGCTAATTCAGTTCTGACAATCTACAAGTGTTAATGTTCGTTTGTCCTTCTCTTTCAGAGCTTCGCTTTTATGGATGTTGTCATCCTTGTTAACATATCATATCAGAATCATACGTTGAAGATTAGGCGAAAGTTTTTTTCTTTTTTCTAAACATATAATTTATTGAGCTCCGCAGTTATGGTTGTTGTAATCCTTGATATTTCAATTATTTGACTTTTCTTGTTTGTAAAATTTATCTTAAGTTGGTTCTACTTTCTTCTACTGTCCACATTCCACAAGTCATACTTTAGTCTATTAATTACAATTTCTAGAAGCGTATCTACTCTGTAACATTAATTGTAAAAACTGCGAACGTTCAAAAAATGAGTCAACTAAGAATACAATTTTGTATCAAATTACTACTTTATTAAAGTTAAAAACACAAAAAGATTTACTTTTTATTTGTCATTTTATTTATGAACTGTTATTGATTAATACACACTAAAAAAATCTCCAAAATTTTACGTATATAAAGAAAAACCTTTAAGATTTTTGTGCAGTAATTATCTTTAGTGCACATGATGTCTTAATGTCTTACACTGAGGATAATTAATTTATCTGACTCTATGTACCTAGTTCACTAATTTACTTCTGGCCTCCAGAGTATGTCACAAAGTATTCAGGTATTATTCTGCTCGCTTAAACATAAGGATCGAGCCCCATTCTATACACTGGGGTTTGGGTTCTCATTCAAAAGTTTGAACAGTTTACTAGGACAAACATTTTTAAATATGCAAGACAATAACATTAAATAATAATAGATGATTTCAATTGTTTTATGATAATTGATAATTTTATATGAAACATTTTTTAAAAAGAGATTTTTAAAAACTTTAGATAAAAAAAACTAAGTTACTGTTTACCTTCCATAGACGTTAAAATTGTTTTATTACTTGAATACTATAAATAATTACTCTGGGCGCTAGTTGACTAATTTGTACTTGTGTGTTGTCAGATTTGTCAAGTTGTCCCATAATTGTTCAGATTGATGATTATTTTCAACTATTATACTTGTACATGTCTTTACTTTAAACTTAAACTATGACTTTTACTTTTCAAGTTTTTACAAATGAATTGGCAAAGCTTTTCTGCGTTTATAAGTTGGTTCATGCCTACGTCTGAAACAGATAGCTCTTTATTAAGGCCTGTTTAAAATGTCCTATTGATTTCAAATGTAATTGCCTTTAAAAGACATTTTTAAAATGATTTTTAAAACTACATACGTTGTTACTCTACAATTGCTGATTTTTGCTTGTCTAATTTTGAACTTCACATTCATGGATGTGTAATCTTTTTTTTCTAAAAGATAAGTAAGAGATCAATATGAATATGATTTAGTTCACTTTGATGATTTATGTAGATTTTATATAAAAACATTACATTCAAAATCATGTTGTACATATCCAGTACTAAAAAAACCACACAGACTTTCATAACAAAACTGCGATATTTTGTGTAGAGAAGATTCGTCCCTATAATAAAAGTAGAATTAGTAAAGGAGGTAAAATTTAGTAAATAAAAAGTAGGGTCAGACCAAGGTTTACATACAATAAAGCTGCCTTATATGTTGTCCGATAAGATCTTACAAAAGGCTGGACCGATCATCATGGAAATTTGGTAATGGTCTAGGGAAGAATTTCAGCTAAGACATATGGCAACACAAAAAAAATCTTTTTTAATATTTTATAAAAAATATTTAATTTGGGTAGTTATGCACAACTTCTCAACCATATTTTAGGGACGAAACCAGTTGTTATTGTACCCATGAAACTAGCGGCTACGCCCTTAAAGACCACCAGCGGCACTTAAGAATAATTTCTAGAAGGGCGAGTTTTCGTCAGAGGGTGGTGTCAACCTCCCAAGAACCTTCCCAGGAGAAGCTACATTGTAAAGGAGCTGGAAAATCATATCGGTCAAGTGGTTAGGAATAACCCTCGATACAGACAGACACAATTACACAAACAGATCCTGACACTTTTATACCAAGGAAAAGTGAATAAAAGATAATAAAAACAGTAGAACTTTACACAAGTAGCGAAACTTAGTAAAAAACCGCAGGTACTGACAATGCAGATCAACCCTAAAGTAAAACTCCATGGATCAGAAAATTGAGAGAAACTAATTTCACACTAGAAATGTTAATCACACCAATTATTCTCTATTTGGTTGAGGCAGGGATACATAAATGGATTCTTAAAATTCATTAGGACCCAAAAAATAATTGTTTTGAGGGGGTTGTTATTAATATTATGAATACATTTGCTCGTGTCTATCCAGTAAGATATCGAAAACCTTTAAATGAAAGCCTTAATTTGATCCTGGTCAGATTTTAGATTTATTTAGATCCCTCGGATTAATCTTTACAAGTAATGAAACAATTATCCATATTTATACATTAAAAATAGATGTAGTGGTATAACCTCCCCCCCCCCCCCTTACCTCTTGGGACAAAGTCTTTGGGTTCGACTTTCTATTTCCTTTTCAGATTAATTGTTCCTGCACTGCAAAAATTATTTAAACAAATTCTTTGTTTTTTCTCTATAAAACACATAATTTAATTTAATCTTAGTATCGTTTGAAAAACAAAATCAGTTTAATTTCTGAACCAAACCATTACATCTCCACTTATTTGAATACAAAAGTAAAATGTATTCCTTTTTGACATCTTTAGAATGACAAAAATTTATAAACTAATCCAAAACCCATAGTGTATTATGATTATGATTTTTTAAAGTTAAATTGTAACAAATGTACTTCTCTAAAAGTCATAATGTTATGTTGTGTAGATTTAACATTAAAATTTAAAATAAGATGAAAAGAGTGAATTATTAATCCTATTAGTTTTATATATTGAGGTTGATAAAAAGAAGAACAGGAAAAAAATAAAAATTAGATTATTTTTTGTGGGTTTACCCTAAAAAAAGTTAAAAGTACAAATTTATTTTTTTATCATTGAAATGTGCCCATTTAAAAAAAATGTTTCTCCGTCTCTCTGTCTGTCCGTCTGAAGGTTAAGAAATCAGTCCCCGCTTAACCAATTGAGTTTTACTCTTCATACTCTTCAGATAAAATAGCCATTGTCAACCAGTGGTTCTAAGCTATTTTCTGGGGGGTTGGACAGAAAACTTCTTAAAAATTACATTATTTTAAAGTAAAAAAACAATTACTTACATAAAATAATTCTCAAGTGCACCCTTAATTGATAAAACTGGTATATAAAACTTTGATTACCTGTCTGTCAGATGAATGTCAGAATTGTTCAACCTTGCATGTAAAACCTTGAGTAAATGTCTGCCAGGTGAATGCCAGAATTATTCAACCTGGTTTATAAAACCTTGATTACCTGTCTGCTAGAGGAATACCAGAATTATTCAACCTGGTATATAAAACCTTGTGTACCTGTCTGCCAGGTGAATGCCAGAAATATTCAACCTGGTATATAAAACCTTGTGTACATGTCTACCAGATGAATGCCAGAATTATTCAACCTGGTATATAAAACCTTGTGTACCTGTCTGCCAGATGAATGCCAGAATTCTTCAACCTGGTATATAAAACCTTGAATACCTGTCTGCCAGGTGAATGCCATAATTATTCAACCTGGTATATAAAACCTTAAGTCCCTGTCTGCCAGGTGAATGCCAGAATTATTCAACATTTTATATAAAACCTTGAGTCCCTGTCTGCCAGGTGAATGCCAGAATTATTCAACCTTGTATATAAAACCTTGTGTACCTGTCTGCCATATGAATGCCAGAATTATTCAACCTGGTATATAAAACTTTGATTACCTGTCTGTCAGATAAATGCCAGAATTGTTCAACCTTGTATATAAAACCTTGTGTACCTGTCTGCCAGATGAATGCCAGAATTATTCAACCTGGTATATAAAACCTTGTGTACATGTCTACCAGATGAATGCCAGAATTATTCAACCTGGTATATAAAACCTTGAGTCCCTGTCTGCCAGAAGAATGCCAGAATTATTCAACCTGGTATATAAAACCTTGAGTCCCTGTCTGCCAGGTGAATGCCAGAATGCCAGAGTGATCATCTGACATCATACCTTGCATGTCAACACAACATTTTACACAAATCTTCCAGTAGTACCAGAATCAAATAATACAAAAAACATAATTATTTTTTGGAGCGAAGCTACACTACAAGTAATCTGTGTTACTCTCTATGAAATCCTTTTTTTCAGTGACTTTAAACGGATTCTCATGTCGCGTTTATTCCCTTTTCTATTAAAGCTGGAAGCTGGTTTATAATTTCCCTACTGTGCTATTTTTATTTGAATTATTTTTCTAAAATTTTATATCAATATTATTCAATTTTAATGTTTTGATCTAGGACCAAAGTAATCATTAATGAGAAGCCTTGCTACCAAAAGACTGATATTTTCCTACAAAAGGTCATGTTTCATTTTTTACAAAGTTATTTTCAAACAATGACATGCAATGGAAGATATTTAATACATTTTTCTGTGAACAATATGGTTAAATAGGGATTAATTATTCAGCGGAGACCTTTTAGCTCTATATAACTTCTCATCCTCGTAAATGTCAAATTTGGATTTTGAATAGCAGTAGTTTTAGTTTTTTTAGAAGCGTAACTTCGCTATAAAATGTGGCCGTAACTGCACGGATGTCAAGCCCTTATGATGGCGTCTATTCATAAAATTTAGATAAGTTTGGATAGTTTTAGGTTTTTTGTTCTGTCTTTCCATATCCCTTTAAATCTAGAGCCCCGAGATGCTAGGGGTGCAGCCACTAGAATTCAGTAAATTATAATCAACGAAAGCAATAAATCCATTTAGATTTTTAATCACAATCTATTCTTCAATTTATAATTAAAATTATTAGATAGCAGACAAAGAGTTGGGTTTGGGGCTGTGTCTCTGTAAGGTACTTAAATTGAACTGTGTTTTTCAGATAAGCTTGATACGTGACATGAACCGTTTTTTTTCTTCAATTAAAAGTTAGTTCCCTGAATATTAATTTTCTATAAATATCCTATTATATAAAGTA
The DNA here is from genome assembly GCF_053477335.1 of Acartia tonsa. Lineage (NCBI taxonomy): Eukaryota > Metazoa > Arthropoda > Copepoda > Calanoida > Acartiidae > Acartia > Acartia tonsa. The sequence continues at coordinate 3,771,549 of NC_137261.1, read as the reverse complement.
ATTCTACTTTGTATTATAGATAAGCTTTTTTGTTTGTAGCGAAGGATTTCACTAACCGCTGAGCCGATATGGAAATGGTTTTCCTTTAGATTGAAGATTCTTATAGGTCTTTATAAAAAGTCGTTGTATGGTTTTAAGCTATTTTTCTGCCCTCTCATGTCCATTCGAATATCCCTAGATATTTGGGACGCAGCCGCTAGTAATACATATAATAAAATGATTTAATGGAAAGTATACTTTAACAGTTGTGACTGTCTAAATCTGTTAATTAGCAATTTATTCCAATTTATTTCACCCTACCTCCACCCATATCATGATAAAATAATCTTTTTTCTCTTCGACAGTAAAATATTTATTGAATTAAATAATTGTGATGGAAAATTTTTCACCGATTTCGTTAAGTATTAATTTGTGCATTATTTGAATGAAAATATATTCATTTAATCTGAGAATTCAACTCTCTTAAAATGTAATGTTTTCATACATCGGACATCGTATTACTTTAGCATAGAATATTGCTAAATTGATCAAATAATATGTAAAAACATACCAATTACTAATTGGTTAAAATGTAATCACATCTCCATTTTAAATATATTCATTTAAGTGTGACTTTGTATGACCAAAAGAAACATTCATAAAAAAAACTTCCATACGTAAATATATTCTCAAACATAAAACTGTGCAAATGCTTCCTTGTTAATGGACTTATTTTTAAAAGCGAAGCTTTTCTATAATTAGGGTCGGTCCGTCCGTCCGTCCGTAACGGATAGCTTTTTTCGTTAATTTAGACATGTTAGAAATGTCCTATCGATTTCAAATTTTGCATGGTGATTCCTTTAGTAGTTAGGTACGATTTAGAAAGCGTAGCAACTCTCTAATCATTACCAAAATGTCCGTACGTCCATTTTAAACATGTTGATTTTTTTATTTTTTTAAATAGCTTTTTTCGTTAATTTAGGCGTGTTAGAATTGTCCTATCGATTTCAAATTTTGCATGGTGATTCCTATAATAGTTAGGTACGAGTTAAAAGGCGTAGCAACTCTATAATCATTACCAGAATGTCCGTACGTCCATTTTAAACATGTTGATTTTTTTACTTTTTTAAATAGCTTTTTTCGTTAATTTAGGCATGTTAGAATTGTCCTATCGATTTCAAATTTTGCATGGTGATTCCTATAATAGTTAGGTACGAGTTAAAAGGCGTAGCAACTCTATAATCATTACCAGAATGTCCGTACGTCCATTTTAAACATGTTGATTTTTTTTACATTTTTAACAACAAATTTATATGTGACCTAATTATCCGATTTGTCTGATTTTTGGTATACTGATTCCTGGGACAACAAAGTACAATATTATAAGCGAAGCAACTCTATAATCAAGTCCTAAAAATGTAAGTATGTCCATAAACATTATCCTGTATCAAGCAGTTTTTCAACAAATTTACTTACAATTTTGCTTTGACTCTTATACATTCACATTCTAATTATTCAGTTCTGACATTATACAAGTGTTAATGTACGTTTGTCCTACCGTTTCAGAGCTTCGCTTTTATGGATGTTGTCATCCTTGTTATATAACAAAATGTTAATAGGTTGTTACTTTTGCGCTTCAAAGAATATCTCATCCTTGGGTAATTATTAAAAATTATCTTCTATTAAGTCATTTTTATCTTTACTTAAACTTAACACATATCTATATAATGGTAACTTTTTATTCTGAATCACTATCCCCGCCTTTTGTAATGACTCCCCGCCCTTTTCTAATCTTGAATACGAATTAGAATGCAATAAAAAGTTGCCTTTTCAGTTCCACAATTTCTGGACCTAAGAGGACAGTCCTATCTTTAGGATTACCAGGAAAAGGATGAAAAATTTATCACTACAGTGCTAAACTTATACTTTTAAAGAGGCTTTGGTGGACCTTTCCAAAGTTTCTTACATACCAAAAAAGCCTTAAATCTTTGAATAAAATGTTAAATTTGTTCAATTTTAGAAAGATGCTTTTGTATATAAACTTGAAGATGTATTTAAGGGTAGATAGGATGCGATTTTATTTTGTTTATAAAGTACCAATTTGGCTTGCTTATATTTATTTTAAAAATTGAAATGTGCGGCTGCTTGTGTCCGACGCGATTGCCTGTCATTTTATTAGCCGTTTGTAAATACGGCTGAAGTTTTCAATTAACTAAAACCTAAATTCAAATAATCTTAATATATAACTCTGTCTTACAGTGAGTCCTTTTACCCGTGGTTATCAGAAGAATGATTACTTCACTTTTAAATACTCCACAATGTAGATAAAAATTTACCAAAATGGCATTACTTACATTTTTTAACCCTTCTGCTAGGAAAGGATAGATATCCTTTAATATAAAGTAGTAAGATTTTTGTCTGAATCTTAAGATCTTAAGATGGCTTTAGGTTATTCTCCTGGAAACATCCCTTTTGTTGGAGACGAAGCAACTAGTTCTTTTTAAATGACATTCTTCAAACATTGGTCTTAGGAAAATGCCATTTTTTCTTCTATTTTCTATTTATCTTATTCGTCTGCATTGTTTTTCTATTAATTTTATTCCATACCTTGTCATGTCCCTGCTTGCCATTCTAAACCCATTGACGCTAAAGATAGACAAAATAGATAAAAACAAGCACCATGATATCCATTTCCTACAGCTTATATTTTTGAATATCTTCTTATTTTTTTTTTTAAAGGAATGTTTCACTTATAATATTTAGCCATTTTGAAATTACCATTCAAACTAGGGAAGATATGATATAAAAAGATAATCATATTGTTTAAAATAAAATTGTGGAATTTTTCGTATTGATTAAAGAGTCGCTTAGCTTTCGAATAGTGCCTTATTGTTATTAGAATCATCATGCAAAGTTAAATTAAGGATAAGAGCTATATATTACAGATTAACTAATTGACGAACACTACATGTAGTAACAACTTGCATAATAAACGCTATACAACCAAGCTGAATTAAGAGAGACTTACAACTAATACTGTCCATAGAGTGGCTTTACAGCTTAACATTACAATAGTAAAGAATTATAAAACTTCAGTTATATTTCCATGTCAGATAAATGTCCATGCTATGTTTTCATATAAAAAAAAGTTGCATACAACTTTAAATGTGACATACTCACATAAAAACAAGGAGAATTAAGTCATATAATGCAAAGGAGGGAATACAAAACTTTTATTTATCAAAAAGTGTCCAAACTGCGTTAAAACTAAAGACGTTTAAAGTGCAATCATATTTGACTAACTATCAGGAATGTACTGGCATGCAAACAGGTGCAATCTATTTTCATACACAGTTTGTGCTTAATTTCAAAGGTTATGCAAATTAACACTTATTATATATGTATATATCTAATTGGTATCTCTTAGAATTATTTTGGCGCGTTTTTTTGAACAGGGACAAAGGAAAATGTCATGTCTAAAAGGGAGGGATGATGTATTTTTATCACGTCACACTTCCCATTGAATTTGACAAATTGAATGATAATGTTAAACACATGTACACAAATAGAGAACAGCTACGCTTCCGAAGAAAAAAAAATCTGTTAAAATCCCTTCTATATGAAGTTAATCCTTGCATGAAATGGTCCATTGTGTTTTTGTGATGTAGCGAGAATTTCAAGCAAAGCATCAGGCTTTAAAAACATTTTGCTAGTTTTAATTTACACGAACAAGGGCAATCATACACATAAGAAGCGAGATAATAACAAGGTGAACTACATTCTAGCATGATAGGGAAAAAGTAGTCACATAAAACAAAATATGGAAATTAAAAATTGTAAATTGTAAATAATTATCTTTAACTTTCGCAGGTATTGTCATAGAATCAAGAAATGTATTTTTCGTTAGAAAGTTCTTTTTATGATAAAACTGCTTGTGTTTTCAAATTTTACAATGTGTTATATTTAGAGTCAATCGATGATACAAATCTAAACCAATTTATGTTCAGCATACAGCTCAAGGAATTCAGATAATCAAAAACAAATTTCTTTAATTTTACTAAAAAGATTAAATTTATTTTTAAAATGGACAAATGAAAAAAAGATGTATTTATTTTAAAAACTGTTAGCTATAGGTGCACAGGAGAGGGACAATGCGCTTGAGCACACGACACTATTTTGTGTCACAAACTTTTTGTTCCATTGTTTTAAAATTAAAACATCTCAACAAAAAATCCACTTGTTTTTATACACGGCTGTATAGAAAGCATTTAATAGACATTCAAGGGATGTTTTGGGTTACATGAGATAGATCAATTCATTTGATTTAAAGATTTTCGAATTAAAATTTTGCGTTTAAAGTTTTAAAATGTCATACGATTTTAGTTGATAGTTAATGTCTATTATTTTATAATCAGGGCTCTGTAGCCGCTTTAACGAGTTGGTTGTTTTTATAAAAAAAAAGTTGTTGCAAAAAATTGTTTGGTGGCTTTTGGAAAGGTTTTGTCTAATTACTTATTAGGTATGTCAACTCACAGAAAAAACAAGGATGACAACATCCATAAAAGCGAAGCACTGAAACGGTAGGACAAACGGACATTAACACTTGTATAGTGTTAGAACTTAATTATCATAATATAAATTTATAAGAGTCAAAGCAAAATTGTAAGTAAATTTGTTGTAAAACTGCTTGATACAGGATAATTTTTATGGACATACTTACATTTTTAGGGCTTGATTATAGAGTTGCTTCGCTTATTACATTATACTTTGTTGTCCCAGGAATCAATATACAAAAGATCAGATCAATCCGATGATTTGATCACATAAAAATTTGTTGTTAAAAAAGTAAAAAAATCAACATGTTTAAAATGGACGTACGGACATTTTGGTAATGATTATAGAGTTGCTACGCTTTCTTAATCGTACCTAACTACTAAAGGAATCACCATGCAAAATTTGAAATCGATAGGACAATTCTAACATGCCTAAATTAACGGAAAAAGCTATCCGTTACGGACGTACGGACGGACGTACGGTCGGACCAACCCTAATTATAGAAAAGCTTCGCTTTTAAAAATCATAAAACTTTGTCACAAAGTGCTGTGAACCCCTTCGCAATATAAATATTGGTAAAATTTAAAATAATTGGGGGTTAAGTTTCTCCGATGCTACCAAGTACCTAATATAACCTAACCTAACCTGACTAACATTATCGTAATTCTTATATTGTAGCATTTATCTTCTAAATAACGAAAAAATTACCATATTAAACTTTTTTATATGAGCCTGTTTCCTTCAAAGTAAGTTTGAATAAGATGAGATAAAATTTTAAAAATATGTTAAATTAAATCTCTGAAAAAAATATATTATGCTGATATTGTACAAACTACATAGAGACGTGTCTTGGTTAAAATTCAATACTCCACAAGAATAAGGGAAACATACAAATTGAGGTGCATGCACTTGATTTTATCAGGGAGTACCAAATATTAACATTCAAATAAAATTTAAAAAACCGAATTAACACGAATCTTTTAGTGAGTTTATGGTGGACTTCTAAGGAGAGTAAAGGGGTAAGAATGTTAGGTCCCCATTAAAAATTGGGGAATAGTCCCTTTCGTAACATCACCTCTTTTTAAAATGACTTTTTATAGGTTACTTTAGGTTAGGTTAGGTTATATTGGATTATGTGATTGCCCCACAGGGTTAGGTAATTGGCCCCGCAGGGTTAGAGCCCCCCGCAGGGGCTAGAAATAGGATAAAAGCTACTGTGAAAAATACGAATAATCGTCCCATAAGGTGCCCAAAAATTGTAGCAAAAATAATACCACCCCCCCCCCCACAAAAAATTGACGTCAGTGGTATACAATCGCACTCTCTTTTTTCATATTTGTGAACTAGGCATATAGGTTTTTTAGCTAATTTGTAAGTCCCCCATACCCCTGTATTATATGTATGAGAGTAATCTAGTGTTTATGCAAAGTAATAAACAACTAGATTGAACAATTATGTTCAGGTTGTCCCACAATTTTACCAAATTTCTCATTTTTTTCAGAACATTTGTTATTTCGCTCGTTATTATGTATGTAATAAGTAGGGTTAACTAATTTACTCAATGGGAAATTTTAGAAAATGTTTTTTTCGCTATTTGAGAATAGTTTATAGAATTTCTTTTGAAGATTACCCTGACCAATTAACTCATTTTGTCAGTCTGTTTGCAGTTTGGATATTTCTGTAATAAAAATACAAAAATTACAAATTCTTCAAGTATCTATATTGCATTTTTAAAGACGAAAGGAAAATTTTACAGTTTTGTAAAAATCCTTTTATTTTTGTAAGATTTTTGCATATCCGTCTCTAGGGATTTGTTCTAAAATGTGTTTCATTTGTTTTCATATGTGCAAATTTAAAAATAAAATCAGTGTAATTTATTTCAAATTGATCAACACTCTTGAACGTAATACATAAAAGTTAGAAGTTGCTATAAAAAAACGTATTGATATTCGGAGATGAAAGTATAGACGAAATTATTAAGTTTAATGTATGAATCATCTTTTAAAAACTTAGGTCCAAAACACTTTTTCTACTAACTTTGACCACTTTTAAATAATTTTTGGAAGAAATGTAACATATTCAAATGCATCACAAAGACATTCGACTTACAAAAAGACATACACATTTGTGTAAAAGATTCGCATGTCCCTATATCAGTGACAAGAATGATATAAAATGTTAGTAAATGATTAAAGGTTACTTACATGGTAGTTTGTTATATTCAAATCACACCAAGTTTAATCTAGGTTAACCCGCTATTATACTGTACTATAACTGGTACAGAACCATTCAAGAACCAACCTTATAGGTTAGATAATGATGTATTGTATTTTTCATATAACACACCACAGATAATGTTAACAAACAATAACCTTTCCTTTTTCTATTTATATATTTTTCAAACTGATAAGTAGCTCCGCAGCTTCAATAGTTTACTTTATCACTATGTCACTTAGTCAGAAAGTGCTACACTTCCTTAAAGTGCTTATCAAGCATTTATCCTCCCCCTTTTCCCCTTTTTTATTTATGAAATAAATTAAATATAATGATATGATTTAAATGACCGTATTTATGGACGAATATTAGGATTTGTTGAGAAATTTTTGCCATGCTTCTTGTGAGCACGATTGTCTCTTTCATAATAATTACATTCCTTGTTTTGTTATACTATGTATGTGATATGAAAACACTTAGCTTTATGACACAGGTTCAATAGATATGATGGTTCATTTGTTATAAAAACAATATATAAAATACATTTATTGCAGTTTTGGATCTTAGCAAACAACGAATCATTATGCAAAGTTTCATATCGATAGGACAATTCTAACATGTTTAAATTATCGAAAAGAGCTACTCGTTATGGACGGGTGGACGGACGGACGAACCGGCCATAATTATAGAAAATATCTTACATTGCAGCTGAGTAAATCCAAAATGTTCCACTGATATGTTATAATATTGATTTTTATTTTTTAGATTCAGTTTTTTTTTAAATGTTAAGTAACTTTATGATATTATTATCATGATATAAGTTCTAAGCTGGCAATGGTAGGCAGACGTATAGATAAACCAAATAATAAAGTAGCTACGCTAAAAAAAATCTTTATTTGATTAGCAAAAAGTAAATTTAGTGAAGTGAAAGATATTCCTGCAACCATCCATCAATTTATTCCGAGAGAAAATGAGTTTGTAATCAAGATAGTAACCTCTCCCAGGGAGTAAGGGAGGGGACAATATATATTCAATTTTTAGGAGTCTTAGACTTTGGGGACTGGCTTAAAGGGAATGTGCAAGAATTTAGCAGTTTCTGACTGAGTTTGGGGACTTGCGCATAGAATGCCGCTACTTGTTATGTATGTTTTGAATATTGCAGACGGGGAAAAAGTATAAGGGAAGTGGGGGGAAGGGAAATAAACACTCGTTGTGTTAGTTTGGAATGTAGCAGACGGGGAGAAGGGAGAAGGGAGGTGGGGGCAAGGGGCAAGGGAAATAAACAGAATAAAAAGGGGCAGTCATATTCTTGCTAGCAGTTGGCCGGGTCTAATAATCTTTTAATATAAAAATCACACCAAAAAACCTCAATATATTTCATCAAAAACAAGTTGTGATTTCACTTTATATGACGCTATGGAAATCTATTATTCAATTAACAATCCCTTTATAATTTCCTACAAATTTATTGGATTAAACTGGATTTCATGCCCTTTCTTTGATAACTCTTATATTGAATTAATTGCCCATTGTCCCCTCCCTTACTCCCTGAACCTCTCCCCACTTTCAGGGATAGGACAAAAGACTATAAAAACTAACGACCAACCTCATGCACGTGAGTGTAATTCTGTCGGTGGTAGCAGGCCGAATTAAAGAATTGTAGATAATTTTTTAACCATGTTCCTCTCCTTCCCTGTATTTGTTTCCAACTTCTCCCTGAAGCCTTTGCCTACTGTATCCCCTTTTTCTTTAAAATATTTCCATGCCTCAGTTTAAAAACTGTCCTTGGTATTTCCGTAAAAATACGAAAAAAAGGGTCGAAAATGGTTCCTAACGGTATCAATGTTCAGACAGATGTGTGACTCTACATAATTAGAATAGGGGGAATGCCTTGTCTCAGAATATAAGCAACTCATTATTATTCCCAGATTCAAGTTATTTAAGGTTATCCAAGTTACATTCCTCAATGCCTTAGTTATATAGAAGCATCTAAAACTTCTGAATTTATTATACTAAGGAATTCCATAACTTTGATAGTTTTGCTAAAATTTATTATTTTCTTTACTTTAAAAACTATTGCGGGCTCTTTTAGCCTCCCTTGGTATATCGCCCAACCTTCATCTTAAAGATATACATTATGGCTGCTTTCAAAGACTAAGAAATGTAGTAGAAACACAGCCTGATATTGAGCTATACTAGTCTCATTTTGTATTGTTATGGTGGTAAAATTTGGCGACTATATAAACAACCTTTTACTTGATGGGATGCTCTTTATTTTTTGCCGTGTGTACCGATATGTTTTTTACATGCGTAGCATCTCTATTGTATCAACTTTATAAGAATTTTACTTTTTAAATGACTTTTAAATTAAACAATACACTTCTAAATTGTTAACAATCTCCTAAAAATATAGAATACACCTTCAGTTAAGCAAGCATTCTTAAATGTTTAATCATTCATAATATTTTTTAAACAAACACTAGTAAAATTCTATTTTTATGTCCGGGGACTTTTGAATCTCTATGAGCTTTTACGTCCTCGTTCTTTTGTATTTGTGTGTCTGTGTGTGTGTGTGTGAGTTGATGTATCTTGGTCATCCTCAATGCGGTTTAGTTTTGGTCTCACCCAGGGGAAAAGGAGCCTGGTAAAATTTGGTGATGTTAATTTATCAACATACTACTAGCTGCATCGTCCCTAGCATCTAATGGCTCGGTTACTGTAAATGAAGGGAAGGGAGAGCAAAAAAATAGCCAAAAACTATATAAAAACCACCCGTTAGCGTATGTGAAGATTCTATAAAATGAAAAGAAAGTTGTCTAAATCTTAAGCTACAGACAATAAAAAGTTATTTAAATATTGGCTTATTAATAGGAAGTCAGTCTTGAACACTTTTATTAATTATAATTTATATAAAAAACGACGACACAATAATGCTTTTAATTTTGATTGGGAAATATTAATTTTATTATAGATTGTTACCATGACCGCGTTACAATCAAGAATTCTATACCAAAAAAGGAACCCCACTTAATTTGTATTAAATTCAAACAACTTAAAAATACTTTTATCCGTGTATTTGTCCTCTTTTCCCAACCTCTAACATAACCCAGAACCCTCCTTCTGGCGGTATGTTAATATAACCTCTAGCCAGGAACAGCGATAAATTTACTACAATATGGTTTATTTACATATCCAATTGTTTTCTTTAAGGTTGTCCAAGTTACTTAAGATATCAAAATGGCTAAAAATGAATAAAAAAAGAATTTACACATATGCAGTCCTTAGCTCAGTATTTCTAAAATGCTTGTAAAACTGCAGGTTTGATTATTTTTATCATTCTTTCTTTCTTCAGAATAGCAGTCTTTGAGGCTGATAACCTCTATCTCCAACCTCTGATCCAGGCTCCAAGCTAAGATACCTTAACATACCCACAAACTCTTTAGTTTGGCGGGTTTAAAAAATTATTAAATAAGCAATGCTGTCTAAAATCTTTTTTTTCTTTTTATGTTCTGATTAATTCTTTTAGAATATAAAATGATTCAATAATGTTTCAATTAAGAATAATTCAGAGGCTGATCAACTGCAAGTTTGAGGGGGTGAAAAAGGGAAAGGCAGGCCTCCCAAATGTTATTGTTTGATATAATATTTAATTTTGCATGAAATATATCTACATATACTTTTTGACATTACTAAAATACCTATATTTTTTACTTTAAAAATAGGTAAATTATAAATATCTTAAAATTAAATTTTTTAGAGTGTATAAATCTATGATGTGCAACCACTATATCAAATCAATTTATAAAAACATCCATATATCCCAGAAAAAAAGTCAATACGACGTGCTTCATATAATATTCCCTCATAAGCAGGCAGGGACTTATATTTTGAAAAACAAAAGGGACGAAATAGTGATTTGATCAAAATTAAGAAAAGTTAATTATTCAGCTTCTACTAAAAGATTTACTAATTGGTCTGCCTCATAAAGAAATATTGCTATCTGTCTGTTAGCTACCGAGCCTTCAATATTAAATAAGTAAGAGATTCTTCTAATTACATTTTTTTATATGAATTGCCTAAAATAGTTCAGTAAGTTTAATTATCAGTTACAGCAAGTTCAAGAGAACTTGCATGGGTTAGTTAGGTTGAAATTTGTATTACAAAAAAAAGGTGTTTTCAAATCAACTACCTTTTTGAGCACTGATACCGCACCCCTCAAGATGAAATGAAGAGAGGGAAATATAGTTTTTCGATTGTTTGCTTATTACTTTAGGTCAGGTTAGGTTTGTTTAAATTCTTTACTTGGTAGCCCTGCAGGGTTAGGTCTTTCCAAAGGGGTTAGGCATAGGTGAAAGAATCCTCCTTCCCTTTTTAAAAATTTATTTTTAATATGGGAGGGGGGAGATATCAATGCTCAACAGTCAAATTGTGTGAGAGCACATCAACAACTATTTTAAAATTAAGATTTTGTTTGGGGAATACCTTTATCTCCCCGTGATGATTAATATTATTAACATCGCCGTATAAACCATTCAATATATAAATATTCCCTTTATAAAAAATTACTTTTTTTTATAAAAGATGAATAAATTAGAGTATTGGTTTAAATCTTTAATAGATATGTTTATGTATTTATCCTTATAAAGCTAAAGTTTTTTTTTAAATGGGCAACCAACCCCCTATTCAAACTGGACACCTGTCATCATAAAACAAATTGTAATTATCTACTATAAAAATCTATTATTATTTTTTTATCTTTTATACAAAAAAAATCACATAAAAGGGATTAGCTTCAATTAAATTTATGAATATTATTTGACAATACTTTTACAAAAATCGTCTAAAACAATTACGTCATTTACAAAAACTAAATAAAGTCAGTTATATTTGTATACAACTTAATTTGGAAGGTAGCTGCAAAGTCTTTTATTGGGAGGGGGGTGGTACCCTCCCCAAACTAATTATAAACCTACCCAGGATCTACACAGATTCTGTTACTTTTTATATAAGGATTACAACAAAAGGATATAATGTTTATATGCTTCTAAAACAAACTAAAAAACAAAAATAGAAAAACTTATTTAAAGAGTAGCTGCTTCTCTAACAATGTCCAGTGGTCGTATGCATAAATATTCAAAATCAAATCCCTTTTCTCTATCTTATATCCCTTTGACTGGTACACTTTCGGTCAATTCGGATTTTAAGAAAAAAGTTTTAACAATTAACGTGATGTTTATCAAAAGCTTTGTTGAGGTCCATTATTAACAAGGATGCCAAACTGCATAAAAGAGAAGCTCATGAACTCGGACATACTGACATTAAATAATATAGTGTGTCAACTCTTTTAATATTGAAGAAATTACATTATTTGTTAGCTTAAATTATTATTAAAAAATGTCCATCCATATTTTAATAAGCCTAGAGTAATATTTATAACTATCCAATACATACGGGCATACACCAAATGTAGGAAGAAAATATTTGTAATATTTGTAGTTGCAGGACTCAATTTACCATATTTGTCCTAAACACTTTAAAAAGCTAGCATTATCACAAAGCCCTCTTTAGATGTCCTTTTGTGGCAGGTGTCATTTGTCATCCAGATTTGTGGGCTGTGGTGGCCGTCCGCCAGGTCCCCTCCAGCCCAGGTATAGCCAGCTATTTTTTTATCCTCATTATATTTTATGAAGGTCATGTGTGACATCATAAAGATACGTCTAAATTCTTCTCTTTTTTATGGGTTTCCTTTCCCACTTCTCCTGTCATCTTTCCTTTTTAGATGTATTTTTATGACGTCACATGAAAATTTTTGTATCTCCATATTATGATTTTTCTTAGGCAATTAATGTTGCGGCTGCAATTGTTGCAAAATCGAGAAGCACATATATATATAATCTCCCAGCCACCCGTACCAAGTTCAGTCACAGCCGGCTGAATCATAGTATAAGCGTTTACATCTCTTGAAAAAAATATGGCTATAATGATTTTTCAAGATTTAACCTAAATGTTTTAAAATTAGCGGTTGACGACCCCTGATAGTATCTATAGCTAGAAACTTATCTTGTCGCTTTCTGTCCTGTACTGTGAAAAGGATTATTTCCAGCATATTTTAGTTTTTTATTCACAGAATACAAAAAAATGTATCCAAAACAAGGACAGCACTGTTTACAGCCATAGATACAGAGGTTTGCAAAGCTACCTATTGAGCCTTATTCAAAGCCTTCAAATTTAAATTCAGCCACCCGTCAGCCGCCCTAAGTAGCCAAATAAGGGTCACTGTCAGGCCCCCAAGAATCTTCAACATCAGCCTCAACCACCCTCAGAAACTCGACTTTCTAGAAGATGGAACTGCAGCTGCACTCATCCGTGCAGCCCAGACAGGGCTGCAGTCGCAGATGAAACTAACCGCACGGTTTTCTTTCATATCGTCTCTTATTTATTCCATCTACAATATACAATTTACATTGTCTCCACTGTTGATATTAAACCATTTGTATACGCTGTATCTTATCTTTTCAAGGGCATAGATAAACATTCAGCACTTTTAATCACCTAAAATAAATTCATAGTTTCCTAAAAATAACATTCCAAGAAACAGAAAATGTTGGTGTAAAGAGATGGGATAGCTAAAAAGCAGTAATGCATAGAAATATCAAAATTAATTTAAGTAAAAACAGGACACATAATAGTTTAAAAGCTGTGTGTTGGAACTTTATATAACCCCTCTATTTTATTCGACCTGAGGGGAGGGGTGTCGTAATGTCTGAACCTTACTCTAGCTTGCGTTTGAATTTAATTTCTTAATAATTATCCCTATTGTATAACATATAACAAATCATATCTATCAAAGTTATTGTATTATTGCCGCCACTCAATGTTACACAATAATAGATCATTTACCTTTCCAACAACTTAAGAAGCGGGGCTACTCTAGAAGCCTATAATGCCTTATCACTTAAAGTGAAAATCCCATTCATACCAAACAAAGATCAAAAGACTAAGACTAAGCTATTCAATAAAAATAATCTAAACACCATGAAAGAAAAACTTTTCCTTAAGGATCCTATTGCATTCCAGATCTTTAACACCCTGCTCAATAGCCTAAAACTGTTCTATACCAATTATAAGCACCAAGGAATATGATGGAACTTATAACTTTAGAATAGACACACAGGTTATATAATACTCAAAAGAAAGCTTTGTTCAAAAAACATTATCAGCATGACAAGAGTATTTCATTGTTTATTTCCCTTTCCTAAAACCCCTCGCAGCTTTTGACGCAGCCACTTGTATGCCACATTGATGGGTTTTCAATCACATATTATTTATGTGCATAAATAAAAACTCTGCTTGATTAGTGACTATTTTTTCATTTCCGATTCACTATGTTTTTTTCCTATTTGGCACGTGTAGTAACCTTCAAAGAAGCGAAGCTTCTCTTTAAGTTTTATGTTACGGGTTGTTCATGCTTCGTACACAATTATGCTAAAAAATATCGGCTCAATACCAGCTGAGTGTCCACGAATTCCCCAATATTAGCTGAGTATCCACGCATATTTCCCAAGAGTAGTTGAATATCCACACTTTTCCCCTATGGTAGTTGAATATCCACAATAGTTTCATATTGGTATTTTCATTATATCCTTTCATCATGCTGATTCCCATGACAATAAAGCACATTATTGCAAGCAATCAGTTTTCCATAAATAAGATATCCTCAAACCCATAGATAATAAATACCATTTAGATATAAATCAATCCACGTATGTTTTTGTCTTGAATTTGTTGTACAAAGAAGCCGAAAAATCTCCACCCACTTATTGCACCTTGCACTTTAAAACAAGGATAACAAAATCACTAAAAGCGTAGTTGGGCATACAATAATCAATTTGATTTGTTGTTCGCTTTTTAAAATGATCAATTATCTATAACTGCGATCTTTAAGGAACAGACCAACGGTCATTCGAACCCACAAATGTGCATACAAGTATAATATTTCTAAAGCAGTTGCGATAAAAATGAAAATATTGACTTTACAATAACATTAAAAGCCTAGGTTTAAATAAAACAGTTAGACATGATTACTTACAAGAAATGTAGAGTAGTATTGATACCAAATAATTGTAAAACAAGGATGACAACATCCATAAAAGCGAAGCACTGAAACGGTAGGACAAACGGACATTAACACTTGTATAGTATCTGAACTGAAAAATCGGAACATAAATGTATAAATGTCGAATCAAAATTGTAGGTATATTTGTTGAAAAACTGCTTAAAAACAGAGTAATGTTTATGGACATACTTACATTTTTGGACTTGATTATAGAGTTGCTTCGCTTATAATATTGTTCTTTGTTGTCCCAGGAATCAATATAACAAAAATCAGATCAAACGGATAATTAAAACACTTAAAAATTTGTTGTTAAAAAAGTAAAAAATCAACATGTTTAAAATGGACGTACGGACATTCTGGTAATGATTATAGAGTTGCTACGCTTTCTAAATCGTACCCAACTACTACAGGAATCATCATGCAAAGTTTGAAATCGATAAGACAATTCTAACATGCCTAAATTAACGGATAAAAGCTATCTATCTCGGACGGACGGACGGACCGACCCTAATTATAGAAAAGCTTCGCTTTTAAAAAAACACAAATGTTATTCATTAATTATTTATTAATAATTATAAATGAAATGATAGATACATAGATAAAATGTGAGAATTAGACTGGTCTATTAACAACAAAATCTGGGTAATATCACAGCACCAAAAATAGCTTCAGAAATAACAAATTAAAGCTAAAATTGTAAACTAATAAGTTCATTTTGTTCTCTTATTAAGTTCAAATAATATTAAGTATTTTATTTAATTTTGAAAATAATAAAAATTGTATTTGATATGATAAAAATTGTGTTTTGCTTCAAAATAAGTTTATAGTTCGGCAGCTAATAAAAATAAACTTTTTATCAATTGCAAACTATAAAGAAATAAAATAATATTAAATACTTTTAAACATCAAGAGATTTTTTACACATAGCTCAGAAGTTTTAATTAAAGATTGCAAAAGATTATTTCAAAAAAATTCCCGTTTCTTGGGATATTGTATTAAAAAGGTATTATAGACAATTTTCTACAAATAATAAAATGAAAATTATTAAACTAATTCCTAAGTTGTTGGCCTTGCCTTTTGCGCCTCGGGACCAACAAAACTAGAATTAATCAGACATTTTTTTTTTGAAAATTTCAATATCCGCGGAAAGCTGTCCATAATATGATGCGATAATTAATTATTACATTGTTAGGTATGTTTGAGGTTAAAGGTTTTTCTTAATAAAAATGTTTTGTACCCATTTACTATTTCAAAATTTTTATTACATTACTTTTCAATGGTTATTCAATTTTTTTAAAATTAATTATTAAAGTTTAAATAAAAGATAACTTAACTATTGATTTTATGACACTCAATAATTTTCAATAACTTTCATGTTCGTCTGAATTGAGAATAAATTTACAATTTAAAACATATACAATTCGTTGCAAATTTTGTTACACACTGCTTCAAAAAGATGTTTATTAGATTTATGAAAAGATTGTTTGGATTAAGTATTTATGCAAGAAAAGCAAAAATATATCTTTTTTGGAAATTGGTATTAAAAATTGCCATTATACCCTTCCCAATGAAGGAACCCTTTTCTTAAAGTAAATTTTATAAGTGGAAGAAAAACGATCTTCTGAAGTTATCAATCCTAAATCTAAAAACATTTGTTTTCAAGCAATGTACGTATAACATTTATTTGAGATTCTTCAGAATTAATTCAAATAAAACAGCATTAAATTACAATTATAGAATTGTTGTCATAATTCAGAAAGTATTTAGACTAAAATCATTATATTTTTTTTTACTAAATTAACACTAAATTTTTTAAAGTTTTTGTGCATTGATTTGATTAGGATTATAAAACATCAATTTTACTTATTTACACTTATGTTTATGAGAGTGAAAGTACATAGTTATTAATTTCAATATAAAGAGAAAATGTCAAAAGTCCTCTTCTTCACTATTTCAATCATCCTGAGTATTTTCAACGTCCAAATTTTCAATATCATCAGAATCAACTTTATTGTCATGATGCATAATATGATTCTTATCCTCGTCTTCTGGTTCCTGCTTGCATCTAGTACCGGCTGTTGTCGACACCAATGTATCCTGCGCTGGACCTCCCGCCTCCCTGCCGCTGCTGGCGGTAGTGGCAGGTGGCTGGAGGCCGTTGCTGTTGCCGCTACCCAGCTGGAACTGGGAGCCGGGGGCCGAATATCATGGAAGCAGTCCCGAGACTTGTCTGAGCAGGGCGTTGTGTCATATGTTGTAACCCATGGCCATGCTCGGCCACTGAAAGGTGTTGCCAGAGAGAAGCATGTCCCTGATAAGTGTCTCAATGGGAGTCTTACCGACCAGACGGACAAAGAAGAGCTGTTCTATCACAGACGCGGAAACTGTGCGGAGTGACGGCAGCCGGAGAAGTAACTTTCCAAATCTGGTTGGCTGGTTTGGATATTGGGTCCTACAGTATTCCTCCAGGGCGCACTGTGACTTCTCCTGCAGCTGTTCAACAACGTTTGAATCAGTGAGACCTATGGCATCTGTAGTAAATAGAACAATGGCTTTCATGCACGAATATTCAGCAGCATCAACATGAAGAGATTTCAGCTTCTCCACCTGTTCCTGGAAAATCCTAATATGGTCCATGAAGGCCACAACTCTGTCAGCGGCCATGGGTGATGCATGCAAACCAGCTGCAGCTAACAGAGGAGCTATGTGCAGCGGCATGTTACACTGGGCAGCGTTCAGGACAAACAGCTCGGACCAGACAAGCCTCAGTAGGGCAACCTGGTCGGTCACCTGAAGCTCGGGGAACCCAGGTATGTTTCTAGTCCATTCCACCGCAGAAAACAGAATTCTAGCGGCGAACTCGCAGATGTTATCTATGCCTATCATGTTTCCCGCGCTCATTTGCATCTGTCCGTAGCGGGTTGAGTAGGGCTCGGCCCTCAGAAGCAAAGATATATAGCTGGAGAGGTAGGTGTGTGCCCCGCCAAATGGGTCAGCTGCCCCAAAGCCAAATCCGAGCATGCCCTGCGTTGGTGGAATTCGTCCTCGTTGCACAGCTGAAATAAATTAAATAAAGTTATTTTTAGTAAAATATAATAAGATTTTTGTTGTAGTTTCAAAAATATGATCCTAATTTTTTTTTAAAATTATAACAAAAAATTGTATTCCTGTCCAAGAACTATTTTCTTAAAGTTGGGAAATTAATAGGTAAAAATAATTTTGTCTTAAAAAACTTAATTTTCCACAACTTTGAGTAAAAAACATTCTTGTTACTGGGCTTACCCTCACGTTTCATCCCCATTTTGAAGCACTTCTTGAGCCTGCAGTGCTGACATTGGTTCCTATGATGCTGGTCTATGGGACAACTTTTGTTGCCCCGGCACTGATATGTCAGGTTCCGCCGCACTGACCGCTTGAAAAAGCTCTTGCAACCTGAAAGAAAAAATGTATGAGATCAAAGTAAACAATTCTAGCTTTGATAATATATAGAAATAAGAAGATTTAATGGGATTTTCAAAATTGGTATCACATGTTTTGTTTCGGTCAAACTTACATAATTAATTTTACAAAGTGGCTGCGCCCCAAAAATATGAGACTTTTAATTGGGTTATTACCTAACACCTCTTGTTTTTAAAAGCTTTAAGAGTTTTCTTTAAAGTTTAAATTTTGAAGAAAGTGTGTGTTCTAAAATTCATTAACTGCCTGCTCTTTTGCCCTAATCAAGTTACCAACAGCAAAAGTGACAGATATTAGAGAAAAAAAGATAAAATAATATCAGC
This sequence comes from Acartia tonsa, assembly GCF_053477335.1. Lineage (NCBI taxonomy): Eukaryota > Metazoa > Arthropoda > Copepoda > Calanoida > Acartiidae > Acartia > Acartia tonsa. The sequence continues at coordinate 3,752,907 of NC_137261.1, read as the reverse complement.
ATATAAAGTAGACTATTATATTTGTGTGTGTTAATTAAGAATTTGAAAAATACTAAATTAAAAATTCAGGAAAGCTTTGTAACAGTCATAGATTTAAACCTTTTTTGCGATGGTTAGATAGTTGCCTCATTAAATTTTCATTTGGTTAAAGCTAATTAAAATAAAAACTTAAAAGGTGAGAATGGTTTACGCCACTCTAAGCCTCATTTTTCATTCTACTTTTTGTTAAAATTGAAAAAAACTTTATATATAGAATATCTGTCCCTGTACCAGCTAAGACTTTTCACTGACCCTTGTTTTCAAAAGTTCCCCACGACAAAAGAATTTTAAAAATTGTCAGAGATCCGGAGATGACCAATATATTTTCTCTACAACATTCTCTCTCTCTTTTCCTTTCTCCCCCTTATTCTCTTTTTCTCTCCCCCTTTCTCGCCCCCTTTTCTCTTATTTTCTTTCTCTTTTTCACTAATCTCTTATCTCTAACTTTTCTTACATTTTTATCTTATATTCTATCTCTTTCAATCTATATCTCTTTTTCTCCTTGTCTCTCTATCTGTATTCTTTTCTCTATACTATTACCAAATTTGACTTTTTCTAAAACATGTCAAAACTATTGAAATCTAAAAAGACCATCAAAGACTGCCATATAAAGTGATTTAGTAAAAACAAATAAAAAAAAGGTTTCCTTTCTTGGTTTATTGGTGTGTAAATATTACTTTTGATATTAGATATAACTGAGCTGAATAATGAACACAATTGTCCTTGTTTAAATTTCTATTCTTTAGAATGTTAATGATGATATTTATAAATATTGACCTCTTGTTTACTCGTAAAACCTACTTGAAGTTCATTAATCAAGCCCTGGCTATCGTTCACCACATTGACTTTTCAAGTCATTAGTCATATTTGTGTGTGTATTTAACAAGGACAACAATGTCCAGAACAAATGTATACCAAGTCTAAGTTTATTAAGAAAGAAATAAATGAAATAAGGAAGAATCTTTTATAGGTTTATTTATTAGGTTTTCTAATTTATTTCTATTAACAAGTGTAGGTCAATATAAGATAAATCTTTTGAATCCAACTCTAAAAGCTTAAAATTATGTCAGGAGGTAAAGAAACATGTTGGAAGAAAATTTAGGAAATTTCAATATCATTATTTTTCAATCCTTGCTTATTATTATTCAATAATAACCAAAACTAAGTGTAGGGAGGCTACGCACCAGCCAGCTAAAAAGTATGTTTCAGAAATGTGATCTAGCGTGTTTGACAGGCTAATGTGTCCCAAGTCGTGTGCGGCTGCCTGCAGAAAAAGGCGCGCACACATGGGCAAAAAAAGGTTGAAATTTGTGTAAAACATATTATGGACAAATTTTGCATTACCTGGGGTGTTTAACATGTATTCAAAGGTGATTATGACTTTTAAAATGCAAAATTTATCTATGTTATAAAAGTTTCATTTCAGTAGCAAGGCTATTATATAACTTACTAGCACTGTAAGTCTTTCTATCCCTTTTAACTCAATTGAAAATAAGATTTTTAGAAATGATTCCCTTTATATAAAATTGAATTTATCCGTAAGCCTAAAAACGATAAATCTGTGCTCTATTGCTTAAGAATCCTTATTTTTATAAATGATTTTTTGTCTCTTGAATAAAAATGTACTTTAAATGCAGTTTGCATAAAAATCCTTTAAAATGAGTTACATTTTTTAAATTAAACTCATAGCAAACTCAAGCATATTAAAAACTCTGATCATAATTTTAATGAAAGAATCCTTGTTTTAAATGATACTTTATCATTTTGAGATTCCTAAAGTTTTCTCAGTTTCCCATGTCTAAATGTGAAAAGGGAGGGTTAACAATGTATTTAGAAGGATACTACTTAATATGATTTATACTTAAAGTATTATAATTGAGAGAAAAAATACCTGGGCTTGCCTTGGTAGACGCTTATTCTAAGAACGGATTGCTGTCGATAATTTACTGACTAGGAGCTGCAGCTGCATAGAATACTGCCAATTTGGTTATGTAATCTTACAAAACTAAAACATTTGTATAAAATGAACTTGATGACTGTCCCATTTCTAAATGTTTCCCTTCTTAAGATTTACCTCTTAATATCTCTTGAATAATTTGTGCATAGGATAAACTCGGGGATTTAAGGATTGAGATTAAATAATTAAATAAGTTTTAATTTTGATATCTAAGTTTTGTAATGACAATTTAAATGTAATACATAGTTTAAAACAAAACTTAGCCGCTTTTTATTATTAATTATTTAATATCGATTTTTCATAACAATTTTTTTGTATACCCTATCCTTAAATCTGTGGATTAATTCTGGATAATGTTTACATTGTTAGAATATCTAGTCAGGCGGATATGCAGGAATAAAGAATATATAAAACATAATTTAAAGCTGTATAATCTGTATAATATAAGATGAAAATATTAGCACAACATACAACCTATTAAGATTATTTTATTTTAAATTTTGCAGAAAGATAGAGAACAATTAAAGCTAAACTGCTTTTTTAATTACTAGCGGCTACGCCCCTAGAAGCCTCTACGGGCACTTAAAGTAGGAGGGGGAAAAGTCGACCTTATCCCATTTTAAATTTGAGTTTCAAAAGAGTAAAAAAATACTTTTTGGGGATAAGGGGGACGAAGACACCCTCCCCAAAAATAGTTTAAAACCTTCCCAGGACCTATATGACGCTTCATTGTAAGAGAGAACAATATCGGTTCAGCGGTTAGCGAGATCCTTCGGAACAGACAAAAACGCTTTCTACTTTATATATTAGGATTAGCGTAGCAGCTACAATATTCAAAATAATCAATTTTTGGGTAAAATTTATACCCCTGTATTCCTTCCATTATATATTGAAATATTGTTTGGAATCATTATCCCTGCTGTCGAGAGGGAAAGAGATATCTTATGCTTCTATTCTTATCTTAAAGAGAATACCCATAGAAAAGTAGCAACAACCTAAAGTGAAATTATTACAACCTTATTCTTTTTGTTTAATCACATAAGCTCACAAATTTCGTAATTATTAACAATAAGAAAACAAAAATGACATTTTCCTGTGCTAGGTAATCATTTTGAAATGATAAAAATTTGCTAATAACAAAAAAATGTAAAGATTTATACTTCACTTGCTTGGACGTAAGGAGGAAATGACAAACATGCAAAGATGCCCAAGTTATGGAGTAGCTTTGATATTAAAAATCCCACATTTGTCATGAAAAGAAGGGTAGATAACCGTCCAACCCTAAAGGAATGCATTTCCCGTTTACCTTTCTAAGTTTTCCCTTTAGCGTACTAATCATTCTTGTCTAAATTATTATAATTACAATAATATTTTACAGAAATGTAAAAATTTTGCTCGAAAAAAAGAATAGTTTCATTTAAAGATGATAACTTGTATCTAAAACTGTTAATTAAAAATTGTAGGTTTTTTAGGAAATAAATACTTTACCAACCCAAAAAAATCGAACTAAAGATAGAGACAAGGAGAAGTTGCAGTGTTGTATAATTGAGTAAAGTATACTTGTATATAAATATTTTAAGAAATATGCACTAATATCATGCATTATCAGTCTAGGGTAAACTTACACAACATTATTAGTATTTCTTAAAATAACTTACTGCTTCTAAATTACTTTTTTAATTATTTAGTTTTAGGTTTTGTTTCTAGACCGATAGGTTCTCCTTTACAGTAAAGATTCCTTTAAGTCCAGGGAAGGTTTATAACTATATTAGATTAGAGGATATCCTACAAAAAATCACTCATTTTAACAGTCTACACCTACATTTCTTTTTATTCTTTTCAGACTAAAATCCCCCCTCCCTCGATTGCATAAAAAATGAATGAACAAATCCTATTTTATTAACTATATTTGTACATTACTAAATACCTAAGATCTGCCAATAAACTAGGAAGATTTAGAAAATTCTTTACTAACGTCTTTAGGTACGGACAGACACTAGGTAAATATACTATAGTACCTGCGCTAATAAACTACGGAATATAGATAAGTTAAGTTTATATCTTTTCTTATTACTTATTTTTCTTACTACTTGTATTGGATGCTGTGAGTATTGGTGCAAAAAATATGACGTAACAAAAAAAATTAGCCAATGAGAGGCCACTATAAATTTTACCATTGGTCAATAACGGCCTCTCATTGGCTAATTTTTTTTGTTACGTCATATTTTTTGCACCAATACTCACAGCATCCTTGTATCGATCTATTCTAGTTTGGGGTATTTTTTATCTGATTTTTACATTCCTAGTGTTGACACGGACTATTGATCCTACCCAATCAATCAATCAACATTTATATACATACAGATGTTTACTAAACACAAAAAGATAATGTCATTCTAAACAAATGTCTTTTTTTAAAAGCGAAGCTTTTCTATAATTAGGGTCGGTCCGTCCGTACGTCCGTAACGGATAGCTTTTTTCGTTAATTTAGACATGTTAGAATTGTCCTATCGATTTCAAATTTTGCATGGTGATTCTTTTAATAGTTAGGTACGATTTAGAAAGCGTAGCAACTCTATAATCATTACCAAAATGTCCGTACGTCCATTTTAAACATGTTGATTTTTTTACTTTTTAACAACACATTTTTATGTGATCTAATCATCGGATTTTTGGTATATTGATTCCTGGGACAATAAAGTATAATGTAATAAGCGAAGCAACTCTATAATTAAGTCCTAAAAATGTAAGTATGTCCATAAAAAATATCCTGCATCAAGCAGTTTTTCAACAAATTTACTTACCATTTTGCTTTGACTCTTATAAATTTATATTATGATAATAAAGTTATAACACTATATAAGTGTTCATGTCCGTTTGTCCTATCATTTCAGTGCTTCGCTTTTATGGATGTTGTCATCCTTGTTTAAATGTAGTAACTTTACAAATTCTAGTTATCTTAATATATAGTATAAGTTCCGCTATAAAAGTAACTTTCCTTCAAAATAAATATTATCCTTAAATACAAAATTATTATATCCAATTAGAGCAAAATATTTCAAAAAATGTTTCACAGTTCCTATTAAAATGATCTTCTGAAAATTTCTCATTTACATATTTATATTATATTTCGTTAACACAATATAGTGTTACATATTATTTCATATAATAAAACATATAATTATCATATTGTATTACATCTTATATGATTTTCATATTCTTAAAACACGACGGTCAGCTAAGTGATCATTTTTAGATTTTTCAACAACAAAAAATTAAAAACACGTGTAATGTTTTTTTTGTTTTTAATAATTTTTTAATGATATAAACAAATTTGTCATGTAATATAAATCTGCTTTTATTGAATTAAAAGAAATAAGATTTAGTCAAAAAGGCAAAGAGCATACAGTACGGTTACGTTTGATATCAGATAATTAATCAAACCTATAAGTATGACTGTCCAGTTAGGTGTGAGAAATTGGTCCATATTTCCACGAATAAAGGTAGGGGCAAAATAATTAACGTACAAAAATTATGTGATAACGTAGCCACAGTTTTAATCAGAATTTTAATAAAAGAAATGCTAGAAAAGTGTATTAATATTTATGTATCTATCCTTTCGTCCCTGCAATAAGAACCATTATTTATTAGAGGCGTATGCCTTGAATACCATAAAATCATTAGGTTAGAATAACTTGGTCATCTTATATTATTTCAACAATTTATCAAGGTCTATGACTATATGATTATGGATAAGGGATTAGGACAGATATTTTGTAATTTTATTCTTGTAATGTTTGTGTGAAAATAAACAACAGCATGACAGAAGATTGAGATTTAATTATATTTGCACACCTGATGGCAGTTGGCAAAATTTGTAAAAACCACATTTTTATGCGAAGTTTTACCTATAATTTTAAGATTTGGATCAGTGGTAAGCTTCCTTTAAAGTGATAACTCGGATGGTCTGCATTGAAAGGGTTTTGAATTTCTTAGCCAAAAAAAATAACTTTATAATTTTGCACTTTTTAAGAAAAAAGCTTAAAGTTACAGAAAGGTGGTAAAACAATAATGTAAAATTTTATTATATGGCAGCATTTATTGAACAGCACAAAAATTAGTTTACTGAATTGTACTGGATGTATTCAGATAGATGTAAAATCAAACAAATCGTCATAATCCAAGTAAAATAAATAGATTTTTATTTTTAGTAACAATCTTTAAAAGAGACCTCTAGGGGCATAGAAGCTGCTATAAAAAAAATTCAGTAAATCATTTTTGTGTTTATCTTTTTATAACGTGCATTCAATTAGTCCATAATTTTTATAATGTAAAACAAAATCAAGGAAAATTTTTATGTTAAGTAGCATAGCCTTCTTTGGTGCACAATAATGATGTAAAATAAGCTTTAGCTCAGATAAATTTTTAATAAATGGAAATTAAACAAGACTTTAGATAAAGGTTGGGCAACGAATACCCCATTCAAATTGTATAAGGATTATTTATAGAAACTTTAAGTTACTTCTAGAAAAAGGTTGGGCAACGAATTGGGTGTTGTCATATTGTTAGTCTTTAGTGTGTATAAAACAAGAATCCTATAGAGCAGCTGCGCGTCTAAAAATGCATCTTAAATTGCAGGCAAAGCAACAATTGTAAAAGAAATATTAGGTTATAAAAATGTATATAATCTATAATAAATGGCTGAACTTTTAGTAATAATAGGAATTTTTATCATGTTTTTTTTAAACAATACTTTAGTAATGCTTAAAAAGTAATTATTGTATATAAATTTTAATAATATATTATAGAATAAAAACATAGAGAAAAAGTAAAAGTTGTCTTATGACTAGCAAAGATGAGATATAGAAAGATTTGAAGCATAGCTACGCCCATATAACTAATCACAGAATAAGGAATATAGAATATACATACATTGGTCCTGATTATCTTAGATTATTACATAGTCCATAGCCAATATCTTTTTCATCAGTGGTTGATCTATATGACCTCTCTAGAAACAATTATTCCATATCTCTGGTCATATTGGCCTTTATGACTGCTCTATGTATAATTATTCTATGTTTCCAACTCTGTATATTAAACAGTTTGGCCTATATGTCCAATTTGTACAATTATTCTGTGTTTTTACTCTTAAATTGAACATGTTGGCCTATATGATCACTCTATATTTAATCTTTGTTTCTCCTCAGCCTGTTGCACAGTTTGACCTACTTGACCACTCTATATTTAATTATTCTATGTTTCTCCACTGTATGTTGCCCAGTTTGACCTATATGACCACTCTATATTTAATTATTCTATGTTTCTTCTCTGTATGTTGCACAGTTTGACCTATATGACCACTCTATATATAATTATTCTATGATTTTCTCTGTATGTTGCACAGTTTGACCTACATGACCACTCTATATTTAATTATTCTATGTTTCTCCTTCGTATGTTGCACAGTTTGACCTATATGACCCCGGACGTAAGGCAAACCATTCTTTTACGTTTTCTAAGTTTACAACCCACCAGAGTTGGTTCTAAATCCAATAAATTCACAAATATCACAGCTCGATTTTTACCAAGAAATCGATGAACTAGATATGTGTTGATTAGTTATCAATTATCTCTAGGAACTATTTTAGAAGATGCTAAAAACTCTCACTCACATTTCAATACTTGTGTGTGTGTGTGTGTAGTAGTGTTTATTAGTGTGTTTTTAAAATAGTTTTCTTTTAGGTATAATATATAGTTTCTGATTATATATTCAAAATTATCTAGGTATATACATAAATTTAGGTTTTTTGATCTGAAGAAAACTTTTATATTTTGGTTTAAAAAATAAATAAAGTAGAGCAGCAACACTAGATGAAAAGTGTTTTGATGATATGAAGAAAGTAAATTGATAGATAAAGAAAATCAATATGTTTTAATTACACAACAATTTCAAACATGACAATAAAATTAGGAAAATGTAACAAAACTTTAATACAGGAAAAGCTTTCTTTAAGTTTCCCATAAATACTTTAAATGCAGACAGACGTCCTAGCAAATACTTTTAGTAGATGCACTCTATCTATATCTAATGCACACAAAGCTATTTTTACATAAATGTCAAGTTTAGGTGGCAAATTTTAATTAAATTACATAGTAAAAGGTTTTAGATATGTAAATATTGCTAAATTTATGTAAACATTATAAACTTAAAATTTCTCATCAGTGCATAATCTTAAGTTTAATGTATATATAGAATTTAAACCCCCCCCCCCCCTTATAGAAGATTCTAGGTGAAGTAACAAAAACTGTTTAAAACTAAAAATCAAACATTATTTCAAATCTTTAAAATTTATAAAAAACATTTTTGTGTACTTAATTTAAAGCCCAGTCAAATTGTCCTCAGTTATACTAAGTTAAGTATTATTTATCGACCAATTTTAAAATTTGGATACTGGCATTTCAATTGAAATAAGTAATTTCTAAAAACGTAACCTATTTAAAAAAAAAATTGTATTCTTACTATTAATTTAAATCTTAGATTACTTTTCCCTTTTGATGCTTGTTATATTAGAAGCTTCAATATTCTTTAAATTGAAATGTCTTGGCTTGACAATAGGCACCTGTTCAAACCTTTACATACACACATTTAACAGGAATGGTGGACTAGTTTTATGTAAAAAGAATTTAGAACAATAAAGCTCAAACAATTGATAGATAATTATTTTGTCTGTAACCAAAAAATTAGCCTTTTCATATCTTTAGCATGCCACAATTATACATTTAAGTTGAATAAGTTTTCAAATCCAAGTTTTTACCTTTCAATATTTTACTTGTTTTTTAAAAGTGTATTTTTTCAATATTAAGATTTCTACTGTATAAAACAATAAGTTATTTTATTTAATTAAAGAGCAGCTATGCACCTATAGATGTCTGTAGACACTCTAAAGAGGGCGGGTTGGGGATGTTTGATAAAACCTTACTATTTTTTTTTTGGGGGGGGGGTATTGCCTAAATTCTTCCCTGGACCAATGAAAAACTTGGAATTGTGGAGTTTATTAGTTCTTAGAGGATGTACAGTACATCCTGTTACTTAACTATATAGGATTGTTTGTCAGAAAATATGTTCCTTCCCATGCATATAACACACATTCGCACAGAGGACTGTGAAAAGCTTTTAAATTGTAGAATTTATGTGCGAATATTTTGTATTGTGATTCTAAATTTAGCGCCTACAGCAATATTGTTGCCAAGATGTAGTTGTAAAAGGAAACTCTAATGCAATAGGAGCATTATTTTGAAAAACGTCCGTTCGTTATTTTGTCCTTGACGATAAGCTATGATCAACCTATCAATTTCAATCCTTGAACGAGGATTCTTGTGGTAATTTAGTATATTTGGAATGCAAATAATCTTTTTTTCAAAATCAGTGGCTATATAGATGTTAATGTTGGTTAGTTTGACTGACTGATCTGTAGTACTTCGCTTTTATGGATGTTGTCATCCTTGTTTAAAATGATTTTTAAGTCAATGACTCTCCTTTGGGAATATAGATTTGTCCATAATATAAGAATAACATTGTGAATATATATGTACATATTGAATATTTGGGTCATTTAAATTTAAATAACAAATATATTTTAAATGTTTCTGGAGAAAAGTGCTCGGTATATACTTATTAAAGTTAAATTCTGTTTCCTTTAGAAAAATAGCTAAAGTCAGAAATTTTAACAATTGTTAAATCAGATATTAACAATAGATGTTCTGAAGGGTTCATAAAAAAAAACAAAGGTTTAGTTTAAAGAAAAAAAAAGTTATAATACAGATTTGTGATGTTATTTTAAAAAAATATATTTCTTCATGATTTAGCTACTAAAGGAAAATATATAAATAAGTAGTTTCTATATAAAAAGGAGATTTTGAAAGTATTATGTGTGACGTCGTAAAAATAGTCTAAATCCATCTCTTTTTTTAGGGGTTTCCTTTCCCGCTTCTCCTCTCATCCTTCCTTTTTAGACTTTTTTTTATGACGTCACACATGACACTTTCCGTATCTCCAAAACAAAAAATGCAGCTTACCTTCACATGTAAATTGTCCATAGTGTTTTCCACTTGATTTATCATGGCACACGACACAAATTATTTCCTAAAAAAACAATAACATTTAAAATTATAAAAATTTTATGCTACGAGGTTATGTTAGATTTATCTATTTAATAATAAAGAGTAAGTTTTTTGTCTGTTCTTCATGATCTTGCAAACCCTGAACTTATTAAATTTTCATTTAATGGAAGATTACTATAAGTCCAAAACCATTTTATATCAATCATTAATAATGAAAGACGCCCATAGACTATATTAGCAAAGCATTCTAAAAAGCACTTTAGTTTCTATCGCAGAAGACCAAATAAATCATTTTAATTTAATTTTTGCATTACCTTTTTACATTAAAAAGATATACATACACTATTCCTAAAACGTAACTTTTGTTATATGTTTTTTTAATAAAGGGTTTTTTAATCAAACCAAATATTCAAAATTTGTATTAAGCTTTTTAAAAAACTGTTGTACCTGTCCATTTTCATCCTTGGCGGTGATATTTTCTGAATCCGAGCTCTGCTGCGACACATCACTCGGCGGAATCACCGTGGAGTGCGGCGAACTGTTGCCGCCATCACCGCCGTTACCCCGCGAAACAGGCGGCGATAGTCCGCCCAGCAAGGAAACCGCCGCAGTGTTATTTGCCAACGGCGGTAATAAGGAATGCGGAGCAGTTGTAAATAAACTCGGCGGAGATGTGGGCGATAGAATAAGACCCCCAGTGGTCGATTGTTGAGTTGAGGCGTTTAAAAGACTAGATGAGGCGGAGAGAATGTTGGACGAGGAGGCCATCAGGTTCGGGTCCCTCCACACGGAGGTCGGAGAGGCGACGAGAGCCATCTCCGGCATTAGATGGTGCGGCAACGTCTTCAGGTGACACAAGTGGTTACTCTTCTTCACTTGATCCGCTTGGCTGGTCAGATTCTTGACAAGAAATGCTTGATTGTTAAGATTTTTGACTAGGTCGATTTGATTCGTCAATGCTGCAATTTTAATATTTTCTAACAAAAGTTTTTATATTGTTTATTATTTCACTATTTTAAAAGAAACACATTGATATGATGTTATCAAGTTCATAATGTCAAATTTCCTCATACCACATCCTTTGTTGTTGCAGTTGTAGTATAAGTTATATAAAGTTGTTGTCACATAAACAACAGCAGTCCTGTGTATCTATCTATTATCCTTGGTTGCACTAGGTAGGCTCCTAGGGGTCACACCAGATCACACCAGAAGTTAAACTTTATTAGATATAGGAGTGTGTGACCTTATGAATGGTTACCACCACTTTATACAGTAACCTCTAACATCTCTACTAGAGCTACAACTTGGAACCTTTCTTAGGATGTCCGCCTGTGTATAATCACAATTTAAGTGCAATGTTTTCGACCCTGTTATTGAACTGTGACAGCTTGTATTTTAGGGACCCGTATCTATGCAGGCTGGTTGACCCCAGCGTCTAACCTCTGATCATCTTTATTGAAATGGGAAGAAGATACAAACATATACATATACACTTGGGGGGATGTTTAAAAAGGGGTGCACGCGCTATCATAGGCACCTTAGGGCTCACTTTAGAAACGCGCAATCACACGCGCGATACCTTAGGATACTTATGTTTCACTTTTCATTTTATTTGACCACTTTGAATATTTTTTATGTTATATTTGTATTTATCTCTGTTTTTTTTATAATATTTGTTTGTTTATGATAATGTTTATGTAATTAGAGCGACAGAGAGTTACTGCTAGAGATAAATATTGAAGAACTCAACTATTCTTATACTTTAAAATGGATGGACTACTAAAGAAAGATGTGAGATTGGGAGGATTGTGGGAGGGAAGGAGAGAAGGTTGGTGATCTGTGGACTCGTATAGTCACCTCTGTAGCGATATACAAGTATGTTATGTGAACTCGGGGCCATACAAACTCTCCCCTCACAGTTAACTGTCCACTTCCCGATATATATTATAACAAGGAAGTGTGCACCAGAAGTAAGGATGGGGGGTAGGGGAATAAGGTTGATGGGGGTGGTGTGTAACTACTGAACTGTAGTGTATCATATCGAGGGCAAGGGGGGTGGGGTGAAGAAGAGTGTCCAGGGGACACACACGGGGGCAAGGGTCGAGACACCGGGCCATCACACACACACACACAATCAGAGTTAAATACACACATCTGTATATCTGGCGACATTATTCTATTGGTGAACTGTGACGCTGGCGGCAATTTAGACGGAGAGACACATATAGAGAGCTTACTAGTGGCGGCAATTTAATGCACACACCACCTCCCCTTAAAGTTCATCCCCTCTTTTCTTTATACACACATAGGGTTAGGTAAATAGATAGATAGAGTTCCATAGTGCACAGATCTCTGACATTTCGGCCGTCAAATCATCATTGATCCGTGCCTGGACAAAAGACACCTAGCCTCTCTTTTTTTCACTCTATTTTCTCTCTCTTTCTTTTCTCATCATGCTATCTTTTTGGTCTTTCTCTCTCTCTCTCTCTTATGTGCTTAATGTGTCTCTTCTACTTTTACTCTAATTTAATGCCTCTCTCTCTCCCTCCCTTTCTGTCCTATTTTACTTACTTCTGAATTATTCTCTTTCTCTAACTTGATCTTTTTTCTAAAGCAATGTCTTTCTCTCTCTTTTCTTCTTGGCATATATGATTTTACCATATCTCCTCGCTGTTTTGCTTCTTTTGAAATAACTTTTTGGTTTTATGTACTTTCCTAGCCACCGTTTCCTACAATTACAAGAAAATTTAGGTTCTGTATGCTTTCTTATTTATGATGTGCTTACTTTATAAGACCATTTTCTGGAGATTTCGTTTGTATGTTTGTATGATAAACTAGCAGTTTCGCTCCTGGCATCTAAGGGCTCTTTGTTCGAAAGGGTAAGTAAGATAGGGGTATAAAAATAGCCTAAAACTAGTCCTAGGCATGAATACATAAAAAGACCTAAAAATGAAATAGTCTAACACCATCCTGGGGCTTATGTGAAGCTTCCCTAAAAGGTTAACTCGACCAGTCCATTAATAATTGAAACCTTAAACTACAGACAAAAATAACCTTATTACTTTATAAAATAGGATAGTTACTTTATTATGCTTATTAAGAAATGCTCGGATTGGATCATGTTACTTGTCGATGCAGCGCTGCACTTACAAGTAACATGTTTAACTTTGCTGCACTTACAAGTAACATGTTGAAGGGAGATAAAAAAAGGAGATAGGCAGACAATGTTAGTTATATTTTTTATTGAAAATAAGCTTTTTAGTCATTTCTAAAGAACTTCAAAACTTCAAAGACTCATATCAAAGCAATGAGAGGTTGTCACAGAACCTTCTTACAAAGTTATTTGGATGAATACATGTGGAGGGATCGCTATAATGATAATGTAATTTACAATTTGTGCAACCAGATTGCTATTCAATATCATGTGTAATTATTTAACAATATTTTTGCATATATTCAAAACCAATAAATGTTTAGCTAACAAATTAATCTTAATTGTTTCTATTTATAATTATATTAGTATCTCTATGGGGAATGGAGGGGGGATATTGCTGCATCTACAAGTAACATGTATGAGTTTGCTGCATCTACAAGTAACATGTGATAAGCGCTGCATCGACAAGTAACATGATCCAAATGCTCAAATGTTGTATATGTAATTTTCATAAGATATTGAGATAACAATTAAGAATGCTATAGAGTTCTTTTTGGTTTTGGTTCATTTTCTCTTCCTATCTATCTTTTATATTTTACCTAATTCTTTTCACAACTAGCAAACCAACAACAAACATACAAGACCTACAAACTAGCTTTGCAAAAAACAAAAGGATCCTGAAATTTTATCATTGTATCAGTTTAAAAAGTTGCCTTGTAGGAAATTTCATGATTAGAATAAATTTAAAGATTCAGTTTTTTGAGTTTGCAAAACTCATATTCTAAAGTTGTTGTCACAGAAAACTTACAGTCTAGATCAATGTGTAAGTCAACTGTGATTTTTTGTCATAGAATAATTATAGAACTGAAACTTGGTATATAGTGGGGTCATAAAGGTTAGAATGCAGTGCAGGTGGATAACTATGCTATCAAATGTGTACAAAAACATCGTCTTTTTGTATATTCGTCTTGAATGAGTTTTTTAATAATAAGAAACAAATTTGTATTTTGCTTTAACTGTAATTTTATGTGAAATTATATTTTTTAATTTTGTCACTATTCGTTTTAAGGCCATTTCCTCCTGAAAATACCATTAAAATTTTGCAAATGAAAAAAATATAAAAAAAACTACGGTAGATTAAATACTTTAGTACTTACTATGTTAACCTAACCCAATCTATCTGATATGGCTATAATGTTAAAACAGGGCAATTATATCAAAAACTTAACTTCAAAAACAGATGGGCTTTTGAAAATTTTACAGCATAATTTTTGTCCAATTAAAATCATTGTGTTTGATATCACTTAACCAGTTCTTCCTAGGCCTGTCTCTTGTCATCCTAGATGGATGTACCTGCAATGTCACAAACGTGTTTAGAATAATAGACAAAACAACTTTCTTTAGTATGTCTCCGAATGTAGCCTAAAATTTTTCACGGACTAATATAAAATTCCAAGAAGTACATATATGCATTCGTTTCCGAGACCTTTTCTAAAACAAACTACACACATAACTAAATATGTTTTATGCCACACAGCATAAAAAAAAATATTTATGTAAGAAATAAGATAAAAAACAGGGGCTTAAAAGCAGAATTGGTCTGCTTTTCTGTTCAATATATTTTTAAATATGAATTTCAGCATTTTGAGCAAAAATGTGGGAATACCATTTTTGAGTTTTCGTAGCAGCTTTCAAATATTTGGTAGCTCGCCTAATACCAGCAAAGTTCAAAGTGTTAAACAGTTAGGTATTCAACAAAGTCAAAAATCAAGTTGAAATCCTCACCTTGCCATTTAAAACTATCCTTCGATAAAAAAAAAACTTACTAAGTCAAACGTCGACTATGGTATATATCAAAATCAAACTTTTGCTGTAGTCATAATGTCATTAGAATAGATGTGAGTTCATAATATGTCAGTTTTGACTACTTTTATTGAATTCTTATAACTCGACAGTAATGTCATGTTTTATTACCACAGCAACTTTTTATTTATTGGCACAATGCAACTCGCTTTGACAAGAAACATTACAAGGCCATGATGAAGCTCTCTTGAAAGGCAAAACAGGAGCTATACATTTCCGCTCGAAGCAAATATTTCCTATATTTAGAGTATAGAAAAAATACCGAAGGTACTAATTTCTAAATTTTGCAATTTGCCTAAAATTTGAGTCAAATACTTGGGCTGACATTCCCAATGCAGAATTCCTGAAACTGAAGCGAACAATATTAAAACAAGTCTCCCAACTCTACTCAACTATAATAGATGCCGTTCTTTTATACAAATTAACTATAATCGGGTTCCAAGTATTCAATTTGGAACACAAAATTATGGAATATTTTTGCAAAATTTGGACTGTGATGTCGGGCCAGTGCCTTGGTTAGTTGGGGAGGGAAACTTTGGTAGAGTTGCACAAATCTTAAGCAAACCATAATAAATAAAAGCATGGAAAAAAGCCAAACTAAAAATATACTTTTTTTCTAAGCTAATAAGAGACAAAACTTACTACCCAAATTAAAGTTTTTAACATGCTCAAAGTTTTCAAACAAGACATGATATAAGGAGTAAAAAAGTAGCCTTTATGTAAAATTAATGCCTGAATAATCCTCCTAATTTATTGAAAATATTATTTGCTAAATGTTCCCTCTTTCGAAAAACCAATAACAACCGAAACTGAAAAGTAAAAGTATTTAGACTCTGCTCCGAGATTTGTATTTATGTGTAACTCGCTCAAAGTTTCCACCCTAGACATGATAGAATGAAGGAAAGAAGAAGCCTGGAGGTAAAAATAGTGTCTGAACTTACCAAAATAGATTTGGTTAAATTTTTATGCATTTTTTTTCTTCTTAAATTGTTCAATGTTACACACGTACATTTTTGTACTTTAAAAAGTATTTTTTATTATACATCTTTATTTTACATCTCACACTATGCCTTTAGAAATTTGCATTAATGAACGTTAATACAAAGCTTTACTGAAAAGCACAGCTAAATCAGTCCAGTTGAATTAAAGGTCCTTAGCTTTAGACATATACCATTATTTAGAGTATTAGATGACTATCTAACTTTATGTGTTGTAACAAAGGATCTCGCTAACCGCTGAACCGATATGTTTCTCCTTTACATCTAGTGAAGCTTCGTTTTTAGGAGCATCCTTTTAGCCCAATCAAATTGTAGACTTATTTTGTTAAAGTTTTGCTCCAAAGCTTATGATTTGATACAGAAAGGTTGCGCGATTTTTTCAATATGTTTTTAGTTAATTCAAGATTTAGTATAAAAAAATATTAGCTGTTATGCATCCCTTTGTAAGTACGAGATCATCCTTGTTCTTTTATTTGTACATTGCATATATACAAAGCAAAGAAACACGTAATTCATTTCGAATGCAATTCGAGTACCAAAAGTTCGATGTAAGAAACTTGCTTGATACAAATTAAAAAGAGTGTCAACACATTTTAGAGAAGAAAAAAATTTCAAATTGATTAATGATAATTAAAGAAAAGATATAAAATACTGGTCATATATATGAATCTTATATAAAAAAAGGTGGATATATAAATGTGTGACCAGTAATATTCTCAACGATTGTAACGGGTCTGTAATCTTTAGAGAAGCTTTTTAGTTTTAGGGCAGAATTTATGATATTAAATGGAGGCGGGTCAACCCACTCACTGGCCTCAGAAAAATATTTTTATTTTATTTTAAAAATTTGAAAACGATGTATAAAATATGAATATTTGCTATCATAAATTATATTAATTTTGCAGTATGGAAAGGCAGCAGCTAGAGAGCGCATCCTTGCATATTTTGAAGTAGCCCTGTAATTACCACTACCAACAAAAAACCGTTCTCTGCAATTGCAAATATACGAACCGCATTTTTATGTGATATTGAAAAAAATATCAAGATGGTACATTTCCATCATATTTACAACTTTCGTTCTTATCTTTTCTTTGAGAATAATGTCAATCACACGTACAATAACATTTACTAATGTTCAAAGATATCACTCGTATAGTTTTTTTTTAACACAGAATATAATAGAAAGGTTTCGTGATTTTTAAAACTTATTATTATAGCAATTTCAAAAGATTTTTATATGACTTAATTCTTTATTAACTTTATGTGCAATGCCAAACAGGAAATAATTTGCAAGCTTTTACTTGAGTGTTAATCTTGTGTTTAATTTTTGAAAATTTCCTAAATGTAGAGTCCAAGTTAATTCTGTAATATAAATTGCCAAAACTTTATTTAAAAAAAAACTATGATAAATTTTAGATTAAATTACCAAACATGTTTTTTGTCCAGGTTAGCTGGATAGATTGAGCTACCTGTCCATTCACCCAATTTCAGAATAGACAGATACGAAGCATAGTAAAGAAAGGCCTTCTTTACATAATGCCGCTCTAACCAAAGCAAAATTTTCATTTTCCAACACCATTTGATTTTAAACCCTCTTGCCTACCCTTATTATGTTACTTTGTATTTTTTTTCTTACCGTTTTTGTTTTAATGAAGTGATAAGTTATTAAGACTTATTTTAAAATTTTATTAAATATGAGAAAATTTAAAGTGGCTGGCTGGAGCTCCATGATGTAAACCGAACAGGATTGCAGTCCAAATTCTTTGGTTCTGTTTAATGATGGCCCAGTATTTTTTTTTCTTGAAAAACTGCAGCATAAAAGAGTTCTTTCTGCATTCATTCCATAGATTGAAGAGGGAGGGGTATTTGTTATATAATCTTTTCAGACACATTTTAATGATTTTAGAAAAAAGAAAATTTTAAAGCATTGTTTGAAAATCAAGAAATGAAGACTATTAACTTACGTTTCTGTGGGCAATAATGTAAAAAATTAACATGCAATCAAACTTTTTTTACTAGTTGTGCTACCCATGTAAGTTAATTATTTGTCTTATCTACATCTGTTTCCTAACCTCTTCTCTGTCCTATTATCTAAAGTAGTAAGGTTTTTTTTTTGTCTAAGGCATACGATATCTAAATAGCTGATTTAAATGCTTGCAGTTTTTTAGGAAAATTTGAAATTATAAAAGTGTGGTTTTAGGCTATTTCTCTGACTTCCACCCCTTTCCCCTATTTTTCTGTGTCGAATCAACTAGTTCAAATTAAAAACTGCACAAACATGGCAGAAAAATATTAGAAATACTTTATTAAATTTAGCTTCTCTCATCCGGCAGACTCGTTTAACCAGAATACGTTTTTAAACGCGAAGATTTTTCATAATCAGAGTCGGTCCGCAAATCTTTAATTGTTACCTGTAAGTACGTACGTCCAAGAGTTATTGTTTCTTTATCCTTCTTTCTGATGTTAAATCTTCACAGCTTTTATTTATGTTGTCATTCTTGTTACAGTAAAATTTTACTAGAAAATGTTTGATATGAAAATATTGTGAGAAAGAAAGATGGACAAGAGAAAGGAAAAAGGAGTACAAGAGAGGCTTTTATGTGTGTTATTACAAAGCAGTAAAAAAATAACAAGGAGGTGAGATTAAAATTATACATATGTATCTAGCTGTGGCATACTAAAGACATTTATCAAAAATTTATAATTGTAAAAGACGTTTTGAATTTGAGGTTTACAAGTATACGTTGGATCTTTTTAATAAAATATTAAAATAATCTTTTTTTGCTGGTTCTAAAAAGCGTTGCTTCCATACATTCTCATTTTTTGACCCCTCCATCCTTCTATCCATCCGTCCGTCCAACTAATCTAGAAAACAAATTGGAAAATTACATACTTTACAAATATTTTCATACAAAATGGGTTAAAAATCCCTCTTTCCACCACAAATAAAAGGATTAAATATGATCGAAGCATTTCTATAGTAGTTCTGTGTATTTGATGCAAAAGATTAATAGTTATTTAAGTTATCGTAACATAGACAGATTTCTGAGGATAGTACATTGAAAAATTATAAAAATAATTACATTTTGTTAGCCCCCAGGGGCCAGAGACGATACAGGATTTTTCAGCATGGCTAAGATCCAGTTATAATCCAGCGGATATGGAAATGCTTTTAATTCTATTGATAATTCCCAATTTTGATATAAAACATTTATAAGTTAATTTTAAAATGATTGGGCTGTTTATTACACTAGTCCCCAAAGTCTTATAATAACGATTTCTTATTTGTTAGCATAACAACTTTGAGGACTTTGAATTTGATCGGTTTGTTCTTTTAGTTGAAGGTCCAAACGTTTTACTTTTAACTACTAATTGTAATCTACAGAAGGAGTAATTTTGTGTTTCATCATTGGGGATGTACATAAATTTATTGTCTTTAGATCCCTGCTCTGGTTATATTTTAGGCAGTTTTTGCATCAACTTCCCACGATGTGGTCCTTAGAAAATTATCTACTCTTGTTATTTTGAATTTTTATCCTATAGGTCTTTTTGTATTTTATACAATTTTCTGTTTTTTTGATTGTTGTTATTCTTGTTATTATATATATAAATGATGTGTGTTTGACGTGTGTGTTATTTTCAGAATTTTTTCCACAAAAGTTTCACATGACCAAAAAAGGAAGGCAATTTTGATGGATAATAAATGTTTTAGATTTTATTAGAAGAAAGGCTACCTTATAATATAATTCATCAGTAGGTCGGTCTGTCAATAATAAATGATATTCAGCACATTTAAAATCTTTTCTACCCAATTATGTCGACATTTTAATTCTCAAAACAAAATGAAAAGACAAAATGATCGAATCAGAGATTATAAATATTTTAATTTTAACTCTCTTTTCTAGCTTTTTGTCATCCTTGTTTTTTATTTATAGTTTTATATGATGTCAAGTAAATAGTAAAATTCATACAACAAAATTTCCTTTAAAGGTTAAAAAGTCAAATTTAAGAAACAGGCCGTAAAAAATATAAACTTTTTTTTACATTATTCTTTTCAGAAACTAAGAACGATTGCATCCAAATAATCTAGATGTAGATGTAATTCATATTGAAGTTAATCTTTAAGAAGTTGAACAGCCCAAAAATTGTATAGGAGTATCTTTGGTCTTAACAAGGATGACAACATCCATAAAAGCGAAGCACTGAAACGGTAGGACTAACGGACATTAACACTTGTATAGTGTCTGAACTGAATAATCAGAATATAAAAGTATCGAAAGAGTCGAAGCAAAATTGTAAGTAAATTTGTTCAAAAACTGCTTGATACAGGATAATGTTTCTGGACATACTTACATTTTTAGGACTTGATTATAGAGTTGCTTTGCTTATACTATTGTTCTTTGTTGTCTCATGAATCAATATACAAAAAATCAGATCAAACGGATAACTAGATCACATAAAAAATTTGTTGTTAAAAAAGTAGAAAAATCAACATGTTTAAAATGAACGTACGGACATTCTGGTAATGATTATAGAGTTGCTACGCTTTCTAAATCGTACCTAACTACTACAGGAATCATCATGCAAAATTTGAAATCGATAGGACAATTCTAACCTGCCTAAATTAACGAATAAAAGCTATCTATCACGGACGGACGTACGGACGGACGGACGGACTTACCCTATTTATAGAAAAGCTTCGCTTTTAAAAAGAAAGCAAGATGTTATATTTATGTAGATAAGCGTGCATCTACATTCATAAATAGGAAGTAATAAAAATATTACACAGATTATAATTATAGTGTAGCATACATTAGAGACAACTCAGGGGTGCAATACATGTAAAAATTAAATAGCATTCACTTAGATACAATTCAATGTAGATTATGATAAAGAAAAAATATACTTATTTCTTTGATTTATAATCCCTGCTAATTAAAACATTGTATTTCTTTAAGACAGAGCTTAATGATTACTCTGACAATTTGACAAAACTCATTAAGAAAGCGGCTATGGCTTTTATGGTCGTTTAAAGTCTATTTTTCAATTTAATAGTAAAAATTCACAAAAATATTTATTTATCCCTTTTTTAAAAATAAATGCAGTAATTATGAAGTATCATTGGTTCCAGCAAACGAACTCTCATAATGTTTTGCTGTATTCCTATAAAAATATGGAGATGTATTAAAGCATACGGTATAACAAATAAAAATTAACATACTAATTAATTGTAGCACTTATTATGGTTTAAATATTTTAATTGAAACCCCAAAATATGCCATAAAGGTTTCGTGATTTTTTATGCATTTAAAAAATTATTTTTCATCATAGCTTAAAATTTTGGTCTTTGCTTTAAATTAAGCTTTATTTTAGTTTCTAAAAAGTTACTAGGGCTTTTTTTAAATAATATGATTTCTATGGAAAACCTTCTTTCAATGATGCAAGATTGCAAAACCATTTTTAATGTAATTTTGTTGCACATATGACATGGTAATCAATTGCTTGATATAAGGGCATACTTTTATTGATTTGACAGTATATTTACGTTCAAATTAATATGAAATGGAGAAAAAAATTAGATTTTTTATAATATGTTGGCAAAAAGACTGAAAATTTGTTTGATTTAAAGTTAAGTTACATTGAAGATTGTTTTGTCTGTTAAACAAAATTAAACATATCAGTCATAACAAATGGTCTTCATTTGTAGCTTGTAAAATATCAAAATAAAATTTCCTTAAAAAATGGTTATAAAACCAAAATAAATAAAATAAGATATCAAATTATGATATAAAGCATAAAAATAATAACACATATGTGATTGTGAGTAACTAAAGCTGGCCCAGGAAATGAGATATCCAATTGAACTAACTTTCTAGTAAATTACCTTCAGGGAAACTGGGATGTAGAATTTGATTATGAAAAATATAAAGTGGCAATAACACAGTAAAAATGTAAAGTTTATGATAGATAGAAGGATTTCATCCATAGGTTTATTGATATAAAGGACTTTGGCTACGTTTTACTAAAGTTCTTTTTGAGAAGAAGGATCACTTCCCTGTAAAAGAAATAATGATGATCGATTTTGTTGTTTCACAGATCTTACTGGACAAACCCATATGAATAGTTAACTTACTACTTTAGCACTTTTAGATGTTTCTTATTCACTTTTAATTCGTTATTCTCTTTTGCTTAGTATGCGTTAAGGCCTATGCAATACAATTATTTTTTTAGTGATATTTTTTCTTTATTGCTTATACCTGATTCTGAAAAGGTTTTGGTTGTCTACTACTACTACCACCACCACCACTCCTCTTCCTTAATTTTTAAACTTTTTAAACTCATTTATTGCCCATTTCCTTTCTCTTTTTCTCGGGGGTTTATGCTCTGCTAATGATCCTTCCTCCCTCCCCCCCCCCCCCATCCCCAACTGACGAAAAAAGGGAAGCAAGTCGACAACTTCCTGTACTCATAACTTCAGAAGACCATTTATGATCTTGGTTGAAGGGATTGGGTAAATGTGTAGTTTTAAACTTACTCAATAAAATCTGTTATTAAAACTTGCAGTAATGATGTAGTAATACATCTATAAAAAAAAAACAAGGATGACAACATCCATAAAAGCGAAGCTCTGAAACGGTAGGACAAACGGACATTAACACTTGTATAATGTCAGAACTGAATAATCAGAATGCGAATGTATAAGAGTCAAAGCAAAATTGTAAGCAAATATGTTGAAAAACTGCTTGATACAGGATAATGATTATGGACATACTTACATTTTTAGAACTTGATTATAGAGTTGCTTCGCTTATAATATTGTACTTTGTTGTCCCAGGAATCAGTATACCAAAAATCAGACCAATCGGATAATTAGGTCACATACAAATTTGTTGTTAAAAATGTAAAGAAAATCAACATGTTTAAAATGGACGTACGGACAATCTGATAATGATTATAGAGTTGCTACGCTTTCTAAATCGTACCTAACTACTAAAGGAATCACTATGCAAAATTTGAAATCGACAGGACAATTTTAACATGTCTAAATTAACGAAAAAAGCTATCCGTGACGGACGGACGTATGGACGGACCGACCCTAATTATAGAAAAGCTTCGCTTTTAAAAACATTTACTTTTCATCGTATAAATATTTTAAGATAATAGAGAAAAAGATTCAAAGGAAAACAAAATAAACTCATGAGGAAACCAAAACCCAAATTAAGATATGCTATTTTTTCAGTTTTTAGAGTGTTTCAACCATCCATAAATCCAATGAAACAGTGCTTTATAATTATATCATGATTTACCCAATAATGTGTATTATGCCATATTATACTCTACACTCCATTTTTTAGGTGGTTGGGGAGAAATTTTCAAGCTTTTTTAGGAACCTGTTGTTAAATAGCGTAGCTTCTCTATAACTTATTTTAAAGTTTATACCCAATGGAGGAGTGAACAAAGGACTATATAATTTTAATATGCAAAATCTAATTTTTCAAACTGGTTTGTCATTCGTTTAAAAGTATGATGATTAATATTGAATCTTAATTGGGTTGCAATGCACAAAGTAGCAGTGTCCAAACTTTTCCACCAGCAGTTTTGATCTACATAGCGAAAACTGCAATGATTAAAGAAAAACTTTGCTCTTGCTGAATTATTGTGCAAGATAATGATAATAAAAAAGAAAACTAAATTTTAATCTTTTTAAACAAAAATATGTGTAAAACAGTTTAGATTTAAAGCAAAGCTATGTAGTATGTCTAAAATAAACGTTCATGACAATTCAAAAAAAATGTATATGCCATTTTTACGATTCGCTGTTTTAAACTTCATTATCCTTGTTGAAAGGGAAAACTTGGTTGGCTTGTTCCCATATATTACACCCATTTTTTGACCCTTTAATAACATAAAACTTTAGCTTTTCTTTGGTTTTAGCAGCTAAATATGTGGCATCAGCTGCTATAAGTCGTCCATTTGATAGTTTTTTGTTAAATAAATCTCCAAAACGGCAATAATAATAATAATAATATAGTTGTTGCGAGTCGCGGCTAATAGATTAACATGCATATAAATAAAACACAATTTATTAACAGCAAATTATGATTAAACTAAACGGTACTACGTCAAACACTAGATACGTCAAACAGTAGATGCGACAAACGCTAGACAGACAAACAGTAGATGCGTCAAACGCTAGACAGACAAACAATAGATGCGTCAAACACTAGACTGCGACAAACAGTAGAATTTTCAATTTCGCGACAAACGATAGAATTTTTAAAGTGCGACAAACACTAGAAGCGACATACGCTAGAATTTAAACTTATAAAATATTCATAGATATTTTTGTTCATAATTACTAAATTCAAAAATCTATCAATGCAGGGATCTAAGAGGATAAGATAATTGCCGAAAAATCTATGTACATACCGTAAAATTAGTGGTTGAAACGTTTGAACACTCAACTTTTTAAACCAACCAATCAAAATTAATTCACATAACAAAAGTTGTTTAGTCAATGAATAAAAAAACGTTTGTATAAAACTTTTAGGACTAGTGTAATAAACAGCCCATTGTCTTCTCTCGCTCTGCTATCATTGCCCTTTCCCTGCAGATTTTCCCCAAGAGGTTGATAAATTTTTTTGTTGGGGTGGTTGGGAGTGTCTCAACCCCCAAGAAAATAGCTTAAAACCATCACAGGACCATTAGGTATATCCCTGAAGAGTAGAACCCATTAGTTTCAGCGGTTACCGGGATCCTAAGCTTAAGACGGGCATACAGAGATCGTATTGTATTATAGATATAATAGGACTAATTCTAGCGTTTGTCGTGTCTATTGTTTGTCACCTTCAGAAAAAATCTAGTGTTTGTCATATTCTAGCGTTTGTCGCATTCTAGCGTTTGTCGTATCTAGCGTATGTCGTGTCTAGGGTTTGTCTGTCTACTGTTTGTCTGTCTAGCGTTTGTCGCATCTACTGTTTGACGTATCTAGGGTTTGACGTAGTACCAACTAAACATAGATCATAGCACATATCATATTAAAGATTAAACATTACACATATATTATCAACATAAATTATTTATATATATTTGATACCATTGGGCGCTGGCTCTTACTTATTCAAATGTGCTAGCAATAAATCAATGATGCTAGCTGTAAGTAGCCAATAAAGTTGGCGCCGATTTTGAGATCTGCTTTAGGCGCCGGTGCTTAATCAGTGGGGCGCCGGAATATAATACGAGGCGCCGGCTACAGCTTAACAAAGGCGCCGGAATATAATAGGAGGCGCCGGAATTGGATACGAGGCGCCGGTTACGGCTTAACAAGGGCGCCGGACAATAATAGGAGGCGCCGGCAACAGTTTAAGGGCGCCGGAATATAATAAGAGGCGCCGGCAACAGTTTAAGGCGCCGGAATAGGATACGAGGCGCCGGCTACGGCTTAACAAGAGCGCCGGAATATAATCGGAGGCGCCGGCAACAGTTTAAAGGCGCCGGAATAGGATACGAGGCGCCGGCTACGGCTTAACAAGGGCGCCGGAATATAATCGGAGGCGCCGGCAACAGTTTAAAGGCGCCGGAATAGGATACGAGGCGCCGATTCTAAACTAACTAGGCGCCAGATCAAGCCCAGGTGGGGCGCCGAATTTTGGTGGCGCCGATATTTGAGTACATATTATATAATAGAGATAAATCAGACTAATATTACATTTTTAAAATTTAATATATTGATGCAGTTTTTGCTCTGTGGGAGTGATTCAATTCAAGCTTGAAACTGAAATTATAAAGACTATCAATATATTTGTTTTAATATTCTGTACTCTATCAAAAGGGTTATGACTAATATCTTACAACTAAACTCTAGTATTATTCTATTGGAGTTTCAAATCAGATCATAGTCAACTATTATTTCACAAGTTCTGTGATTAAACTGAGGAGCAACATACTCTACTTTTACTCTATTGGTGTGTACAAATGGCTCTAGCCTGGATTTCGGGCAAAGTTAGGTGACTTTCCTATTTAACTTTACTAGTATGACACCTTAATATACTTATTTTAACCTTCTATCCAGTACATTATGTACATACCTTTAACTGCCACAAAAAAGCCACTAGAGAATTAGGTATTTATGCCAGGAAGGATCCAACAAAACCATTAGTGAACAATCTTCCTGGTTGTGCTCAAACCGTGATAATCCTCTGAAAATGTGCTAATTGGTGGTATCGACAGAAAAGTATATAATCTTCCCGACAGGGATGTGCTCCTGCTTCAGCGAGTATATTGCAACTGACGTTGTTTTGGTGTGTTTCAGTGTCCGAATTTTCTGCTTTGTAATTTTTTAATTATATGATTACTAATATTTCTGAAGTATTTTTAATTTTATAATAGATTTTTTAAATATTTTGTTATATAAATTTTAGCAGCGTACATTTACAGATGATTGACCATGGACTCTTGGTGGGTCCTGAAACACTCCCCGGGCAGAAAATGGGCAATTATCTGCGAATATTGCTTAATCTAAAATCTGGCAGCACTTTTTTTGCAATTTTGCACAAACGTCTAAAATTAGCTCTTGTGTCAGGGTAGAAATCATCAGTATATTGGGTGCCAAATCGTGTGTACTTTCTCTTGAACCAATCTTTGAGGATGTGAGGATTGTAGACCAGAAAATCTGATAGTACTTTCCATGCTTTTGCCCGGTTGATGTCTATTGTCTCCAATATTTGATTCAGGTGATTGCTGCTGGTGCACAAGTTGTGTAGCGTCTCTTGTTCACTGGAACGTTCAGACTCTGTTTGGTGGTCTGGCTCCTCAATAGAGTCTTGATTAGGATTTCCTGCTTCATCACCCAGTTGTGTTTCTGAGTTCTCCTTCTTCTTATCATTTATCTCATAGATAGAAAACCATGTTTTCCTGTGGAACAAAAATTCAATTAGCCTTGGATCCATTGGTCTGTTATCCATCCATCCAAGCCTTGTGATAATTGGTCTCTGCCATGGCCATATTTGTTCAAGACGGTGAAACAACTGTGATTTTTGCATTTCACAATACTCACCCCATGATTTTGTCAACACTGATCCTCTTACATATGTTGGTTGAACACATCTGTATTTGTGGAATGGGGCTGTTTCTGGGTAATTTTCACTGTCAAAGTTAATGTAAGCCATTGCTTCACTTACTATTGAAATTAACCTTTCCAGTATAAAGCCTTCAGCAGGTTGACGAAACGCATCCCTTACTCTATCTTTTTCAGGTAGTATGCGCTCAATATGGATGATGAAAAAGGATTCGAATAGTGATATAATCGCCCTGCAATACGCTACAATGTAGCAACGCTTCCAGTCATTTAATCCAATGAATGGATTCAAGAATAAACTCCGGTCATCTTGCGATTTTATGTTGATGATTGTTCCGCCAACAATCAGCCTATACATAAATTCAATGTTGGTGTCTAATGTCCAGCTACCAAGATATACCCATAAAGCAAGGACATCAATATAACCAGGAAACTTGATTTTATGTCCCCCTTCGCATTGTCTGAACGCTGAAATGACAGTTTCGATATCAACAATTGGATCAAATGTAAGCAGGATGGCTTCTCCTGTCTTGGGGTCAAATAATTCGAGTAATCTGTTCAATTCGGCCGGGCAATAGCAATACTCCATTGCTGAATCTGTTTCATAATCTCTAATAGGAAATATTATTTCCAGTACAAAATACAAAGTATCTGTAATAATGAGTTTTGTCGGTAATGTCTTTGTTGTATTGTTAGGGTGTGCATCAGATCTTCCAAACAACTCCATGGCACAAAAAGGTATATGATCGTGGCGGTTTTCAATGAACGTGAATAAATCCATCAACTGGCGTCTAATGTTTTTTATTGTTTGATTTGGACATTGACCTAATTTGATTGTGAATGTAGTCTGTTGATCAAGTTTTCTAGTGTAATCCAATGCGGGATTTCGATACATTATTATCCTTTGACTTAAGTTTTCTCTTTCTGAGAACCATCCCATGTGACCCATAGATTCAATTGAGCGCAGCGTAATGTCAAGATAGGGCTCAGGAAAATTTATATCAGTCTCCTTGTATATATCCTGATACAATACAATGTGCTGGGGTATTGTATTATAGAACGTGGTAAAACAGGATTCTTTGGATGGTTCATAACAATCTCCTATGCAATGGTGGGTGATCAAATCCTTTGTTCTTATACTGTGGTCCATTGGGTGAGTTAGTAAAGTTGACAATTGTTGGAGTAGCCTTTCTCTCTCCATCCTAAAATAAGTATATTTGTAATACAGAAATTTTTCTAATTTGATATTAATTCTATCTAATACAACCTATACCTATGAATAAAAAACAATAGATTCATCTATAACAATTTATTTTCTAATTGTGGTTAAATACATCACATTAGCTTTGTTAATCAATTGTTGGTCAACTGTATTAAAATCCAAATCTTCGAGGTTCATAATAATTACTATGTCTCTAACATTTCTGGTAGTACTTCGGTGAACAACTTCATTTGAGTTTCTGTACTTTATTCTCACTCTGTTCAATCTTCCATCAACACAGGTTTCTGTTATCATGCCATATTTGAATCTTTCATTTCTCTTCCGTTCTGCTTCTATGGCTAGAAAAAGAACTATCTCTCCTACTCTTGGTGGGTTTGAGGTTGATACACGTTTCCCAGGTACATATTTGTGTATGTTCTTCTCCAGGTGATCATACATAATGTTTGTAATTTCACTTATTGCCTTCAGTCTATCTCCTAAATGTTCAAAAACAACTGGAGTTTCCATTGATCGTGAATTACATCGTCCAAGGATAAAGTGATTTGGACATATGAATGCCATGCTATCAGCTGTTACCCCATCTTCACATCTTGCGATTGGTAGATTGTTAAGTGAGTTTGCAATAGTTACAGCTGTTGATTCCCATTCAAGAAATGATAAACGTTGTTTAGAATTTCCTGATTTCTCCAACATTTCTCGTATCAATTTACACCGTGCTTCAACTTTACCCCTTTCTGCATGTGCATGAGGTGTGCTGTATTCTATTAAGATTCTTTCTTTGATCCAAAACTGCGTTTCTAAATCTTTGATAGTGAATTCTATATCCTCGAGACTCAGGAATGAGGATTGGCTATCACAGTAAATTATCTTTGGGTAGCCATGTCTACCGTAGTGTCGTATCATTGTAGTTACAATTGATTCTGTGGTAAGGCTTTCTAAACATGCTATACTTACTGCGTTGGTTAATATACACACCATTGTTAATAAATAGCATTTCATTGTCGTTCTCTTTTTTACACAATCATACCCTTTAAAAGGTCCAACTATATCCATTTGAATACTGTAAAAAGGTGGTGCTCGCACTAGACACATCTTTGCTTGGTTTCCAGTGTTTCCCAGATATCGCTTCTTTAACAATATACGACACCTCACACAGGTTGAACGAATTCGTTTGATCAAAGGTCTAACCTTTTCTATGTGCAGTATTCTAAGCATATAGTTTACTTCCTGCTCGACTCCACAATGGTTTAATACATTCCAATGCAGATGAATGGCTAGGGATACTACTATTTCATTTGTTACCAGTGCTACTGGTGCAATGAAGCTTATATTTTCAAAAAATGGTAGTTTAGAACGGTCATCTATATCATCGTAAGATAATCTTCCTCCAGATTTCAATATCCCACTTTGATCATCTAGATACGTTTCAAGTTTAGCTCTGGTACTGTTGAGTTTTACTTCTTTTGTCATTTCCTTGCAAATATGTACCCAAGCGCTCCACATTTCATAAGATGTTGGGCCACGTTCTGGTTTGTTAGATTTAGTGCATAATACCTCAAATGAGTTAATGTACGATCTGTCAATTTTAGGTATTGTAGTCTCACATAAATGGCAATTTATGTGTTTGCCTTTCTCATGTAATCTTTTCTTTATCCGTTGGATAAAACGACATACATTAGCTATGATGAGAAATGCAGTTCCAAACCCATGGTATCCAAAGTTGACCATGTACTGGTTTGGTTTGGACGTATTCTTAGTAGTAAAAACAGGGTAAATCTCCTTCTGGTTTTCTTGAGTCAGTGTCTCACACTGAGTATCTGGGGGCGGTGCCTCACACTGAGTTTCTGGGGGCGGTGTCTCACACCGAGTATCT
The DNA here is from genome assembly GCF_053477335.1 of Acartia tonsa. NCBI lineage: Eukaryota > Metazoa > Arthropoda > Copepoda > Calanoida > Acartiidae > Acartia > Acartia tonsa. Next base: position 3,722,600 of record NC_137261.1, on the reverse strand, counting down.
GGGGGCAGTGTCTCACACTGAGTATCTGGGGGTGGTGCCTTACACCAAGTATCTGGGGGCGGTGCCTCACACCGAGTATCTGGGGGCAGTGCCTCACACCGAGTATCTGGGGGCGGTGCCTCACACCGAGTATCTGGGCGCGGTGCCTCACACCGAGTATTTGGGGGCGGTGCCTCACACCGAGTATCTGGGGGCGGTGCCTCACACCGAGTGTCTGGGGGCGGTGTCTCACACCGAGTATTTGGGGGCGGTGCCTCACACCGAGTATCTGGAACCGGTGCCTCACACCGAGTATTTGGGGGCGGTGCCTCACACCGAGTATCTGGGAGCGGTGCCTCACACCGAGTATCTGGGGGCGGTGTCTCACACCGAGTATTTGGGGGCGGTGCCTCACACCAAGTATCTGGGGGCGGTGCCTCACACCGAGTATTTGGGGGCGGTGCCTCACACCGAGTATCTGGGGGCGGTGCCTCACACCGAGTATTTGGGGGCGGTGCCTCACACCGAGTATCTGGGAGCAGTGTCTCACACCGAGTATCTGGGGGCGGTGCCTCACACCGAGTATTTGGGGGCGGTGCCTCACACCGAGTATCTGGGAGCAGTGTCTCACACCGAGTATCTGGGGGCGGTGCCTCACACCGAGTATCTGGGGGCGGTGCCTCACACCGAGTATTTGGGGGCGGTGCCTCACACCAAGTATCTGGGGGCGGTGCCTCGCACCGAGTATCTGGGGGCAGTGTCTCACACCGAGTATCTAAAGTATTTAACATTCTTGAATCAGTATTTGCTTGTATAATTTTCTCCGATTGGTAAGAATAAGCCTCTAATTCCACAGTTTCTCTTTGTTTTGCGGACATATCATGGCATATTTCATTGTAATTTCTGATTGGCATATCTTCTTTCCTCAATGCCATCCATGGGTATCCATTCTGCCATTGGCTTTTGGCATCAATATCTTGTATGTCAATATGTCCTCTTGTGCAGAAATCTGCTGGGTTTCTCTCAGTGCTGATGTGAAAGATCTTGGTTGGGTCTATGAGGCGTCGAATAGCTCTGACTCTGTTAAAAACATAGGGTTTGAGTTTCAAATCAAGGTTTAGTAACCAACAGCAGACAATTTCACTGTCTGTTACAAACATGTAGTCTGTGATCTTTTCACCTAAGGCTTTCGAAATGCTGTGGAATGTATGGGCACCAAGAACCACAGCAGATAATTCGTTCCTGGGGATATTTTCATGGGTTGATTTAGATTTGCCAGTCAGTAATCTACAGGAAAACGACCCATCTGGTTGTTCTGTTCTACAGTACACTCCAACACCTGCCATTGATTTTGCTGCATCACAGCATACAATTATGTTTAGTTTGCTTGGATGTTCTGCATTTGGGGATACTACAGATCTTGGTATTGTTAGCTCAGTAGCTGCTCTAATCAATTTTAAGTTTTCAATCCATTCATTGCGAAAACATTTTGGAATTTCTTTGTCATAATCTAATCCTTGTAGTCCACGAAGTCCCAATTTAAGTCTGACTTTTAGTGGTTCTAGTACTCCTAAAACATCAAATACCTCCAGGGCTTTTCCAAGGAGATTCCGACGTGTTAGTTTTTGTCCATCTAGCATATTAATTAACTCTTCATCGTTTCTCACTGGTGATTCTAGAGGTTTTTTGGCACCTCTCTTTCTGGTGTTGAAGTTGATTTCTTCCAATCCCAGACCAAGTTCGTCAATGTGTTGATACCATCGATATCCACTGTACATAGTGGTTATTCCATCATTTGAGGCTTCTTTGGATGGGTGTTCACCTCCAACATTGATAGTTTTCAATGTGAATCCTCCTTTTGGTAAAATCTGCTTAAATTCTTCAATGTAACTATTTAGTTCTTCTACTGTATCACCACCCATGTTGCTGTCATCCATGTAAGACTGGTACCAAATGATTTCATATGCTTTGGGGAATTTTTCTTTGTAAAATTCTGCTATTCTTCTTAGTGCGCTAGTGGCAAGGTTCCCAGCACACTTCAAGCCATAGAATAATGAAATCATAACATAGGTAGTAACTGGGTCATTTGGATCTAGATTCTCTGCAAACAGGTATAAGCAATATAAATAGTGTGAAGGGTCTATTTTGATGCTATTATACATCTTCTTCAGATCTGCTGTGGCGACATATTTATATGCTCTCCACTTTAATGTAATTTGGTAAAGGGAATTCAGGCAATTTTCCCCTTTTGGAAGTGTGTCATTCATACCTGTAGCAGTAGCATCCACCACCATCCTGGTGGGGGTACTAGTGCTACCAGGTTTAAAGACACTTCTCCATATGAAATAGTGCTGTACTGGGGCATTGTTTATGCTTTCTTGGATATCCATTGGTAAGTCTTTGAGCTTGATTGCAAATCCCTGATCTAATATTTCACTGTGGAATTTTATAACACTCTTTCGGTCAGCTTCAGGTTTTTTCATTTGTGCTTGGAGGGTCCGTAGGGCCATATTGTAATTGTTTGATGCTTTCCAACGCTCTGATAAATATTCCACTGGGTTTCTTATAAAGGGGAGTACACAAGATGTGGTGTTATTATTAAGATCAATCTTAATAGCTCGTTCTATTTCTACTTGTTCAGCCTTTTCACGAATGCTCTGGGATCTTGTTTGACTAGATTCTTTACAACGTGGGCAGTCTAGGCAGTGATCGCAACGATAATCAATCACTACTCCTGCATCTTCATTAGCATCCAAATCATGCTCTAACTTTATCTTAGGTTTGTTTATCTTGTTTAATGTAAAAGGTGTCACGTCTGATTCAGGTGTACACGTACATTCTAGTTCACACCTTTGTTGTGTGAGTAAGTCGTTATCCCATGATTCTGTGTATTTATCATAGATAGTTGTAAAAAGTATGTTCATCGTTAATGCTTTTCTTCCTGATGCTAAATCTTGATCTTTGAAGCTTTGATGGGGTCCTGCAAAGATAATAAATGAGTTGTTTATGTCAGGGATTTTGGATCTCCATACTTGTATACCTGATTTCAACACTGTTTCTAATGTTGGTAATAAAAACGAGTGCTTGATGCCCAGTATAATTCCGACATCTGTTCCACCAATAGTGGATGGGAATCTTTCATTTGCATAGGGGCTTGACGATTGGGACAATTTGTATTCATTTGATACAGTGTCTAACTCATAATGGTTTATCTCTGCTGTTATCTTTGTAATTCCCACAAGATTTATTTCATGGTATCCTCCAGACGAATCTGGGCCTATTACTGTGCGAAAAATACCACCTCCTGTTGGGATAACTTGTCCTGATGCAACTTGAATATATTGGGGGTTGGGATCTACCTCTTCTAATCCAAGTTTTTTCGCTAGGTCAACTTTGATCACTGGGTTTGTTGCCCCAGTATCATACATCAGCAAGACCTTCTCATTGTTAAGTCTTATGTGTTGCATAGGGTATAGTGGGTTGCTGTTATCAATCTCTACGTTTGTCTTGTGGTGTACATCACTCCTTTGCATGACTGTACCTTCTTTTAGATTGAAAGCTTTCTGTTTAGTTAGGTCTGTACTCTGTCTGTTTTTGACTTTTGGTTTGAATGTTAAAACATTGAATGTGTGAAGTTTGACATCTATTGTTTCTTCAAATGCTGGTAAGAATTTTACCAAGTCACTTAATATGTGCTTTTTGTCACAAGTATGTTCTGAGCAAAGCAAGACATTACGATCAATGTTGTTTACGGAGCACGGGTTACAAATTATTCCCTGTGGAAGTTCACTTTTGTAAGCACATTTTGTTTTATCTTTTATAAAACATCGTCTAAGCAGGCATAATGAACATCTGTTCTTTGCCTTTGCTTTTTCTAATCTTTGTTCTGGTGATGCTTGTAAGAATAATGGACATTGTCCACTTCTACATTCCCGCACACTTTTGATATTTTTGTCATGCATAAAGCAGCATGCATGATGCCATTTTTCCTCTTCTACCCACCCTCGTTTGGGTGGTTTTTCACCATTCGCTTTTTTCGGGTGTTCATTCTTTGGGGTATGTGTTTGCGCCACATTCACTGATTTTATAGATTCCTTTTTTGTGTGTAATATTGTTTCTGAACTTTCAGACATGTAGCCAAGTTCGAGGGTTTGGATCTGAGACGATAAAAAGGATACTAGTAAGTTGAATGTTTCTTTTCCTGGGAAATCCATCCCACTATTTCTTAGTTGAGATTGTGTTACGTAATACGCATTGAATTGGGATTTATAGTATTCAGGTAGTTGCTTTACAGTTTCAAATACTGCGTTGTAATTGTATACCTCTCTATTCCCATCTTCCGATAAGTCGCCTAGTGATTTCAACTGGTTAACTATCTCCAGTACTTTGCGTAGGTAAGTTACTTTTACTTTAAGCTGTGACTTGTAACCAGGCTGTTGGAGGTTTCGTAGTGTGTTTCTCTTTTCACGTAATATCTTTGATATATTACCATACTTCCTACATAGGTATGTTTTCATTTCAGCGAATGAATGTCTTAGGTGTGATATGTCTATCCGTACATCGTCTGTAACGTAATTGTAAAAGAGATAATCACATAGTTTGCTCTCCTTAATTCCATGACAGACTGTGTGAAAGGTGGAAAAGAAGTCATAGATATGGACGGTAGAATCATATCCTGAAAATGGGGAAAGTTTTAAAGGAATAGTTGATTTGTTTTCGGATACAATGTGATATCCTTGTGTTCGGATTAGTCTGTCTAGTTTTCTTATTCTCTCTGTAGCTGCATCTATTGCTTCAAACGATGCAGTCCTTATAAATTCTGATTCTGTATCACTACACTGTAGACCCTTCAGCGCATTTATAATCGTGTTTTTCAGCTTATCTAACCTTGGTGTATCACGGGCATCCAAGGATTTTAAGGTAGCTTCATCCATTGTTATATTAATGTCTTCATTGACGATGTCGTTTATCATTAATATCGCATCACTGACTGCCTTAAGTGAAGGGTTTCTTCCAGTATATGTTAGATTGTGCCAGGAGTTCCTTGTTCCTGTCCTACTTTGAGGGAAATCTTCATTGAACAATACAGGTCTGCTGGTTTCTCTTGAATACATATTAGGGTGGGATGAAACGGGTGGGTGTATTCTCTGAAATGTGGTTTCCTGGCTTGGTACTTGGGTACTGTTCTGTTGTACATTATGTGGTAGCTTTTGGTGGGTCTGTTCAGGGTAGTGATTTGAGTGATTATACCTTGTCGGTTTATCTATTTCACTATTTGCATTGATATGCTCTGTCCTTAGGGGAGGTTGTGTTGCAAATACGTTTGTGGTTTTGACAGTTGTGTTTGGTATATTACTTTGATAATATCCAAACAATTGGTTGTGAGCTGATGCAGTCTGTTCTAGGGGGTTTAATTCTTGTGAATCGCTGAATATCTCAGAGTTTTCTATGGTTGGGCTTGGTTTTCTTAGAAGGATGGCCAAAAATCTTTCTTTTTGAGCTTTTTTTAGTGCCAATTGCTTTTGTAAAGTTCTTAACGTTACATCTATACTAAGACGCAACGTTTCAAAAGAATTCTTAATCTTTCCTATATCAGGGTTTCTTGTATCATTTTGTACTATACAATCAACAAATTTGGATAGTGTTTTAAGCATACTTTGGCATATCGTGATCTGGTCATCCTTACTCATGTTACTTAAGGATGATAATGTTTCTGACATCTGTGATACTGTTCTGTAACAGACTTTCACAAATTTGTCGTCTTCTATGAATTTCATGAATTCTTCATGGGAATAATCCATAATATCCATTGATAATGTAACTAATTCAAATTCGTCACACTCATCATTTACTAGGTATGATGTGGGATTAACTTGGGGCACTGTTTTAACAGTTGACGCAATTGTATCATCATGGTTTTCAGACTGATCTTCGTCAGTGCTGACTATCTCTATTCTCTGTCTAGGTCCTTCCTTAGGTCTAGCTCCATTCCCTTCAGTCTGATCATTTGAACTATTATCCCTGTTCAACTCGCTATTATCATCAATAGTGTCATGGGATGGGGAATTTAATGGAGTATGAGTATTATCATTAGGCATTTGTCTGCCACCAGGGAAGGGAGGGATATTTGGTCCCAGACTACCTAGGGGTTGAATTCTATGTAATAACGGCTCATTATAAACACGTTTGTCTGTTTGTGTGATGTTAGTGCCTTGCACATTCACATTCGAGTCCCTCTTACGATTGGGGCTCAGTGCTACCGCGCCTAAACTGCGATCTATATCGTCTATGCATGCTCCAATGGGGGTGGTTTGCAGGCTACTTAACGACTCTGTGTAGCTATCCTGCCCTGCCCCATCAAGTACATTCTGACTGAGGGATTGGTTAAACCCTCCTAATCCCTCCGTGTCATAAAAAAATCTAGGTTGGAATGGTTCCTCACCCCTAGCTGCACACTGTTGTGCCCTCTGCACATTATAATCCCTTGGGATTACGTTCCTATGTGTTCTATCCATGCGTATTAGCAGTTTAAAGTTTCAATGTTGCGAGTCGCGGCTAATAGATTAACATGCATATAAATAAAACACAATTTATTAACAGCAAATTATGATTAAACTAAACATAGATCATAGCACATATCATATTAAAGATTAAACATTACACATATATTATCAACATAAATTATTTATATATATTTGATACCATTGGGCGCTGGCTCTTACTTATTCAAATGTGCTAGCAATAAATCAATGATGCTAGCTGTAAGTAGCCAATAAAGTTGGCGCCGATTTTGAGATCTGCTTTAGGCGCCGGTGCTTAATCAGTGGGGCGCCGGAATATAATACGAGGCGCCGGCTACAGCTTAACAAAGGCGCCGGAATATAATAGGAGGCGCCGGAATTGGATACGAGGCGCCGGTTACGGCTTAACAAGGGCGCCGGACAATAATAGGAGGCGCCGGCAACAGTTTAAGGGCGCCGGAATATAATAAGAGGCGCCGGCAACAGTTTAAGGCGCCGGAATAGGATACGAGGCGCCGGCTACGGCTTAACAAGAGCGCCGGAATATAATCGGAGGCGCCGGCAACAGTTTAAAGGCGCCGGAATAGGATACGAGGCGCCGGCTACGGCTTAACAAGGGCGCCGGAATATAATCGGAGGCGCCGGCAACAGTTTAAAGGCGCCGGAATAGGATACGAGGCGCCGATTCTAAACTAACTAGGCGCCAGATCAAGCCCAGGTGGGGCGCCGAATTTTGGTGGCGCCGATATTTGAGTACATATTATATAATAGAGATAAATCAGACTAATATTACATTTTTAAAATTTAATATATTGATGCAGTTTTTGCTCTGTGGGAGTGATTCAATTCAAGCTTGAAACTGAAATTATAAAGACTATCAATATATTTGTTTTAATATTCTGTACTCTATCAAAAGGGTTATGACTAATATCTTACAACTAAACTCTAGTATTATTCTATTGGAGTTTCAAATCAGATCATAGTCAACTATTATTTCACAAGTTCTGTGATTAAACTGTGGAGCAACATACTCTACTTTTACTCTATTGGTGTGTACAAATGGCTCTAGCCTGGATTTCGGGCAAAGTTAGGTGACTTTCCTATTTAACTTTACTAGTATGACACCTTAATATACTTATTTTAACCTTCTATCCAGTACATTATGTACATACCTTTAACTGCCACAAAAAAGCCACTAGAGAATTAGGTATTTATGCCAGGAAGGATCCAACAAAACCATTAGTGAACAATCTTCCTGGTTGTGCTCAAACCGTGATAATCCTCTGAAAATGTGCTAATTGGTGGTATCGACAGAAAAGTATATAATCTTCCCGACAGGGATGTGCTCCTGCTTCAGCGAGTATATTGCAACTGACGTTGTTTTGGTGTGTTTCAGTGTCCGAATTTTCTGCTTTGTAATTTTTTAATTATATGATTACTAATATTTCTGAAGTATTTTTAATTTTATAATAGATTTTTTAAATATTTTGTTATATAAATTTTAGCAGCGTACATTTACAGATGATTGACCATGGACTCTTGGTGGGTCCTGAAACAATAGTTATTTATCGCATCGTATCATAGAAATTTTTTCCAATGATTTTAAGATGAAAAAGATTAAAGCTAGTTTTATCAGCCCCGATGGGTTGAATACCTGGGCTATCAAAACTGGTTTAAATTTAATGATTTTATTTTACTTTTCGTGGGAAATTGTCTGTAATACGATGCTATACATGATTTTCAGTATGTCTAAGGATAGGTTATAATCCAGCGGATATTAATCGGTTTCAAAGCCATCCTTGAAATATATTTGTTAGTAACAAGTTGAAAGGTTTCGTGAATATTTTCAGTTGAAAGATAATAGTTATTTCTTGCAACGTATTATAATCAGCGTTCCGCGGATATAAAACGTACAATTATAAGATTGAAACCAGTTTCTTTAGCCCGTGCTTTCGGCCTCTTGAGGCAAAAAATAGTTTTAATCTTATTTATCTTGTACTTTGTATATTCGTAGAAAACTAGATATAATACAACGCTAGACATAGTTTTTTTTCGCAAGGATGAGAACCGGTTCCAATCCACCGGATATTAATCGGTTTCGAATGAATACGAGAAAAAGGGTTATTTTTGCTGGTGAACAAAGAATTGTACACACACGGTATTCAATATCTTCAACATTAACAAAATATTTGATAGAATAGTTATTTCTCGCATCGTATTATAAACGGCTTTCCGCGGATATAGAATGTACAATTATAAGATAAAAAACTAGTTTTTATCTTATGATTGTACATTTCTATATTCGTAGAAAACTGGATATAATACGATGCTAGACATAGTTTTTTCGTATGGATGAGAACCGGTTCCTATCCACCGGATTCGAATGAATACGAGAATAGTTATTTCTCGCATCGTATTATAAACGGCTTTCCGCGGATATAGAATGTACAATTATGAGATTAAAACTAGTTTTAATCTTATGATTGTACATTTCTAGGAGTTTTTTCGTATGGATGAGAACCGGTTCCTATCCACCGGAATCGAATGAATACGAGAAAAAAAAAAAAAAATTTTCTTATTTTGGTTAGGCTAGCTGGTTTCCAAAAAAAGAAACTATTTTTCATCCTTTATGTCACATGCGACACATTTGACTAAAGTTTGTAGTCATATATAAACTGTTAATTTCACCTTTATTCGATACTATCTATTCAATTCAAACCATTAAAACGCAGAATACAAGAAGTTTGTCAAGGCTAGATATTGTACAGACTGACATTAATAACTTGCTGAGTAGCCTAACCGCTAAAAATTTCGGGAATAGTCCCTTTCGTGACATCGCACCTTAAGGGGCGATTTGTCGTATTTTTAAAATGGCTTTTTATAGGTTATTGTAGGTTAGGTTATATTGGGTTAGGTGATTGCCCCCCACAGGATTAGGTAATTGGCCCCGCAGGGTTAGAGCCCCCCGCAGGGGCTAGAAATAGGAGAAGACCTACTGTGAAAAATACGAAGAATTGCCCCTTAAGGTGCGATGTCACGAAAGGGACTATACCTAAAATTTCAAATATTAAGAAAAATTACTTTCTTTTCTAGGAATTATGAATATACCTAAAAATTCAAAACTTTCCATTCTCTTTTCATTTTAACTGGTTCCTTTGTTTTCAATTTAATGGCATAACAGCATGTTCTTGACCTGGAATAGCCTGCTATCAAGCTGTGATTTTACTAAGGGGATAATTGCAGAAATGGGATTTGTCTATTTTCACGCAAATTATCACATTATACAACTGTGCATGACTTGGACTATGCAAGGCTTTAAAGGACACTAAAAATCTTTCATTTATAAAAAATTGATATGTCTTTTTTTATATGATTACCTTTTTTATTCTGATATAGAAAAATGGTACTAGGCAGTTTACTGTTATATCTTTTTAAGTTTTAGCATACGGTTTTCATATTTTCCAATAGCTAATTTGCTTAATTTCCTAGGAAAAAATAACCTTTCTGATCGTTCATCCATTCATTATGGAAAAATCTACATATCTTTACAAGATTTAAAAATAAAATGTTAGAATATCCCTTTTAATTCAAACTTAGTTGCTCCCATGTCAAATCCTTGATTACTCTATGGCATGGCCTCACACACCACTATCTATCCAGCTATCCACTAGGTATCCTGTCTATCTATCTGTGTATGTGTGTAACCCCTATGAGAAAATATATCTTGGTTAATAACAAAGCGGCCTCGAGTATTAGAATAAGGTGTAAGATTGCAAAGTAATGGTAAAAAAGTTGCAACAAACACATTTACTATTTAGAAAACACATTTTAAAATGTGGAAATGTATCTATCCTTAAAAATTCAATAAATTTCAACGCCCAAGAGCCCAAAAGCCAAAGAGAACAAAAATGCCATTCTAGGAAAAGGAATTAAAAACAACTTTGTTCTTAAAAGACAATACCTAGTATTATTTTTAAAAATTATAGAGACAAATCTACAGCAATATAACTATTATAGTTTGTTCATAAAGGAATAAATTATTAAATAAGAAAGAAAGAATTATTGGAATTCTAGAAGTTAAATAGATTTTTAGTCTATTTTGTTAACATGAATTCAAGCTTGTTTAAATAATTTAAGCATGAATTTTAAAATTTTTTCTCAAAATAAGAAGTAAAAGTGAATAAATTGTTTACAAGATTTAAATCCATTAATTTGTCAAATACCTTTCATTTGTTAAAAAATATATGGAAATTAGTTTAATTAGTACAAATTAGTAAAAAGATATTGTGGTAATATTTGAAAATCTTATCTGTTAGCATAGGATATTATGATTATTACCATTTTATCTGGAAAAATACTTCTTTCTTTCATTTAAAAAGCTGCTATATGAGTCATATTATTCATTTTCTATACCTCTAACAGAAGCTGAGATATTAAAGTAAGAAGGGGGGCATTCATTGGGGTATAAAAAATACCAAAGGATGCACTACTGTTAATGGTTGACATTTAATATACCATATACTAGAAAAAATAAGTAACTAGATGAGTTTTGTGTTCGTTTTTCAATTAGATCTCAGAAACCTTTGGGACCATTGAAGTGATATATTTGTTACATTTATTATTGGACGGACTGATCAACAGATGAGCACCTCCTTTTTTTTTTCAATACACTAATGGCTGCGCCTTTTTTATATTCGAATGGGTAGAAAATAGCCTAAAATTATCCTAATACTTACATTTATAAATAAAATAATCAAAACAACCCGGAACCAATCAAGCCATCCCAAAATTGAGAACTTAACTATTCAAGTGGTTTAGGTTAACTAGGTCTTAACATAAAAAAATTTCTACTTTTTTTATAAAATGACTAATGTACTATATACTCAATCATTTATGAGATCTTACTGGACACACGTGCACATACTCAGCTACTATAGTTGATAGGCATAAATATAAATATTAAAAAGCTTACCAATCTTACACTATGCTCGTCCTTGTTACCACCTTAGCGTTGATAATTTGAGAAAATGAGATCAAAACTATTATGACACCCCCTGACAACCAAATTTTATCATCCAACAATTTTGCTCTATAAACAAAATTTATTTTTGAATGAATACTTTCAGAATTGCTGAACAAATTGATAATTTTTTACAATTTTACATTTAAAGATTTTTAAAAAGAAAATAAGTACTTAAGGTATGCAATGAAACTTTCCCGTAATCATTAGATATAAATCCTCTTAATTTTAGTCTGGGAATATTGATTTCTAGAATGATAAAGCAGGATATCATAAACGTAATATATAAGAACTAGCGGCTTCGCCCCTAGCCTCTAGGGGCTTTGCCCAAGTGGTGATAAAAAAAAATTATTGCGAGAGACCATAAAGGACCATGGAAACTCCTTCAAAAAAAAAAAAAAAAAAAAAAAAAAAAAATGGGGGGGGATTTTTTGGTTTTTGGGGGGGTTGGGGGTGTCCCACCCCCCGAGAAAATAGCTTAAAACCACCACAGGACCAATAGGTAGATACCCTGAAGAGTAGAATCCGATCGGTTCAGTGGTTACCGAGATCTTAAGGGACAGACAGACAGACGGACGGACAGACGGTCAGACGGACAGACGGACAGACAGACATCGTTCTACTTTGTATTATAGATACTGCATTTCCGCAATTTTCTGCAAATAAATTTGTTTACATCGATAAACTGACGACACTCTAAATGTTAATTTTAACTTTTTAACTGGATGTAAAATTACTTCTTCACACTCTAGCATTGTCAATTGGCAGGTGTTTGTGGATCTGAACCCAAAAATACTTGAGGTATTGTATATATCCCTAATAGTTGGCTAACAAAATGGAAATAAATTCATCCATCTTATTAATATAATGTCCTATGTCCGTTTGGTTGGTGTTTATTCAAAACAGCTGGATGCTTACATCAATTTAGTGACAGAAAAACTTTTTCAAAATCTATTTTTAGCCCATATAATATCCAAATTGATTAATATCAAATGATTATTATTACAATTGTACATGGTTTTTCCAGAGAAATGCATTTTAAAACTTAAATTTGGGCTTTGCAAATCTAAATATTTTGTTACATTGCATTGTATGACAATATCATCCTTCTGGTGTCTTCTAAGTAAATGAGCTTACAATGTTTCATTTATACTACGCTATTAAATCTATATCTAACCAATAAATGAATTCTATATTAGCAACAAAATTTTCTCTGTCATAATATCAACGTATTATATATCCATTATTCTAACCAAGTCTTAACTTGGTGTATTAAGTCAACCTATAATTTTTATTGTTTTGTTTCGACTCTACATGGTATTTGATAAAAGTGGCTTTAAGGGAAAAGACAATAAACGATAAATAGATTAATTCATAATTTTAATTTTGTTGCTGAATGTTCGAATCTCAGCTCAATACCAGGTTAGATACACAACATAGATAGTCAGAACATGAGAGATGCCTTGGCTCAACACAGCATAATCCATTACCATGCATTGTTAGTTCTTCAAGACAAAAATTTTACAATCAATGAGGTGGTTGACGAAGACCAAACTGCATAACTTTTGATTCCTGTGACGTCATAAAATGAGGAAGAAGAGAGGAGAAGTGGGAAAGAAAACCCCTAAAAAAGAGATGGAGAATATGACGTCAAAAGTGGTGCAAAAGTTTGAGCTTCATCAGTTGGTTGTATGAGGGACGTTTGGCCGAAATATCTTGCACTTCAAGATTTTGTTCAGAGATACAAAAAAATGAAATTTAATCCTAATATAAAAAGTAGTAAGCTTTTTTTGTTTGTAGCAAAGGATCTCGCTAACCGCTGAAACGATATGGTCCTCCTTTACAGTGAAGCTACTTATAGTTCTTGGGATGGTTTTAGGCTATTTTATTTCTATGTAAAGTCCGGTTAGATATGGTTTTAGGCTATTTTCCTTCCCTTCCATATTCCTTCGATATAGAGCCCCTAGATCTAGGGGCGCAACCGCTAGTTTTTAATAAATGACACAACTTGGTATGATAAATGGAACAAATATAGCCACAATATGTATAAATCATTAGTCTAGTTATCTATGAATAGAACATATACATTATAACAATACCAAATAATCTACTCAAATATTCAAGAAATAAAGAAATTAGATGTTGGTAAACACATTGAAAAATATGCGTTCTATATTTGTTTTAAATTTTGATAAAATTATATATTGTTAACCTTATTTGTCAAATGAAAAAGTAAAGAATAAATTAATTTTGTATTTTGATAAAAACATGACTTTTAAGATTGAATTCTGGTAACAAAGACAGTATGTCCCTACTAGCGTATTAACACCTAATTGACAATTATTAAGGTTTTAGACAGAATCTCCATAATGTAAGACAGAAGAAAATGTGAATATGCCACTACTCCTTTAATTGTATGTGTCTGTTTGATAGGTAGTGTGCGCCAGTCTTTACAGTTGTATGAATGGTTGTGAGTCAGTGTATGTTTCTGTTGTTCTGTCTGTCTATGTATGAGTATATAAACTGTTTTTAACCTATTTTTATATCATATATAAAAAATATACTATGACACCAGTAGAATCAGACTGCAGAGCCCAAATTTGAATTAAGCCCCCAATAAACTTTTTTGGGGGGAATTAAAAATTAATTTTTACTGTTGCTCCCGTCATTTTGACCAGAGCAAAAGGTCTTTTTACTCGGGGTTACATTGTGGTTTTTAGACCAATTTATATAATTCACTTTATATTGATACAATAAAAAAAACCTTACTATGTTCATTGGAAATATTTTTTTTTTCTAAAACAATTAATTTTATTGAAAAATCTAACATTGAAATAAAACATATAATTCTGAAGTCTTGTTTCATTTCAGTTCTTTACAATTCAAAAAAGAGTGTTTTCACAAAGTGACTTATTTCCAATGTAGTTAAATAGTTTTTATTTAATTAAAATGAAAAGAATGAAAACCATACACATAAAAGATACATACTTTTTAAAAATATTTTTAAAAATAAGTTTGAATATTCTTATATTTTATCATATTTGTATATGTGACAAAAATAAATTTGTTGTATTGCATAAATGTTTGTTGTCATCTTACACCATTTAACCCTTTACAGCCATTTTTATGTGTTTTAAATAAGTGATAGAAAACAAGCACAATAATGTTAATTCATTGATATATTGTAAGGAATTAAGTTTTTAATGAATTAATTTAGATGAAATCAAAAGGCCTTACTTTACTCTATACCAGAATACTATATTTATAAAGCAAAACACTCTAAAAGCTACGAATTTTACCCAAATAAAAAAAGACCTTTTGCTCTGATCAAAAAGGACCACAGCAACAGTAAAAATTAATTTTTAAATCCCCTCAAAAAAGTTTATTGGGGACTTAATTCAAATTTAGGCTCTGCAGTTTGATTCTACTGGTGTCATAGTATATTTTTGATATATGTTTTAAAAATAGGTTAAAAACAGTATAATGTATATTTCATAGGTTATGTATTATAGAGTAACTTCACTTCCATTTTTAAAAATCATAATAGATTCTCAATAATCAAATTACTTACCGTAAATGATTTACTTATCCCTGCATCCCAGAGTAAAATATTCAGATTTATTCATGATAATAGTAATAATACACCGATCAATCATATTATATTTGCAGCTTTTTGGATCTGTCCCTTATTAATTAGCGTTGTGTCATAGGATTAGACAAGTGGAGATTTATCATATAGAGAGACAAATAAGACCATAATACAATATCTAGAAATCAAAAATATTTCTACAGGGTGCCCTAAAAGGGAAAAAATAATTTATTTACAATATCTGAAAACACCAAAAATATTGCTACAGGGTGACGAGTAAAAAACTCAAATTTTGAGATTGTAATATCTAATGACAAGGTGTCAATTTGTCAAATTAACTTATTTTTTGCCCGAAATTTAAAAATAGTGTGCTTGGAAAGGGAAGAAATAAAAAGATTTAATTTTTAACTTATGCACCATTTAAAGAAAAAAAGATTTGATGTGGACTTTTTGAACACCTAGTAGATATATCAATATTTATCAGTTGGTTTCGATACGTCAGATGGATACATTGTAAAACCCAATTTTCAATATTACTATTTTTGGTATTTCTATTGATATGATTTTAATTATTATCAGCTTATAGCAGTAACGAAACTAATTCGGAAAAAAATCACAAAACCTCTACGTGGTTTTTAGCTGTCGTTGGGAGGCAACATATAGTAAAAATGACGACCTTTCTATTTGCCCCCCAAATATTATTTAAGAATTATTTAACTTGTTGGTAATACCTTATACCTGGCTTATTACAGATTTTTCAAAATACAGGGAGTTACAATGTCTATAGAGCTGCTTTACAACCAAAAGCCACAGAATACAAAAGTCCTGAATTAAAAAGTTTGAAACAGAAAGCCTGGGAACGAACTAGTGCAGTGCAAATACTTGTAACATTTTTCTTAAAGGAGATGATTCAAACAATTAGTATTCACGCATTTGGTTGCCAGATTGGGGTTGCCACGAAAAACTTGAAATTTTTGTATCAATGCTTCTTTAAAAGGTGGATTATAAATTAATGGATTTATATAGCAGTAAAAGTTGGTGTAACAAAGGAGAAACAAGGATGAAATCATCCATGAAAGTGAAGCTCAACATCAGTTGGTCAGACAAACGAAAATGTACAAATATATAGTAACAACGTAAAATGCAGAATATATCTATCCCAAAATTATATACAAACTTTTTGACATTTATGATTTTTTAGCTACGTTTTCGAATAAAAATGCAAAAAAAATCACCGTGCTAATTTTAAAATTAAAAGGACAATCTTAAAATACCAAAATAAACGATAACAGCTATCTGTTCCCTAAGTATATAAAGCTTCGTCATTAAAAGGTTGGTTAGGACAAATTCTTAATTAAGATAATTGAAAAACTGCCACATAATCTATTTGTGTGTATAATTAATGTTTAAAAACCTTTAGAGCAAAAAAAATTTTTTATTAAAGGATTAACCTGCAGTAAAAATTGAATGAACGAATAACCTTTACTAGCCTTATTCAGTCTTTTAAGTACAGGCTAAACCTTAATTTGACTTGGTCAAGCATCTTCTATATTTACATTTTTAATGCTAAACAGGGATAAATATCAAAATAAAAACTAAAGTTTATCTAAAAACAAAGATGACAACATCCATAAAAACAAAGCTCTAAAATTAGAAGGAGGGACAAACGACCAATAACTCTTGTAGAGTGTCAAAACTTAATAATCAAAAAACAATCTGTAAAAATAATCGAAAAAAAAATAAAATCAGCATGTTTTAAATGGACGTAAGGTCTTTCTGGTAACGATTATAGAGTTGCTCCGCTTCCCTTATTGTATGTAAATATTACAGGAATCAGCATGCGTTTGAAATCTGTAGGAAAATTCTAACAAGGTTAAATTAACGAAATTAACGGCCTCTAATTAAAGAAAAGCTTCGCTTTAAGAAAATCTAATAGCATTAGCAGCAGACCGTTTTTTGCAAGAATATCCAGCCCTGGCTTGTGTAAAATTTGGTTAGGTATGCCTTCATTTCCAACAGGGTTATAAAATAGGATGCGCTGTTGGGTGGTTCATGGGAGACAACTACAGAAATAGATAGATTAATAGATAGATATTTGAATAGATGGAAGAAAGAAGGATGAGCTGTTGGTTAGAAAGTTGATTTTAGTATAAAATATGGATAGATAGAATTTTTGTTTTCTCAGAAAAAGATAAATGCAGCAGGACACATTGGACTTTAAATCATACTGTTCTTCTGAGTTTTGCAAAACAATAAAGTCGCATTCTTTATTCGTTTGCCTAAAAACGTAGGGGACTATTGTTTGGGTGGTACAAACTATCAGCGTCCTTACTTTTCTACAAATTATATAGATCCACAGAAGGTTTATTTATTGTAATTATAGGTGTGCATCAATTTAACATCCATTGTCTTATTTCTTAAGATCTTTCGGTAAATGCCATTAGAATGAATTTAAAGACTCTTTAAATCGACTTAAAAGTTAAAGGCATGAAGTTCAATTTGTAAACAAAATAAAAGATTTTTCTCGTATTCATTCGAATCCGGTGGATAGGAACAGGTTCTCGTCCATACGAAAAAACTATGTCTAGCATCGTATTATATCCAGCTTTCTTCGAATATAAAAATGTACAATGATAAGATTAAAACCAGTTTTTTTAGCCCCGAGGTGCACCTCGGCACCTCGGGGCTAAAAAAACTGGTTTTATCTTATAATTGTACATTCTATATCCGCAGAAAGCGATACGATGCGAGAAATAACTATTCTTATCATCTTTAATAGAAATAAATTACAAAATTGAAATATCAAAAATTCAAATCAATGGTGTACTTAATATAAGAAGAAATTGAGATAAAACATTAACTTGATATTCATGAGAAAAAAAGTTTAATTATCAGCAAAGTTTTGTCCATTAAAAGTTTTCTGGAGTTGGTGTGCCTTCACTTCTGCACATGATCTGTGTTACATTATTGTGCTTCTAAATGGCAAAAAATGCAGGTATCTAGAGGGATAAGACAATAGCCTATAAAATAATCTACATCCCCAATTATAATACACAAATAAATTCTGTAAAATATAATAACTTGTTGAACCTTTTAATAAACCAACCAATAAAAGTCCCCAAAGTTGTTAAAAGCTAACGAATAAGAAAACGTTACTATAAGACTTTGGGGACTAGTATAATAAACAGCCCAATGTCCCCGTCTTCCCGCCATCTATCTTATGTGTTTTGTTTATGAAACTCTATACGTATATTACAATATGTGGAAATCAATGTACACCGTTAGAATGTTCTTCTATCTTCATCCTGGGGAGCAAGATATATTGGTTGGACAATATTATTTTCTGCCAAAGTAATTGGATATCAGTAGTATATTAATTTTTCCAATACAACTCAGAAATATAGGTGGAGGGGTTTATTTTGCCCCTTTCTCGAATCTCCTCCCTCCCCCCCAAAAAAAAAAAAATAATAATTTTGTAACTGCTCTGTTCTTTGTGACCACAATATTATTACCTTTTTTACGCACAAAAATATGCACCATCTTTTCCATGAAAACTTTGACCACTAGTCCAGCTGTGTGTGATTGTCAACAGCAAATTGACATTGCTAAGTTCTAAAGGTCAACAACTGTTACATTCTTTAAAAATGGCGCGAAAGAGAAGTTGATTTCTTCAGGGATGTAGGGGTCAATTAAACGAAAATGTTTTTGTCTCCCAAAGTTTTTAAAAAACAAATTAAGGTTTATTTTGCTACCTTTTAATCCTTATTTATAAAACTTATCTTAAAAATGCTGTAAATCTTTTTTTGCTAGGTATATTGTTTATTTTTAGTTTATTTGGAACTTTTAAAGCATAACTTCTTTTTCGACTGAACAATGTTTAGTTTGTGTAATAATGCCTAAATAATTTGTCTTTTTAAGATTCTATTTTATAGTTTTAAGGAGTAAAAATTTGAGGGGTTAATTATAACTAGGGGCGATTTATCCTAATATAGTTATAAACCTTCCCTGGATCAATAAGAAGCTTCACGTTAAAGGAGAACCATATCGCTTCAGCGGTTAATCGATATCCTTCGCTACAGACAAATAAGGAATTTATTACTTTATATAATAGGATGAAAAGAAAAAGTATCTTAACTTTTAAAGCGAGCTAAAACAAATACTAAACAAGATTTATTACCAAAATAAATCAAATTTAAACATATCCTCGAAAAAAAAGCCCAAAAAACAATATGAAAGAAATTATAAATTATATATATTTGAACTTTTTTAGCATCTTATATTTGATGTATACAGCTTAGGGTGTAATTTACTGTTTTTTACACAGCTTCTCAAATTATGTGAATTAAAGGTTATAAAACTAGGGGATTACTGATATGTACAACATTATACTTTACAAGAGTAAGTCAGAAACAAATATCTAACTATTGATAATTCTTTAGAACCCCAAAAAACACAGACCAAAACACTTTTTTTACTTGTTTAAGAAATTGTATTCTTAATTTTTTTCTAGGATTTTATCATGTCAAAACATTTTAAAGTAACTGTTTTCATATTTAGTCTTCTTTTGTAATTTTAAAAGAAAAGAGAATGGCCTAACACTACCTTCTTACAGCTAAAACTAATGCAACACGTCTAGTGTGTATTTAGATACTGCTATGGGTATAATAGCGTTGTATAGCTAATTGTACCAATGAGTAAAGTGTCCATGTAACAACTGAATTAAAGAGGTCAAGCTATAGTTTAAAGTAGAATAAATCATAAGCCTCTATACCACCTCTTTCCCTTCCTCCTTTTCTTTCTTAGTTTTCAATGGACCTTCTTCGAGTCATTTTTTCTTAAATTTGGATTTTTAAAAGTCTAATCATTTTCTATTTGAGTTTAACGAGTTTCTTTTCAAATTTTTCAAAAAAATTTATCGAACACATTAAGATAAATAAATTATATTTTATTTTAATAAAAAATCAAGATTGTCGAATAACCTTTTAATCTTGCCATAAAAAAAAACATTTGGTTATCCAATTTAGCTAAATACAGTTCGAATTCTAAACCATATAGAAATAAGTCTTTTTATTAGCTTTATATTATTATTATTATTATTATTAGATCTTCTTTGAGACTTTAAGAAAGGAAGAAATTAAATATGCTTTAAAAATAAAAAATAAAACTTGGAAAATTGTACTTAAACTTATGATTTTTCAACTACGAAATACTCCAATACTCCATATGAGGGGTTGACTTACTTAGTTTAGAGGTCCTAGAGGACAGACAAATATATATACAGGGTTTTGTCAGGGGGGGGGGGTGTAAACCTTGAGGTGGAGAAAAAAGGTTGTAGTAGTCCTTTCAATTTCAATATTTCGGGGGTGTTGACCCCCACCTACACCCCCCTTTGATACGCCTTTACATAAATCCCTCCTGTTTCATTTTTTTATTAGAGAGGAAAAATATCTGTACACAATTTCTCAACGGACCATAGCCTATAATAAATAAGTTAAATATGGTTTGATAAAAAATTGATTGAATACATACACTTCTTGGTATACAAATACCAGTACATGCACATTATAAAACAAGGGTAATTTTATGTACAGCCGCTTATAGTGTTATTTTTACAAGAATAATTATAATCATTGTTTTTTTTTTATGTCAGGAATATTAACTTTAATATCCTTTACGTTTGTTCACTTTTAAAACATTTATCTTTTTTGTTAAGAGGTTATCTATCTACAAGTGGAAGGCAAAATTAATTCATCTGACCAGAAAATACAAGTGTTTGAATTTACAGACGTACAAATAGGTTGGTGAATCAAAGAGTAGCCCAACTCCGACCAATAAAAAGCCTGTACTAGAAGCTAGCTGCCAACCGAATTCCAGAGGTCAAATGTTGTTCAAATATGATCGAAAATTGACCTACCTACCAGGGATGGAGACATGGATTTTAAACAAAATTTGGAAACTTTGATAAATAGAATTAAGGTTTGCCATGGATATTGGGTATTATGAGTAATATTCCTCGATACTATTTGGAGGTTATTTGTAAGGAATCAAGCAGCCATATTTTACAATACACAGTCAATGTCACAGGCGCTGGTAAGTCAACAATGTGTTAAACACAGCCAAAAAATCGGTAGCTGCAAAAATGGTATATACATACTTAATGCAGCTGCCTTGAATATTTTTTGTTTAAAAGTTGCGACAACCCTATAAATGTCAACTCCCTAGCTTTCGGATAAATCGTTTACTTTTTGAAATAGTAAATCAATATTTTTTGGGATTATTTATCCCAATTTGTATATGTTTTAGTATCTGGAAGGTAGTCTCTATAATTATTAACGCATCTCCAAAAAGTTTTTTGTTTATAAAAAGATAATGATACGAGCACGAATATACAAGGCGCCAAAGTAGAAGATTGCTTAGGATTGATTCAATGTATGTATAGAATTTACATACATGCATATAAAAGATTTTTGTGCGTAGCCACCATATTATTAGGGTAGGTTTGTCTATTCGTCTGTGAATATTGAATATTGATATACTACTAAATAAAGTACTTTTTAGGGAGGCTTTATATATTTTCTTTCTCAGCCCCCTTATAGGTTAGGGGCGAAGCAAAAATTACGCATGTACCTTATTTGATTTTTTAAAATTAAAATAGATAACTTTAAAGTGCTTTAAAGACATAGTTTTGTTCTAATATTTAGTTACTAAATGGTATTAATTTGCATAAGACCTCGGCAGTCCAGAGTTCTTAGTCTAGCTTAGCCACGGCTCGGATTAGTTGCAGCTGTCCACAACAAATCAGAGAACAGTTGCGGTTACGGCGATTTAATTTTTGGTTACGATGCAGCTGTGGATTTTAACTGATTGCCGACTGCAGATTTCTAATTTTTACGGGTGACTGTGTATACGTCTCAAAATTTTTAAGCTTTAACTTTACTGAATAAATACGATTACTTTTAATTCTTAACTGTAATTTTGTAAAGTGTTTCATTAAAACTCCAAAAGATTTTTAAAATTTTCTTGTTTAGAAAATGTCAAAGAACAAAGTTTTAATTTTAAATCATAAACAAATAGTGTTATAACACGTAGTTTTTCCTTCTTTGTACAACATCCTTAATTGTGTATAGCAAGTCTAATCTAAGCTGTAACCAACAACTGATTTGATTTGAAGGAAAATATATTTCGCTTATATTTTAGCCGCTTTTATGAGGTTTTTGGTTTTAGACAATTATGTCATAAATTGTCGCAGCAAATAGAAATGAGGAGTATTAAATATTGCATCGTAATATAGACAGCTTTCCGCAGATATTAAAATTTAAAATGAAAAGTCTAAACCAAGCTTTGTTAGCCCCGAGGGGCTATCAAAACTAGTATTAATATTATAATTTTTATTTTATTACTGTATGTATTACGGTGCTATACATGATTTTCGAGTATGGCTGAGAACCGGTTCTAATTCTGCGGATATTAATCGGCTTCTAAGCCAAACTGGAAAACAATTATTTTTATTTACCTGTTTGCATAGATTTTTCACTTGGTTTTTATGTGTGTTTTTTTCGTACAGTCGTTGTATGTAAATTTGAAAACAATGTAAACTTGTTGTTTGATTTTATGTTTAAAGTTTTACTTAAAGTCTGTAAGGAAGAAAACATAAAATTCTTTTGATCTTTCGTTGGTTCTAAAAGTGGTATGATCACCCCATTAGCACTGTATCGTCTTGAGCTGTCTAGGATACTTATTTTCCTGTTATTCAAATATTTTGTCAAAACGATAGAAAGCATTCTTTGTCTATTCTATTATGTGGTTAGGCACAAGTGAATACGACAAGGACAATTATCTACAGCGGTGGTTCATTAACACCTTCATAATAAAGTAAATAGTGTGTCTGTCTGTACCGACGGAACTCGATAACCGCTGAAACGTTATGGTTCTCCTTTATAATTTAATTTCTCATAGGTCCTGAGATGGGAGGAAATGAGAAATCGCCCCTAAAAAAATACCAAAAAAATATTCAAAGCTGCCACTAGAGACCGCCACTGTATGACTTCCTTCGTAAAAGGGTGCCAAAATATTTTCTTCTAAAAACTAAAATTGAAAGTGAGGGGGTCAACTCCTCCGCCTCCACCTGAAGGGCTCCAGAGGCATCTAGGAACGTTGCCACTAGTGAATAAAAATATAAATATATTTCCAAGAATCATACATTTAAATTCATTTAATTATCCTTTGCGCCAACGTAAAGTAGTGAAGCATTGACACAACCTAAAAGTAAAAAAACTTTGCTGATAAATTTACTTATTATCAACATACTTTTCTTTTTTTAAAAAGCTTTCTACTGAAAAAAAATATTTAAGAGAAGATGCGCAGTCTAAAAGAATGGTTTACCACACACAAGTGTAATTTAAATAAAAAGCAACATACATGTACTTTTTTTATTTACATACATACATAAATGCGTACGAAAATAAGAATTTTAATTTAAGATTTCTAAAAAAAATTAGCTAAAAACTAATTTATGCTTAAACCAACTTTTAAAAATGGTATTCTTTCATGTAAGGTTCATATTTTCATCCTAAAATATTTACCTCTAGCACGCCCTTGAATTGGTTGCCTCCTCTCTAAAAGTAATAGCGGATGATCACAGGGGAGTAATGCAGGGAGGAAGGAAACATTGGGCTGTTTATAACACTAGTCCCAACAGTCATATAATAACGTTTACTTATTCGTTGGGGACTTTTATTGATTTTTGATTGATTGGTTCATTTAATTGAGAGTCCAAACGTTTAATTGTAATCTACTAAAGGGTAATTTTGTGTATAATCATTGGGATTAAACTTCAATTTATCAGCCATTTTCCTATCCCTTTAGATCCCTGACACAAAGCTCATCATAAAAAGAACAGAGCCCAACTAAGAAAAAAAAAGTATGACTGTGGCTAAAAAAATGCAGTTGAATTAATAGAATCCATTGAAACCAAACTTTTAAAATCCTTAGATTGTTTTCTATTTTAATCATATTTTGACACATTTTACCACTAAGTTATGCAGACTTTATGGAATCATATGATTGCATCGTATTATAGACAGCTTTCCACGACGGATATTGAAATTAAAAAATATGGGATGTAAAAATGTAATATAGCTCATATTTATATAGAAAAGGCGTTATTCTAATAACATTATACTTACATTCTTATGTTGACATAACAAGAGCTCAAAAGATTGACTGGTTCCTTTCATGTATATTATCTTTTTACTGGCACTTTGTATGTATGCAAAGCTTCTAATTCCATTGAAATTTGAACTCAATTCAAAGGAACTTTCAATTTGGAATAAAGTTAAATTCTTTTGTTCTGATACAAGGGGAAAGAGAGGGGGAGAGGATGATATTATTTGATTTGATAAGCATAGCACAAATTCAAACATTTTTTTTTTGAAATTTGTTGTTTTTTAAGTTGGCACTAACAATACATTTAGATGAAACATTTTATTTTAAAGGTATATTAATGATCAGTAAAGATTATAGAATGAGGAAATGACGAAAATAAAATGTAAAAATACAACATATTAACATATGAAATTAATTAATTGGCACTTATTTTTTATTGTTAAAATGTTGGCTTCTAAATGAAGAATATATTTGTTTCTTATTTATTGTCATTTATTATTCATATTTCTATAAACTAAGGTAGAGATCCAAAAGAGCAGTGCTGGTAAGCTTTATATTGTAGAATGCACTTTGATACTTTTATTTTAGTATTCTAATTCTTTAATTCTGGGGATACTAAACAAATGTTTCTATTACTAACCACAGAATATGCCAGTATGGCTAAAAAACGATTAATATCCGCTTGATTAAAAGAGGTTCTTAATCTTAGCCATACCGAAAAATTATGTATCATATCGTATCATAGACAATTCATTACGAATGATAAAATAAAATCATAAAATTAGCACCAGTTTTATTTGCCAGGGCTTGTGACTCTTAAGGCCAATAAAACTGGAATTAATCGTATTTTTTTAATTTCACTATCTTCGGAAAGTCCTCTATAATACGGTGCGATAAATAACTATAGTGTGTGAAACTAGTTATTTGATGACAATACCTTTTTCATATAACTTCTTATAAAAATAAAAAAATGATATATCCATTTCCAAGAACTTTTATATCTTAAGGACAAGACAATAGACAAAACTATTTCTATATTTACTGCTCTGTTTAAAAAAATACTATTGGAGCTGCGCTTATTATGGAAATAATTTTCCTTGTTCTTTTATGGTAACTTAATAAAACATACTTTTCTTTGAATTAACTCACTATATACAAATAAAATTCAGCCATATCAAACATTGATAATATATTTAAAAATCATAATTCCCGCAACTAAACCTAATACAATCTGAATTCTAAAAAGTTGTGTATAAAACTGACCATTATGATAAGCAATTTTTATAAATAAAATTCTTTTTATCTTTTACTAACCGGACATTAGGGTTATAAGATCTTGACCTCGTATGAAAGGTTCTAAACACGAAGAATTTGTTCTATAAAGCTTACAATACTAATATTCCTTTATGACTATGAAGGATTAAACAAGAATGATAACGGTAAACTTTCAACTAAAATAAACTTTGGAATTTTAGGTGGTACGTGCGTGCAGGTGATTTTGTTAGAGGTTGCTCCAAGCACACTGTTACCCTTCACATCACTCTCATTTTATGAAACTTTCTAAACTACATGATTTATATTTGATTAGAATCTTAAATAATTGAAACATTTACTTTACATTATAGTTGCATTAAGAGTATAATATTATAACTCCAAGCTTTTCTTTTTTGCAATGAAAGTTAACATCCTTGTTTATTTGTGTTTATTCAAAGTATAAAAATGATTTAAGTATATCTCATGTATGACTTGATATGAAAATATTACCACACACAAACAAGCACAACTATCACCATTTTAAGTAAAAGCTTTATAAGCGCGAAAGTTTAAATTTTCAGAAGCAACGACGTAAAAGATTTTTTGAGGAGGTACAAAAACTTAATAGAGGAGAGTGCATGGAGAAACAGCGTAAAGTGTCCAATAAAAAATGACGTCATACAAAACAAATGACCAATGATAGAACAGTATTGATTGTAATTGACCAATGGTAAATTGTATACTGACCTATCATTGGTCATTTGTATTGTATGATGTCATTTTTTATTGGACACTATACGCTGTTTCGTTAATGGATCCAGAATATACGTGAATATTATGACTGGGAAAAATTTTCGTCCAAAGTAAAATTTACATTAAAGAGGGGGGAGGGGGGGGGGCGGGGAGGGTACAAACTTACATTTGTGGTGTGAATTGTCCAAAAACTCAACATAAATATCACTGAAGCAATTCTTCATACTACATAGAAAAAAGTAGACCAGGAAAAAAGTAAATTATGCAGTAGCCACGTCACTTCACAAAAAAAATACATGCACATACTTAATATAATATAGATCAAGCTGAATATCACTGATGTAGGTCTTTACCACCAGGGAAGAAAGGCATATTAATTTTTCATTATTTATCTTTCTCAAGACAAACAAATTCATTGAACAACGGAAAATTTAATCTTAATAAAAATTTTGGGAAGCAGAAGACAAACATTTGAGAAGCAATATTTATAAGTTCTTTGATACCATAAAATATTTGGATCAAAATCCCTCTTAATTCCTGATTTTGAACATCTTAATGAGATATAAAAGTTTTTATTTTGAATTCTATATGTATTTTTGCAGTTAGAAGGTTGAAAAAAGTGTCTTTTCTAATATAAAATAAAAACAGTTTTCAAATCAGTTTTCAAAACTCGTTTCTCTTTTTATTGCACAAAACATGTAAATAATTAATTTTAGTTTAAGTACTACTGTTAACAATTAGGAATTGTATGGTTGGATAAATCATTTAGGTTTTTGATGATTGTAATGTGTTAAAGAAACAAGAAATTCTTTTGTTTAATTTTAGGCCTTCGATTTTAAAGGGAAAAAAGGGCTGTAGATCAATATAACAATTACTGTCCCCCTTTTTTTCTTTTGTTTTAGTACAGAGAAAATAGTGATCTTGGACATATTTGAAGAGATGTTTTATATTGCATCCTCCCAACTTTGTTATATGTATGAATTGTATTTGTGTGGCAAAGGGTCAATGATTTCATTTACTTCACTTCACAGTGGCTTAAATCAAAGCTTTTTGGACAAAAATGAAGCATGCAAAAAACACATCTATAATCCTATTTTTTTATAAATATAACAGGATGTGTGTGTGCCTATTGTTAAGGATCACGCTTACAGTTGAACTGATATGGTGCTTCCCAATAAGGAAGCTGTTAGGAGTCCAGAAATGATATCATTTTTTACTTTTTTCTTTTTAAAGGGTTGGTCAAATTCACCAACCCCTCCCTCCCCCTAGCCATTCCCTTAAGTGCCTTTTCAAGCCTATATTGACATAGCCACTGACCTTATTATTTAAGTTGTTTTTTTTGGTTGTCCTTTAAATCTCGCTAACCAATCAACTGATTGAGTTCTACATTTTAGAGAAGCTTCGCACCAGTTAAAGGGTGATTTTATGCTAGCTTATTGTTAAATTTAAGATGGTTTGAAGCTATTTTACTGTCCTTCTTCCGCGAGATTAAATTGCTTGTATAGAATACAAACATAGAACAGATGAAATATATATGTAATTACTTTTACTTTTGTCCCTTTTAGAGCACGGTAGCATTTGTTATGAGCCCACAAATAGAGCTTTAATAACTTTTATTTTTTGTAAACCTTGATCTCTCTATTAGAATATTTTTTCATTGGGAGGTTTTAATAAAAAGAAAACTTATTATTATCTTTCTAATATACTTAGAAATATAGAAATACATTTAGAGCCCCAAAAAATATTTAGAAATCATATTTGATAGATAGATAAATGAAAATGAACCTATACTATGTATGATTCGTAACCAGATAAAAGAAAGGAGACAATTATTTACAAATTGTAATTAGTCTAAAATATATCTCTATCAGAACTAAGCGGCCATTTTCTAAAACAAGTTCTAGTTGCTGATAAAAGATTTATAATAGCAGCTAAATTTGCGGCTTATTTTTTTTCCAACTGCAGCACCTACAGCATCAACGTTTATAGCTTGGATGCTGTGAGTATTGGTGCAAAAAATATGACGTAACAAAAAAAATTAGCCAATGAGAGGCCGTTATTGACCAATGGTAAAATTTATAGTGGCCTCTCATTGGCTAATTTTTTTTGTTACGTCATATTTTTTGCACCAATACTCACAGCATCATAGCTTGTCAAAAGTATGGAGCCCGGATTTAGATTTAAAAGCAGCTTATTTTGACCTCGGTGGTAGAATCTAATTTCTGACCAATTCAATTTCAATACGAGCTTGAAAAAATTAAGCAAAATATGTTAAATGATCCCTTTCCCTGTGGAATAGTAACCATAACCAAATGATAACTAAATGGTTTTATTGTGCCATCTGTTTATAGGAATAAGGGGTAGGGAATAATATTCAGAAAGTAACAAGGATGAAAACATCTTAAAGTAGCATAGAATATATAAAACAAAGAAAAATCAATGGACAAATTTAATTTACGTTGTAATCGAGACTCTTCACAATAAAATCTAATAATAGTTATTTCTCGCATCGTATTATAATCGGCTTTCCGCGGATATAGAATGTACAATTATAAGATTAAAACCAGTTTTTTTAGCCCCGAGGTGCCGAAGGCACTGGCTAAAAAAACTGGTTTTAATCTTATGATTGTGCATTTTTATATTCGTAGAAAGGTGGATATAATACGATGCTGGACATAGTTTTTTCGTATGGATGAGAACCGGTTCCTATCCACCGGATTCGAATGAATACGAGAAAATAATTTACCAGGCAATATAAAGAATGTTCCCTAAGGCGAATCTCTACAAAAAAAATCAGATGTCTATATTTTACAGCAACCTAATAAATCAATATTTATTCTAAAAATTTATTTTCAACTTTTAGCCTACCTTAGTTGGCAGCTCATTTACATTCTTTATAAGAACGTTTGTACCTGTTTCTTATCAGAAAAGATTTTAAGATAAAATGACAAAATTTACATCATAAATAACCTTAGCAAATTATAAGCATAAATCACAATACTTATGGTATTCTTTTTTCTTATCATAGCTCATAGCTGATCTACACATATTGCAAGATCTCACAAACCACTAGAGTTATTTTGTTCTTCTTTTCATGGAAGATTTAAGGTTTATTTTTAAAAGATTTTGTCTGTCTTTTTGATGAGGGTTTGTCAATCTATTTAAAAGAAATATGTGAATTTGTGTGGAAAAGATACTTACCCCCCTCCTCCGCAATGATTACTATCCTATAATATGAAGTAGTAATGGTTTTGTTTAAAGCTGAAGTTCTCAAAAACTACAGAACCGATTGGTTTCTCCATTTAAGATAATGGTTTTAGTCAATTTTATTTTCAGATTAAAGGTATTCGTCAACCTTTGACTACAAGTATTCTTACAAAATATATTTGATAACTCTTGATATAAATATTCCCTTCTATGAATATAGCCAACCTTTTTTGTTGTCCATAAATTTATATATTCCGTATTTTAGTATTTTGTGGACATTAATGCGTCTCCAGAGTAATATTTTATACAATTTTTCATATACAGATATCTTTGTTTATTTACTGTAAAACCATTTATACAGGAAAATATATATTGAACTTTCATATTGTTACATATTTTAAAAGTTTTAGTTAGATATTTTTAGGGAAGAGCAAGTTTTAAAGTCCTACTTTATGACAGAGGTAACCAAATGTAAAATATTTTTAATTCATTTGGATAATAATTGTTTGATTGAGCAATTCTAGATTTATTTGGTTTTCTAGACTATTAAGCTGTATGTTTAAAACTTAATTCATGGACGATCCCTTTATCCTGTGTAAGCCTCCAAAAAATTCTCAAACGAAAGTATAAAAATCAAATATTTTAAAGTGGATAATATTTTTTTTTATTATTTTCAACTAAAAACTGTTGAAAATACTGTTGAAAATGGTTGAACTTTTCGGCAAATATTTTTAAAATTAATTGTGGCTGAAACTTTCGTAACGGATTAGCACAAATCTATACGGCTGAGGCCGGTTTTTTACTTGTGTTGCGATATTCCAATATGTTTTGCGACTGCAATTTTTCAAAATGACTCGTCCATTCTAAGTCAGTCACTTGCAGAAAAGGAAAGGCTAAAAGAGTATTCAGCTGATTATTTCTTTAATTATCCTACTAAATGTTTGTCCCTGCACTGTCTGTGTGAATGTTGGAAAAGTAAACTAATTGTTTAAAGTTGAACGATGACATTCCAATTATTTCCTGTGCCTGTCAAATTCCCATACATAGAGATAGTTGCGACGCTGCTATGCACAGACACGCCCTCTTTTACCCACGCTAACAAGAACAAACATATCCTTTATTTGGGGAGCAATTATTCATATGTCTGTAAAAGTAAAAATGCACATTTTTCTTTAAACAATATTGCTATTGATTTTTTTCTGTATTTTAAAAGTAGGAGCAAAATTAATATTTTTTGAGGATTGGAAAGGTTAAGTTAAGTTTGATTCCAGAAATTCCCATATGAGCTTCATTGTTTGGGTAAATATGACAAATTTCCTACTTTTTATTATCAAACATTCTATTTTAGAGATTCAAGATACATAGAACCTGATGGATTTAAAGAATTGCATATCAATTTTAAAAATATATAAATAATGCACTTCTTATATTTCAACTTGTTACAGCAGCCCATAAGCTTACCCACGTCTTTATTGCCCATACAATACTACTAAAATATCCGAACCATATGTTTAGGGGCTTATGGCAAAAAACTTATAGATGTATATCTAAATTCTAAATGCTGTCGTTGGTAAAGAGTAGGTTTTTTATTGAGACATCCCTGGCGAAACCTAAAATAAAACTAACGAAGTTCTCATTTTAAATCTTTACAATTTTTCATTTGTATTTTATTAGTATGAACGCAATTATTGAATTGCTGTATTGGATGACAACTAAATATTTATTTACCTTGTGAATTAACTCTCAGAGAAATGTTAACCTGATGGCATTGACCGCTCACCCTTTAGCTAACCCCTGTGCCTCTAACCTTCTCTATTCGCGTAACCCCCCTCTCAATTTTCTCTGAGAGGTTTAACCTGATGGCAATGACCACTCACCCATGACCTGACCCTCAGCCCTTCTCCCTTACTTATTGCTCTCTCACTTTACATTCAAATGGTGACCCTTAACCCTTCTTTTCCTTAGTCTTCCCTCCCCTTCTTTACTATGCTGTTTCCAACTCTTTCCCCCTTTTCTTTCCAAACCCATCCCATTCCTTAACCCATTTATTCCCCATTTAACTTTAGTATATTTATCTATAAATTTAGTCATTATGGAATCTTTCTTTCAACCCTTATATGAAAAATTCTGTAACTTTGGAGTATCTTTATCGCATAGTATTACATACAGCTTTCCGCGGATAATGAAGGCCCAGGCTAACAAAACTGGTAATAATTTAATGCTTTTTATCTTTCAGTATGATAACTGGTTCTAAACCAGCGGCATGGATCGGTTTTAAAACCATACTGGAATAATTGTTTCATCATTTTGTTACTCTGTAATGTTTGTCTCTTACTTTTCCAATTCGTCAAATTTTCTTTCTGGATCATCCGTGTTTTACATAATCTTTGGCTCTGTCCTTGAAAGATTGCAATCTTGAGATAATTCATAACACATTGTTTATAGAAATCTTTATCTTTGTATCGAGTTACATTTAGTAAGCAAATTAATACTTTTAGTCATTATTACATTTATACTCACCAATAGACATATTAAGGTTCACGTCTGATTAGTTAGGATACAGAACATGGATTTCGGCTCACATGAAGGAGGCTAACCTCGAGGACAGCCTCTTCTCCCTACGCCACTTAAGGTTGATGTTCTTCAAACTTCAAATTCAGAAGATATTTGTGGAAGGGGTTTTAGATGTAGAAAGGGACATAATTTTTTAAATAAATTTAATTTTTTTTATATAATAATCCAATTTCCAGTATGACTTCCAAACCGACTAATATCAGCTAAATTAGAAATAGTTCTCAGGCATACAAAAAAAAATCATGTATAGCATCGGGTTAAATAGAATTTCTTAATTGAGGTTAGCTCTTTTCACATTAAGACATTTGAAATTGGCTTTTTTTACAGTACAATTTATAGATTAGCCTCATTTATGTGAGTCAGATTTTTGTATAAAGCCAAAGATCTCTCAAATGGCGGGTTGTCTTTTCAGTAAAAAGTTTTGTACATTTCTTCGGAAGGTTATAAACTATTTTAATCTAACAAAATAAATCCCCTAGAATCTAGGGTTACAGTCACTAGTAAATTCTATAATAGGTCTATTGTATCCAAAGTAAAGTAGGAAGGGAATATTAGTAGCCTGTTGGGTCAACTCAAATATGTAACAATTGTAAGAAAAGGGTGGAGGGTAAAGTATTATATTTCAACTTTAAATATATAGCTGTTTAACAATTATTTTCATTGTTTAATATCATTTCATATCTTATAAAGCAAGTGATTTTAAGACACATCTCAATAGTCTTACAGTCTACAGAATCCATTAAACAAGAAGATTTGTTAAGTAATATAAAAGTTATTTGTCGCATAGTATTATTGATATCATTTCGTGGATATTAAGATTAAAATTTTACATTTAAAACCAGTTTTATTTTAATATTCGAAGCTATAAGATGCAATGCATTTTTTTTTCAGTATTTGGCTGAGAACCGGTTCTAATTCAGTGGATATTAATCGGTTTCAAAGCTGGAAAAAATAATGTTTCTACTGGTCAAGCTTGAAAAGGTTTAGTGATTTTTTATTGACAAAAAAAATATAATAAAAATCTGGGAAAACTAAAAGTTTTTAAAAAGTTTTGCAACTAATTGTAGGTTGAGTGGCCCTGCCTGTCAAAAGTCACAGCACTTAATGTAACCTCGCTGAAATGAATTCATTTTATGTAAACTACTTTATAAGACAGGGAATTAGTTTCTTGGAAATAGATATAACACCAGTGTTAGAGAACCTAGTATCAGTAACCTTCTATAAATAATTATAATATCCTAAAGAACCATTAACCCCGTGGACCCTTTGTTTAATATCACTTTGTCTAACCTAATCTGATGAATTTTTGAGACCTGTAATCCTTACATATAAGTTACCCTGTTGGGAATCCTTTGGTCGATTTTAACTCACCTAATATAAGTTAACGCTAAGTAATTCATCATGATATTTTTCTTTTTTAATCTAATGTAGGTTAATTTAAAGTCATTTTAGGACCTCCCTTCACATAAATATATTCCATATGGTAAGATAATCTTTACAGCAAATCTGAAGTTTGTAATCTTTACGTTCTAAAAAGATTTGAGAAGATCTGGCAGTGTGTATGGTCCGGGGGCCAGCTTTAGTAGCAATATGGCAAAGACCAGTCTATTAATATCATTTCATGAAAGGAAAAAAGATTAAAGATTAAAAATACAATTGCTAGCCATGTAAATTTTAATTGAAGACAAACTTGTAATACTTATTGAATCTGATTAGGATAACCCTGAAAAAAAGCAAGATTCTATGAGAAGTTGCCATACGTTTTGTTAAGGTTTTTGTAAAGGTTTAAAAGATAAAATAATGAAGTTTTTGGGCACTTAACTTTATGTTTTATAATCATGACATTATATCTGTTATATATTTACTAATAGACCAGGCTTTTATTATTGTTTAGTGCATTAAAATTGTCCAAGTTTTCAAGTTACAATGAAAACTCATTTAATCTACTACATAAAGGTTCTATTCAAAATATCCCTTTGAAAATAATATGGGCTAACTATAAACCCCCCCCTTCAAACCCTTCAAAATATATTTAGCAGTGTAACTTTAAGATTTGCCTGTACATTTTTGTATTAAAATATCTTGGGGAGGTTTTATGCTATTTTCTTGAGCTCCTCCGCCCTCGCCTAGAGGCTAGGGACGAAGCTTATGGTGTTCTAAAAGTAGAGGAGGTACATAACACGTTTTGTAGATACTGTAATTTTATTCTAGTAGATTATTACTTAACTGGAAAGGAGGAGTCGCAACTCTCTGGATGGCAGTGTCCTAACAATCCTGCAATATATTACTCATATCAAAGCTGGCACAATCTTATTTTAACCTTTCTACATCTTTACAATTATTGTTTTCAACCAATTTAATTTCAGTAACATAAATCCTGTTTTCTATTATATACCAAAAAATTTAGCAGCTACCTGTGAGCTGCCAAATAGCCGCCAATTTATAATTGATTGGCTAGCTGCTTAATTGCTAGTACTGAGGGGTAAGATTAACATATAAAAATATAAATGTAAATAATTTGCAAATATTAAATAGGTAAATTTTAGGATTAACCGCACACCCAGGCAAAGGGAAGGTGCAGACAAAGGGGGCAGGGAAGTTTTTAATAGTTTGCACAGGGAAATTAAGGTTAAAAGCTTTATGTAAACTTTGCCTGCCTGGGAATATCTTTAAAAATGTTTCAAATTTATGGAAAACTTTCCATAGACAGGTAAAAAGATTATAAAAATCTTTTTTGACAAATATCAAATTTTCTCTATTGTGACACGTTGTCTGATAAATACTGTATTTACTGCTTTTATGTCAAATGAATGTTTTATTTTTAAAAATAGCCAATATATCTTTCAACTTACCTGGGGTTATTCGCTGGATTAAACTGGCTGGGCTACCCAGTACCCATTATGACCTAACCTAATCTGACCAAAAGTAATCAATAATACAAAGTAGTACGATGTCTGTCTGTCTGTCTGTCCGTCCGTCCGTCTGAAGCTTAAGATCTCGGTAACCACTGAACCGATCGGATTCTACTCTTGAGGGTATATACCTATTGGTCCTGTGGTGGTTTTAAGCTATTTTCTTGGGGGGTGGGACACCCCTAACCCCCCAAAAAACAAAAAAAATCCCCCCCTTATTTTTTATTTTGCTCTGCTACAGGCTGCCCTTTATTATTTTTTATTCCAGCATTTATTTTGAATGAAAGAATAACAACATTCTCTCACTAAAAACAATAAATATTAATTTTTTTATCACCGCTTGGGGCAAAGCCCCTAGAGGCTAGGGGCGAAGCCGCTAGTAAACATAAAAAGGAAAAAAACTCCCCCCCCCACTTTCTTTATTTTCATTAATACAAACCAGCGGGTTTTGACCTCTACAATCCGGTTATCCTTGTCCATGAAAAAATTTTCAATGTTTTAAAGCATTGGCTTTTTGATTTGAAAATAATTGTATGCAAAGGAAAGGGCGTATTTGTTAGTCTATATGAAAGTGTTAATATGTGAATGTGTGTGTGTGTGATATTAATGTTTTCATTTTTGCACTGATAAAGTATTCATTAAAAATTCTTTTTTATATACAACCTAGGTGTGTTTTTCCAAAGTTCTGATAATATTGTACATAAAAAGATTAATTTCACATTTTAAGTGGTGATTCCAAGGACGGTAATCGTATCATATATACATAATAACATATTTACTTCAAGCATAAAATACCATACAGGTATTTTTAAGATTCAAATTCTAAACATTTTTTGACAATAATATTATGTTAGAAGGCGACATAGTAATAAAAGTAATACTAACTAAATTCTGATTATAACCATACGGTCATATCCTTGTTATATAAAGCAACTACGTTACTAACTATTTTTACCATCCCTTTACCCTTTATGTTTTAGGAAAAGCAGGGATCTATGGGATAAGACAATGGCCGATAAATTGATGTACATCCCAATGACGATATACCTTCTGTAGATCATAATTAGTGGTTAAAACGTTAGAACACTCAACTTAATGAACCAACTAATTTAAATTTAATAAAAGTGTCCAACATTGTTAAGCTAACAAATAAGAAAACGTTATAATAAAACTTTTGAGATTAGTGTAATAAGTAGTCCATTGTCCCCCTCGTCCCTGAGGAAAAAGGGAGGAAATGCGCATAATAGGGAGACACATACACGCACAGTGATATTGGTCAATTAAAAGGATAAAGGAGGGGGGTGGGGTTCAAAGAATATTTCCTAAATATGAATAAAAAGAAATTGTTGGGAGAATGATGGGGGGGTGGATAAGGTCAAAAGGTTACCAACTGTATTTCTCAATATATGGAGCAATGCATTGCATATGTACAGTGAAAGTAAGATTTGGCGATTTTAATGGAATCGCGTAATAGTATATTTGCCGAAATTCAGACTTATGGTCATGTTATCACTAGCGGTTGCGTCACTAGGGTCTGGGGGAGAAAATTCACAAAAACTTAACAACTAATTTTTATGATCAAGAAAACTGATTCTTAGGACAACAAAGTACAATGTTATCAGAAAAGTATCTCTATAATCAAATCCTAAAAATGTAAGTATGTCCTTAAACAGTATCCTTTATTTACGCAATATTGTAACAAATTTATGTTAGAATTTGTTTCGACTTATAGCATGCAATTTTTGAATGCAAGTTTGCAAAATATTTTGCTCACTGTATGGCCACATTTTTGGATAAAATATATAATAATGAATGTCCTGAATTTATCTTTCTAAAAGAAAATTTTTATTTATTTAATATTTATTATGAATGTTTTAAAGGGGATGACTTCACACAAATAACTTTACTTATACTGATAGCAAAAGATAGGGCTTTAAAAGCAAGCAAGGAAGAATGTATTATAAGATGGAATGAGGATAACTTTTTCTCACAAACTTTACTGTTAGCACAATTTACCATAAAACTACTTAATTCCATCGGATTAAATTACAGTTTAGTAACTAATTTTATAGATTTTGTTTTAGGATATAAGGACAATACAAAGTATTTTAGCTGTTAGATAACGTCCGATCTCCATTGTTTTAAAAAAAATAATATGATATTTTTAAATCAAAATATAACATTATGTTTTAACATGTATATATATAAATATGTTTATAATATGTAATATTATCATATTTAATTTGTCTATGATTTGTCTAATAAGAAGAATAAATCATTTAAAACACAATTACAACAGATCGTTGGTAAAAGCAAAAAAAACTAAACATGACAAAAACCTACATATACACACATGCAAAAACAGAACTCATTTTAAATGGTATTATGATGGATAAGTAAGTAATTGAAAGGACAAGGAAATGTATTCTAAAATATAATTCTTAAAAATAGATCGAATGAAAATCTAAAAATTGTTTATTTTGTATTTGTGCTTTGATCGTATAAGTTATAAAACAATCTTACAAATAAAGTAGAAACTTAAAAACCTATATAAACTTCATCATATGTGGTTTGAACTATAATTAAAAAAAACAGTTACCGGTCAAAAGGAGAGAGAGATTATGAATATCATACCGGCCGCACATTTCCCCCCTTCACCACCACCCCCCCCCCTCCACAAAGAAAAAAAATGACAAAAAAAACATAGCTTTATTTAACAAAATTTATGCTATTTAGAATCTTTTTTCCTAATCCTTGAGTAATTGTTTACCAATTGATTTAAAATGACCGCTGTAAAAACCGCCTGGTTTGATGGATAAGGGGTGTGGGAATCGGAAAATAATTGGAGGCGTGTTCTATAGACATTCTTTAATATATAATTACAGTAAAATTTAAGACAATGCTAAACCTTAATTGTAGTGTGATCATGCTTTATAAAAACTTGAGAAATATAGGTGTCAAAGTTTGGTTGAATTATGCATTGTTAAAATTATGGTATATATGGATTAACAGGTTCAATTTTAAGTTTCTTAATTTTTCATATTTTTATCTTTCTTTTTTTGACTTTTCTGTTTTCTTTCTTTATACTGTGTTTACTGTTTATAAGTTTAAACAACTTCACTACTATAGGACGTTTAATTGTCTTTGTTAATATTAAAGTCATTCATATTCATTCCTACAAAATATTTTCCTTATCATATTTTTGAGAGCATATATGTACATATAAATCATAATAAGAACCATCGGATACGCCCCTAGAGGCCTTTTAGGGTACTTGAAGACGTAGGGTAATTCGACCCCCCCCCCCCCATTTTTACCTTAGTTTTAAAACGAAAAAGTACCCTCTCCCAAAATAGATATAAACCTTCCCAGGACCCATGAGAAGCTACAATCTAAAGGGAACCATTTCGGATCAGTGGTTAGCGAGATCCTTCGGTACAGACAGACACACAGAGATCCTGTCACTTTTTGCATGATTCTAATCGAAATAAATATAATATTTCTTTAGTTAAGCAGTTCTATCTAAAACTGTCTCTCCCTGAATTAATTTTAAATAACCCTTGTCTTATGTTATCTACATTATAGCCTCTCAACAATGTCAATCTATATTAGGCAAGAAATAAGGGTTGCTGCGATTGTAAATAATTTTAGCTGTGCTGCAGAAAAAGGTGAAAATTATATTTCTATGTCAAAATATGTTTTAATGTTACCAAAACTAGCCAGCTGAAATTAGCAATCTGGAATTGTTAATAAAATGGGCTTTAGAAATTTAACAGGAGCAAATGATTTTATACTTCTATATGTTCACTAATTTTTCTTTAATGAATATCAAATTAAATATCAATATTTATCATTTTTTAGATAAAGATAAGATACTAACTAACCGACGGATATGGCTTGTAGAGTAGCTGTAACTCAGCAGCCGCGTGTCAGCCGCAACTAGGCCTCAAATTGAAACCCTTTTGGGTGCTTCAAAAACTTTTAAAAAAGAGTGTTTGCCATATTTTTAAAATTGTAAACGGTTGTTTTCTCTGATGCGCTGCTGCCGAGCCCTGTTAGTCATTGATTGGATTAGAAAATATGGAAATTAACCGAATGACGTCACAAGAGCAACAGATATAATAAACCTGTATATGAAGTGCAGTCAATATTTTTTTTCCTTATAATGATATTGTAGTTACTTTATAAAAGACTACTTTGTATTATAGATAGCTAAATAATAATTCATAATTAAAAAATCATTTTATCATATTAAATTGATAGGAATTGCACTTTCCTTTTCATCTTTTCTTCTCCAAATAAGAAAGAATAATTCAACTTAAAAAGGAAAGTATTTTACTTTTTGTCTGCTATTTTGGTAAACAAAAGAATAAAATATAAAATAACAGGAATAAATGTATGAAGAAAAAAGGATTAAAATATATTTCTGTAAGATTACAATATTTGAGAAAAGCTAATTCATACTACAAAATCACTAAATTAAATTTTTTTTAGATTTACTCAGTCTTTATTCCTGGTTCATCCATAAACAATATTCAATACTATTTTTGGCGATATTATTTTTTTTTGTAATTAGTATCATTTTTATAAAAGTTGTTGAATATTAGAAGAAATTAAGACACTTTTTTACCTACATTTATTTTTTTTTATTTAAGCATTTTTTTCTTTATTGGCGACAATGTCTGTTGAGACATAAAATTTATTCAAATACTTTTTCCTGTTTTATGTCTTTAAACATAGATTTGTTGCGGTTTTTCATCATTTGTATTCTAATAAGACTAAAAGGTACTGTTTTAGTACAACTTATTACAAAAATTATTAGTTTTAAAAACCCGATGTTTTTAGACGTTTCCTATGGAGAAAATACACTTTTCAGATAAAAGGCAATCAAAATCCTTATTTATATTATAAAAGGTTACAACTGCACTTATATTCCAAAATTTTTATTGGTTTTAGTGAAAATTGACTGCACTTACTGTATATGCAACATTTAAAAACAACAAAATCAAATTAGCATTTAGAATATTCGTTTCAACCTAAACTAAAATTTGAATATATAGGAGGTTAAATGTGGCGTGAACTTGCTTACTATACTTAAATTTTCCTATTATCTTAAAATAACATATATATGATATTTCTTTTATGACTGCTTAACAAAGAATAATACAATAATTTATAATGATTTAAAAACAACTGATGAAAAAGAATGGCAAAGACAAAGTGATTTATAGATGTGCTGTGAATTATTCACCAAACTTTCCATAAATATTTAACTTGAAAAAAATTTTTGTTCTTAAGAGCATTATGACGTACCGACAGACCAAGTGAGCTACAGAGCATATGTATCATCATTTGTCAAGAGAACCTACAATATGCAGCTGAGTATATCCTACAGAAATAAACTTACAGTTAAGCATTACCTACAGACTGACCCAAATTATATACTGTATATGTGGTAAAGCCACTCTTTACCACAATAAGTACCTCCTAAAGATATCCCATGAACTAGGGAACCTTATTATCACTAGGTAGGTACTTGGAAGATGTAGGC
Source organism: Acartia tonsa (assembly GCF_053477335.1). NCBI lineage: Eukaryota > Metazoa > Arthropoda > Copepoda > Calanoida > Acartiidae > Acartia > Acartia tonsa. The sequence goes on along the minus strand of NC_137261.1, from coordinate 3,682,075 downwards.
TGGGAGGACTTCTGGGATGGAAGGTCAGCTTGGTGAGGGTTCTTCAGGCAGGAAGGTCTTCTTGATGGACTGCTACTTCCTTGTTATATTACAAAGATAATATTTGTTAAATAACAAAGATTTCTTTGGAGTTATATATTTATTTTGACTGTTTCAAAGCAAATACAGAACTGATTTATTACAATAAATATCTCAGCATTTATACCAGTCAATTCAAATCAGCTGACAAAATATTGCCTTCATTTTTAAAATGGCTGCTTCCATGATTCAAAATGGCTGCCTTCATATTCAAAATGGCTGCCTTTTGTTAACAAAATTTGAATTGACAATAAGAATATCAGAACATCAATATAGACATTATATACATCATATACATATCATTTATATACATAAAATTTATGATACTAGTATTCAATCTATTGTGTTGTGCTCATTTTCAATGCTGGGATATCAGAAAATGCAGTATGTGTGTATCAGAGTTCATTCAAAACATGCATATTGATTTTTATTGATCTTTGCACTTTTACAATAGAGAATGTGAAGAGTATTAAGGTTATATTGCACCTTTATACATAGTTTTGTAATCACACAAGTTTTGTTCTTTGACCACAAAGGTATACTAAGTTCTTCAATCACAAAGATAAGTCTTTAACCATAAAGGTCACTTCAATTGACCACTAAGGTCTTTGCACAAAACCACAAAGGTTTGTCCTGGACCACAAAGGTCCCTTGATCAACCACTAAGATTCATCCTTGACCACAAAGGTCCAGTCTTTCACAAAGGTCCAATATATATGTCCTGGACCACAAAGGTCCCTTGATCAACCACTAAGATTCATCCTTGACCACAAAGGTCCAGTCTATCACAAAGATCCAATATATATGTCTTGGACCACAAAGGTCCCTTGATCAACTACTAAGATTCAGCCTTGACCACAAAGGTATTACTTAATCAATCTCTATAATATAGTTAACCACCAAGGTTAAACATTAACATAGTATTCAAGCTTGGCAAATATAACTAACTTTTTATATTGCCTTGCTTAATACTCCACTGTATAATTTCAATTGTTTGAAATTTTGATAACACAAAATTGTTTATTTTTATTGCGTCATGATGTATTAGTTTCTAAACAAGGACGCTTTACAACATATACTCATTGGTATAGGAAATGTTAAAAATCAGATTTCCCCTTTGCATTTCTGACTGACGGACAGACATACAAAATAAGTAATAGAGTAGCTAAGCAATTATAATTTAATTACCATTTAATTTAAGACCCTCTATTTAAAGAAATTTTGTTTTTAGGATTATTTGTTAATTATCAGTTCTATATACAGAAAATTAAGAATCAATGCTAAAAATATTCAGAAAATCACAATAAAGTAAATGAAAGACAATTAAATTAAGAGCTGTGTTTGCAAGGATTAATTTACTATATATACTTTTTATAGGCATTAATCTAAATGTTAAAAAGACACTCAAGCATTTCCAAATCTTTAAAAAATGAATTTGACAAACTTTATTTGAAAAGAGTTAAAAATTATTGAAAAAAGATATTTGTAGAAAAAAATGTTCTTTTGATTATCTATAATACAAAGTAGAACGATGTCTGTCTGTTTGTTTGTTTGTTTGTCTGTCTGTCTGTCTGTTTGTTTGTAGCGAAGGATCTCGCTAACCGCTGAACCGATCGGGTTCTCCTTTACAGTGTAGCTTCTCATAGGTCCCGGGAAGGTTTATAACTATTTTCCACCCCCACCCCCCCAAAAAATGAAAAATCCCCCCCCCCCAAAAAAAAAAAATTTCTCCTCCCCCCCAATTTTTTTTTTTAATTTTCTTCCAAATCTAAAATACAAAAAATATAGTCCTATTATATAAAGTAGTAAGCATTTTTTGTCTGTAGCGAAGGATCTCGCTAACCACTGAACTGATATAGTTCTCATTAACAGTGAAGCTTTTTATATGTCCTTGGATAGTTTTAGGCTATTTCATTTTCATACCTAAAATGTCTGGGTATGGTTTTAGGCTATTTGTTGTCCCTTCTCTATTTCTTTGAATATAGAGCCCCTAGATGCTAGGCGTGCAGCTGCTAGTAAATAAAATAATAATGAAGAAATTTACGGTTACTTTTATTAATTGGACACTTAGCTAGAATTATGCCATCAAAATGTATCATACAAAAGGTTTAGGAAGAAATAAATTTTTTATTTTGTTATATTCCTTTTGAATTGCCTTCCTGGATAAATGTGTTTTGAGGACAGGGGCAGGCCAGCCGGGCCAGAAAAATATTGGCCCTCAGGTCTACACTTAGGTTCACTCTTCTGCCCTTTATACACTTTGGGCATAATCTGAATATAAGCCCAGTGAGGGAAAAATACATCCTCATATAATAGTAACATGATGCCAAGGTGTCTGTCTGTAGCGCTCAATCTCGCTTACTGTTCAACCAATATGGTTCCTTTTTAGGTCCAAAGAAATCTTAAAACTTGTTTGGTTGAGAGTATCTCCATCCTCGTACGAAAAATTGCACCTAGAAATAAGTAAATAAATTTGTTTTGATTTTTTTAAATTTAGAACTAGTATTTAAAATCTTACACAACTTAATTTTGTTTTTAAATGGGGTTAGCATTATTATGAGTGTACTCCTCCCCTGAATTACGCCACTTGCCTTAGCTATCAGAAAGTCCACATATCTTTCTTATTTATTGTCTCAAGCTATTTTATCCAAAATATTCGAGAAACATAAATTCATTAAAGTGTGGACAAGGCACGCCCTTTCTGAACGACCCCAACTATTGTTTCCCATTTTTAGTTTGCAATAGTATGTGTTATGCCCTTTTTTCTACATCTCAATTTTTCTTCTTGATGGGAAGGGTAAAAACAAGGATATATATGTTCAGAAGAAACGCAAGAAGAAAAATATATTATATTATATTACTAGCGGCTACGCCCCTAGAGGCCTCTAGGGGCACTTGAGGAGGAGAGAGTCAAATTTAATAACCCAATTTCTTATTTTAAATTTTTAAAGAAAAAGTAAAAAAAAATTGGAGGGGGGGGGGAAATTTTTCATTTTTGGGGGGAAGGGGGGTGTCCCACCCCACTAAAAAATAGTTATAAACCTTCCCGGGACTTATGAGAAGCTACCCTGTTAAGGAGAACCCGATCGGTTCAGCGGTTAGCGAGATCCTTCGGTACAGACACACAGATACACAGACACACAGACATCCTGTTACTTTAGTATAAGGATTTGGTTTATAACTTGAGTTTCAATAACTACTAAACCGATTAATCTCATTATTTTAGTGAAGCTTCAAATAGGTCCCGGGTTGACTTTAGAATATTTTATATTTAGATGGTATTATGCTATTTTTTGTATTTTCCTATCCCTTAGAATAAAGAACCATTGATGATAGGGGCGCAGCCGCTAATAGGAAAATATATGTGCAAAATATTTGATTAGCTGCAAGCTATTTTGAATGACTTATTACATGCAACGAAAAGTTGTAACCATTGTCATTATATTTTTTATTTTTATTCTTTGTTTTATAAAGGTCGGCCTCGTTACAATTGATATTTGTAGAGTTTCACCAATCAATACAAAATCTATTCTGTATACTTCAATTTCGGCAAGACAAAATTTTAAAGATAATACTATTTACAGAAATTGGTTATAGAGAAGCTATTTAGTTAAAAATGTGTAAATGAGAGGGGAAGATATTAGAATTTTTAGTAGATGACACAACGAGGCCTGAACATAAATTTTACCAAGTTCTTGGCCCAAATAATCCAACAGATATGCTAAATTCTTCACAGCAATTTAGCCCAATTTTTTCGTGTACGGACAGAAGGACGTGAAAATGACCCTAGATATCTAAAAATGCTAAGGAGGCTATAAAATTTCAATGCCTTTTTCACTCATGTATTTCTCAGTTCATTTCCCATGTTTGTGCTCATTGATATTTATAACAAGAAATATGTTAATAGGTTTGGTGATTATCAGTATTATTGAATGACTTTAAGCTTAAAAAGAATATTTGGGACCCCGCAACCATTCTAAAATTGGCTGCTACAGTTTTTTAGAAAAAAATATTAACTTTAGATGTTTTCAAAAAGCACCTTGGCTACAGATTTTGGTTTATTAACAATTGATATTATTTGATACTAGGGTTTGGCCGGATATCCGGCTATAACTTTTTTTTATATTTTACACCAAAAATCTCTGCTTTTTAAAATTTTAAATGGCTATAATTTTCTTATTATTGAAGATAGAAGAATATTTTTTGAATATGTTTATCTTTATGCAAATTTTATTATATGAAATCTCAAATGTTTATTAATAAATATTTTTTGCTACTTTAATATCTGGTAATTTAGCCGGTTATCCGGCCGGATATCCGGTAATTTGGCCGGATAACCGGATATTTGCCGGATATCCGGCCGGATACCGGATATCCGGCATTTGAAATCAGCCGGATATCCGGTATCCGGCCAAAAAAGTATCCGGCCCAACCATATTTGATACAAATGATGCAACTGAACAATAACATACCCTATATGTGTATAAAGATATGAATATAGAAAATTGATTTGATACAAATCCTAAATTAATGGATAGCGCTTCTTTAATTAAATTTGACCGGAAATTTGGCCAAACACATTCAACTTCCGGTATTCTAGGATTTATCTTTTGCATCTTTGATCAAGTTTCCCAGTAAAACAGCCAATTTTTAAAAGTAAATATTAAACTTTAGCAAAGTCTTAATAGTGTAGAATTAAACACCTATAAATGGTAAAAACATATGATCATTTTTGGATAAAATTATATACACTTGAAACTTTCTTTTTATAAGAAATTTTGGGTATAGTCCTTTCCACGACATCCTTCCATAAGGGGCGATTAGTCGTATTTTTAAAATGACTTTTTATAGGTTATTTTAGGTTAGGTTAAGTTATATTGTGTTAGGTGATTGCCCCACAGGGTTAGGTAATTGGCCCCGCAGGGTTAGAGCCCTCCGCAGGGGCTAGAAATAGGAGAAAAGCTACTGTGAAAAATACAAAGAATCGCCCCTTATGGAGGGATGTCGTGGAAAGGACTATACCCGAAATTTTACATGTCGATTATATATCCATTATTGATGTTATTGTTATTTTTAATAATAATTTGCAATATTAAATGGTATACTTTCAATTCAATAGGGAGAAGTGTCAATTTGAGGTGGGGGGGACAATACATCAATGTGTGAAATTATGGAGAGAGGGGAGGTCCGTCCCCATGAACAAGTGAATTAACATAGAGAGAGGGGAGGGGGAATTTATAATATGTGTGAATTCCCCCTTCCGGTTGCAATTGCTTTGTTGCAGATTTATTACGATGTTGCACACAAACTTATGGGTAAAGAGATACTTAAATCAGTTCGTCTATACGTCAGTACGTCTGTTGGTAGATCAAAAAGATGTTTGTGCATCAAGGGCGGCTATTACCTCCCTCCCAGAAAAAAAATTGTGATAAAATTTACATTTGCCATTTTTTAAAAAAGTGTTACAAATTTACTTCATTTGTAAAAAATTGAGGTTTATTTAAACCTTGTCGCGAAGCGTCCAACATTTTTGGGATACGGTTATTCCTCAAAAAGGCTTTTGGGGATGGGTAATACTCCCCCTTGTGGGTATTTGTTGTGCACACTCTCAATAGAAAAATATAAAATAAATAATGTCTACACTATATTCATTACATATACATTCATCCCAGAACAGACAAATACAAATGACAATTGAATAATTACCTTCTACTGGACAATCTGACAACTAAATTGATTAATATGATGGATTTGTGTTTGTATGTGTGTGTGCACAGGAATATAAGGGTAGGCCTTTTCTTTTGGACGTGGCAAGCCCTTCTTTTGGTCCTACGACAAACGCTGGAGTACCAAACGTCGGAGTGGACAAACGCAGGAGTGGACACTTAACCTAACCTATTTTAGACCATTTTACAGGTTTTTAAAATGCCTAACCCCCTGCGGGGGGCTTATTTGTACATTCATATCTTAACCTAACATAATCTGTATAGCAATACTTAATCAAATTAATGTTTTAACACTCCTGCGTTTGTCCACTCCGACGTTTGGGACGCCTACGTTTGTAATGGAACTCTTCAAGTATCAATTGCGTGTTCGGCCTAATCGTAACTATGACGAATCAAAATTTGGAAAGAGTTTTTTTTTATTTGAAAGCATACAATGTCAAAATCTATATCTATGGGTAATAGTCATAACCTATAACCAATTATATAATGAGATTAATATATCAGTGCAGCACCTCTTAAATAACTTAAAAAGCAATTCTGTCATTATTATATTGACTTTTAATATTAGCCAATTTTCGATTATATGTGCTTCACTCTTATCGATGTTGCCATCCTTGTTTGGCTACATAAAACCCTAACATTAATTAATAGCATCTCATATGCTTAAAAAGTCGGATTGTTATATATTTTGAGAAAAATAGGATAAACCCTTAAATAATTATTGTATTATTTTTAATATGAATATTCCTGAATACGTGTTAGAGGAAGTGATAAAAGGAATTATTTTGATGTATCTATCTTATATTCATCTGCACCATATTTAATAATCTTTCCAGTATGGCTACGAAACCGTTTAATATCCGCCGGATTAGAGCCGGTTCTCAGCCATATTGAAAAATAATGTTTTACATGAAATTTTCCAAGAATATGTTTTAAAAAAACAAAATATTATTACCAGTTTTCTTAGCCCTTGCCTTCGGCCCCTAGGCTAACAAAACTAGTTTAAATCTTTTAGTTTATATTTTAATAACCGCGGAAAGCTGTAAATAATACGATGCGATAGATAACTATTCTAGCTAATTAATTATGATTACACCGTAACATTAGTAATACAAATTTGTTTAATTTTAATATGTTATTAAAAATACGAAAAGTTATTATTGTTTATTTGTTATATCAAACGCAAAAAATACGCAGAAAAAAAAATTATTCATGAAACAATATGATGACATTAAAATTGACTATATGTGGTATTTTTATGAAATAATGAGAAAAAAAAAATACAGCACACGTAAATAAATATTTGCTCAAATCACATGAAAGTCCTTGGTTATACCTATTAAATATATATACCTTTGATATGATTCCTAACAATATCTATTTTAAAAAGAATATGTTTTCTAATGCTCATTTTTTAAAAATTATCTTCTAAGTCTCATGCACCTAACAGGATCAGCTTGAGGTCCAATACAGCCAGCGTACGACATCACGTGACCTATGTACGACTGCTCGTGCGTTTTGTGAAATAGATGACCCATAGGACCTGGAAAAAAATATAAGCAAGGTTAATAATTAGTTAATAAGAGGTTGCGTGAATATAATATCAATGATTTGTTTGGTTTTTTTCTTGAAAAAGTTATCTATAATACAAAGTAGAATGATGTCTGTCCGTCCGTCCGTCCGTCTGTCTGTCTGTCCGTCTGTCCCTGAAGATCTCGGTAACCACTGAACTGATCGGATTCTACTCTTCAGGGAATATACCTACTGGTCCTGTGGTGGTTTTAGGCTATTTTCTTGGGGGGTGGGACACCTTCTACCTCCCAAAAAATAAAAAAATTCCCCCCCAATTTTCTTTTTGCAGAAGATTTCCTTGGTCCTTTATTTTTTATTTTTTTTTTGCAGAAGATTTCCCTTGTCCTCTTACGAATTTTGCCTAAATTTTTTTGATTACCTCTTGGGGCAAAGCCCCTAGAGGCTAGGGGCGAAGCCGCTAGTTCTTTATAAAGTAATAAGGTTTCTTTCTCTTAGTTGGGTCTTGGATGGTGTTAAGCTATCGACTCACTTCCCCACCTAAATATAATAGCCTCTAGAGGCTGTTTAATATTAGAAAACCAACCCATTGATAACACGATCTTTGTCAACAAATTGTAAAAGATAATGATTTGCAAATTTTCTGATCCCTTTTAGGCTTGAATCTTTTAGATTTTATCCAAACTTAAACCTGTCACCTTAATAACGACAAAAAAGTCTAATTACAAACAAATAAGTACCTGCCGCCCAAATACCAACGTCATCACCGCCATGAGTCTCTGAATCTAGGGGAATGGCGCTGGGCTGCAGGAAGGTGGGCGCAGCACTCTGACCATGGGGCAGCACGTCAGATCTAACTATGGCCTTCCAGTCTTTGTCCTCTGAGCCCTCTTTTACCTACACAAAACATATCCTTATATGAAAGTAGCAGGATCTCTATGTGTGTAAGTCCAAAGGATCTCTGTAACCGCTGAACTGATATTGTTCTTCTTTATAGCGTTTCTTTTCTTAGGTCCTGAGAAGGTCTATATAACTATTTTAGGATAGGGTACCGACATCCTCCCAAGAGCTATCGACGCTACAAAAATATGCCCACCCCTTAAAAAAAACCTTACTTTTAATGCAGGTGCTAGTAATCTATAATACAAAGTTAATGTAATAGAAAAACAAGGATGCTAATATTCATTCCATCATTACCTTTAACCTCATGAAACCCGGACCATTGGCATAGCTGAGAATAGGAAAGGTATGTCCATCCAATCCTTTCATAATCCAGTTAGTGGTTTCGGAATGGACTACACCAAGAACATCTGAAGTTCTTCCTTAAATCAAGAATTATGCTCTTAATCAAAGTTTTTAGGCTTTTCTTACTTTTGCACATCAAACTGCAGAAAATCTATTTATCATCAGAAGTGTTCGAGTGTATTAACAGTAGATCTCACTAACAGTTAAGCCTATACTGGGTTTTCGGAGAAAATTTGACTATTTAGTAGGGGGTTCACTCATTACACAATCTCCTCCCAATAAAAAAATCTGTTTCCTTTTTCAATTTTAAGTTGGTTTTCTAAACACCCCTTTTCTATAGGAACTCCCAGAAAGCGACTAGGGACGAATCCGTTTACAAATTGTTAAATTTAGAAATGTATAGATAAGATAAACTATTGAGTAGCTGCACTACTATTATTACCTGGATAACCGCCCAGACTCATGGTGTGGGAGTGGTCAGCAGTAACAATAACCAAAGTTTCCTAGCAGAATATCAAATGTTCATATATCCCATTATATAAAGTATCCTATAAAGTAGTAAGGTTATCTGATTGGAACTTAAAAAGTTTTATGTCATTTTATTTTTTATTTTGGGCCTTGGGTTGGTTTTAATCTATTTTTCTGCCTCCTCTTACTCCTTCGACGTTTGGGGCGCAACCGCTAGTCCTTCAAAAAAGTAGAAGGATGGTTGCGCGCGTTTGCATTTTTTAGCCTATTGATCAACATTTTAAGTGAATTTTGTGCATAGACCTGGGCAGGTTTTACTCCTAATTAATTAATTAAAATTAAACAAATGCAGCTATATCCTATACTTCGGACAAATATTTAATAACTAAAGCATACTATAATGCTATAAGTATTACTTTTTATTTGCATTTTCGCTCTTTTTTGCTTAAATTGTATTTTATGAACAATTTCCTTGAGATCAACTTTTCTAAGAACACTTTCAAGAGCTATGTCCATTTCCAGAGTTTCTGTGAGTGATCTGACTGCTGTCCCAGCATGGTGTCCATGGTCTATACGTCCTCCCTGATATATTTCATTATAAAGTAGCGTAGCAATGTATTTGAAATGTATATGGTTTCTGTACTTTGACTATGTTATAATCTATACGCCATTTTGTACAAAAAAAATGGAGTATCAAAGCAACTTGTAAACAATTAGGTAAATACTAACCAAGCTCTAACTCCTAGGTTATCCTTTGTAGGAAATTCTATATGATTTGGCCAGATGTCCTCTTTGTTGATCGACTGTCAAAATTTTGTAAAGTTTTTGTATCAACAGAAGAATCAGAATCAGAAAGTAAATGGTAGGCTTGTAGCCAAAACAATCCAATTATTGAAATAATAGTTGTTTACCTCTATGAGTAGAAAGTATCCTTTTTTATTATCATTTTCAAGGAAATCTACAGCTTTATCTACCATATCTACCAGTCTTGGGGCATGCCTGAAAAAAATTTGTTTCAATTGAGAAAAAATAGAGTATTGAAAATGGAGGAATGAGAAACTGTCCCAATTTTGTATAACTTTTACGGAACAAGTTCCAATTACGTCATATTTTTCTTTCCCGAAAAAGGGAGGGGGGGAAGAAAATCTCTTCAAAAGAGATGGGGAAAACCCCCTTTTCTCCCATCTCTTTTTTCTTCCCCCCTTCCCTTTTTTTTCTTTCCCCCTTCTCTTTTTCGGGAAAGAAAAATATGACGTAATTGGAACTTGTTCCGTAAAAGTTATACAAAATTGGGACAGTTTCTCATTCCTCTTGAAAATGTATCTAAATTATTTAACTTTTAAGCCTTTTTTTAAATATTGAGTGGCTAATTTACAAAAAAAAATATGCTATGCGAGCGTTCAAAACTATCCTATGGTATGAAGAAATGCTGTTTTTTTTTTGTCTGAAGGATGAATGATTTCGAAGTCTGGTCCTAATAAGTTGTACTTTTTAGGAAAGTACTAGAATGGTTTTTTGCTTTATTCATCTACACTATATACGTGTAAAAAAAACTAACTTGTATTGATTATGCTGATCTAGGTATGGAATATGATCCATGCTGAATAGTCCAAATAATTTGTCTACTTCGTTTACATCAACCTTCTTTAGATCATCCACTTTGTCAACAAAAACTCCTGAAAAATATTCAAATGTTGGATATACAGAATTAGTGTCATTCCCACTTCTCCTCTCATCCTTACTTTTTAAAAGTATTTTTATGAAGTCACTTTCCGTATCTCCATAATGTTTCATCTACAAGGACAAAATTAAGCAAAAGTTACGTAGTAACATCAGTTGATTTTTATACGGCAAGAGTAGAGAAAGACAGGCGGACGGACGCATAGATTCTAGTAATTGAGTAGCTGCACTGCAAAATGTATACCTTTGTCATTGGTATCCTTCCAGAACTGAATCAGATCTCGTTTATCATTTCTCAAACACATGAAGGTATCGTTGGCATCCGTTTCTGAAAAAAATACACAAATCTTTTATATGAATCTAGGGATGTTAGAAGTGTCCTTTCAAATTCAAAACTGGCATGATTATTCATCGTACTATGGACAATTTTTTGAGGATATAAAAATGTAAAAATTTTAGGATTAAAACCAGTTTTGTTATCCCTGAAGGACTAAATGTCCGGGCTAACAAAACTGTTATGATTTTATAATTTTCATTTCAATATCCGTAGAAAACTGTCTGTATTACGATGCTATACATGTTTTTTTAGTATGATTGAGAACCGGTTCTAATCCAACAGATATCAACCGGTTTCAAAGCCATACTGGACAGAACAAGGATGACATTAACTTACAGCAAATCCAATATAAATGAATAAAATTCTACCTGGAACTTGTTGAACTGTAGTAAAGGCTTCTCTACCACCACCAAGGATTACATCAACATTACGACCAGGAGCATCTTCTACAAGCTGACGAGCAATGTCCTAGGCGAGATGGTAAACAAATTCTAAAATTCTACCTGCTAGTTTTCTTAGTGCTAGGGAGAACAACTAATTTCCCTAAAAGTATATGGAAGAGAGTCCATAAGGACATATTTACTTTTTATAATAAAAAATCAAATTTTCGAGGTGGTAAGGGGGTTGGTATTAATGCTCACCAGGTTGCTTTATGTGAAAGCACCAGAGCTTTTGTTACCTTAAAAGTATCAGGGGCATCTTTGGGAGACACAGTATCACACTCCCAGTCTCTGTAGGCTGTAGCTGCATAGGCAGCCGCTGGGGTAGCGTGTGTAATCCTAGACATTAAACTTTATCATTACAAAAATTAACATTTGAAAGAATAGTTTACATTAGAAATGTACCAAGCATTTATCTATCCACTCACTCCTGTGTATAATATTCTGATTTTGTAAGTTTGTATGTATCGGTGTACGAATGTATCCTCGGCCATTTAAATACACATAGCGAGAAAAAAATCTATAATACAAAGTAGCTTGATGTCTGTCCGTCTGTCTGTCCGATCTTAAGATCTCAGTAACCACTGAACCAATCGGATTCTACTCTTCAGGGTATATACCTATTGGTCCTGTGGTGGTTTTAAGCTATTTTCTTGAGGGGTGGGACACAAAAAAATCTCCCCCTTATTTTTTGTTTATGGGGAAGTTAGTTCACATAAAACTACTGGCAGCACCAGTAGAACTTAAGTTCTTTTATATTTTTTTTTAATGACCTCTTGGGACAAAACCCCTAGAGGCTAGGGGCGAATCCGCTTGTCCATATATAATTTTCTACATGTATTGATGATATTCACATCATTGATAGTGCATAAGATACTAGCGGCTACGCCTCTGAAGGCCGCTATATCGGTTCAGCGGTTACAGAGAACCTTCGCTCTTGGCAGACAGACACACATTTTAACAATATTTTACCTAGTCGTTGTAACAATTCCAGTTTTCATACCAGCATTCTGAGCCCACTGCAGCACTGTAGGAACTCTAAACAATTTAAAATATATAAAACAAGGGTGACAACATCCATAAGTAATGAAGCACAAAATCATATTTTTACATTTTCTAATATTTATATCGTGTAGTATGACTGGCAGGCCAACGGACAAAGTAAATTACATACTGGATGCTCGTTGGTAAAGGGAATCTTAGAAAATCACATTTCTCAATAGTGTTACGGACTAACTGATGGACAGACAAAGTTAATTATAGAGTAGCCTTGTTATTAACAAGGACAACTCTGTAGATACGTGGCGAAGTAAACTTTACATGTGTAAGACAGACAGAATGAGAGAGATCTGCTAAGCTGTGCCTATAGTGAATGCGCTTCATGCACTACGTAATATATATGTAATTTGAATTAAATAGCTACATGAGTTTAAGTTTAGTTTACTAGTCATCTTGTTTCTAAAAGAGAAAGGTATTTTTTCCAATCTTACAAATTTTCTAAAAATAATAATTAAGTATAAATAGATTTGGTTAACTTTCTACCTTGTAGCATTTTGTGAGGCCATTGCATCACCCCTCACCACAGATTTGTCATATCCAACAGTATAGAAATTTGTCTTCACTCCTAAAAAAGATTTAGATTTTTAAAATTTAATTTTTAATCCACAGACAATTGTCTCTCCTTTATGTACATATGGTAAAGCGACTCTACCCCAGTAATTTTTTAAAGCGTAGCTTTTTATAAAATTAGGTTCTTTACATCCGCCCGTCTGTCCTTTAGATAACACTACTTTTCATGAGAAGAGAAACTTCAATAATTTAGAAAAGTTGTTGTAAATAAGAATCATTTTATTGTCAACCGCGACAAAGACTCAGTGAAATCGTCATATTATGTATAACTTTAAAATTCAGCTAGATGTCTAAACCTGTTCCTAAACCGACAATCTATATTTTCGGATACACACAAGCGGGTTAAAACTTGAGGCTTATAAGAGGCTGATGTGAGGCTGCCGAGCCCTGCATCTTATATCAGTACCTGACATAATAGCAAAAGCAGTGGCAGCGCTATCTGGGACCATGGCGTCCAGGTTGTACGTTTTACTCAGACCAAAGTTTGGAAATTTCTCCCATGAGAGGTTACTACTTGGACCATCCTCTTTCTTCTGTTGTCCCTGCAAAAGGCGTAGATTAAGAAAGAAGTGGAGCATTTAAAATATGCAGATTTTTTGTTCTTATTATACGATTAAAAACAGTTTTGTTAGCCCTGAGGAGCCGAATGCCCAGGCAAAAAACTGAAATAAATTTTATGAAATTTCTTAATATTCGTGAAATATTGTCTGTAATACAATGATACAAACATGATTCAGTAGGACTGAAAACCGGTTCTAATCCAGCGTGTATTAATCGGTTTCGAAGCCGTACAGGAAAAAGCTTTATCATACCTTTAAAATCCTGGCGGCTGCGACTGTGCTAAGACTCATCCCGTCTCCAATAACCAGGATGATATTCTTTGCTAGGCCTGTATTTTTCTCTAGCTGCAATTTCAAACATATATATTTTAGTTGTGCTTTAATTTCTTTCTATATATCTATAATATCGAAGCTACTTAAAAAAATATTGGTGTCTGTCGGTGATTCTTACGAAATAGAATGCATGATAGCCTGGTCTGATTTTTCTTAACTTCTCTTAACTTTTCCTTCCCCTCATCTTATCCTTCCCTTTTTTACTTAAACTTTTCTCTCGCTAATCCTTTAAAATATCAAAACAATAATAATTAGAAAACTGAGGATTAACAGAACTAGGTAGAGAGCGCTGTAAGTACGATGAATTTAAAAAGAACAAGGATGACAACATCCATATAAGCGAAGCACTGAAACGGTAGGACAAACGGACATGAACACTTATATAGTGTTAGAACTGAATAATCAGAATATAAATGTATAAGAGTCGAAGCAAAATTGTAAGTAAATTTGTTGAAAAACTGCTTTATACAGGATAATGTTTATGGACATACTTACATATTTAGGACTTGATTATACGGACGGACGGACAACCGACCCTAATTATAGAAAAGCTTCGCTTTTAAAAAGACAAACTATCAAAACTTGGAAAAAAGAGTGCTATGGTGCACAATAGTAAGGTTGAACAAAAAAGAATATGTTTGATTCCTTGAGAGCTTCTTCTAACTCCATGGCCCCATTGATCATCCAGAAATCTTTATCCTCGACCACCCCAGCCTCACGTTTCTCTCTGTTGTCATGGTCATGCTTGTGCTTGATTTTATAACTTTCATATTCGGGATGGTATTTGTCACAGTAACAAAATGTAAATAGATATACTAGAACATAATATTTTGAATTCATCTGAAAAATAAACATTCGTCAACAATTTGTAAAATTTCTTTTATATGTTATACATACAATAAGATCTAAATAACCGCGTTAATAGAACTATGTAAAATGTAGTTTACCATTTTCAGAGAAGATTAATGTTACTTCTGAACATTTTTTGTTCAGACAGTACAACAATGATATTTGTTTTACCCAATTCTCCATATGAGAAGATATGCTAGGGGAGCAGACACTATAAAATAAAAATATCTGTATTAGAAATAAAATATTTTATAAATTTCACTACTGAAATCAAATGTTCTAACACTATTCGTATGATTTTGTTTTGATAACTAAAATGTTTCCCAATAGAAATTCATGATAATAACTATCAGGGCTAAAATTTGAGTTATAAATATAAGAATAAACAGCAAAGTGGGTGGAGCGTGTTTACCTAAGTGAGTAGTGGGCGGAGATTAACAGGTAAATCACTGCCTTTTGGAAATATGGCTCCAGAATTATGATGTAGACGCAGGTATAAAGTAAAAATAGCATGACAATATGCATAAGTAGTGAAGCATAAGAATGGATGTAAAATATACATGGATATACTGACAGGGAAAAAATGTGTCGTCAATTTGTGTTGATAACTTGGACCTCATTTATTGGCCAGTTTGTTAGTACAGTAGTAGGGGAGGGGATGGGATAAGGGTGGTGGATTTTTATTATTTTACGTTGGCAAATCTTGGAGGTCTACTCTATTAATGCTAGAATCAACTAACTTAAATTGAATAAAGGTGAAACAAGATAAGACGTTAGGTAGATTTTAGATAAATAATGATAAGATAGTTAAACATGATATCATCATTTATCAAATCAAAATATTTCTAGAACTATGTTTAATAAGTACTATGTGTTACCAAATAAAGGACGTTTTTGGGGTAAGGTGTTATGGGGGTAATCCCAACCTCTTACAACTCCCCATTACAAAAAAAATTGGGGGTGTCTTGGCTCAAATCAGGTATATATTTGAGGTTTAATACAACAAAATGTATGTTTTTAAACCTCCTCTCCCTCCAAGTAAATTTTACCCCCGGAGAATAGCCCAAACAATTTTGGAGGAGTTTGTGTCCCGTTACTCGACTCCCAACAAAAGAACGTGTCCTAACTTTTGTGATTTTTTGTCAACCCATTCGTGACGAGCTCCCAAAGTTAAAAGTTTCGATTCACCGATGTTCAATAAAATAGATTTTTTCAATAATTACTCAACAGAATTCAATATGTAAGGTGTCAAATTAAAGAACTATTTTTGTTCATAATGGCAATTTTCTTCTTTTTTTGTTGTATCCTAAAATCAACTCATTTTTTTTTAAAACTTAAATTACTTAATAAATAAGAGGTCTACGAAAAAAAAATTTTACATCTACTACTTACTAAAAACACGTTCCTAATGAGATTTTTCCCCACCCTGGCTGCAAAACGTTCACTTTCTGGCAACTTTACCTTTAGACTGTTTAAAAAAAAAGTAATCTGACTAATTTTAATAATAATAAGACGGAGAAAATATATTTACAAATCAACAGGACACTTTGCATAACTTGTGAAAAAGCTTTATTAATTACATAAAGCTTCACTTTTTTATCACAAAAAATAATCAAACAACAATCAAATTTTCAATCAAACATTCAATTGAACTAAACTCAGAAACAAGATAAATATATTATTTATCACATTTAAAATAAATTGATTCCAAAGAATCTTTGTCATCATTTTGTCACACTAGAAAATAAAGCTAACAAAAGTGAAAAATTAACTGTAATATTGGTAAATAAAATCGAAGTTATTGATATTATTTAAGTGATATTAAGCCCATAACATATTGACACAACTGGAATCAAACAAATACAGTTCTATACATGTTTATTAAAACAAGAATTAGAATTTACTCTGAAGCGAATCGTTTTCATAACACATTTTATGAGACATTTAGAATTAAGGAAAAATATATTTGTCAATGAAAATTTTTTCAAAATATTTGTTTGGCTCTAAAAGACAGGTCACCAAAAAAGCTAAATTAGTCTTTGTAAGCATTCAGCTTAATCAATCTGAAACTTTTCGTTAAATATATATATATTTTTTTTTTAAAATGGTATAGTTCCTTTTTGTGGCGACCCCCCTTCGTTTTTTTCACAGTAGCTTTTCTCCTATTTCTAGGAGGCTCTAACACTGCGGGGTCAATTGCTTAACCCTATGGGGCAATCACCTAACCCAATATAACCTAACCTAACCTAGTCACCCCAAATCAAAAGCCATTTTAAAATACGATGAATCACCCCTTAATGGGCGTTGCCACGAAAGGAACTATTCCAAAAAAAACATATTCGGTTTTAATAGAAATATTCAAATCATAGTATAAGATGTATAATGAAAATAATAAATTATAAATATCTTATCTCAATATTCCAATACCTATACCTCTACAAGTAATTAAAATATCGGTCAAATTTATTTTGAGTTAAAAAGGGTAATTGTACTGAATGAACGCCGCAATTTACAATAACTAGCGGCTGCGCCTATATTGGCACATAGAATAAAATAGTCCAAACCTTATTGGGACCTATTTGAGGCTTCATGTTGATCAGAGCCAAATCGGTCCTGTGGTAAGCAGTATTGAAAATCTTACAAATTTTTATAACTTAACAAACTAATATACAAAAGTAAAAATCATATAATAATATAGCTCCCAAAAGCTTACTTCATCTTTTAATCATTATAATCTAATTTGGGTCTCATTTCGATGAAAGTTTTTTTAAACAGATTAATAACAGATCGATGGAGGGATCAACACATATTTTTTAAAGCTTTTCTACGTTTAGTGTGGGTCCGTCAGTACGTCAGCATGTCGGTCTGTGCGTCGTAATGGATAGCTCATATCGTTGATTTCTTTTGTTAAAATTGTCCTTTCATTTCAAACTTGAAAGTTTTAATAATGATTTCTGTAGAGGTTTGGATCGATTTAGATTGCGTGCTAATTCAGAAAATGTCCAGAATTTGAATCTCAAAACTTCAATAAAAAGATCTGAGGGAATCTAAGAATTTGAAAGAGGCAACAAATTTTACATGTGAAATCAGTAATTTTAGATTTATATAACAATAACAATAATATTTACAAGGATTTTCACATTACAGTACAACTTAATTTTTTCCACAACAATTCTTGTTTTAAACAAAGCTATCTCTTCAAGTCTTATTATTAGTTTACAATCACATTTTATCTTTAAAGATATTACACCAAAGATTTTTGAAAATAATCATTAAATGAATATATTTGGCGAAATTCAAAATAAGTCGCGGGTTTTAAAAGAATTTGGGTATTTTAACATTTAAGATTTGTCACCATAATTAAATTTCAAAATTTATATTCCAATGACATCTCCTTATCCTACTATATAAATTAGTAAGCTTTTTTGTCTGTAGCGAACCGCTGAACCTAAATGATTCTTCTTTACAGTAAAGCTTCATACAAGTCAAGGGAAATTTCTAAAACTATTTAGGGGATTGTATATCCACCCTCCCAAGCAGGGGGTTTCCAAGCTTTTTATTTTGGGGGGGGTAAAAATTTTTGAAGGGGGGGGGTAATTCGTTTTTTTTTGGGGGGGGGGGGTAAAATGCCGCAAATTTTTTTCCCCCAAAAAAAAATTTTTTTACCCCGGGGGTAAAATTTGCTTGGTGGGGGTAATTACCCCCCCCTGAAATCTGTTGGCAGGGGTAAATTAAGTTTACCCCCCCCCAAAATTTACCCCCGGGGTAAAAATTTGGGGGGGGGTAATTTAAATTTTATTAAATATATATATATAGTATTAAAATTGCGCGCGAAGCGCGCAAAATTTTTTTTATTATAGATTTTTTATTTTGGGGGGGGTATTTACCCCCCTCAAATTGTTTGGGGGGGGGGGTAAATACCCCCTCCTAAATAGTTGGGGGTGCCTACAGCACCCCCAGGGTAGGGGTAAATTTTAAATGGGGAGGGTAAAATGAAAAAAATTTTGGGGGTGCCGTATGGGGGGGGTAATCGCCCCATTACCCCCCCCCCCCTTGGACGTCTATGCTCCCAAGAGTAATTACCAACCCGATTTTTTTTACTTTTTAAAAAACTTTACAGAAACTGGAAATAAATATAGACAATCTTTTGTGGTTACCTCCTTGCTAAGGTCCAATTATCCCCTGGGGAGAACCAATATTGAAAATAAAACTACCATTTCTACTTCATCCTTTAAATGTCTCCAAAACTCTCCTTAATGGTGGGAAAATAGTTTAAAGTATGCAGAACAAGGAAGACAGCATCCACATTTAGGTATATTATTAAAGTAAAAGGATAGAAGGGTTAACGAGCTATATGTAACTTTACCAACGGGTAGAGACCCTGTGCCAACTTTCAATAGGGTCTTTGAATATCAGTCGATCGAAAGCGCCGAAAATAAAAACAAAGTCAAGAAGCAACAAAAGAGCAGAAAACAATTTGCTAGCAGAAAATTAGGTCCCAACCACTTGTACCAGGTAGTTGTCTGGGTTATACATCTATAATTATACGGTTATTGATAAAATGCTAGTGAATAAAGCACACCTGCATGATTCTTTAAAACTTGCGTTGACAATTCTGACCAATGTTTTAGGTTTTTTCATCAAAATAGTTTATAAAGGTAAATTGTTCTTGTATTGTAAAATAGAATATGGTTAATCTTTTCCTTGTTCACAGATAGATGTCACTATAGGTAAAAAAGTTGCAGCGTTAAAGAAAAGCCCGCAGGGTTATATATGGAGATTTCATTGATTACCAATATCCCCCCTTCTTCTCAACAAGCCCGGGATAAAAGGAACAAATAATTACTGGATTTATTTTTTGTAAACAGTTTTTGACACAATTACGGATATAAAAAATCAGATGCTAATTGTTATTGTAACTAGCAGGACGAAAAAGCAAAATTATATTAATCAAAATTTCTAGCAAACAGTCATTGAAATGGTTTTCTCAGTTTTCCCCCGTTTAGTAATACAAGGGCTGTATAGGAAATCTATTTTTACTTTTATTCTTTCTTCACCCACTCAAGAAAATTGTTCAAGAGGGATGTGAACACCCCTCTGAGAATAGGATTTTCACCAATTTCAGTTTCAGCTGAATCTATGCAATTTATTTGCGTATTTACTTATCCAATGGTTTCTACTGCTATGGCAAATTTAGATTTTCGCATAAAATTACGGGTGTGCGACATTACTTATACAATACATAATATTTTACAAAGATACTTTCATCCATAGGTGTCGCAGTTTCATTTTCACACAATACATATCAAGTCTTTAAAACTTTGAAAGAGGGATAATAATATTTTTTAATAAAAATAAGTTTGTTACATTATTAGGTAGTTTTTTTCAGCTGTATCCAAGAACTGAATTAATTCAAAAAAATATTTGGTAATTTTAGCTGATTTTTTTTCTCAAGATTTTGGGGGGCACAACATTGTAGTAAAGACGATCTTTTCTGCCGCCCAAATATTATTTTAGATTTATTTTGCGCGTTGGCTACACCTTATTCCTGAACCTAGTAAAAGTGTCTGACTATGACGTCAGAAAAAATTAATAATTAACCAATGAGAGACCGCTATATATTTTTCCATTGGTCAATTACAGTGAATACTGGCTTCTCATTGGTTAATTGTTATTTTTTTCTGACGTCATAGTTCGACACTTTTACGAGGTTCCTTATTCCTGAGTTTTTTCAATGTTATTTAACATTTACTTTTTAAGTTGAAAAATCGCGAAACCTCACCGTAAAAAAATATCAAATTATGAGTCAATTAAATAAACAAACGGATGGACATAATTAATGTAAACAAAAGATAGCTGCGCTGAAATAAAAAGGGTAGTGTACTTTCCTTGCTACATATCATTAAATTTTGGAGGGAAAGAGATGTTTCCCTTAACTCTTTATATAGATCAAAGAAAAGAACAAAGATTTGATAGAAAATTGCTCTCTGTTCTTTTGTAGGGGCTATGTTTATTTTTACAAACTTGGAGCTGATTACCATCCTTATACAAAATCGGGACATGGTTACATTTAGCTCATGCCTCTCTATTCTATTACATTACTATTTCAACAAAGACAATACATTTCTTCAGGTTTATGAATACCTGTCCCTACTTGCTCAAAATAGAATGGGGAATGGTTGACTGGATTAAAATAAAGGGAAATTCAAGTTCTGGGTAGTGAGAGTACACTCCTATAGTTCAATATATTAAGTACACGAAAATAATTTGGCCTAATTGTGCAATTTTACCTTTTTGATAATTGCATCATTAACCAATTTTCTGGTGATTTTGAGAATATGTTTCTTATCGATATAATAGAAAACAAGGTCAACAACATCCATAATAGCTCAATTCAATGCACGGACTCAATAAATTAGACTAAGATACAAATAAACATTCACATTTACACCAAAGAAAAGTTATCTTGCCCTATCGTCCTATGATTCACCATTTAAAACTTCAATGATTGACTACGATCCTTAATGTTATAAAAATGTTTAATACATCTAAAATAACAATCTAAATCAACTGTGTGGTAAAAAAAAGTGTCCCTTTAACTGGAAAGAATGTATGCATCGGAGAGTGGGTGGAGTAATAAGAGGTTGTGTTATCTCCATGTAGCAAATATCAATAAGTTGTAAGTTTTTTTCTTAAGATTTTCATAACTGCAACACCGATTGAGTTCTCCCCTATTGAGGAAGATTTACATAGGCCTCTAAATGGTCTTATGAAGTCTTAGACAAATCCTTTGAAACCAGTAGCTAATTAGATTTGAATTTGTAAAGGTCTACTTTCCCCCTTTTTTACCCCTTAATGGTTCCACACCCTCCTGATGAACTGCTATTGCACGCCAATTCTTTAAAAATGTTTTTTACACAAATTTAACAAGCTGTTTCACGAGAGCACTTTAAGAGGTGTAGCTAATCAAATTTATTGATGAAGAAAGGACGATAAAAAGGGTTGAAGGGAAGTATTAGACATTTATTTTAGGACACATTTTTTGGTTATGACAATTTTTATCATTAAAATGTGTCATTATTTAGATGTATCATAATATTTGAGATTAAACAAAATGCAGAAGTATTGTATGTTTTTTAATTGATTTATAACTTTTTATGATAACAGATTTTCATAAGATTATCTAACACTTTTTGAACCGTATATCATTTTAGACTATTTACCTTTTATACTTTAAAGAAAAAAAAGGTGCTATTCTTCATATTAAAGCATAATCTACAACAAAGTTATCATAAAATGAATATGGACATTTCTTTGCTTATAAATCGAAACTGCCCTACGTTGATTTGTTTTCCTATGATGGCTCCTAAAAATTAGGGAATCTAATCCTATAAAATCCAAATATTGATAAATAATAACACTTTTATAACCCAATCATTCCTCTGCAAATAAAATACAAATTCTGCATAAAGGAATGGGAATAAGGATTTGTATAAAAAAAAAACACATGAAAATGTACCTTTTCAAAGGTTTTAACTAAATTTTTTTTCACATAAAATATAATTTTGCACGATTTTTAAAACCATATTTAATTTAAATCTTTAACCATCCACCAAATATCTTACAAAAATAAAAATTTTCTGCATTTGTAGAAGTAATTTTTAAAAGAGAAGATTTTCTATAATTAGCTTAGGTCCCTAATCAACTTGAAGTCTAAACCTAACACAATCATGGCAATCCTTCTTTTCAAAAAATATTTTGAATACATCCAACCGTATTTAAATTTGAGGATTTGTCGCGGTTGACGCGCGGCGGCTGCCGAGCCCTACGAAATAAAGTTTCTATCATCAATTTACCCGAATGTGTATCGCTTACCCCGATTGAACTGGGGAATTTGTAAAATCTGTGCGGAATTTTTATTGCTCAATACCCCTTTATCAACGGTTGGTCAAGTTTCTATATAAATGTATATTTTCTATAACATATAATTTATATGCTCAATAATTTATGTCCAGTCATAATCTATACAGTGGTCTTAGATGGAGGGAGGAGGGGGACTGTAAAAAATTATAAGCTATTTGCGATAAAATTTTATTTTAAACATTTCTCGTGTAGATACAAGTTCAAGTTTTTCTTTAAAGCCTGCAATTTATCGACTAATACAGTAATTTTGAAAGAAACGCATATGACTTTTGCTACAATATTTATAAAAATAGATTAGTTTATTGAATAAATTTCACAAATTACTTTAAATCGTTCTTTATTACCTTTTAATTCTTTTTCCAAACCACGTACAGAGTAATTAGTAGAGAAATACCCACTAGACAATTTGTTGGATTGATTGCACTACTTTGTATAAAAGTCCTAAAAGTGCAATCATGCATTTAAGGTATGCTCACAAAAGCCTTATATATCCTCATCCATACCTTTACCTTTAATGTCTAGCATCTGAAAAAAACAACAGTAAGAAACGATTTCAATGTCTTCAGTTATGACACGGTTAGAGCCGAGACAAATTATAAAAATGACAACTGAAAATTTATTTTCAAATATTTCAAGTTTATTAATTCATATGTTTATCATAATTCTTCTTTGTATATCTTTAAAAGATATTTTTCCAGTCTGTAGAAATTTCTTGGGATGTAATTGTAAGTAGTCTACCTTGTTTCATAACTATGGAAGAAGGGGGTAAATATGCGGTCATTTTGGTCATATTCCCCCATCTCCAGGATAAATCATTTTTATTTTCATCTATTGTGATGTCATATATGTTTTTTGGGA
Source organism: Acartia tonsa (assembly GCF_053477335.1). NCBI lineage: Eukaryota > Metazoa > Arthropoda > Copepoda > Calanoida > Acartiidae > Acartia > Acartia tonsa. The sequence continues at coordinate 3,658,419 of NC_137261.1, read as the reverse complement.
CATTATTTATGTCATTTTATGTAATATGTATGTATATAATAGACATTAAACCATAGATTATACAAGAAAATAAGAATAAATCTACAATTTTGTAAAAATTTGCTTTTTATAAATCTTAGAATCAGCAGAAATATTATCACTTTTATATAGCATATTCTATTACATATTGTCCCATAGACGTCCAAGCTTTTTAAAAAAAATTTTAAGGGGGGGTATAATTCGTATTTGGGGGGGGGTTTTACCTCCCCAAAATTGTTTGGGGGGGGGGGGGTAAATACTCCCAGGGTAGGGGTAAATTTTAAATGGGAGGGGGGGGGGGTAAAATGAAAAAATCGCCCCATTACCCCCCCCCCCCCCTTGGACGTCTATGTATTGTCCTATTGTCGATAATATTTCAGTTATGGCCAAATTAAACAAAATCTATATAATCGACATAAATAAAAGTATAATGTTATTGTTATGTCAGATATGGCCACTAATTATCAAACCCATAAAGTCGAAGTAAACAATTGAAATTGAATATGACAAAATGTTTCCAATTTTGACAGGTTAAGATAATGTTAAATTTTCTCCAGCGTCCCTTAAAATTTGTTTAATTTTCGCTGGATTAGAACCGGTTATAAGCCATACTAAAAATATTCTTCATTTATTCGAAGAGAAAAATACAAAAATTTAGGTAATACAGTGTGTTTTTTTTATAAGAACTTTTTTAAAAACAAATTTTACCCCACTTATAGTTATCAGAATTTAATGATTAATGGCTTATTTTCTCCGTTTTTTAATGCAATTTATAGAACATTAAAAAAATAGTTTAGTTTTTAATTAAAAAGTACAGTAAAATGTAAAATTCAAAACTTAGGTGTCAACATCTAAAAATGGTTTTAGCGCATTTTTCGGGTATAGTCCTTTCCATGACATCGCTCCATATGGGGCGATGATTTTAATTGATCGCCTCTTATGACATGGGGCGATGTAATGGCTCCTTGAAAGGAGCGATTTAATAGCCCCTTATAACAAGAGGCGATGTTATGACTCCTTGAAAGGAGCGATTTAATAGCCCCTTGCCCTAAGAGGCGATTAAATGATCCTTTATCGCTCCTTTATCGCCCCTTCTAAAGAGGAGATGATATGTCCTCTTATCCCAAGGGGCTATTTAATTAAATATCGCCTCTTCATGGCCCCTTCACTATTATATATATCTTAGTCCCTTGATGGCCCCTACATCGCTCCTACATCGCCCCTTCATCGCTCCTCCATCGCTCCTTCTCCAAATTTATATTACATTGTACTTTGATGGCCCCTACATCGCCCCTCCATCGCTCCTACATCACCCCTTCATCGCTCCTTCTTCAAATTTATATTACATTGTACTTTGATGGCCCCTACATCGCCCCTCCATCGCTCCTACATCGCCCCTTCATCGCTCCTTCTTCAAATTTATATTACATTGTACTGTGATGGCCCCTACATCGCTCCTACATCGCTCCTTCATCGCTCCTACATCGCCCCTTCTCCAAATTTATATTACATTGCAACTTGATGGCCCCTACATCGCTCCTACATCGCTCCTCCATCGCCCCTTCATCGCTCCTTCTCCAAATTTATATAACATTGCAACTTGATGGCCCCTACATCGCTGCTACATCGCTCCTCCATCGCTCCTCCATCGCTCCTACATCGCCCCTTCATCGCTCCTTCCACAAATTTATATTACATTGTACTTTGATGGCCCCTACATCTCTCCTCCATCGCTCCTCCATCGCCCCATCGCCCCTTAATAGCCCCTTACCTTAATTTATATAAAAAAGCCCCTACATAGCCTCTCCATCGCCCCTTAATAGCTCCTTACCTTATTTTTTATAACATAGCCCCTACATAGCCTCTCCATCGCCCCTTAATAGCCCCTTATCTTAATTTATATAACAAAGCCCCTACATAGCCTCTCCATCGCCCCTAATAGCCCCTTACCTTTATTTATATAACAAAGCTCCTACATAGCCTCTCCATTGCCCCTTAATAGTCCCTTACCTTAATTTATATAACATAGCTCCTACATAGCCTCTCCATCGCCCCTTAAAAGCCCATTACCTTAATTTATATAACATAGCCCCTACATAGCCTCTCCATCGCCCCTTACCTTAATTTATATAACATAGCCCCTACATCGCCCCTCCATCGCTCCTACATCGCCCCTTCATCGCTCCTTCTTCAAATTTATATTAAATTGTACTGTGATGGCCCCTACATCGCTCCTACATCGCTCCTTCATTGCTCCTACATCGCTCCTTCATCGCTCCTTCTCCAAATTTATATTACATTGCAACTTGATGGCCCCTACATTGCTCCTACATAGCTCCTCCATCGCTCCTCCATCGCTCATTCATCGCTCCTACATCGCCCCTTCATCGCTCCTTCTCCAAATTTATATTACATTGCAACTTGATGGCCCCTACATCGCTCCTCCATCGCCCCTTAATAGCCCCTTACCTTAATTTATATAACAAAGCTCCTATATGGCCTCTCTATCGCCCCTTAATAGCCACTTAATTTAATTATATAACATTGCCCCTACATAGCCTCTCCATCGCCCCTTAATAGCCCCTTACCTAAATTTATATAACAAAGCTCCTATATAGCCTCTCCATCGCCCCTTAATAGCCCCTTACCTTAATTATGTAACATAGCCCCTACATAGCCTCTCAATCGCCCCTTAATAGCCTCTTACCTTAATTTATATAACATAGCCCCTATATAGCCTCTCCATCGCCCCTTAATAGCCCCTTACCCTAATCTATATAACATAGCCCCTACAAAGCCTCTCCATCGCCCCTTAATAGCCCCTTACGTTAATCTATATAACAAAGCTCCTACATAGCCTCTCCATCGCCCCATAATAGCCTCTTACCTTAATTATGTAACATAGCCCCTACATAGCCTCTCCATCGCCCCTAAATAGCCCCTTACCCTAATTTATATAACATAGCCCCTACATAGCCTCTCCATCGCCCCTTAATAGCTCCTTACCTTAATTTATATAACATAGCCACTACATAGCCTCTCCATCGCCCCTTAATAGCCCCTTACCTTAATTTATATAACATAGCCCTACATAGCCTCTCCATCGCCCCTTAATAGCCCCTTACCTTAATTTATATAGCATAGCCCCTACATAGCCTCTCCATCGCCCCTTAATAGCCTCTTACCTTAATTTATATAATCCTTACCTTAATATATATAACATAGCCCCTACATAGCCTCTCCATCGCCCCTGAATAGCCCCTTACCCTAATTTATATAACATAGCCCCTACATAGCCTCTCCATCGCCCCTTACCTTAATTTATATAACATAGCCCCTACATCGCCCCTCCATCGCTCCTACATCGCCCCTTCATCGCTCCTTCTTAAAATTTATATTAAATTGTACTGTGATGGCCCCTACATCGCTCCTACATCGCTCCTTCATTGCTCCTACATCGCCCCTTCATCGCTCCTTCTCCAAATTTATATTACATTGCAACTTGATGGCCCCTACATCGCTCCTACATAGCTCCTCCATCGCTCCTCCATCGCTCCTTCATCGCTCCTACATCGCCCCTTCATCGCTCCTTCTCCAAATTTATATTACATTGCAACTTGATGGCCCCTACATCGCTCCTCCATCGCCCCTTAATAGCCCCTTACCTTAATTTATATAACAAAGCTCCTATATGGCCTCTCTATCGCCCCTTAATAGCCACTTAATTTAATTATATAACATTGCCCCTACATAGCCTCTCCATCGCCCCTTAATAGCCCCTTACCTAAATTTATATAACAAAGCTCCTATATAGCCTCTCCATCGCCCCTTAATAGCCCCTTACCTTAATTATGTAACATAGCCCCTACATAGCCTCTCAATCGCCCCTTAATAGCCTCTTACCTTAATTTATATAACATAGCCCCTATATAGCCTCTCCATCGCCCCTTAATAGCCCCTTACCCTAATCTATATAACATAGCCCCTACAAAGCCTCTCCATCGCCCCTTAATAGCCCCTTACCTTAATCTATATAACAAAGCTCCTACATAGCCTCTCCATCGCCCCATAATAGCCTCTTACCTTAATTATGTAACATAGCCCCTACATAGCCTCTCCATCGCCCCTAAATAGCCCCTTACCCTAATTTATATAACATAGCCCCTACATAGCCTCTCCATCGCCCCTTAATAGCTCCTTACCTTAATTTATATAACATAGCCCCTACATAGCCTCTCCATCGCCCCTTAATAGCCCCTTACCTTAATTTATATAACATAGCCCTACATAGCCTCTCCATCGCCCCTTAATAGCCCCTTACCTTAATTTATATAGCATAGCCCCTACATAGCCTCTCCATCGCCCCTTAATAGCCTCTTACCTTAATTTATATAATCCTTACCTTAATATATATAACATAGCCCCTACATAGCCTCTCCATCGCCCCTGAATAGCCCCTTACCCTAATTTATATAACATAGCCCCTACATAGCCTCTCCATCGCCCCTTACCTTAATTTATATAACATAGCCCCTACATCGCCCCTCCATCGCTCCTACATCGCCCCTTCATCGCTCCTTCTTCAAATTTATATTAAATTGTACTGTGATGGCCCCTACATCGCTCCTACATCGCTCCTTCATTGCTCCTACATCGCCCCTTCATCGCTCCTTCTCCAAATTTATATTACATTGCAACTTGATGGCCCCTACATCGCTCCTACATAGCTCCTCCATCGCTCCTCCATCGCTCCTTCATCGCTCCTACATCGCCCCTTCATCGCTCCTTCTCCAAATTTATATTACATTGCAACTTGATGGCCCCTACATCGCTCCTCCATCGCCCCTTAATAGCCCCTTACCTTAATTTATATAACAAAGCTCCTATATGGCCTCTCTATCGCCCCTTAATAGCCACTTAATTTAATTATATAACATTGCCCCTACATAGCCTCTCCATCGCCCCTTAATAGCCCCTTACCTAAATTTATATAACAAAGCTCCTATATAGCCTCTCCATCGCTCCTTAATAGCCCCTTACCTTAATTATGTAACATAGCCCCTACATAGCCTCTCAATCGCCCCTTAATAGCCTCTTACCTTAATTTATATAACATAGCCCCTATATAGCCTCTCCATCGCCCCTTAATAGCCCCTTACCTTAATCTATATAACAAAGCTCCTACATAGCCTCTCCATCGCCCCATAATAGCCTCTTACCTTAATTATGTAACATAGCCCCTACATAGCCTCTCCATCGCCCCTAAATAGCCCCTTACCCTAATTTATATAACATAGCCCCTACATAGCCTCTCCATCGCCCCTTAATAGCTCCTTACCTTAATTTATATAACATAGCCCCTACATAGCCTCTCCATCGCCCCTTAATAGCCCCTTACCTTAATTTATATAACATAGCCCTACATAGCCTCTCCATCGCCCCTTAATAGCCCCTTACCTTAATTTATATAGCATAGCCCCTACATAGCCTCTCCATCGCCCCTTAATAGCCTCTTACCTTAATTTATATAATCCTTACCTTAATATATATAACATAGCCCCTACATAGCCTCTCCATCGCCCCTAAATAGCCCCTTACCCTAATTTATATAACATAGCCCCTACATAGCCTCTCCATCGCCCCTTAATAGCCCCTTACCTTAATTTATATAACATAGCCTCTACATAGCCTCTCCATCGCCCCTTAATAGCCCCTTACCTTAATTTATATAACATAGCCCTACATAGCCTCTCCATCGCCCCTTAATAGCCCCTTACCTTAATTTATATAGCATAGCCCCTACATAGCCTCTCCATCGCCCCTTAATAGCCTCTTACCTTAATTTATATAATCCTTACCTTAATATATATAACATAGCCCCTACATAGCCTCTCCATCGCCCCTGAATAGCCCCTTACCCTAATTTATATAACATAGCCCCTACATAGCCTGCAAGTGAATAAGAAAAGAGAAATATAAAAGAAGAATACATATTATCCTATTATATAAAGTAGTAAAACATAAACAAACGTTGGAGTGGACAAACCTAGGAATGGGACAATCGTCGGAGTGGACATTGCTTATGTAAAACGCAGGAGTGTCTTTTATTTTATTTATAAGATAAAAATCTTTCAAAACAAAAAAAAATCTTGAATATCTTTTCTCACAGACTGAAATTTTAAAATCAGTCTAACAGTTTTCCAAAGTAGGTAAGTTCTATCGAAAGGCAAAGGTTTGAAACAGATAGAACATTTCATTAAACTAAAACATATTTTTTTCTCACATTGTTTACAACTGTCAAATAGGTTTTTTTATATGCCTAACCCCTGCAGGGGGCTTATTTGTATATTTATATCTTAACCTAACCTAACCTGTGTAGAAATAACTAAACAAATGTTGTTGAAACCTAATTTTTAAGATATTATAGACACTTCTGCGTTTTACTTATATAATGTCCACTCCGACATTTGTCCGAAATATCCTGTGTTTGTCCACGTTAGTAAGGCTTTCTGTTCTGAAACTTAAGATCTCAATAACTACTAAACAGATTGGGCTTTCTATTTCAGGTAAGCTTAATATTTGTCTTGTAATGGCTTTAGGCTATTTTATTTTAAGTCGAGGGATGGTTTTAGGCTATTCTATTTTAAGTCCTGGGAAGGCTTTAGGCTTTTATTCATTCCCCTTTGAATACAGAGCCAATAGATGCTGGGGGCGTAGCCGCTAGTCGATATACAAAGTTTTTTTTTGTCTGTAGCAAAGGATCTCGTTTGCTGCTAAACCGATATGATGTATGTCTGTCTGTCTATACCGTAGGATCTTGCTAACCGCTGAGTACTGAGATGATTTTAAGATAGTTTATTTTTTTTCCTTATAATAAAATAACAGGATATTTGTCCATAAAAAGCGAAGCAATATCTTAATTTTTGTTGTTGGAACTGTTATTCAGTTGATTATACCAAGGATCTAAAGGAATAAGACAATGGCCGATAAATTTTTATCCATCCCTAATAACGATACACAAAATTGCAACACTACAACCAAAATATGACAAAAGTCCCCAAAGTTTTGAGCCAACGAATAAGAAAACTTCATTATAAAACTTTGGAGACTATTGTAAAAATTGCCTAATGTTTCCTTTATCCCTGAGATTATACAGACTATCCTTAAACTAATATTTACATTAAAGTAACAGGATGTTTATCAGTATCAACTGAACCGATATGCTTCTCCTTTACATTGAAGCTTATTTTACTCGCAGGAAAAGTTTTCATTTTGGGGAGGGGACTAACACTTTCAGCCCCCGGAAGGTATCACTTCCCTTAAATTCTTAACCTTCCCCCTCCCCCCCCTCTCCACCACATCTATTCATTAAAGTACTCCTAGGGTCATCTATGGGATTAGCCGTTAGTGACTTAAAAATAATTCAAGTGCAATGATATATTTACCAAATTAATACGATAATTTTGTATACATTTTTTATGAAAAAAAATTATTTTGCCAAAGGCAGCCAAAAAATAAGCAGCAAATATTTCAAAAATGCTCTGATAATCAGAGATCTACAGGGATAAGACGATTGTCGATAAAATGATATATATACATATATACAGTGTGTTTTTTTATGAGAACTTTTTTGAAAGCAATTTTACCTTACTTATAGTTATTAGAATTTAATGATTAATGGCTTATTCTCTTCTTTTTTATAACCTTTAATAGAAAAGCAAAAAATATTTCAGTTTTTATTCAAAAAGTACAGTAAATTAAAAAATTTAAAACTTAGGTGTCAACATCTAAAAATGGTTTTAGTGCATTTTTCTTATAATCTACCTTTGCAAGAATGGCTGCAAAACGCTTCAAAGTTGAGATATTGAGCTAAAAATTTATATAGATACTACTTGTGACATGTACTAGAACATTTTGAAATTTGAAGGCCATATCTCAACCAGGGAGGGAATACTGGCCCCCCAATGTACTCCCTCCATTCTTGGAAAGGGTAGAAGATTTGAGCATAAGAAAAATGCGCTAAAACCATTTCTCGTATTCATTTGAATCCGGTGGATAGGAACCGGTTCTCATCCATACGAAAAAACTATGTCTAGCATCGTATTATATCCAGCTTTCTACGAATATAGATATGTACAATCATAAGATTAAACCCAGTTTTTTTAGCCGGTGCCTTCTGCACCTCGGGGCTAAAAAAACTAGTTTTAATCTCATAATTGTACTTTCTATATCCGCGGAAAGCCGTTTATAATACGATGCGAGAAATAACTATTTTAGATGTTGACACCCATGTTTTGAAATTTTGAATTTACTGTACTTTTTAAATAAAAACTGAAATATTTTTTTGCTTTCCTGTTAATGGTTATAAAAAACGAAGAGAATAAGCCATTAATCATTAAATTCTGATAACTATAAGTAGGGTAAAATTGCTTTCAAAAATGCTCTCATAAAAAAAAACACTGTATATATATGTATGTTTATATATTAATTATTCCCATTGATGATTCACAAAATTACCCCTTCTTTAGTTTAGAATTAGTGGTTGAAACATTTAGACACTCAACTTAATGAACTAAACAATCACAAAACAATAAAAAGTCCCCAAGGTTGTTAATCTAACGAATAAGAAAACGGTATTATAAAACTTTGGAGACTAGACAGCACTCTTGGATAAGCCAACTTATAACACTTTGGGAACTATCCTAATCCTCCCTGGCGAAATGACAATGAGATTTTTTGGTAAATTTGTGGCAAACTTTATTCTTAATAAATTAGCACTTGGCAAAATTATACTGGAGAGATATTTCATTGAAGAATAAATTTTTTTTTTGCCCAAACTTTTCGTCAGCCAATAATAACAGATAAGTTAAACATTGTAAAAATAATATAGTAACTTAACTCGAGTTGTCAACGGCAGAAATTAGGTCCTGAGATGGTTTTAGGCCTGGAAAGGTTTATAACAATTTTATCTGTATTTCTTAAAATAAATTAACAGAATCTTTGTCTGTATGTATGAATGTCTGTCTGTACCGAAGGATCTTGCTAACCGATGAACCAATATGGTTCTCCTTTACAGTGAAGATTCCTATAGGTCCTGAGATCGTTCTCCTTAATAGGGTAGCTTCTCATAGGTCCTGGGGAGGTTAATAACTATTTTATTTTAATCCTTATAATAAAGTAACAGGATCTTTGTCTGTATGTATGTCTGTCTGTACCTTGCTAACCACTAAACCGACATGGTTCTCCTTTACAGTGAGGCTTCCTATGGGTAATGAGATGGCTTTAGGCCATTTTATTTTTAATCCTTATAAAAAGTAACAGGATCATTGTCTGTATGTATCAAAGAAGATCGCTAACTGCAGAACCAATATGGTTCTCCTTTATAGGGTAGCTTCCAATAGATCCTGGGAAGGTGTATAACTGTTTTGAAGGAGGATATAAGGGGCTATTAAGGGGCGATGGAGAGGCTATGTAGAGGCTATGTTATATAAATTAAGGTAAGGGGCTTTTAAGTGGCGATGGAGGGCTATTAAGGGGCGATGGAGAGGCTATGTTATATAAATTAAGGTAAGGAGCTATTAAGGGGCGATGGAGAGGCTATGTAGCGGCTATGTTATATAAATTGGCTATTAAGGGGCGATAGAGAGGCTATATAGGGGCTATTTTATATAAATTAAGGTAAAGGACTATTAAGGGGCGATGGAGAGGCTATGTAGGGGCTATGTTATATAAATTAAGGTAAGGGGCTATTAAGGGGCGATGAAGAGGCTATTTAGGGGCTATGTTATATAAAATCGGGTAAGGGGCTATTAAGGGGCGATGGGGAGGCTATGTAGGAGCTATGTTATATAATTAAGGTAAGGGGATATTAAGGGGCGATGGAGAGGCTATGTAGGGGCTATGTTACATAATTAAGGTAAGGGGCTATTAAGGGGCGATTAATGGGTATTTTTATTGTAAAAATATAATTAGTTACTGGAAACCTAAATTTATGACAAAAATAAGCTTATAATTTTGTTTCTAGGCCACGTAGTTTAATTTTAAAGTTTTCAACATGAGCATTGCAATTCTTTCAAAATTTCCATTGTACATAAAATGTCATTTTAAAATGCCTAGAACTTTTTTGTTATAGAAGCTGAAGGCTTCAAATTTGGGGTATTTGGTCTACTTGTGGCAGTCTTTCAGCAGTTAAAGCGTGGTATTTCTTGCAGGCTTCCTTTAAACTTTTTTCTACCGTTTCAGAGCTTTGCTTTTATAAATGTTGTCATCCTTGTCATCCTTTTAAAACTTAAATTTAAAACTGTAGAGGGTCACATTCCTTCCTTACCTTAATGCCCTACCTTCTATAATGAAGGGGCAATACAATTACAGAGGCTGTACAGGAGCCATATGTTATATAAATTAAGGTAAGGGGCGATGAAGAGGCTATGAAGGGGCTATGTTATATAAATTAAGGTAAGAGGCTATTAAGGGGCGATGGAGAGGCTATGTAGGGGCTATGTTATATAATTAAGGTAAGGGGCTATTAAGGGGCGATGGAGATGCTTTGTAGGGCCTATGTTATATAAATTAAGGTAAGAGGCTATTAAGGGGCGATGGAGAGGCTATGTAGGGGCTATGTTATATAAATTAGGGTAAGGGGCTATTTAGGGGCGATGGAGAGGCTATGTAGGGGCTATGTTATATATATTAAGGTAAGGATTATATAAATTAAGGTAAGAGGCTATTAAGGGGCGATGGAGAGGCTATGTAGGGGCTATGCTATATAAATTAAGGTAAGGGGCTATTAAGGGGCGATTGAGAGGCTATGTAGGGGCTATGTTACATAATTAAGGTAAGGGGCTATTAAGGGGCGATGGAGAGGCTATGTAGAGGCTATGTTATATAAATTAAGGTAAGGGGCTATTAAGGGGCGATGGAGAGGCTATGTAGGGGCTATGTTATATAAATTAAGGTAAGGAGCTATTAAGGGGCGATAGAGAGGCTATGTAGGGGCTATGTTATATAAATTAGGGTAAGGGGCTATTCAGGGGCGATGGAGAGGCTATGTAGGGGCTATGTTATATATATTAAGGTAAGGATTATATAAATTAAGGTAAGAGGCTATTAAGGGGCGATGGAGAGGCTATGTAGGGGCTATGCTATATAAATTAAGGTAAGGGGCTATTAAGGGGCGATGGAGAGGCTATGTAGGGCTATGTTATATAAATTAAGGTAAGGGGCTATTAAGGGGCGATGGAGAGGCTATGTAGAGGCTATGTTATATAAATTAAGGTAAGGGGCTATTAAGGGGCGATGGAGAGGCTATGTAGGGGCTATGTTATATAAATTAGGGTAAGGGGCTATTTAGGGGCGATGGAGAGGCTATGTAGGGGCTATGTTATATATATTAAGGTAAGGATTATATAAATTAAGGTAAGAGGCTATTAAGGGGCGATGGAGAGGCTATGTAGGGGCTATGCTATATAAATTAAGGTAAGGGGCTATTAAGGGGCGATGGAGAGGCTATGTAGGGCTATGTTATATAAATTAAGGTAAGGGGCTATTAAGGGGCGATGGAGAGGCTATGTAGGGGCTATGTTATATAAATTAAGGTAAGGAGCTATTAAGGGGCGATGGAGAGGCTATGTAGGGGCTATGTTATATAAATTAGGGTAAGGGGCTATTTAGGGGCGATGGAGAGGCTATGTAGGGGCTATGTTACATAATTAAGGTAAGAGGCTATTATGGGGCGATGGAGAGGCTATGTAGGGGCTATGTTATATATATTAAGGTAAGGATTATATAAATTAAGGTAAGAGGCTATTAAGGGGCGATGGAGAGGCTATGTAGGGGCTATGCTATATAAATTAAGGTAAGGGGCTATTAAGGGGCGATGGAGAGGCTATGTAGGGCTATGTTATATAAATTAAGGTAAGGGGCTATTAAGGGGCGATGGAGAGGCTATGTAGAGGCTATGTTATATAAATTAAGGTAAGGGGCTATTAAGGGGCGATGGAGAGGCTATATAGGGGCTATGTTATATAAATTAGGGTAAGGGGCTATTTAGGGGCGATGGAGAGGCTATGTAGGGGCTATGTTATATATATTAAGGTAAGGATTATATAAATTAAGGTAAGAGGCTATTAAGGGGCGATGGAGAGGCTATGTAGGGGCTATGCTATATAAATTAAGGTAAGGGGCTATTAAGGGGCGATGGAGAGGCTATGTAGGGCTATGTTATATAAATTAAGGTAAGGGGCTATTAAGGGGCGATGGAGAGGCTATGTAGGGGCTATGTTATATAAATTAAGGTAAGGAGCTATTAAGGGGCGATGGAGAGGCTATGTAGGGGCTATGTTATATAAATTAGGGTAAGGGGCTATTTAGGGGCGATGGAGAGGCTATGTAGGGGCTATGTTACATAATTAAGGTAAGAGGCTTTTATGGGGCGATGGAGAGGCTATGTAGGAGCTTTGTTATATAGATTAAGGTAAGGGGCTATTAAGGGGCGATGGAGAGGCTTTGTAGGGGCTATGTTATATAGATTAGGGTAAGGGGCTATTAAGGGGCGATGGAGAGGCTATATAGGGGCTATGTTATATAAATTAAGGTAAGAGGCTATTAAGGGGCGATTGAGAGGCTATGTAGGGGCTATGTTACATAATTAAGGTAAGGGGCTATTAAGGGGCGATGGAGAGGCTATATAGGAGCTTTGTTATATAAATTTAGGTAAGGGGCTATTAAGGGGCGATGGAGAGGCTATGTAGGGGCAATGTTATATAATTAAATTAAGTGGCTATTAAGGGGCGATAGAGAGGCCATATAGGAGCTTTGTTATATAAATTAAGGTAAGGGGCTATTAAGGGGCGATGGAGGAGCGATGTAGGGGCCATCAAGTTGCAATGTAATATAAATTTGGAGAAGGAGCGATGAAGGGGCGATGTAGGAGCGATGAAGGAGCGATGGAGGAGCGATGGAGGAGCTATGTAGGAGCGATGTAGGGGCCATCAAGTTGCAATGTAATATAAATTTGGAGAAGGAGCGATGAAGGGGCGATGTAGGAGCAATGAAGGAGCGATGTAGGAGCGATGTAGGGGCCATCACAGTACAATTTAATATAAATTTGGAGAAGGAGCGATGAAGGAGCGATGTAGGAGCGATGGAGGGGCGATGTAGGGGCCATCAAAGTACAATGTAATATAAATTTGGAGAAGGAGCGATGAAGGGGCGATGTAGGAGCGATGAAGGAGCGATGTAGGAGCGATGTAGGAGTGATGTAGGAGCGATGTAGGGGCCATCACAGTACAATTTAATATAAATTTGGAGAAGGAGCGATGTAGGAGCGATGGAGGGGCGATGTAGGAGTGATGGAGGGGCGATGTAGGAGCCATCAAAGTACAATGTAATATAAATTTGGAGAAGGAGCGATGAAGGAGCAATGGAGGGGCGATGTAGGAGCGATGGAGGGGCAATGGAGGGGCGATGTAGGGGCCATCAAAGTACAATGTAATATAAATTTGGAGAAGGAGCGATGAAGGGGCGATGTAGGAGCGATGAAGGAGCGATGTAGGAGCGATGTAGGGGCCATCACAGTACAATTTAATATAAATTTGGAGAAGGAGCGATATAGGAGCGATGGAGGGGCGATGTAGGAGCGATGAAGGAGCGATGTAGGGGCCATCAAGTTGCAATGTAATATAAATTTGGAGAAGGAGCGATGAAGGGGCGATGTAGGAGCGATGTAGGAGCGATGAAGGAGCGATGTAGGAGCGATGAAGGAGCGATGTAGGAGCGATGTAGGGGCCATCACAGTACAATTTAATATAAATTTGGAGAAGGAGCGATGTAGGAGCGATGTAGGGGCCATCACAGTACAATTTAATATAAATTTGGAGAAGGAGCGATGAAGGAGCGATGTAGGAGCGATGTAGGGGCGATGTAGGAGCGATGTAGGGGCCATCAAAGTACAATGTAATATAAATTTGGAGAAGGGGCGATGGAGGAGCGATGTAGGGGCCATCAAGTGGGTTGTTATATAAATTAAGGTAAGGGACTACGGAGGGGCGATGGAGAGGCTATGAAGGAGCCATCATGGGGCTATAGCATAGCCTCTTATCATAAGAGGCGATATTAACGCCCCTTCAAAGGAGCTATTAAGAGGCCATGAAGGAGCTATAGCATAGCCTCTTATCATAAGAGGCGATATGAACGCTCCTTAAAAGGGGCTATCACATCGCTCCATATGATAAGAGGCTATGCTATAGCTCCTTGAAGGAGCTATAGAAAATCATCGCCCCATATGGAGCGATGTCATGGAAAGGACTATACCCCATTTTTCTTATGTTCAAATCTTCTACCCTTTGCAAGAAAAAAATTGGATTTTCAGTAGTCGACTTTGGGGGGCCAGTACTCCCTCCCTGATTGAGATATGACCTGTAAACTTTGATATGTTCTAGTACATGTCCCCAATAGTATCTGTATCAATTTTTAGCTCTAGATCTCAACTTTGAAGCGTTTTGCAGCCATTCTTGCAAAACGTAGAAGATTTGAACATAAGAAAAATGCGCTAAAACCATTTTTAGATGTTGACACCTAAGTTTTGAATTTTACATTTTACTGTACTTTTTTAACAAAAACTGTAATATTTTTTTAATGTTCTATTAATTGCATAAAAAAACGGAGAAAATAAGCCATTAATCATTAAATTCTGATAACTATAGGTGGGGTAAAATTGCTTTTAAAAAAGTTCTCATAAAAAAAAACACACTGTATATCTATTTAAACTAAATTTTCTGGTATTCAAATGTATTTTTATTAGCGGCTGTGCTCCTAGCATCTAGGAGCTCTAAATTTGAAGGAGTAAGGAAAGTAGGAAAATAGTCCAAAACTAAAAAATATTCATAGTCTAAAACCATCCAGGGACCTACAAGAAGCTTCCATAAAATGGAGGACGTAAATCAATTCAGTGTTTATCGAAATATGAAGCTGCAGACAAAAAAAAAACTCTATATTTATGATGATTATGCGTTATTGTGATTACTCCATATTATTTCCA
Organism: Acartia tonsa; assembly: GCF_053477335.1. Lineage (NCBI taxonomy): Eukaryota > Metazoa > Arthropoda > Copepoda > Calanoida > Acartiidae > Acartia > Acartia tonsa. The sequence continues at coordinate 3,643,364 of NC_137261.1, read as the reverse complement.
GTTGAGTAGTAATCTTCCTGTTTTTATTTACCATTTAAAACCATTAGAGACGTTTTGCCAAAAGGAGGGGAATACATATAATATTGCCAATTTCGCATTCGAATTTTAAATTTAAAACCACTCTATTTAAGATGATTTCTTTCTGAATTGGCTTGGCTGCTGCAAATTGTTGACTTGCTAGCTCATGCGACTTCTTTGGCGACATCTTTTGGCTCTTTATTCCAAAGGGTTGGGCAGGGATTAAAATGTCCTAAAACCATCCTCGGACCAATGTCAGACTTTCCTGTTTAACTCAATCAGTTAAGTTTCTTTCAAAACCTTAAGCTAAAGCAAATGAACCTTACTACTTTTTATAATAGAATGGGTTGAATTGTTATTTTTGTATTATTTCTGGGCAATAAAATATTTAGTTTTTTTATTTCTTCATGTGGCGTTTGCTTTAGATTAGTTCCCTAGTGGCTAGTGGCGAATCCTAAAAACGTGAATGTCAAAGCAATTATGGGAAAATGTACATATACAATCATAAAAGAGGCTGATGTGATACCCATTAATAGAACATTAGTGGTTAAAAACCATTAGTACACAATGGTTGGGGGGGGGGGGATTCTTAACCCTAGTACATTCTCATATTATATTTCTATACTACAACATGAAGGGAGGGGGGGCTTGGGGATGTTTTATTAACCTTGCTTCCGATATCTTTCCATTATACATGATATGTATTTTCTTAGTTTTTATCATAAAAAAAAAATATAGTATAAATGAACCTTGTAGACAATAAATACTGTAAGTAATAATTAAAATATCTTTGTTCATATAATTTGTTGGTAGTGAAACTGCTCTTCAAGTCATAATGTCTGTCTGTCCTTCTGTAATCTTCTGTAATCCATGAGTTTCCGGCATCCTTGTATACAAAAATAAAAGATAGGTTAGAATTTTATTAAACAAAACAATGAACAAAAATATAATATGTAAATGTTTATTTAAACACAAGAAATAATAATGTACACTTTTTAATACAAATTTAAACAGAAACAAAATTGAAAATCAAGGTTGGCATAAAAAGTCATTGAGCTTTTTTAAATACAGCTTTTTTATTTTATTTTAAATTGGTAACAAATGACAAAATATAATGAATCCCAAACACCAAAGCCACCTTAATAAATTTCAGCAAACTATACATTTAAATCTAAGGTTCATGATCATCCAAAATTGGCATTATGCTTCTTAATTGCTCCATCTTCCAGGGGTCCCTACAATACAAATTATTTTTTTTGGGTCGATGCTTTTTATAGTGCCTATAAAAAAATTCTGTCATACTGGCCTTCCATTAATCAATTAAAATGAATGCTCGCCTGCCTTGGTAATTATGTTTGTGTTTTAGCCTATCTTTGGTCATTTGTATTGTATAACGTCATTTCTTTATAGGCACTATAAAGAACTTTTTTTGGTCATATATGCGTAAAGGAGAGGGTAAAAAAAATTTGTTTTATGATACTTGATGATATAAAACCTTACTAGAACAAATACAAAGATTGTAGACCAATATATTCCGAGATATTATAAGACATACAACAGTTGCATTTATATCTACTCAACCAGATAATCTAGTTTCTAACATAGATAGATCAAGAAACATACCAGGCTACAGAAAATGAAATAATAGAAAGTATATATCTAGCAGATGACTCTTACATTTCAATTTTATTGTTTAAAGAAATGTTAACTTTAAGAAAATAACTGAAACTTACTTGACATCAGAGTAGTTGGAGTTTAATATTCCATATCCTGCTAGTTCATATTACAAATTTATTTATTATCAATCAGCAATGCAAAGTTTTTGTATTGATTGATTTCTCCTTCACAGTGCAAGCTTATTTGTTTGTTTTATGATTGTTTTTAGCTATTTGAGGAATGGTGGGTCAATCCAATTAGAAAATGAAAAAAGTGGAACCCTAAACTCCAAAATTGGGAGGAGCTCCAAGCTTGATGATAGGGTGAAAGTTAAAACCTATCAAAAATTATAATAAGAAATTTGATTTCCTTCATTTTCATCAGGATATTTGTATCCATCAATACTCCAGTATCCCCAGTCATGGTCTGTCTCCAGTAAAAACTATAAAAATAAGGATATTTGTATTCGAAGCTAAGCTTTAAAAAATTTACTACCGGAGTGGATACAAACCCGCGACAGTTACAAAACTGCCCCATTACAAAACCGCCCCATTACAAAACCGCGACAATAACAAAACCGCGACAATACAAAAAAAATCTATAATACTAAAAATCTATAATAAAAAAATCTTAATGCTAGAAGGTCATGGCCGCAGAGCTCGGCCCCCTGGCCTGCCTAGTCGCGGGCGCTCGGCCCCCTTGCCTATAACCTAACCTAACCTAACCTATATGTTTTAATGTTTAATGTACATTAACTTATTTATAGTTTAGAATTTCGTGGATTTTACAAAAAGTGGTTGGTAGATTTTTTTCAAATTTTTAATATTTTTTTTACAATATTTAGGTTAGGTTAGGTTATGGGCCAGGCCGGGCCGAGCGCCCGCGGCTAGGCAGGCCAGGGGCCGAGCTCTGCGGCCATGTATTCCAACAAAAATTCCTACAGAGTTATATTTTTGTTATTGTCGCGGTTTTGTTATTGTCGCGGTTTTGTAATCGGGCGGTTTTGTAACTGTCGCGGTTTTGTATCCACTCCTTACTACCTGTTTGTGAGCATATTTTAAATCACAATGTTTAAAAAATAATTTTAATAAAAATGATTAAATCCAAACAAAAAAGTCAAACACCCTCTGTAATGTTTAAGATCACAAAGTTATTAATTGTAATCAAATATATCTAATACAGATATTTGAAAAAATATAAGCCAGAACAGAGTAATGATGATCAAGGTTGCGTGATTATTATTTATTCAAAAAAAAATAATTAAAATTGACACTCTCATGAATCCACGTTCATTAAATTAATCCTTAAAGACATTAAAAAACTAAATACTTTTGTTATTTCTCTTATAATACCTGATAGATATGATCCCATTTTTCATTGTTGGGGTCTGAACCTGTTCCAAATTCTCCCATCCAGTAGGGGGCTGAATAATTGTATCCTATAACAGAAATGTTCATTAAAAGTTTAAGTGATATATCTTTTATTTACTAAGGAAGTAATCTCTATTATATAGAGTTATATTTACAAAGTTTCTTTTGAATAAATGGCTATTATTCTCAAATTATTAGCGGATCACCCTGTCAATTTAGCTTGCTGACATGGAACTCATTTATTGGTCAGTTTGTTCATCCAGTAGGAAAGGGTAAAGGGGTTGGAAGGGTGAATCGTAATTTAAGCATGCTGCGTGTTTCACTTTATATTATTTGAGAACATGAAAATCTGGTGTAAGATCCATGTAATAATATATTCTTTACCTGCATCTGCTACAAAAGTCTGCATGGTGTGCATTGTCATCTTGAACAGGTCATAAGGCAGATCAGATATAATTGGACTAAAATAAGATAGAATTAGCATAAAACCTTTTTTTTATTCAGCAATGTAATTAGCTAAAATGACCGGAAAATAAAAAGGAACAATGCTGATTTAGTTAATGCAAAAACTTTAAATTCCCCTCCCCCTTCTTTTGAAATTTACTTTCTAAAGAGGCCGATTTTCATGCACAGACTTTGGGCTTAACAATAATTTACACTCTATTAACTAATCTGAAGGTTTATATTAAAGCATAGATTGTTCATAATTAAAAGAATTAACACATGATAAGAATAATGGACAAAAAGTTAGTTTTGTATTAAAAGTGATGGAGTAACCTAGTTGGGTAGATATGTCCTGAATATACCAATTTATCAGGATTACTTAGTTCTGGCTTCTTAATCAAAGCCCCAATAAGATTTCCAGCTGATAGAATTCCTTCGACTATGATTAACATACCAGGATTCACCTAAGAATAAAACATAATGAAGTTATAGGAATAATATTTTACCTAAATGGGTAGATATGTCCTGAGTAAACCAATTTATCAGGATTTGTGAGCTCTGGTTTCTTTACAAGGGCACCAATTAGGTTGCCAGCTGAGAGAATTCCTTCTACTATGATCAGCATATCTGGATTTACCTAAGATAGCAGTTTTAGTTGCCAAATTTAATGTTTTAATAATAATAGTTGCTGTGTTCCAGGAACTAATTAAATCTTTAAAAGGGGGATAAGGAAAATAAGCCTAGAACATGCCTTGTACAAAAATTTTTGCTGAGAACAAACACAAAGCACAAATCCTGTTACTTATTGCATAGATTTACTTATTTCCAATCTTAACCTCTAGAATCATGTTGCCGGTCTTCTCACATGCCAGAGCAAAGTCAGTTTCACCACCATTTCCCCACTCAGCTGCTACTCCGTGGGCAGGACGTACTTCATTTCTCAGGTCAAATCCAGCTACCATAGGATTGTCAACATACCTTAGAAGCAGCACAGAATATTACTATTCAATTACATGAATGGATAATAATGGCTTCCTTTGCTTTATTATGCCACTAGCGACTTCTCCCCTAGCTAGTTATAGCTTTGCCCCAAGTGGTAATAAAGTGGGTTTGATCAGTTAAAAAAAATTTAGGTACCTAAAAAACTTGGATAGATATTTTTTTTTGGTGGGGGGGGGGGTTAGAAAATAGCTTAAAACCACAACAGGACCAGTAGTTATATGTAATGTCACAAATTTTCAGTGGTTACCGAGATCTTAAGCTTCAGACGGACGGACGAACGGACAGGCAGACATAAAGCTACTTAGTATTATAGATAGATATATTCTGATTCCAGCCATAATAACTGGCGACCATAAACGAAAAGCAGTTTAGCCGCTAGCAGCTGATAAAGTCCATTGATTTTATGAAATAATTCATGTACCTTGCGGCTAACTGAGTGAGACAGTCTTCCCACATTTCAACTGGATACTCTTCAGTGAACCAAAGACCTTCCCCATCATCAAATGAACAACACCACCCTGCTGTACTGAAGTGTATATAAATTAATTTCGTAAAATAGTTTTATTTACTGTTAATTTACAATGAGGAAAATATACATACAGGTTGGGGCAAATAAGACCGGACAAACTTTAAACGGCCATAGCGCCAAAACTACTTGACCAATCAGGACGTTTGACCACACTATAAAAAGCTTAGGTAATGACCGTTTAGCACAAAAAAATCTTTGGACGAAGATGGACGTGTACAGCGAGCTGGCCGTGCGTATGTTCAACAAGGCAGATTCCAAATGCGCCGGTGGTTTAATCTTGATTCTCGACTAGGGCCCACTACATCTGTCCTCAGCCCATCTGTAGGTGAGGTAGAGTTATGCAACTTGCTGGGGATACTGTTAGATACATAAGTAAATCACTAGAAAAGACTAGAGCTCTCTATCTGAAATGGCTTGGCCTTAGTACTCCAGCAAAGTGGAATGAGGCAGATTTTGAGATGTAAAAAACGTCAAAAACCATGAAAATTCGTGAAAATTTCTCAGTTCTTGACTTCAGGGACCCATATTAAACTTAAAAACTCATTTTAGACTATAGGTTGCGCTGACAACCCTAGCTGAAACTTCATGCCAATTCCAAAAAGGTAAAGAACGTCGTTCTAGCTCAATTGTGGTCCAAATAAGAGCCTCTGTGTATAAGGGTAGCTTGAAAGTTGGGCGAATTTGGATCCTGCGGCTACTCACGTTCCTAAGGAAATGTGGCCTCCCAGCAGCCCAATCTTAATTCAATGGACTTTTGGGCCTGGGGCTACTTTGAGGCATGCACCAATAGACGTGCCCATACCAAAAAGACCTCCCTCATTGCCACTATCAAGGAGAACTACGCCAGCTTGTACAGGTACATTTTGACCTGGACCTGCCGGCGGTTGAGGAGGCGGGTAGAGGCGGTGATTAAGGCTGGCGGTGATTTTATTAAATAATCTAATAGTCAAATACCTATTTTGCTTGCCAGTTTTTAAAATTCAATAAAATCTTTAAAATTGACGATTTTATGTTCATTTGTTTAGAAGTTAGAATTTGTCCGGTCTTATTTGCCCCACCCTGTATAGCTTAAGTTTTTTGACAATGTGATTTTAAAACTGTGAATTGAACAAATAATAAACACAGCTTATTTTTATATAAACATGTACAAGAATTTTTCATATCTATTAAAAATGTAATCTGAGCCAATGTTACTTTTTTCAAAAATATAACTTCATCTAAAGTCTAAAGACACATTTGAAAGAAGACTGCCTTTAGTGTATCAACTTATTAAAAGCACTTTATGGACTTTTCAAGTAATATTTTCCACTATTTTTTATAAAACAAACCTTACCTAATATGATTGTTAAGAATTACAATAAGTCCATGATCAGTTAAACTTTTGACAGTGGCATCAAATATTTCCATTGCTCTCATTCCAATCAGTTCTAATGTAAAAAGGTTATTAAAATTTTAAAGTAAGTACTTTTTACTAATGCAGATATTATAAAATGAGGTTTAGTTGCCGATTAAAAAAAATAGTCTCTTCCCCCTCAATTTTTTTAACATTAGATTTTAATTACAAATTATATTAGAAAAGTTAACTTTATTTATTGACTTATAATCGATATAAATTTCCACTTTAAATTATTGCCAGATTTGAGAAGCTTTTTTTAGTGCTTATAAAAAATGACGTCATACTGGCCTACCGTTGGTTATTTAAAATATAGACTGGCCTGCTTTGTTAATTTAGCCTGTGCATTGCATGGCCTTATTTTCATAGGCACTATAAGAAGCTTCCAGATTTTATACCTGGATTTGCAGAAAGTCTTTCACTGCGAATTATTGGATTCTTATAGTAAGTGTCAAGTGCAAAAACTAATCTGATACAGTTAAATCCCAACTCAGCAATCTAAACAGAAAACAATTCAAGCCATATCTTATAATCTAAATCTTTTATTTAAAGGTTAATAATTTTTGTTAACATTTCCATGAGCAAAAATAAGCTACTATATGGCTAATAATATTTGCCTATCTGTATCCCATCATATAAAGTAGAAGATTTTTTTTGTCTGAAGCTTAAGAGTTCAATACTGCGTTCGCGACTGTGGCTCAACACGTAGCGCATCCGGTCGTCGTCGGGAAGGTGTTAGGTTCGAATCTCGGTCCGACACCGCGTCATAACTAAAGACGTTAAAAATGGTTCCCACTGCTACTATGTCAGATGCGCGACGTAAATAGTTAGAGTGGGGGGAATGCCTTGGCCCAAAACAGGCGCAACTCGTTACCATGCACAGTTAGGACTTCTCAGACGAAGGTCGTGCATCACAGAGAGTTGGTTGTCTGTAATCTACTGTACCAAGGGTATAAGGTGAAGGACCAAGATTCTGGCCTTGAGTTGACAAGTTGACTGTTCAGTCCAAGTGCAACTCACCCATACGACATTAGCATTAGCAAGAGTTCAATAACTACCAATAAAGTTCTTCATTTTAGGAAAGATTTACGTAGGCCCCTTGATGGTTTTAATCTCTTTTTCTGCCCCCTTTATATCCCTTTGAATACTGAGCTCCTATATTACTTTTAGTGTTCCGAATTCATATGGGAAGGGAGGTAGGTGTAACTTGAAAAATTAGCGTAGTCAATCACAAGACCAAATTTTTTGAAAATTAAATACTCTAAAACCACCTTGGAGATTAATTCAACCGGTTCATTAGCGAAATCTTATCAGACAAACTTAAAATTTGCTTTTTTTATAATAAGATTTTTTATGAATTATTGATGTTTTCATCCAAGTTGTATTTTCATGAAGTGTTAATTGTAATACCTTAGCAGAAATGAAATCCATAGGTTGTCTGTCCAAACCATTGACTACCATATCCTCCATGTGGGCTCCATACCTGTGTAGTAATATTATATCAAGCAAGAAACAATCATCTACTATCTGTAATATATCATTATATAAATGTAAAAGATGATTGTCTGTCAGTCTTTGTTTACTGTTTAGATCTCATTAACTGCAGGACTGAAATTGTCTTCCTTTACAATGAAGCTTCTTAAAATTCCAAGTAAGTTTTTAAAATATTTTGAGAGATGATACCTCTTATGGAAAAAAATATCCCTCCTGCTCAAAATATGAAGTGTTCAAATAGCGAATCTTTTACTTTAAAAAATACATATCTATTCTCAAAAACAACAACAAAAGATTTTTTTTATTTTTGTTTGTCAAATGCCTTCTGGTCAATAAACCATTACAACATAGTTTTTCAAAACTGTGAGTTACTTTTTTAAAAAAAGAGGTTCTTATTTAAAAGATTTATAAATTGATAACTTTTAGAAAATGTTATGTTAATTAAAGGATAGAAGAGCCCCGATGGGTTTCCTAGGGGCTAGAATATAAAATTTTTGAAATTAAAATTGGTAGGAGGGAAGGGTTGGGGTTGAGATTCAAAATCCCAGAAAAGAATTCAGTAAAAGCATCATTAAATGTTTAGTTAAAACTTACCAATTGACACAAGCAAGCTTAACTCTATCATTATTAGAGTCAACTACAACCATTCTGGCAGCATAAAAGATTACTGTTTTGGCTCAGTCATATTCTTGCAAATTATAAATTTCAATAAAAACTTCACAGTTTTCTGCAAATTGTCACGTCGAGTGCCTCCCCCCCCCCCCTGTGAAAATAAGGCAATTAGATACTTTTCGTGCGTTTGGTTTTACCTTAGTTCATGTTATATTGGGTACATGTCAGGTAGCCCCGAAAAGTCATTGCCCTCATGCAGGGGTAAGGCAAACAAACTCTACCCCCTATTTTTTTCAATTTATTTTGATCAGAGGAGATTTGTGCGCGCAAGTCATTATGAGGGAAAGAACAGACCCCCAAAACAGTAATTTTCCTGCCTGTCTCCTTGTCTACCAGCATTCAGAGGCAGGTTATAACTGAAAGCTGAGCTTACTACGCATAAATACAATATCAGCCGAATCATTGCTAATTCTGAAATCAAATTTTTGTGTATGTATTGATTATTTTCATTCTAAAGTAATTTATAATGCTTTAAGCTTTGTCAAAAGAAATATATTTATAATTATACAATGTAATCTATTTTTATTCTATTGTACACTAATATTAAACATTGTGTAAAAAAAACGTACATACGTTAATTAAACAAATATATACGTCAAACTTTGTACAAAAAGAGTACGTATAATTTCTTGAGTATAATTCAAAAATACAAAGATACTTAATTTTGTTAGAAAATATAATGTCTTAGATTGTCAGTAATTATAAAAAGGAAAAAATAAGAATGACATGTAACTAAGATCATAAAAATAAAATGGCCGAGCAAAAGAATGGAAAAAGTGATTAGTTTTAGCACAACAAATAGACAGACGGTCATTGTAAGTTGCAGAGCAGATATTTAGTGATTATTGAATCTACACACAATAGTTGTTAATACTAAGAGAAATATTTAAACAGTTAATGCATTCTAGAGCAGTACATAAAGACATACGGACCAAGTGAATTAGAAGTAGATGCGCAGTAAAATCAGTTATCTATCTCAAATAGGCGTCCAAGTAATTTCAATTTTTAAGAAAGTCATTAAAACATGCATAGGTCTCAAAAACTGAGGTGGATTCTTAAAAAAGATTTACCCCACTAATCGCTTAGTGGGGCAAATTTGTTTTCGTGAAATATCCTCCAAAATCACATGAAAAATCTACAAAAATTAAATAAAATCTTATGTTAATAACCCTTCTATGATTTTGTTTAATTTTTGTAGATTTTTAATGTGATTTTGGTGGATTTTACACGAAAACAATTTTGCCCCACTAAGCGATTATTGGGGCAAAATTTTTTTAAGAATCCACCTTAGTAAAGTAATAACTCAAAATTTACATTAGCTGTTAATGTCATTAAAATTTTACATAGTATTATTCGATTTCATAGTTTGACAGTATAAATAACATTATGGTGCTTTATACCTTCTATTCCTGAAGTATGTAATAATTTATGTTGGCAAATCCTACAATTTTACTGTCAACACACATAATAGTTATTTCTCGTATCGTATTATAAACGGCTTTCCGCGGATATAGAATGTACAATTATAAGATTAAAACTAGTTTTTTTAGCCCCAAGGTGCCGAAGGCACCGGCTAAAAAAACTGGTTTTAATCTTATGATTGTACATTTCTATATTCGTAGAAAGCTGGATATAATACGATGCTAGACATAGTTTTTTCGTATGGATGAGAACCGGTTCCTATCCACCGGATTCGAATGAATACGAGAAACACCTTTACAATTACATCAAAACTCATTTAACATTCTATTATATTTAAAACATTACTTTTCACCATGTTGTCAAACCAAAATAACTATCAAATTAATTATCAAAAGTACCATTTATATAATTTAAACTTCAGACTTTGAATAAAAGATAGTAATTTTCTCAAGACATTAATTGCTTGCTTGGTGTACAATTATTTTCCTTTTAAATTCTTTAATTCAAATCAAATAAAAATATAAATCATAATATTCTGATTTGTAATGGTATTATTAATTTTTGTTTTTATCCTTACAATATTTACGGTAAATGGTCATCTAGAATTGGCATTATTTTCTGCAGCTGTTCTATTTTCCATGGCTTCCTAGAATTACAAATTTATTTAGATCTTTAAAGTTAGAAAAGGATATCCATGAAGAAATTGTAAAATACTTGCACAGAAAATTGTTTCGCCCAGCTGCAGCTGGATTTAGCCACAGTCGATCCTAAAGCTGTTAATTTAATTTTTTTTTCAAAATCAATCCATCATACTAAATCAATAGCTCACAAATAAGCGAATGTAATACAATTTTGGTCTGCCTGCAAAATCAACAGCTACATTTGATTCAGAATACTTTTGTATTAAACTTTTATTAGACCGTGAATGGGCAATTTGTTAGCTTGTCTTACTTGACAAAAGAGTAGGTAGTATCTAGAAGCCCAGAGGAATAGTCAGGAAAGTCATCTCCATCCCTATACTTGTATCCATCTATTGCCCAGTAAGACCAGTCATGATCTGTTTCCTAGATATAAGTATAATCGCTAAATCAGTAAACTTTTCAAAATTCCTAAATTTATTGCCTGAATATATGGTTAAAACTAAATTTGGCGTAAAAGTTTAATTTAGATTATTATGATATTTTGTGTTGGCGGATTTAAATATTAAAATATTGCATTTCCCTTTTCTTCTTCATAGGACTTTTGAGCTATTGAATCAGAGAGCGTATTTAAAAAACTTTTGATACTAAAATAATTTACAGCCCAATGCTTTTTTAAAATATTTTTGCTGGCGTCCTGAAGCTGCAAGGATGACGATATTAACATTTTTAAATTGTGTATAAAACAAGATTTGATACATTTTAAGACTATTATTCTGACTACGTTACCTCCAAAAATCTGAGCATCTTGAGCCAGTTTTCATTGTAGTGCTCATCATCCGTGCTTCCAGCTCCAAATTCACCCATCCAATAGGGTGCAGAATAATTGTAACCTGGGTAGGTTCTAGTTATAACATTAACTCATTAAAAAATTCATAGAAAAAATTTAATTTGTGAACCTAGAATTGTAATTGAACAAAATATTTGAGAGAAAAAAAACAGAAACAGGAGAAAGCATGCCTATGTTTGTGTTGTCACAAGAACATTACAGACAAACAGATCAATAATGTTTTAAATATATAAAATTTTAGACTTATGTAATAAAACTTCATGGTATTAAGGTTCATAAAAGTAAGAGTATGATTTTACTCAATCTCTTTTTGGACTACCAATCCCCTTCCACCTGCCTCTATGGCCCCCTGCTTTAATTTTATTTTTTAAACCAAAATTCTAGCTCCTTCAGGGGCTGTAACCCTGCAGAGACTTATCCCTACACGATACTAGTGTATAGAGTATCTTCAATAAGATTAGTACCTGCATCTGCTACAAAAGTCTGCATGGTGTGCATTGTCATCTTGAACAGGTCATAAGGTAGATCAGATATAATTGGACTATAAAAATATAAATTTTAGTCTGAACCGATCTAGCCGAATTAATATGGTTCTCTTTCACAATGTAGCTTCTCATAGTTCCGAGGACTTTAGGGGCATAGCCGCTAGAATTGTAATATCTAGACTGTAATATTCGTTAACCTATAATTTTCTTGATAAATCTGTTTTTTTAGCGAGACAATTAAATTGAATTAAATGCCCATTGTCCCATCCCTTTATCCATGCCTTTTTTATATTTATTTTGCTTACAATTGCATACAGTTTTGCTACTATATGAACCAATCATCCTTCTTTTCAATTTTAGTGCAGCGTCTAACGTAATGATAACGCCAGCATTTGAAGCTTTTTACATTGCCTATAAAAATTACGTCATACTGGCCTACCATTTGTCAATTAAAATGTATACTGGCCTGTAATTGGAAATTTAGTCTGTGTATTGGCCTGTCATTGGTATTGTATATCGTCATTTTATATAGGCACCATAAACAGCCTCCAGCATTTACAATAAAAACCATACCTGTCAGGGTAAATATGACCAGAGTAGATTAATTTGTCAGGATTTGTTAATTCTAGTTTCAATAAGAAAAAAATCTTTCTATTGAATATACCTAACCTAACTTTTGTAACCCTTGGCTATAACATAATGGGGTATTGGCTGGCTGTCAGGAAGGTGATGAGTTCTAGTCTATATCACATCGCTTTATACTAGAGACATTAAAATGGTACCTAGTGCCGCTATGTCAGTGGCGTGACTTTAATACTAAAAGTAGGAGGAATGCCTTGGCCCTCAGGAGCAATGCAATACCATGCTCAGTTATTACTCCCAGACAAAGTTCGTGCAATCAAAGAATCTTTTGTTTGTTGGGTGTTACCTTACCAGATTAAATAGATTGATAAAAGAGACATTCTAACCTTAGTTATGCTTGATTATTTGACCTAAGGTTACAGTGTCATGGACAGCAGCTTTACCCAACTGACAAGGCAACCTAACTTTTTAGGCTATTAGAAAAAATTTTAGAAATACATCTTATAACTGAAAGATTTAATATTTCCTGGTTTCTTGACAAGAGCTCCAATAAGATTTCCAGCGGATAGTATTCCCTCAACTATTATCAACATATCCGGATTCACCTACATTTCAAATATTTCCTTTTTAACATAGTTATAAGAGATAAGACAACAGACAACAAATCAATGCAACCCCTAATTATGACAAACAAAATACCCCATATGTAGATTTAAAATGAGTTACTTTATACAACCCACTCAAGACTTATCGTTAACCAGAATTTTTTTAATTTAACTACAAGTTTAATGATATATTTTTCTAAAGTGGGAGTGGAGTTTATTTAATTTACAGTCACTTGTCCCTTGACTCCCTGGTCTTTGCAAATTAGGAGCTATTATTGTTTAAAAAACAAATCGACATAAAATGCATTTAACAAATTTGTTTGTTTTTATTTTGTAATTTTTAACGAGGTACAATTGCAAGGAATTGTTTATGTAGACGTTTTGTACAGTGGTTTAAATGTTATCAATTTCATATTTTAAATTTTAATGAAGTTGAACTAGATTACAATTAATCAATTTTGAAAAGGGTTTAGTTACGGCCTGAGGAATTGGGAATATATCAAACGCCTTAGTTAAGTCAAACAAACCTCTAGAATCATATTGCCTACAACTTCAGATGCGAGGGCCAGATCTTGTTCAGTGCCAGTTCCCCATTCTGCTGCTACGCCGTTAGCTGGACGCACCTCATTTCTAATAAAGATTGAAAATTCATGCAAAAGATTTTATTTATTTTTGTTTTTGTTATTTTTACAATAAAGAGGTAGTTTGAAATACTCTAGTTTAAATCTTTTAATTATGTTATTTCATTTGATAAGAAATATTATATGAAAATTTTACAAAAAAGTTATAGAAGTTAAATTTTAGTTTTTTATATTATGTTACAACTAAGCAAGAAAATTTCAGTTTGGTAGAGAGATTAAAGTAAATAATAGGAGTAAGAAAAAAATATATTTGTAATGTTACTGCCTTAATCTTACATTTCAATCAATATAGTATGAACACATCAATTTTAAGATATCCTATTAACGCTGATATTAAAAACATTTTACCTCAAATCCATTCCAGCTACAAGTGGGTTATCAATATACCTACATTAATAGAATATTTACTGAATCATAATTTATGCAAATAAGGTACACAGAAATTTTTCTTTGAAGCTATTAGTGTAAATGATATAATTCTATATTAGGATTGCCAACAAAACAAGAATTATTTTACCTGGCCGACATCTGCACAAGGATGTCTTGCCACATAGTTAGGTTATATTTCTCAGTATACCATAGGCCCTCTCCGTCATTGAATGAACAGCACCACATGGCAGTACTAAACAATGATATTCCAATAGCAATTCTTATATAAAAGTAACTGGATGTATGCGTGTTTTTGTGTTTGTATAAAAAAAATTAGCTCACCACAGGACCGATATGGTTCTCCTTCACAATAAACTTCTCATAGGTCCAGAGAAAGTTAGTGACTATTTTTGGGGAGGGTAAATTGTAAGGCGTCCCTAGAGGCCTCTAGGGGTGTGTGCGGTAAAAACGATTAACGATAAAAATTCTAACTTGACCTGATATGATTATTAAGTAGAACAATAAGACCATGTCTTGTCAGTGACTCCACAACAATATCAAAAACTTCCATAGCTGTTTTACCAACTAGCTCTAAAAATATATTAGCTGATTTTATTTACATACTTACATAGAAAAACTAGCGGCTACGCCCTTAGAAGACTCTAGGGGGATGGATATACCCTCCCCCCAAATAGTTAAAAACCTTCGCTGGACCTATTAGAAGCTTCAATATAAATGAGAACCATATAGGTTCAGCGTTAAGGAGATCCTTCGCTTCAGACAAAAAAAAACTTACTACTTTAATTAATAGCACATTATTTACAAAAATTAATTTTCAACACAATTAAAAATTAACAAAGTCTTTAATTTCCAACAAAAACCTTTTTTTAGATTTTCTTTGTGAAAAGCTTATATAAAGATATAAACCTACAAAAATTTTCTACAGATGAATCAAAATAAAAGATAGAAATGTTAATATTAAAACCTGGATTTGCAGACAACCTTTCTGGTTTAATAACAGGATTTTCATGATATGTGTCCAAGGCAAAAGGAAGTCGTATGCAGTTAAAGCCTAGCTCAACAATCTAAATGAAATATGATTAAGGACCTAAATAAATTCTGTTGCTGTCGTCACTGGTCTTATAACATAATATTAAAATGCAACGGCTTAGTATTCTGATTTCTCTACAACGACAAGCAGGCACGCTACAATGCCGCGGTTCTACCCCTATACACAATTCTAAAAACATTTTACCTTTGCAGATATAAAGTCAACAGGTTGTCTGTCCAGTCCGTTATTAACCATGTCTTCCATGTGGGCTCCAATCCTTAAATATAGTTATTAACCATGTCTTCCATGTGAGCTCCAATCCTTAAATATAGTTATTAACCATGTCTTTCATGTGGGCTCCAATCCTTCAATATTGTTATTAACCATGTCTTCCATGTAGGCTCCAATCCTTAAATATAGTTATTAACCATGTCTTCCATGTGAGCTCCAATCCTTAAATATAGTTATTAACCATGTCTTCCATGTGAGCTCCAATCCTTAAATATAGTTATTAACCATGTCTTCCATGTGAGCTCCAATCCTTAAATATAGTTATTAACCATGTCTTTCATGTGGGCTCCAATCCTTCAATATAGTTATTAACCATGTCTTCCATGTAGGCTCCAATCCTTAAATATAGTTATTAACCATGTCTTCCATGTGAGCTCCAATCCTTAAATATAGTTATTAACCATGTCTTCCATGTGAGCTCCAATCCTTAAATATAGTTATTAACCATGTCTTTCATGTGGGCTCCAATCCTTCAATATAGTTATTAACCATGTCTTCCATGTAGGCTCCAATCCTTAAATATAGTTATTAACCATGTCTTCCATGTGAGCTCCAATCCTTAAATATAGTTATTAACCATGTCTTCCATGTGAGCTCCAATCCTTAAATATAGTTATTAACCATGTCTTCCATGTGGGCTCCAATCCTTAAATATAGTGTTATTCAATACAAGATCTTTCAGTACTTTTATTCGGGACTGTGGCATAACACGTAGCATGTCCTCTCGTTGTCGGTAACTAAAGACATTAAAATGTTCCCATTGCTGCTCTGTCCTATGCGAGATATAAATAGTCAGAGTAGGAGTAATCTCTTGGCCCAAAACTCAACACCAAGTGGAACTAGGACAAATGCTCTAAATACTTTGATAGAACGGTCTTGCTTGGAAGTGTTTTTGGATTGAAAAGCCTTATTGATATAATGCTCTGTGATTCTATTAAATTTAAATTTAAATATGTTACCAATTAACACAGGTTAACTTGACTCTGTCCCCATTAGAATCCACAGTTACCATTCTAAACACAATTTCAAGTATTAAAATCATTGGAAAATAAAAAGTGTTTTACTATCAATGATCCTAAAGTCTTCATTAAAAAAATATCTAATAGTAAATAAAAGATTTTTATTTAAAATCTTGAATTTGAATAATCTTATTAACATCAAATTGTAACAAAAACATATTAAAAAATGAGACAAAAGTATACCTGTCATGAATTCTACCAGCATAGAACGGAGGCTGAAATCCTCCAACATAGTTTACAAAGAAAATTAAATATATTGAAAATTTGCTTCTAACTTCCAACATTTTCTTAAAAGACAAATAAAAAAAGATGATTATGTTCAATAATTGATCGGCAGCAAAGTTTTCAGCCGCTTTACTAAATAGAAAATTACACCATATCGGTTAAGTGTAGTTTTGGCTTTTGTGAAACTGGCGGATTTGGCTGAGGCTGCTTCAAGTTGCGCGGCTAAGAATCTGGCTGAAATTGTACTTACATCCTATAATATAAATTACTAAGGTCTTTTTGTACTAAGCTAAAATTGAAGATTAAAAAATGTTTTAGTGTGGCTTTTTGACCGTTTCACCTTACCCTAGAAGTTAGTGTGGAAGCAACAAGTAATTAATTATAAAACTAACACTATTATTATACTTTTGGAAATTTTTGAATAGTCTAAATAATCTCTATCAATATGATAAAACAAACAGAAACACAAATAATCAGACTTAAAGACTAGCTTTGTTATAATAAATGCTATTTTTGTATAGCAATCACTAAATGTATACTTATTTTTTTAGTTCAATAAACAAGTTATATACTCTGTCTTATCTTTATCCCTTGTAAGTGTGGCACTTTTGCTCTATGCATTCAAATTTACGTCTTCCTACGGGTATAGTCCCTTTCGTTGCAACGCTCCTTAAGGGACGATTCTTCGTTTTTTTCACAGTAGCGTTTCTCCTATTTCTAGCGCATGCTGGGCTCTCTAACCCTTCAGGGCCAATGCCTAACCCTGTATGGCAATCACCTAACCCAATATAACCTAACCTAACCTAAAATAACCTATCAAAAGCCATTGTAAAAGTACAACGAATCACCCCTTAAGGGGCGTTGCCACGAAATGGACTATTCCCCTTCCTACTTATTCACCAATAAATTAACCTTAAAAAGAGGCTCTTTTTGCATGACTTTTAATATTTTTACAGCTAAGACTATTAACATCTCATTTCCGATCGTTCTCTTAGATCTGTACAGGAAAGTTGAGTCATCCTTTATTATTACAATAGGTGGGTTTTTTTATAAAATCCAATCTCTTACTACTTTGCATTTACTATTTATGACAAATTAATTTTCACAGGTTTAAAATAATAACAGGCCTAGACTAATTATTTGAGCTGTCATTTTGTCATTTTTGTCTTATCTTCAAATTATAACAATTTATGAAAACATATTATTTATTTAATTGTTTATTTATGTGAGTCAAAAAAATAGATTTATGAACTATGGATAGAGGTTGATTTATAAATGCAAATAAAAACTATTTTGTAATCCGTAATCCAATATTAAATCCAATGCTCTAATGACAATATTAACCCTTAACGGTCTGGGGGGGCGTTAAACGTCCTCCCCCCTCCGGTTTTTTCTATCTCATTTTCTGTGTGTGAAAGATAAAGAGCCCAAACTTCGTTACTAAAACAAAGCATTTTATCATACCAAAATGCTAAAATATCCTCTAGTAGTACATCCTTATATGAAATACAGGTGTTCAAGTCATTTTCAGGTTACAGGTATGATCCTGCAGGTCCTGATCCTCCAGTTCTCCATAAATCTTTAAAAGGCTCCTGTGGCCGCAATTTTTGACTTAGATAATTTTAAACTTAAGCTTTTCTTACATGTCTACATAAAGTATTAAAATTTCATAAAGATCCGCCGCCGTTTTCACGCCGACCGTCGACTGCGGCGGCTAGCAGCTGCCAAGTACAGCTGCGGCCGCTGAAATTTATTTTTTGTTATTTCTAATGTAAAATTTACATAAAGATAAACATTTTCTGTAAAAAAATTGTTCTTCTAGCTTCAAAAATAAGAAATTACAGCCGTTTGAAATTTTTAAGTAAAAAAAGACCTAAAAACAAAGGTTGTTAAATAAAAGGGTGAAGGAAGCGAAAATTGAGTTAGACTTATAAAAGGTCGGAAATTCATTATCGAACAGGGGACTTGCACAAAAACCCATCTAGCTCTAATAGGAACTGAGATAATAGGGGGCCGATTAAGGTGCGGCAAGGGGCCCGAATGTAAAGGGTTAAGTATTTTTATTTAAACCCTGAAAATATAATAATTAATAGCTCTTTAAAATTGAATTTAAGAAAAGTAAAAATGTCCTATATCCCCAATAGCATTATTTTATAACCCTTATTTCCCAATTCAATACTTCAAAATGTTAAAATAAAAATAAATTAATACCAATGTTTTTTCTAAAAATATTTCTGTCCTATGATTTAACCCCAAACTTCCCTTATTTCAGATTCTAACTTCTGTAGTAGATGGATATTATATTAAATTATTCAACAAAATATATTATAAATAAAGGACACACCAACCGGTATTTATACAAAGATATTACATTATATTCGAATTAAAGGGGAAAAAAATGTATTTTTTGTTTTACAAAGATTACCAAAAAAATATATTTTTGGTATTTCTTCATTAGCCATTGCAAATTTAACAGATCCTGGAATAACTTTTTAGTAATAATTTGAATCTTTTATGCCAATTTTGGGCTGTATTTTAAAAGCTTTCCTTACCCGACAACTTTTTGTAAACAAATGTTGGTTTCTAGTTGGCAAAAAAAAATTTCTATATCCCTGCTGAACTGGAAAGACAGGAATATATAAATAAATTGCAAGAAAAATTATGGATAAAGAAATATTATTCAGATTCTTAAACATATTTTTTTTAAGCATTAAATAAAATGAAAATTTTCTAATACTTTTAAATGAGTGCCTACTATGTGTATTGACATTTGAAGAGTCTTTTTTTAATCACGCTTCAAATGTATAAATGATAAAAAACTGCAATTATCTTTTCTATGGTATTGGAGGATTTATCTTGAAATTAAATCAAACAACCAGGATGGCAACTTACATAAGTATCAAGGCACATAAAAATCATGTTTGGACAAACGAACAAGTTATAGAGTAAATGTTAGGTAGTCATAAAAAGAAAAGGTGAAAAAAATATAATGAAGGTATTGAAAGATATTATAAAATCAATTAACCTTTATAAAAAATATATATTTGTCTTATAAAGTCGCATAAAGGACAGCCTAACGGACTAATTAAGTTATAAACTAGATGCTCTTTAAAAATGGATATCTTTAACAGAAAAAAAATCACCAGTCTATCATATATAGCAGCTGATACAATCAAATTCCTCCCCAGAGTTCTTCGATTTGACAGAACAAAAAATAAATAAAAGAGAAAAAAAACTATGAGGGAATATTTTATTAAAGCCTGATCTCAGTAAAGGGTTAAACCATTGGTCACAGTCAATTACCATTTCCATCCAACCCAAACCTCTCCACTTTTTTATGGCCAATATCTTCATTTCTTGGCGACGTTGTACAGTTACACAGAACCTTTTGACTTTCGGGGTTTTTAATTTTTATCTATTTACATGTAATTCAATCACACATTTTGGTTCTTACGCTACTCTATAATTTGTCTATCTGTTCCTACCACTATTGCGTCCGTAACGGTATGAAGGGAACACATTTTAGTCGCTATTTAAATATATACATTGCCGATTTTTTAGATAACCAACCAATTCCAAAGAGAATCCAATGTAAAACTTACCTTGTCTGTCGGTTCAACGGTCATACAACAAAAGACATATAAATATTTTATTATGAAGGTTTTGTGATTTTTTTACCATTTCTGTATCTTTATTCTAATGATCTCCCTAATTTTTTCTTTTTGTGCTTCGCTACTTATGGTTGTAGTCATACTTCTTAATATTAGTTTGTAGCTTCAAATTTTTGTTTAAAAAACTCTGGACCAATTGGTTATCATCTTTAAGGAGAGCCTTATATAGGTCCTGGGCAGTATTTTTCCTGTGTAAAAGAAGCTAAAACCATACAAAGAATTGGAACATGTAACAAATTTCCAATAACCAACAACATTTTATGACAGGCTCTAGGGGCGTAGTAGTTGGTATTTATAGTATAATTGATGTTACTCACCTAGCCTCTAGAAACTCTATATTCGAAAAGGCTATAAAATTAGTGTAAAACCATTCCAAGGCCTATGTGAAGCTTCCCTCTAAGGGAGAAATCAATCGGTTCAGTAGGTATTAAGATCTTAAGCTCCAGACAATAACCCTTACTACTTCATGTTATAGGATATAAAATACAATATATCTATTTAACCAAGAATACAATGAAGTTTAATTTAAATTCTAGGCAAAGCTTTTGGGAGCACCCAGAGACAAGGGAGAGTTAATATTACATTTAATTTAAATTCTGGGCAGAGCTTTTGGGAGCACCCAGGGACAAGGGATAGTTAATATCATATTTAATTCAGATTCTGGGCAGATCTCTTGGGAGCACCCAGGGACAAGGGAGAGTTAATATCATATTTAATTTAAATTCTGGGCAGAGCTTTTGGGAACACCCAGGGACAAGGGAGAGTTAATTTCATATTTAATTCAAATTCTGGGCAGAGCTCTTGGGAGCACCCAGGGACAAGGGAGAATTAATATCATATTTAATTTAGATTCTGGGCAGAGCTCTTGGGAGCACCCAGGGACAAGGGAGAGTTAATTTCATATTTAATTTAGATTCTGGGTAGAGCTTTTGGGAGCACCCAGGGACAAGGGAGAGTTAATTTCATATTTAATTCAAATTCTGGGCAGAGCTCTTGGGAGCACCAAGGGACAAGGGAGAGTTAATATCATATTTAATTTAGATTCTGGGCAGAGCTCTTGGGAGCACCCAGGGACAAGGGAGAGTTAATTTCATATTTAATTTAGATTTTGGGCAGAGCTCTTGGGAGCACCCAGGGACAAGGGAGAGTTAATTTCATATTTAATTTAGATTCTGGGTAGAGCTTTTGGGAGCACCCAGGGACAAGGGAGAGTTAATATCATATTTAATTTAGATTTTGGGCAGAGCTCTTGGGAGCACCCAGGGACAAGGGAGAGTTAATTTCATATTTAATTCAAATTCTGGGCAGAGCTCTTGGGAGCACCAAGGGACAAGGGAGAGTTAATATCATATTTAATTCAAATTCTGGGCAGAGCTCTTGGGAGCACCCAGGGACAAGGGAGAGTTAATTTCATATTTAATTTAGATTTTGGGCAGAGCTCTTGGGAGCACCCAGGGACAAGGGAGAGTTAATTTCATATTTAATTTAGATTCTGGGTAGAGCTTTTGGGAGCACCCAGGGACAAGGGAGAGTTAATATCATATTTAATTTAGATTTTGGGCAGAGCTCTTGGGAGCACCCAGGGACAAGGGAGAGTTAATTTCATATTTAATTCAAATTCTG
The DNA here is from genome assembly GCF_053477335.1 of Acartia tonsa. Lineage (NCBI taxonomy): Eukaryota > Metazoa > Arthropoda > Copepoda > Calanoida > Acartiidae > Acartia > Acartia tonsa. The sequence goes on along the minus strand of NC_137261.1, from coordinate 3,621,314 downwards.
GGTAGAGCTCTTGGGAGCACCAAGGGACAAGGGAGAGTTAATATCATATTCAATTTAGATTCTAGGCAGAGCTCTTGGGAGCACCCAGGGACAAGGGAGAGTTAATTTCATATTTAATTTAGATTCTGGGCAGAGCTTTTGGGAACACCCAGGGACAAGGGAGAGTTAATTTAATATTTAATTCAAATTCTGGGCAGAGCTCTTGGGAGCACCAAGGGACAAGGGAGAGTTAATATCATATTTAATTTAGATTCTGGGCAGAGCTCTTGGGAGCACCCAGGGACAAGGGAGAGTTAATATCATATTTATTTAGATTCTGGGCAGAGCTCTTGGGAACACTCATGGTACCCAAGGACAAGGATAATCAAAGTTATATTCCATTCAAATTCGGACCATTAGCCATCCAGCCACCTTATCTAAATTTTAGAGAGAAAAAAAACATATACTATCCCTGAGGAGGGATTTTACACTGCGGGCCTCTATCCATACAGGGTAATCTTACATCTTCTCTTGACCTTTTTTAAAATACAATCAAAATACAATTTTTCAGTTTGTAGTTCATGTGCATTAGGGAAGTACTGCCTAGGATTTTACTAAAATACTGTGAAATTTTTTTCTAAATGTCATATAAAAAATTCAATTTATATACTAGGGTTGTGGTGAGGGGGTATCTCCGAGCAAAGTTTTCAGTCAAATTTTATTTGATCAACCTTTGTCCCTGTGTTGTAAAGTTGAAAGTTAATTGCTGTGCGGGATAAGTTTAACTAATTCTAATGACGGGGAAACACTTGAAATTGATGAGTTGGGCTCACATAATCATACAATTCATATTTTGATAAGATTTATAATCTGTACAACAATCATAACAACACTTTAATGTACCTTTCTAGCACACAAAAGGAAATTATTAAACGTATTTTACAAAAAAGCGTTATTATATTAAGCTGTAGGAAAGTACACTGAAAGTACACAGACATATAATACATTTTAGAGAAGTTTAGGCTAGCATTATAGGTTAATTTTATTTAAAAATATACGATTGTATGACGAGAGATGAATATTATACCAATAAATCTAGTATCAATTTTCCAAAGAAAGGGACGAAACTAATTTTATAAAAGCAGCGAATTAGAAATGTAAATCTAAATTTAAAATCTATTATTACTAGAGACTGTTGAGGGAAACTTGAATATTTTAATTGCTATTCCCCCCCATTGGGAGTAATAAAGAACCATCAACAATATATGTACATATATACAGAGGCGTACACAGCGATTCACCGGGGGGGGGGGGTGAAAAACAGGAAAAGAAGCCTTCCCAATTTTAATTTGTGGTGTTGATACCCCAACCCCCTCTCCCCTATTATATTTCAGCTTTTACAAAAGCCATTTAAATTAATTATTTTTACCTCAGATGACATTTGATTAGACATATCTTACTAAAAAAAAATATGAATTTTAACATATTGATTACAATGAAAGAAAATGAACTAATTTTTGTACAAAAATTTATTATCATATGTACTGTTTCAACATAGAAATTTTAAATTAGTATATGCAAAATTTAGAGTATTCAAATTTTATTTTAAACATATAATACATTGTTTTAGTTTATATTTTATGTGGATATAATAAGATTAGTCAGTAGGATATATAAGTTTTCTGGAATTTTAAAGTTAGGGGGAGATTTGAAATCTGCATCAAATTTTGAGGATTTTTTATAAAATTCGTTTTTTCTATAATTCTTTATCTAAAAGCGGAAATGCAATTTAAGTTAATTAATTTTGGCATCTGTGATTGGTGAATTAAAAAATCTGCGCTCTGATTGGATGGCGTACATCATTCAACCAATTAGAGCGCAGGTAGTTTTAAATCCACCTATCCTATTGGTCAAAATTAATTAACTTAAAATGCATTTCCGCGATTAGATAAAGAATTATACAAAAAACGAATTTTATAAAATATCCTTAAAATTTGATGCAGATTTCAAATCTCCCCCTAACATTAAAATTCCGGAAAACTTATATATCTTATTAGTCAGTGCTTTAGAGAAAAAAGAATCGTCAAACATATTTCAAACAGTGACTTTAGGTCTTGTAAGAATGATGGCAATAATGAAGAGGATAAAGATGACAAAGACGATAGGGAAACCGATGATAAACATCTCATTCACTTTCTTTGCAGACATGTCACGGCTCCTAAATTGTAATAAAGTAACAGGATATTTGACTGTCTGTCTATATCGAAGGATCTCACAACTAAACTTTTTCTTTTTAAATCTAAAAAAATATTGATATATCGAATTAAACCCCCCCCCCCCTCCACAAGTGCCTCTAGACGCCTCTAAGAACGAAGCGCTAGTATCAATAAAAGTAAATATATTAGATGATTTAGACATTCTTCCTACTTCTTTATTTATACAGGAGGAAAAGGTTAAAGCTTTCGTATAATTAGCGCGTTTACTGTAAAAAGACTGTATTTTTCAGGCATAACAACTCTTTTATTGTTTTTAGAAGCTTAACGTGTTTAATAAATAAAGCTGACCACATGGAATTTAAATATTTTATGTCCTGCTTACTTTTTATAAATGTTGTCATTCTTTTTCAATTATTTTACAAAAATGGATATTTTATAAACAAAAAATCAATATTTTTTTCAGCATAGACAAGTTATAAAATAAATTATACCTTGGTTTCAGCGTCTTCTTATTTTGACCTCCTTCTTCAACAAACGCTTTCTGAAAGTCAAAAAGACATTAAATAATAATATTTTAGTGAAATGTTAGAAATAGTTATTTCTCGCATCGTATTATAAACGGCTTTCCGCGGATATAGAATGTACAACTATGAGATTTTTAATCTCATGATTATACATTTTTATATTCGTAGAAAGCTGGTTATAATACGATGCTAGACATAGTTTTTTCGTATGGATGAGAACCGGTTCCTATCAACCGGATTCGAATGAATACGAGAAAACTCTTTCTCTTGGCTTCTTTATATTTATTTCATCTTTAAGAATTGCTGGATATATCACACATATGCCAAAGAGTATGTTTACTAAAACAACTTTAAGTAATTTGTTTATTGGCGAATTTAAAACTTTAATAACAATAAAAAAAAACTCAAAAACTGTTTTAATGACAAATTTTTTAAAGTTAATTTTGTATTGGCAAATACTTTTCTTATTTTACTGTTCTTATTGTTATTGTTTGTCTATTGTTTGTTAATAACTTTATAAATTTACCTTAATTGTTGGAAAAGAATCCCTGTTATCTTTAACCTTCTTATCCTCCTTTTTTCTAAAAAAAAAATACATTAACTTTCAATATCATTAAAAGAAAATAATCTTGGTAACTTAGAACTTAACAGAATCAGAAAATATACACTAGGTATAGAACCATTTATTGAAAAATAAGACCATAAAAAAAACATATTTATTACAAGATAATAAGACATATTTTAGGTGCGAAGCTACTCTATACAGCTTCTGTCGTTCATTTTGTATTCAAGAGAAGCCTGAGCTTTAATAGAAGTGAAGATAATTACTTTTCTCGTATTCATTCGAATCCGGTGGATAGGAACCGGTTTTTAATCTTATAATTGTACATTCTATATCCGCGGAAAGCCGTTTATAATACGATACGAGAAATAACTATTCTCGTATTTATTCGAATCCGGTGGATAAGAACCAGTTCTCATCCATACGAAAAAACTATGTCTAGCATCGTATTATATCCAGTTTTCTACGAATATAAAAATGTACAATCATAAGATTAAAACCAGTTTTTTTAGCCCGTGCCTTCGGCACCTCGGGGCTAAAAAAATGGTTTTAATCTTATAATTTTACATTCTATATCCGCGGAAAGCCGTTTATAATACGATGAAAGAAATAACTATTCCTTACTTCCTAATATTTTCAAACAGCTTTGCTACTGTTAGAAGAAGTATTCCTAGTTTTATTACTAATAATTTTGAAACAATCTTTACATTTACTTTGACCATGGAACGGACTTACAAACTTACAACAATTTAGAATAGATGCTATTTTTTCTTTCTTTTTATCTAAATTGGTAATTATTTTCTGAAATTGATACTAACCTAAGATAATCTACAACAATATGTACAGTAATGTTAACAGCTGTACTGATGACGAAGAACTGTAGCCAGAGATCAATAACCTGTAACAAATAATCAAATCAAAATTTTAAAGAATTTTAGTTTTGATTATTTCTAATTGGTAATATCTATAGATTCTAGGTTTTTTAAATTTTTAGTATCAAATTATTACATTAAATCTGATACAATCTGAAAATGAAAGATTTTCAGTGGATGAAAGAAAAAAAAAGTAATGGAAAGAAAACGACAGTTTCGTCGTATTTTCACAGTAGCTTTTCTTCTATTTCTAGCCCCTGTGGGGGCTCTTAACCTGCGGGGTATTCGTTAACATTTTTCTAATCTAAAATAATTTATTTAAAGCTACTGTGAAATACGACGAAACCCGCTACTTCGTTTACTTTCAATAATTCGAAAAATATTTATTAAATTTCTCGCATAAGGTATTTGAAATATATCACGATATTTTTTAAAGCAAAGTTTAACTATGATTAGGGTCCGTCCGTCTATTCTTAATGAATAGCTCTTATCGTTGATTTAGGAATGATTTCAAACTTAACAGGATGATTATGGTAAGTAACAGTTAGTTACAATTCAAATACCTAATAATCAATACTAAAAAGAACGTATGTCCCTTTTAACATAATGAATTTTAGTTTTTTTTATTATGTAATATAACTATCATAATGCATAATGTTATAAGCGAAGCATTTCTATAATGAAGTCTAAAGATTATGTATGTCTATATTAATGTTGGTTTTCTGATCATCCTGTTATCCTTTATTTTAATTTTACCTTAAAGTAAGAAGTTCTTGGAAGGTCTTCAGTATAAACTGAAGTCAAAGTAGCCAACACAAGCAAACCAGTAAGAGATCCCATAAACCTAATTAAATTATAAACTATTTGAAATTGAATGAATAAAAAGGTCACAGGAATGTGTAAAATTAGAAATTTAAAATCAATTCTCAAAAATGACATTTACAATATTTGTTGTAATTTGCTTTCAAAATCTTATTGATGCTTAACATTTTTTCATAAATAAACATGCTTTACTTGGCAGTCGTAATCTAAGCAGCAGTCGCCTTTAGTCGCAGTTTTAACGCATATTAGAATTGACCAAGCCGCCCTTATTATTATTCTTCAATAATTAACTTGAACTAACCTATCATTAAAATCATCAATATTGATGAAGAAGGTAGAGTATGCAAGCATCCCGAGAATAAATGTCGTCAGAAAAGATTGAGTGATGTAAAAGAAGAAATCTCTCTCTATCACCAACACCAATGTCTGAAATATAATAGATATCAATTCTATAGAAATAAGTTTATAAATAAACCTATGGAAAAAAAATAGGAACAAAAACAAAATAAGATTAGATAAAAGCAGTTTTTTGCTAGTTTTGTTATCGATTTTATGTATGATTTTAGGACTATAAATGAAATAGAAATATTAAATTGTAAAAATAGATAATAAGCAAAGTACTTCTTTTACAAATAGAAAAAAATTTTTTATTTGTCTCTTGTACCCTTTTGATGTTACTTTTTGAAAACAAATATTTGACGCATATGTTCTTAAGCCAGGAGTTCCTTGTTCTTTACTGGATCTCGACCTTATCAGATTATTTCTTGGCCTTCTTAGACAGATAAGTTCAGCCGTTCTGCCACTAGCAGCCTATGTAGTTCTTAGTTTTTGAGGAGTGTCGATTCCAGCAACTATAACATTTACCTTTGTTGATCTTTTAGCGTCTGCTGGTCCATCAATTAGTTGAATGTCTGTTATGGAAAATTCCACCATTTTCTTATTTCCACCATAAGTTAGGTTACCTATTTAAATATTATGTGTAATGTATTTATTTTTTATGCAATAAACTCATAAGATAACTTCCTATTACTTAAAAAACGATTTACCCGGTACAAGCTGAACTACATCACTGGTCGCTGTCCGCATCTTGAAATGCATCACACACCGCTGAATCAAATATACATTGAATATTATCCAGTACTAGACATAAGTATCACTTAAGCTTATTATGATCCCAATTAACAATCTGCTATGCCTAACCCCTGTGGTTGGTTCTAACTTTGTGGGTCCTAAACCTACAGTGACCTAACCCTGCGGGGCTACCTAGAACTTACTACAACCTATATTATATACCCTACTGGTTACATAATGGTTTTAGGCTAGTAACTTATCCTATTATATAAAGTAGTAAGCGTACCGCTGAACCGATTTTGTTCTCCTTTACAGTGAAGCTTCTTATAGGTCCTGGGAAGGTTTTAAACTATTTTTGGAGAGGGTGTCTTCACCCCTCTCCCCCCCAAAAAATATTTTTGTACTCTTTTGAAACTCTAATTTAAAATGGGATGAGGTCGACTTTTCTCCCTCTTACCTTAAGGGCCCCTAGAGGCTTCTAGGGGCGTAACCGCTAGTGATTAAAATAAATCAAAATAATAATCGTAATTTTCTAAATTAAACTTTCTTTCTTTTCTTCAAGCAGACAAAAAATATTATTAAATTGCAGTACTTAAAATAAATGTACTTTAGAACAATTTTATTAAATGTTTCATTTATTATGTTTATTGTGTCTAGTCTATATGATGTTCTATATGATGATTATACATTCTTATATAAAAGTAAGGGAATGTAAATCTGTTTGTATGTATGTATCTGTTGCTTAAGAACTGTATAACCACTGGACTATCATAGTTCTCCATTAAAAATAAGCTTTTTATAGGTACAGAAAATTATATTGACTATTTTGGGGAAAATTGCCCCTAGAAATAAATGCCATCCCGTAAAAAAACTAAAATCAAAAGTGGAGGTTCGACTCACCTCCCCTTTTCTTCAAGTACCTATAGAGCTCTCTAGGGGCGTAACTGCTAGTTCTTCTAAGTGTTGTTCATGTGAATGTATTGAACTGTATGAATATTTGTTTTGAATGATAAATTGTTTATTATAATCATCATTAACTCAATATATTCTAGAAAATTAATGCTTGTTTTTAATAAGTAATATCTATCCTCCTTTCAAGCATATAAATTATAGCAAATTTGTAGTTTGCAAGCAAAGCATTTCTTAATTTAGTCCTAGTAGTCTGTTTAATAATTGGGAAAATTTACAGAAGCAACTATGAAGGCCTATTTTGCAAATCTGCCGACATAAATTAACAAAGGGAGAGGTAGGTTTCGGGTAAAATCCGTAAAGGTTATGTGTTATAAGTTAAAAACAGTAGTAGAACAATAAAAATTTATTTTAACTTTTAAAAAAATTTGTCTATAGTTCTTTTCAATAAGAAATACACATATTTAGTGAATATTATCGTTCTACTACTATTTTTAAGCCTTAAAACACACACCTTTACGGATTTTACCCGAAACCTACCTCTCCCTTTGTTCTTTAGTGGATATTAACCCTTAGATTTTTGTGTTCTTCAAAGCCTCGCAAAGTCAAAAGATAATATCATATAATTTTTGTCTGTATTTTTAAAATTAATTCATTTAATTTGGTTTTCATAATCCCGTTTTAAAAGAAAAGCAAGAATAGGAAATTAATTATTTTGAAACAAGCATAACAATTAAGGCAAAAGTTATATAATCTAATATACAAAAAATATTTATTTATAATTTATAAAATCGAGGAAAAGGTAGCTGAGTATGTATGGGAAGGTGTTAAACCAATCCATAGGTAAATGAAAGACCTACAAATTTGGGGGGAAGATTGATAAAACGGCTTCTCTGAATAACTTATGAATTTCTTTCGTATTAAAGTAAATAAAATAAAAAATCTATATTAACAATATTTCTATGCGTAGATATCTTGATTTAATTTTATTTGGTTGGAAGAATCTTACCTGGGTATCAAAGGGAAAGTAATGAAGATCAAATTCACAAAAGAACTCTGCATATGACCTAAAATATAAAATGTTAACAATGATAGCATTTTTCGCTAAAGCAAAGCTTTAAAATCAGAAGGTAGAACAAACGAACATTAATACTTGTAGAGTGTCGGCTTAATTCGCAGAAAGCCAAATTTATTTATTTTTAATTTTGTAAATTTGTTGCGCTATTGCGATTTACCAAAAATATATACTACCTTGAAGACATGACCAATGAATTGTATAGTCCTGAGTATCTAAATTCTTCCACAGCTTGAGTTGGATCAAATGACTTTCCTGTTCCATTCTTTTCTATTCCAATCCTTAATCAAATATTTTATTTACCTTTCTCTTTTTGAAATAACCAGTGGCTCCACCTTATTTAAATTTTAATATACATAAAGATACTTCACTATAGATACCAGCTGCAACTCCTATAGAGGCCTCTAGGGACACTTGAAAAAAAAAGGGGGGGGGCAGGCCTTCCACTTATAATCATAATTTTAAAAGGACAAGAATTTTTTACATACCTTCCCAAGACCAATGCATGCAAAGCTTTACTATAAAGAAGAACAATATCGGTTAAGAGATTAGTGAGATCCACAGACAGATATAAATAAATTAACAGAGAGACGTAAAACAAATAAATGTATGTTTAGAATCTATCTTTTACTTTTAATTACCTTCTAAAAGGTTCCTCAGTGGTTCTACCAGTTTTAGCATTATCCAAAAATACATTAGGCTTCCAAATTGTTGCTTTCTCCTCTTCATTCAACAAATTCTAAACAAAATATTAAGTATACATTGTAATTGACCAATAGTAAAATGTGTATTGGCCTATCATTGGTATTTTGTAATGTATAATTTTTATAGGCAATATAAGCTGTTTAAATGTCGTGAAAAGGACTATACCCAAACTTTTTGATTCACCAAGAATGATAAACAAAAATACCCCTTTTATTGGTTGAAAAGTTTTATTCTCTACTAGTTTAAAACAAGCAATTAAAATACTTTAAAATAATCACTAGTTGTCAAGCCTATGAAAGAGATTATATGTTTACAGTTCAATGTCCCCTTCCTCCATGTATATTACCTGATAAAAATTGTCCTTCAAATTTAGAAAAGTGATTCTTTTATCCTTCCAGACCAGCTTGGTGTTCAAACTGATTCCAATGAGCAAGTCCTTTCAATGAGTAATGGATTGATTGAGTCTTTTAGAAAATACCCATTTATTTATTTTTAATAGTAATTGTCATCAATGGGCAAAATTTCCTTTTCTAGTCTTCCTTGGTCTTACATAGATATACATTAAATTCTATGCTAACTAAGAAATTAGCCTAATAACTTAACCTAACTCATAACGTATTATCTTTTTTGCTACTGAAAGGAGTTGAGGAAATATTTCTGTAGGAAAGATCTCTAAAACGACCAAAGAGTATGAGCAGAATCAGTCAATTCCTGCCTTGAGTTCAACTTTATCCACAAGAACCTCTAGTTCCAGAGTAACTTGCAGTGCCTTTTCACCAGTGGGTGGTAACTGGGAGTCATATTCAGCTATAAAAACAAATTTAAATTTAATATAAAAAATTTAATCTTCAATCAGCGTGCACAGTATTTTGCCAGGGAGGTGTACAACCATGTGGGATTTTAAAATGTAAAGGCAAATTTTCCTTATATCTTGTTTTGAAACAAAATTTATATTTATAGAACTATCTTCAATGCCAAACATTTATTGTGTCGAATTAAGGAATCCTAAGGTATAACATACGCCACCCCCTCCCCTCTCCCAAAAAAAATTAGTAAGGGACACAGCATATGAAAAAAACACAGTAATATACTTACGTGGTAATAGAATAATTGAACAGTTTCGTTCATCAGATCCATCATTACAATCAATATTGATATCACATCGCTTGTCTAACTGTACACATGCCCCATTGTCACAGGTAAACTCAGTTTGGTTGCATCTTAATTAACAAGAAACATTGGAAGTTAAATAGTAGTTAAGTTATTACTATTCAAAAAATTTATATAAAAAGGTCTATGAAACTCTCAGACAAAGATTAAAAATACCACAGATTTACTTTCTACATTAAAGTAGCTTAGCCATATCAATCATAACATAAAACCTGAACAAAACCCTAAAACAATCAATATCTTTATCGCCTTTTAGGTTCAAAGAAGGAAACTCGCTCTTTGTCTGGAAGGTGATAGGTTCGAATCTCGGCCCAACACCTCGTCATGACCAAAGATTTTAAAAGTGCATGGTTAGGACATCTAGTCTAAGGTCGTGCAACAAAAGTGTTGGTAGTCTAAAGTGCGCGTGAACATAGATATAATCATGAACAGCAATTAAGCAAGGTTTAGTTTAGAGATGCACCAAAACAACATCTTGTGGTTTATCCCGACCTCATAGGCTATCTTCAGGCTAACAAGTTAAAAAAAAAGCACTACTGTTATCACTCTGATTAGGTAACAAGGATATCTAATATTCAAAGTAGCTAAAGTCACAAAATATGACATAAAATTAATTTGTTAACAAAATTTTAAAATAACATTTCTTTAAATTCAACTGAATCGCATTTACGCCTATTTAACGTATTTTTATACATCTCTATAAAAAATATAATTTTAGAGTAAAATTTTTATAAAATATGTAGCTAGAATATATTTGATGTTTAAAACCTTATAAAATATGCAAATATTTGAAACACTCTTACAAAATATTATTTATTCATCTATTCTTTAGGTATCTACAATTTTTTGTGATATTTTAAATAATTCGAGTATACAGGACAATTTTACCCAATAATTGCGAGGCCTTTTGTTACTTCACTATACCTTTGATTCTTTTGGAGAAAAAAAAAGTAATGGGGGGGGGGGGGTTGAATTTGAAAAGAAATTAAAGTGGAGTGCTTTCGCCCTTTTCATAGTTACTGATGATTTTTGAGAGATGAACAGACATTAATTGACAACACCGACGGAAGTCCCTAATTCTGCAGGGCTTATCAATCCGTAACCTAACTTTGCCTAATGCACACTAAACCACTAAGATATTATTTTTCATAGATAGCATCCCCCTCTCTTATTTTAAAATATGCTAGGGTGGTATGTTTTTTTATTAAGTAGTCAATTGCATTCATAGTTTGAGTATTAAGATCACAAAACCTCATACATGTTTTTTTATCCTGTAACGGAAAACAACTTAACGTAAAGACTCGTAGAGTAGTTTTAATATTAAAATTTAGTGTTTGATAGAAGAGATATATGAGTGCAGTGACTTGTAAGTTATTTACATCACCACCTAGCTGCTGTTCATCTTGATTATGGAATAGCTTTACTGTGAAGCAGTGCATTGGTGAGCACAGCGTTTTAACAGGAAGGTGTGAAAAAATTATATGGTAAAAAAAAGGGGAAGAAGGCCTTCTTAATTTAATTTTAAGGAGGATTTAACAAGTTTTTGCGCCAAGAAAAAGACATTTATTATATCCTTTCTAATTTGGACTAATCTATTGTTAAACGAGTAAATAACTAAATACCTTGTAAGAGTAAGAAATGTTTTCCTGGGCTCGGCAATGTGGAAACATTCAGCATCGACCATATCCCATTCATATCTGATTTTAAAAGAAGCTATTAAGAGTGTCTATAAAAAAATGACGTCTTACAGTACAAAGGACCAATCATAGGCCAATATATAAACTAAATTACCAACGGCAGGCTAGTATACATTTTTTTGGCCAATGGCAGGCCAGTATGACGTAATTTGTATAGGCGCTATAAAAAAAATTAAAATAGTTCTTTATCGTAAAGTTGCGTGTGTGTGTTTTACTTTGGCAGATAGGCTAATAGTAATCAGAGCTCAATTACAATTCCTCGGGTTTCAAAAATGTTCACTTGATAGAATATAGATAAAAAATATTTTCAATATATATATTCCACTTTTCGACACAGAATTTTATTGGTAAATTGCATATGTACTTTTAAAGTTGAGTTCAGTCTCGGTCTACTGAATTATTTAAGAACCTTGAAGAATTACTTTAAAAATGTTCTAACCTTCCAACAGGATATGTCATATTAGTTCCATCTTTCAGGTATCCATAGGTTGTCGGAAACTGAAGGTGTTTCAACTCCCACCGAGATTGGTTACCATTCTTGAATATTTATTTTATTTCAATCAACATATCCCTTCAATCACAAAAAATTACGTTCTTGATGCATTTTTTTCGCAAATCAAAATATCAAAACAAATATTTCATTTGAATTATTATGTCTAGCTTACAAATAATTATAAATTACAATATATTTACTTCTTAATAATATAAATAGCTTGTTTGCATGTATCAAATTTAAATATTTTGTTTGGATTAAAATCATATTCATTTGAAGACTTCCAAGCTAATTAATACTATTTATGCATGCATAAACGCATTAGTTAATTAAATATAAAGTTTATGTAATGAAAAGAAAAGAAAAATTGCAAAAAAAATATTTTTGTAACAAACAAATATTACTCATATTTTACTTAAAGGCTTATGTACAATAACAAATGCACAAAATGGAACAATAGGAATTATAAAATTACCAAATGTCTGTCTTTCTAAATATTCTATGTAGGTGTGCATGTATGTTTACTAAGATCACGTAGACCGCTCGACTGATCGTTACACAAAGTTCAGGGAAGAACAGGAAATGGAATTGAAGGGGGGTGGAGGGTGACAAATAAAAATATTCAAACTAGATAAAATAAAAATAAGAAAGAAGAATTCGGATAAAAAAGGTTAGGGATACAGTGCTTTTTAGAAGACTGATATGATATTGAAATATTTTATTAATTGAATCTAAAATCAGTATTTTTGTAAAATAATTTCAATTAATGTTAGTTTGACTTTGACATCACATTTAACACAATTACTATCTGATTTAGTTATTACATGTAATATTGATTGTTTCAGACGTCGCGTCGTTTGTATCGCGATTTTAAGAGGGTGTGTGACCGCTTTTGTGTTTCTTTGTCGGGTGAATGACAGTAACCATTTTAGAACGGGAAATTAATCCATAAACAGGCTAATAAAATCTTTCAAGTATTGGTTGTCTACTGGATGTTACTTACATAATACCCAATGCATTTTTATAGAAATCTAAATGTTGTACAAGATTCTTAAGGATTTAAAATGAAGTAAAGGTTTTTTCTGAAATTTACTAAATTGAAAATAAAGTGGTGAGGTAGTTTTTTAGGTCAGGTAAGATTTTATTGAGTACTTAGGATCCTGCTTGGTTAGGTCACGGAAAGGCATACGGAATAAAAAATAACTATTAGGGAGTATCAGTGCTTGGCAAGCTTATTAAGGGAAATTACCAGTATTTTCAACAGTCTTTCTAAAAGAAAAAATATCAAAGATAAAGATTTTAATTGTATTTGGCTAAACATTTCTTTTGTTGTACAGTTTTATATGTTTGTTAATAAATAAAAAGGCCTTCAAATACATCAATTAATAAAGACATGTATACAAATAAATAACAACATTCAATGTGAAATAGTATTCAATTCATGAAATATGTATCTACTCCATTGAGGTTCTATTTACTTTTGTTGAATGACATTTATGTAGGTTTTTAGTACTTTTCCATTTAAGAGTGTTGCTACTATATAACTTATGTATCTGTCGTCAGTCTGAACACCACTTTATTATGCTATGGTATAACAGAATACTGAAGGTAAATGTGAATTACTTGGCAACTAAATATTTAATCTTGTATATTTTAATTAATCTATTCTATTCCTAACTAATTATTGTTGTCATCTTTGTCCTTTTTGATAAATTTCAAAACATTTATTTCTCATAACTTTAAAGTAATATGTTAAAATGGTTGATATATTTAATTACTTTATTTAAATAGACATTTTAAAAAATAAGTTTTTTACCTTGCTTATAATATTTGAAGAAAAAATGTTAAACTATATGTCAATATTGTGTTTTTTAAATAAATCAATTGTAATCAAACAATGAAATTTCTATAATTCTAAAGATTATTGTGTTTCTTTTTTATTCAAATATATAGCTTTTTATATATCTTTTTATTCCTTTTTGTTTTTTATTTGGAAACAATGTAATACAAGTTGCCATCCTTGTTTAATTTAGTTTATTTGGATGCTGTGAGTATTGGTGCAAAAAATGGGGACAAATTTTAAATTGATTTGACGGGGCTGTTTATTTACGTCACAAGTAAAGGAAAAGAAAAGGGAAGGAGGAAAGAAACCCCCTAGAAAAGAGATGGGGATATGACGTCACACGCCAAAACAATTTGAAATTTGTCCCCATTTTTTGCACCAATACTCACAGCATCTTTATTTGAATTACCCAGGTAATTTTAGAGTTGACGTCGCCCTTGTAGAAAATTCTTGAAGCATTCTCCTTGCCTGGTTCTATCACATATTCTCTAACAAATATAAATAAATTAAAAGCGAAAATCTATGATTTAAATAAAATTTAGATATCTTTGCTTGGGAAAAAAATATCCTCCCACAAAAAGAATTTATGGATAATTTTGTTTTACAAATTGAGCTCTAAAATGATTAACAATGTATATAGGTTATATGTACGTGGATATACTGAGAAGGAAAAATTTGTCGTCAATTTAGCTGGCTCATATGGACCTCATTTATTGGCCAGTTCGCTTATCCAGTAGATGAGGAGGGGATAGGGAAAAGAGGTGAATGGGGAGTATCGTTATTTTAGCCAACCTCAAGTATTACTTTATCAGAGAACACAAAAAATCTGGTTAAAAATTCAAGTAATGATATACCGATACAAATAACCTACATACACTGTTACCGACAATTCGCTCTGGTTTCACATTTCTAGTGAATTTACTATTATAAGAATTAAACAATTTTATAAAGTAGCTTTGCAGATGTTTAATCCTTGTTTTAATGATAAAATACTTACACATCGAGTAGACTTTCTTTGCAGAGCCCTCTAATTCTATATTCTGGTCGGAATTCTTTAAACTCACACATTGTACACACCCTGATTAAGAAGACTATTAATTGACCTGGCTATGTAAATTGTAAAAAAAAACAAGGATGACAACATCCATAAAAGCGAAGCACTGAAACGGTAGGACAAACGGACACTAACACTTGTATAGTGTCAGAACTGAATAATCAGAATATAAATGTATAAATGTCGAAGAAAAATGGAAGTGAAATTGTTGAAAAACTGCTTGATACAGAAAAATATTTATGGACATACTTACATTTTAGGACTTAATTATAGAGTTGCTTCGCTTGTAATATTGTACTTTGTTGTCCCAGGAATCAGTATACCAAAAATCAGATCAATCGGATTATTAGATCACATAAAAATTTGTTGTTAAAAAAGTAAAAAAATCAACATGTTTAAAATGGACGTACGGACATTCTAGTTATGAATATAGAGTTGCTACGCTTTCTAAATCGTACCTAACTACTACAGGAATCACCATGCAAAGTTTGAAATCAATAGGACAATTCTAACATGCCTAAATTAGCGAAAAAAGCTATCCGTTACGGACGGACGGACCAACCCTAATTATAGAAAAGCTTCGCTTTTGAAAATATTTTAGGTTAAAAGATAAAGAATTGGAGGTTGAAACGGATACATTTACTCTTTTTATTTATGAAAAAAGAGATAATTTAAGAATTTTCGTGTAATCGCAGTCTGAAGTATTAGAATTTAAACCATATCTTAAATTTTTGACGGATTTTTATAATTCTTTTGTATTCTTTTTATTTCATTTTTAAGGAATCTCAAATATTTGAAGAAGAGGATTAGTATAAAATCTTCTGTAAAATTTTAATGATATTTTATAGTGTGTAATAGTCTTATTTTAAAGGGCTCGGCAGCAGTGAACATAAGCCGCCAATTAACCTATTTTGGGACTAAAAATACTGAATGGTTGGATTGCCATATATGGAACAGTTTTAGGCATCCGCCTTTTTTTTAAGTTCTATAAAGTCGATCTTCCTATGGATTACAGTTTTTTAGCATAAAAAGGTTTTAGGTTTTTTAATCATATGTTCATTTAGAACAAAACAGAATAAAAACCAAAGTAAATTTCGGGCTTAGCTCATATAAATTACCTGAAAGGATTTTGATCATTGCAAACTGAGGACGACCAGAGACCTCTATCACCAACACCTTAAATTGAAACCATAAACATTATCAAGGACCTCTTACAAATAGTATCAAAGTAAAAAAGCAGAGGGGGCACGAACTATAAGTAACTCTACACACGGAGTTGGGAACCCTGTACCGATTTTCATTCTTTGAATATCAGCAACTAGCGTTGGAAATATAAACACAGCCAATTTGCCACAAAAAAAAAGCAGAAAGCAATTTGCCAGGAGATTAAAAGTTCCCACCCCACAACAGGTATTTATCTGGGTTATACATCTATATTTATACATTTAATAGTGAATTGGATGTACTTATGTAAACCCCGAACCACTTCATTATGCAATCTACATTTTCCTGGATATTTTGTCTACGGTAGTCCATAAGTGTACAGCTTTACAGTACATTGTTTCTATTTGTTAAAGCAACACGTATGATAAAAGAAAAAGATTCTTTTTAAAGTAAAATGCTTATATTTCAATCAAAATCTATATTTTTGTATTTTTTACCGATCCACGTCATTATGCAAATCAAAAGAAAATCAATGAGAAAACGTTTGTTTTGCACCTTTCTCCAATTTTAAAAAATGATTCTGATAAAATAGCAATATTTTAAGGGATTTATGCATTAATTATAATGAAAAACAGTTTAAGGTAGATTTTAATGATTTTTCTAAATAAGAAATAATTGAAAAAAAGAAATTCTAACCTTATCACTTTAGAGGACAGCTGCTGACCCCCAGTCTTATGGATGAAGCTAAATACATGTTAAAGATAAAAATTACCCTGAAAAGTATACAAAAATGTTTTTTGATGTGTTAAAAAAATCCATTTTAAAATCTTGATTTTGAGGATGATGGCCTTTAAGATGCTCTTACTGGTGGTGAAGGTGAGCTAAATGTTATCTAAGTACATGACCATTACAACAACTTGTCTATTAACCTATGTACCATTTTTTGTAGTCATAGCAGCCTCCAGTGGAGCCTCTCGACATGAAATATAACCATTATCTAAAAACTACATTATTTACTTTATGAATTTTAGTAATTAAAATTGCAATTTTTTTCTTTTTTAATATTGCTTGGCTGGAGGCTGCTATGACTACAAAAATTGGACCATAGTTCAATATATAAGTTTTCTTCAAGGGCATGCACTTTGATAACATTTAGCTCACCATCACCACCAGTAAGAGCATCTTAAAGGCCATCATCCTCAAAATCAAGATTTTAAAATGGATTTTTTTAACACATCAAAAAACATTTTTGTATACTTTTCAGGCAAATTTATATTTTTTACATGTATTTAGCTTCATCCATAAGACTGGGGGTCAGCAGCTGTCCTCTAAAGTGATAGGGATAGAATTTCTTTTTTTCAATTATTTCTTATTTAGAAAAATCAATAAAATCTACCTTAAACTGTTTTTCATTATAATTAATGCATAAATTCCATAAAAAATTGTTATTTTATCAGAATTATTTTTTGAAAGTGGAGAAAAGGGCAAAACAAACGTTTTCTCATTGATTTTCTTTTGATTTGCATAATGAAGTGGATCGGTAAAAAATACAAAAATATAGATTTTGATTGAAATATAAGCATTTTACTTTAAACAGAATCTTTTTCTTTTATCATACGTGTTGCTTTAACAAATAGAAACAATGTACTGTAAAGCTGTACACTTATGGTCTACCGTAGACAAAATATCCAGGAAAATGTAGATTGCATAATGAAGTGGTTCGGGGTTTAGTTGTATAAGTTAGTATAGAAAACTGTTTGAAAGAAGTATTTGTTTACCTGTTTTGGTGTAAAGAAAAGCACAATTATCCGACATTCTATCTCCTTGCCAGTTAAAAAACTTGACGTTTTCACCAGCCATGCTCTAAATGAAAAAAATATTATTTTCCAATTATAACTTGTCTAAATTTATGGTGGGTTGGTCCGTAGGTCCATAACTTATAGCTTTGATCACTAATTTGGGTATGTTAGAACAGTCTTTTTAATTTTAAACTTTGTATTAAGATTCCTTTTACAATTGGGTTTAATTTGGCGTAACAAATTAAATTATCCTTAACAGAAACTTTTTGGTATACTCTTAATATTAATTTTTAACTTGAAAAAACTATGTCTAGCTTCGTATTATATCCAGCTTTTTACGAATATAGAAATGTACAAACATTAAAACCAGTTTTTTTATCCTGTGCCTTCGGCACCTCGGGGCTAAAAAAAACTAGTTTTAATCTCATAATTGTACTTTCTATATCCGCGGAAAGCCGTTTATAATACGATGCGAGAAATAACTATTCTCTCTTTTTTTAACTTTCTGTTTTCCGTATATTTTGGACATCATTGATATTGTTCAGTTCGTGTCTAAGGTTATGTTAAAGTGCAGTGTATTCTGTAGCATTATTAATTAATAGATATTTATTACATCGTATTATAGACAGAAAAAAAATAAAAGATTTATACCAGAAACTGTAATTATTTCTATTTTTTTAACATTAAGGAAAATTTTTCTGTAATACGATGCTACACATAATTTTTCATTATTACTGAGAAGCGGTTCTAATTAAACTGAAATTGACCGGTTTCGAAGCCATACTTAAAATTACCTTCCAACCAGTTTTATCATTTTTGATGCCGACCCAGATGGTTTTTCCGCTCTTGAGATGTGCCTCACACTTGGTATAATACTGGGTAGCTATAGTTGTCACATGGTCGTTCTCAGTTTTATTCTTGGGTAACACAACCATCCCTCCTAAATGTAAAATACAGATCCTTGTTAATGTAGTTTTATATGATGTCTGTAATTTAAAGGTACAAAAATAATAGATATAGAATAAACGTTGATGTTATGACAGGAACACAGTAAAAGTGTCTGACTGATTATGACGTAACAAAAAAATAGCCAATGAGAGGCCATTATTGACCAATAGTAAAATTTATAGTGACCTCTCATTGGCTAATTTTTTTTTAACACAGTAATAGTGTCTGACTGATTATGACGTAACAAAAAAATTAGCCAATGAGAGGCCGCTATTGACCAATGGTAAAATTTATAGTGGCCTCTCATTGGCTAATTTTTTTTGTTACGTCATAATCAGTCAGACACTATTACTGTGTTCATTTTTTTTGTTACGTCATAATCAGTCAGACACTTTTACTGTGTTCTTATGACAGGTGAAAAATGGTCATCAATTTGGGTTGCTAACATGAACATAATATATTGTTCATTTCGTTCATCCAGTAGGAGGGAGGGGATGGGGCAAAGGGTGGGGATGGAGGTATCGTTATTAACCAGCTACAAGTTTCACTTTACAAAACTATAAATGTGATGTTGCCTACCTAGATTAGCACAGAGCCTCTCTGCCTGGGTTTGTGTTCTCTTCTCTGGAAACATGAACCAGCTATAGTTCTCTACAGGTTTACAATAATCCAACAAGGTTGTGTCACTAAATATTAATAAAAAGTTATTTATCGCATTGTATTATAGACAGCTTTCTGCTGATATTTAAATGCAAAACCAGTCTTGTTAGCCCCGAGGGGCCGAAAGCACGAGCTAACAAAACTGGTATTAATTTTATGATCTCTATTTTATTATTCGTGTAAAATTGTCTGTAATACGTTGCTTTTATTGATTTTTCAGTATGACTGATAACCAGTGATAATCCAGCGGATATTAATCGGTTTCGAAACTACATTGGAAAAGTTAATGAGTCAGGGAAGAGAACAATTACTGAATAACGTTAAGTATTAATTCTGTAAACCCTGTAAGAAAATTGGTGTATGATTGTGACGTGTGTAGTATGTTTGTATACTCGCTACAATTACACACACCTTTTTGACCGGGAAATTGTAAACTACACTTCTTATATGTAAAGATATTTATATCTAATAGAATTGTGAAGGATTGGAGTTAGAATAGTATTCATGCAGTTAATATATCACTGTCCGAAAATTAAAAAGCAAAGATTGTAACTTAAATCTAATCTGCTATTAACAATTTCAGTCTGTCAATTTTATTTAATATTCTTAATTATTATTTGAAATTTGATTTTCTTTCTTTTCTATGAAACATATTTTGCTTTTTTTTATTAATATTGTGATTATTGATTTAAACTTTACTTGATTGTGGTGACAATTCCAAGTTGCCACTTTACAGTCAGCCATTCCATTACTAGGCCAGATTGTATAGGATCTAAATAATGATACATTTTATCATGAATCATAAACCATACATAAAACAAAGTTGTATTCCGAGATTTCAGGAATAAAAAAATTATGTCTGTCTGTAGCAAAGATCTTACTTATCGCTGAACTGTTTTGGTTTTCCTTTACCACTAAACTCTGTAAAGGCATCTAAGGGTATAGTCGCTAGTTTTTGAAATAGTTATACAGTAAATAATCTCACACTGCCAAATGATGAACCTTGTGCTCATAGCTTACTTACTTAAATTAAAAATGTGCTTAAAGTAATAAGACAATTATTTGCAAAGAAAATTAATTTACAAAAAAAATAACAAACCTGCACATTTTGACATATCTGCAATTTCTTGATCCGTCAATATACGATTCCAGAAGTTCAACTCACTAAAAAAAGTTAAAATTAACCAACATAATTATCACCCTAGAAAATTTTCTTTACTTTTACAATACTTTTTGTTCGCCTTTGAGTTTACAATTATCCAACTTATAGAGGAAAGAATAATATTTTACCTCGAAGCTCTTCATAGTGCCTCTAAAAAATTACGTCATACAAAAAAAATGACCAATAATAGTCCAATACACAGACTAAATTACCAATGGCAGGCCTGTGTACATTTAATTGACCAATGGTAGGCCAGTTTGACGTCATTTATTATAGGAATTATAAAGATATTCTTATCAAAGTTGTTTCACAGCAATCATATCAAATAATAATTACCTCATCATTCCCGAGAATGTCTGGTGCTTTTCAAATGCATAACATTCCTGTATGGTCATGTTATCATTGGCATTGCAATATTTATCCAGATCTTGTCCCAGAAACAACTTCCCTCCTATTCAAATTTAAAGAATTATTTATACAAGTTGTGTTAGATATCTACTAGGGTGGGTCGATTTTGGATTTGGAATGTACTACCATTTACTACTGCTTAAACTTTGTATAAAAACCCATTAGTGAAAAAAATTATTTCGCCCAAGGAAGAGCCGCGTTCATACATTAAAAAATTTGGGGACTTCCTTCTGGAGGGGGGGATTTTTTCTCTCTTCGTTTTGAAAAATATCGATTCTAACCAGTGAAATCCTAAAATAACTGCAAAGTTAAGGAAGTATCTGCAAAATTTGTTGGTTTTGATAGTTATTTTAGGATTTATCTGGCCTAGTATGATAAAAAAGAATCAGTGTCCACAGCCGCTCACAGCTGCACTGTAAAACCAAACCACAAATGCAGCCATCAATTTAATATTAAACTATTTGCAGCGACCAGGAAATCAAGATCATAGATTTTGTCTTTTTGTTTTTCAATAATACGATGCTGGACAAGGTTTTTTCGTATGGATGAGAACCGGTTCCTATCCACCAGATTCGAATGAGTACGAGAAATAACTATTATAAAACTAAATTCATAGAAAAAATGAGTCTAAGTGTGGTATCCGCCGAGGATAAATGGCAGACACCGGAGTTCAATTAGATTACGGCAGTGTGACAGACGTGGACACCTTACTATAGAGAAGCTACGCTTCTCTAGCTTTCACTAGATAATGATCAACATCTATTTTCAGTTGTCACTTTATTGAAGGGTTAAGAGATACTGAAGCTATATACAACAAACAATAATTACATGGATAGGAATAAATAATCATAACATAAAAGCATAAATAATACATATACAATGGTCAGTTTGGGCAATAATGATTCCCCCATCCCTGGAAAGGGTGGGGAGAATTAAGAATACAGTTAACCATAATAAACATGACAGATTCAATCATTAATTCTAAGCGTAGGGAGGGGGTCACTAGACCCCTTCCCCAGGACTCGGGGGAGGGCCATTGACCCTCCACCGAACCCCAGATCAGGGGTGCCATAGACATGGCTCACGGTTGCCGAATACCACAACTCTCCCCTCGGAAGGCTGGGAGGTGGTTTCCCTACCAGACTTCCGACAGTGGTTGAGGCCTTCGGCCCGCTCCTTAGGGCTAAAATATATACAAACGATAATGATTCAATGGAATCCTAGTGGTGAGTATCTTCTTAGGGTTGATGGGCTCCCAATGTGGGATAGAAGGCAGAGGCTGCCTTGGGTTGGATACGTTGGTCAGCGCCGGCAGGTATCAGGTTTGCTGGTGGCACAGTTGTTGCTGGAACGGTCAGCAGTGGGGCCTGCTGGTTGTTGTTGGCAGCAGCTGGGGCACTGGCTGCCAGGTTGATTGTCTGAGCAGCGGCCTGTCCTCCTGAGGGGCCGCGGGGTCTGCCAGAGGGCGGTCCTGGCCTACCTGGGCGGTCATGCCCGCTGTCAGTTGATTTCATAGACACCATTTCCTCGGCTGCTTCCCTGCCGATGGGAATGGCATCCCAGTCCACTGAAAAGTCCCGGGACTTGGCATGGTTGAGCCTGGCTCTAGCCAGCGCTTTCCTATATAAAGCTGGATGGTACAGGAACACTTGTGATATCGCATTCAGGGCTGCCCGGACTCCTCCCTGTGCTGCTGCCAGAGAAATGATGGTTAGGTCCCCCAGCAGTTTGAGGATCAACAACAGCAAGCACAGTATGGCTGCGCCATCTCCCCACTCGTGGATGGCTTGTCTAAATCCTGCCCAGACATCCAGGGCTGCCTCTCCTTCCTCCGCCAGTCGGTCAATGTTGTAGGACACTATCCCATGGTCTCCTGTGGCCGAACAGCTGCCTTGCTGAACGCAGGAGCCATAGGATAGGCCGGTCAGCATGGCACTCTTGTATGCTGGGAACGCCAGCAGTTGTTGCCAGTCGTTCAACTCAGCCTGCGAATACAAACCACCTGAACTGAAGTCATCTAAGGGTTCTGTCAACAACTGCTTAGGCGTATCCAGCGGGGGTGGCCTCTTCTTGGGCGCAGGGGTTAACTCTATCCAGCCTTCCTCCGCGTGCACAGTCAGGGGGTAGGTGGAGGAGCAGGGAATCTTGGTGGCGTGCTCACTGTATACCCGTGTCACAGCGTCTACAAAACCTGTGGGCTCTACTGGCACTTTGTCCCAACACTCCTTGTGTTCGCGGACAACGTACTTGTGCCTTTGGCAGGTCAGCTGCAGCAGGATGTCTCCCCTCAGTACCGAGAACGTGCTCCCCTGGACACGCACCGGGTGGGCTGGATCTAGTTGCTGGAGCTTCCAGCAGTTGGCCGCTACTTCTTCTGCTGCAGTGCTTTTCATGCGCGTTTCCAGGGTAAACCCAATATAACCTGCATGGATCTGTGCTTGAAGGGGAACGTCAACATCCCTGGCCGACACTCTGGGCAGCGCAGCCGCGGCTGGGTCAGCTGCCACGAACAACGCTGGATGGTTGGTGGCATGGGCCTCGAAGTCGCAGTTCACAATCGAGGTGGGGTTGGTCATGTTGATGAAAAACTGGGCCTGATGGTCAACCAGATATGCATCCCTCACCAGGCTGGGCTGGAGGCTGCGGATCAGCCTCAAGGGGCAATCTCTTCCCAGGTGGTCCCACACGTAGGTTGCTTCCCCAGTGATGCAGGACAGCTCAGAATGGGGACACTCTAGGGTCAGGTGGTCAGACTGGGACTCCACCCGTCCATCCTCCACCACATAGGTCTCCTCCTTGACCAGCAGCCGCCGCTCCTGGAGCACTAATTCGTTGCGGTATAGCTGGCCCTCAAAGTGGACGTCCTCCCCCTCGCAACCCACCCCCTCGGGGCTGTTGACGAGGGCGCCCACCATGTCAATGGTGAAGAACAGGGGGTGGTTCAGCTGGAACGTCAGTGGCTGGGTCTTGCCTGGCAACGTGTATACTCGGTTCCTGGCCAGGTCTCGGCACGCTTCTGGGTCTATCTTGGTTGGCCTCATGAGGGTGGGGACCGAGGTCACCTTGAGGTGACCCCATACCCCACACCTGAATGTCCACTGGGACACGGTGAGCTGACAGCTGAACCCAGTGGTTTCCCTCACCTTGACTTGCTGCAGGACGTGTACTTCATGGCCCAGGGGCACCTCCTGGTGTAGGGGCTCCGTGTCACACATCTTTTCTTTATTGTAAGACGTGACATGGGTGGGGTTGGCACAGTCCCACCCCACCAGGACGTAGCTGGTTGTAGGCCACACGGCTGCCAGCAGGAGGCCCCACAGGACCATCCACCAATGGGAGAGGCTTCCAGGTAACCATCTTCCTCGTACACGCGGCTGGGGATCTTCAGCTCTGGTCACGGCTGCTTCTTGGGGCTGGACACGGCTGGGCTGCTCCTGGCTAGATACAAATTTCCATTGAGCGTTATCTGTATGCGGCCGAGGCACCCCGATACCCTCCCCAATGACAGACTGGCAAGCGACTGGCACTTGCCTGGGTGTCGGCTCCCCTAGCCCTAAGTGCTCCCTTCCCTTGTCCAAGGCATGCCCAGTGGCATGGGGCTGAAGTGCATGTGGCACAGGCTCGCCCTTACTCACTGCCCTCCCCTGCCCTAGGAACTCAGGTGCATGTGGCACAGGCAAGTCCTTATTTTCCCAAATTTCAATCTCCCCAGCCTCAGGTGCAGGGGGCACAGGCAAGGCTGGGTGTTTACAATATTTTGGATACAACACATTTAACAAATTCAACTTATCCTGATGTTGAGCAGCTGGGTTCCCTTGGCTGGCAGGGGGCTCTGGATGGCATGTAGCTGGACTCTCCCTGCAGGCTGGTGGCGCTGGCTGGCATGTAGCTGGGCTCTCCCTGCAGGCTGGTGGCGCTGGCTGACTGGGGGTGACGGGTGTCACCCCTTCCTCTGGGACCGCTGGCTCGTTCCAGGACTCAGGTCTCTCGGTGGCGGCGACGGTTGTCGCCCCAGACATCAGGTTGGAGGCTGGCTCGTTCCAGGATCCAGGTATCTCGGTGGCGGCGACGGTTGTCGCCCCAGGCACCAGGTGGGAGGCGCTGGATAGCACCCCCCCATCATCCCAGGTGGCGACGCCGGGTGGCGTCCCATACATCGATGCAGAGGTGCTGGCTAGCACCTCCTGCCTCTCTCGTTCAGCGGCTGCCAGGGCCTCCCCATACACCGTCTCAGGGACGCTGGGCAGCGCCCCTCCACTCTTGCTGGGTAGGCTCAGTCGGGCAGGTTCCATCATGTTGAGGCTAAAAGGCTGGGGCCTCAGCACCTCTGGCTCGGCTATGTTGTTGGGCTGTATCAGCTCTGGCCCCAGATGGTTAAGACTGAAGCCTAGGCCAACCCGGTTGGGTTCAGCCGCGCCGCCCAGTACGTTGATCCTAGCTGGGACAGTCCCAAACTGCGGCATCCCATCGGCTCGGTCCGCAGCTCTGGGGGCGGCTGCTTGCTGTGGTGGTGCTGGGGGCGCGCTCCCTTCCATATGGGCCACTCTGCTGGGCTTCCCTGGAGGGGCACCCTTGTCGGCGGTGCGCCTGCGGCTGGCTACCTGGGCCCAGTCGGCTCTACAATCGGCCGCCGTGTGACCGTCATAGTGGCAACGCTCACACTTGGCAGAACGGTCACGGCGTGGCTGGGTGCGTCTCTCCTCTAGGCTAACTTCCACAGGCGTTGGGCAGTCTCGAGCTCGGTGGCCTCTCCCCTGGCAGCGGTAGCAGCGGCCTGGAACCTTGTCATCTGGAGCGACCTTCCCCATCTGGTGGAGACCCGGAGCCAAGGAGCCAATCTCCATTGGCTCCGACTCATCATATTGGGGCAACTGGATGCAGGCAGATCCAGTCAGCCCGTCGGTCGAGTCCACTAAGCACACACCTTCCTTCAGCTGCTTAGTAACCATGGTCACGGTGAACATGGCCTTACGAGTGTACTCAGGTACACTCGTAATTTCATGGTTCATCATGAGGCGTTTTACGTTGGCGTTACGAATTCCACGATTTAATTCGTCCACCAACAACTCAAGATCCTCATGGTTGTAGGCGTCCCTATACAAGGCGCACTTAGTTGATATGTACGCTTGTATAGGTTCTGTCGAGTGTTGCTTGTAATCCCTAAACGCTTGTTTAAGCGTTTGGGATTCAAAAGCAGGGCGAAATAGCAACTCACACTCGGTCTTGACCTGTTCGTAGGTCAAGGCTTGGCCTGCCTCGCCAAACAGATGGGACGCCATTTCCGCCGCTTGCCCTACCAGTGACAGTAGTAGGGCGTTGCGGCGGTTGAGGGAATCATGAGGTGGTACGCGGTAAGCCGCCCATGACATCTCAAGTCTGCGGATATGTGCCGACCAGGATTGCTTGGGCGGCCCTCTAAACTCCGGCAGATTGCTCAGCATCAGCTTGCGGTACTCGGCTGGGGCCGGCTGAGGGTCATCCTGGAGCCATCCTGGGGCTTGGTCACCTCCTGGGGCTTGATGCTGGTCCATTGGGTCAACGGTGAAACGGCGGGCACAAAGTTATACAGTACTAAAATTGAATGGTTTGTCACTTGAGGCTTCCTAGCCTAACAGCCAACACTGTTTGTATCACTAGGTTGGGCGTTTAGTTACAAAGATATAACTTAGCTGTACTTATCACTAGTTAGGTGTTGAGGTTGTAGGGTAGGCTGGTAGAGGTAGATAGATGTTGAGGGTCTGAACTGCTGTCAGGAACTGATTGGGTTTTCCCTTATCACACTAGAGCTAGAAGGAAAGAAACTTGCAATTCTTTATTTGCTAAAAATACCCCTGTTAAATGCTATGGAGTAGCTCCGCTCTGGTGTGAGTGTGTGTGTGTGTGTGTGCGTGGAATCTCCTGTCCTTGTAACGCGCGTTCGCGCCGTCAAATCCGCGCACACGGGGAAAACGCGCTCTCACCCCTCAACTCGCTCTCTCATTGGTCCGCTTCGTCCGTTGGATTTATGATATTTTCCGCACTCTGTTGCGCTACCCGTGAATGGCGCTCTGTGTATCCGATCGCTAGCTCCACACTACAGACGGACTTAGTCTAGTGTGGGTAGGAAGGGGGAAGCGCGTGAGGGGACGGGGGTAACTCCGTCCGTTCCCCCTGTGAGGGAGGGGGGTAACTGTGTGCTGGTGTAATAGGGCCTTTTCTTCTTAATCTTAGGCTTATCTATTATATCACCCTGATTGTATTTGCCTTCAATGGAGAGGGGCCCCTCCCTTTCCCTTGGAATAAGGGGTGTATTGTTGTTGTGCTGTGGGCTTGAGATTGTTTTGATTATATTACATCTAGCTTCTATTTTTGTCCTTATCACAATTGCATAACAGATTTGTTTACCAACTCTGTTCTATTTTTAGCTGTTATCACAATACACAGTAATCCAAGCCTGTTCTATTCTTAGATTTATCACAACACAACAATTTGTTTGCCAAGCTTTGCTCATAAATCTATTGTTTGGCCATCACACTAGGGTGGTAATCCCTGCAAATGTGATATAATATCTGTTTTCTAGATGGGTGGCTGCGTTGTAGCTTCTCAGGATACTCGGGGTTGACGTAGTTTTTCTCTGTTCTGGTGCACTACACTCGTATGTTAGCTCGCAGCTTGCAGCTATGTGGCATGTTTCAGCCTATCGGCGGCAGGGAATGTCCCGTCCTGCTAGCGCCGCTGATCCAAATCCGGCTGATGGCGGCAGGGAATGTCCCGTCCTGCTAGCGCCACTGGTTCGGATCCTGCTATTTCTTGCAGTAAAGTTGGCCTATTTCCAGCCGTTTACACTTATTTGGCTTGTTTCAGCCGGTCCGCAGGCCTGTTTCAGCCCTTTTGGCGCTCAATTCTCCGTTAGATATCAGCGCTGCTCGCGGTTATTCGTCAGATTTCGCTGTCTCGCTTCCACAACTGCCGGATGCAGAGTTAAACTTTGCTGTCCAGGGTGGGTAATTCAGGTTGCTTGCGTCAGTTTTGCCAGATTCACTGCTGGGAGTACCTTAGCCTCAGATGCGCGTCTGCTCTACACTTGTGGTTCGCCGTAATCTCACACAGCTGTCACCAAAGTTGTGGTATCCGCCGAGGATAAATGGCAGACACCGGAGTTCAATTAGATTACGGCAGTGTGACAGACGTGGACACCTTACTATAGAGAAGCTACGCTTCTCTAGCTTTCACTAGATAATGATCAACATCTATTTTCAGTTGTCACTTTATTGAAGGGTTAAGAGATACTGAAGCTATATACAACAAACAATAATTACATGGATAGGAATAAATAATCATAACATAAAAGCATAAATAATACATATACAATGGTCAGTTTGGGCAATAATGATTCCCCCATCCCTGGAAAGGGTGGGGAGAATTAAGAATACAGTTAACCATAATAAACATGACAGATTCAATCATTAATTCTAAGCGTAGGGAGGGGGTCACTAGACCCCTTCCCCAGGACTCGGGGGAGGGCCATTGACCCTCCACCGAACCCCAGATCAGGGGTGCCATAGACATGGCTCACGGTTGCCGAATACCACATAAGGTCACCTGTTGTTATTTTCTTTCCATTAGTAGTTACATTCACATTTGCCTGTTTCTCCTTTACTCCGTTCATGTAAATTTGGTACTCTCCGGTTTGGTCTCCTCCCTTAATAAATATTTTATGTAAATTCAAAATGTTTTCGTAGTAATTAATACCCAATTTTCTGGCTTAAATAATCATCTCTTCACAGTTTAAAAATGCCTTTATTTTTAGTAATGTGCTAATTCTTTTCTTTTCAGTTACAAATCAAAAATAAAAGATTTAGCAGCTACAGTTAAGCTGGTTAGGTTAAAATTGGTCAGTCCAGGCTTTATTTTAATTGGTTTAGGTAAGATTCACTCAGTCAATTGGCTACCACAAGTTTAAGGCCCCCTACATGGACTAGGGGCTTGGATGCAGTCAGTAAGGGCATTCCGTGGGGGTTAAAATCCAAATAGATCCGTAAGATTACCTTATAAGTGGTACAAATAAAATTCCACATTGAGACCCTCTGATCAATATGATGGACCATGGTCCCATTCACCTGAACCTCAAATGAAATATCGTCCACCATGAATACCACGTTGTTAGGCCCTTGTAAACCTAGAAAACAATAATGTTACCCTCGGAATTATTCATGTAGAAGTAAGGCATTAGGGTAACTTTACATCAACAGAATCCGTTAAAGATTAAAAATAACTTTAAACCGGTATTTTCCTACAGCTTAATTAGTTTGGATTCAAAAATATTCTGCAACTAATATTATTTCTTTTCAATTTGTTAATTTTATAAATAATGAAATATACTTTTGTTACAATATTCTATAAGGATAACATTTTTAATATTAATTAAGCTTATTATTCAAAATAACTTTCACTTTTATTGTTACATAATGTTCTATTGTCAAAAACAGTACAGAAATATCACACAAATTGAAAAAAAAAGGGTTTTATACAAACCATAAATAAAAAGCAGCAAAAATAATAGTTTCAATGATACTTATATGCATAAACATAAAAACGATATATTTCTATATTAAAAGCTATCTGCTCAGAAAAAGAAAAAATATTTTTTGGGATGTGCAATTTTTTCTAGAACAATTTTTCTTGGGGGGGTAGTGTTACTCACCCCCAAAATAGTTATAAACCTTCCCAGGACCTATGAGAAGAACAAAATTGATTCAGCGGTTAGCGAAATCCTTCGGTACAAACAGACAGACAGGTAGACAGATAAACATCCTGTTACTTTATTGTAAGGATTCTATTTACTTACTAAGAACTGCACAGAACGTATCTATAGAACCCTGCTTTTGTACACAGTATGACCATATTGAACCAGATTTTCTCTAATCAAATTAAAATATATTTCACGGGTTATCCACACATGATGTTTTTTGGCATTTTTACGCTTTACAACGTTTATGTTTTTTTAATATCTTTAAAAATTCATTAATCAAACTTATAAGTGCTAATGAAACCAGCCGGACTGAGTAAATATTGGAATTGATGGCTATTATTGATACCCTATGTTATTTCCAAAATATGTACAGAGAGTCAGACATTTTGCATAAAAGTAGAATGATGTCTGTCCGTCCGTCCGTCCGTCTGTCCGTCCGTCTGATTTCCCTGGTCCTTTTTTTTATTGCAGAAGATTTCCTTGGTCCTTTTTTTTATTGCAGAAGATTTCCCTGGTCCTTTTTTGCAGGAGATTTCCTTGGTCCTTTTACGAATTTCACCTTAATTTTTTTTGATCACCTCTTGGGGCAAAGCGCCTATAGACTAGGGGCGAAGCCGCTAGTTTTGCATAAAAGAGTAGCAAACTCAGAGTGGGTTACAAAATGATATTTTTTTTATAAAATTTCATTTTTATATACTATACCTGATAAAATACTTTGATCCAAATACAGGCTGAAAAATCTTGCATCTCAGGAAGAGTTTCATCTAGTAGAGCATATGCTTCTCTACTCCTAAACATACGGACTGACTAATAGTAGTGAGAAATTTTACGCATTTTCATTTTTAAAAGCGAAGCTTTTCTATAATTAGGGTTGGTCCGTACGTCCGTCCGTCCGAGATAGATAGCTTTTATTCGTTAATTTAGGCATGTTAGAATTGTCCTATCGATTTTAAACTTTGCATGGTGATTCCTGAAGTAGTTGGGTACGATTTAGAAAGCATAGCAACTCTATAATCATTACCAGAATGTCCGTACGTCCATTTTAAACATGTTGATTTTTCTACTTTTTTAACAACAAATTTTCAAGTGTTCTAATTATCTGTTTGATCTGATTTTTGGTATATTGATTCCTGGGACAACAAAGAACAATATTATAAACGAAGCAACTCTATAATCAAGTCCAAAAATGTAAGTATGTCCATAAACATTATCCTGCTTCAAGCAGTTTTTCAACAAATTTACTTACACTTTTGTTTCGGCTCTTATACTTTTAAATTCTGATTATTCAGTTCAGATACTATACAAGTGTTAATGTCCGTTTGTCCTACCGTTTCAGTGCTTCGCTTTTATGGATGTTGTCATCCTTGTTTATTTACATTGGACCTACTTTTTTTGTACTACTAAAAATACGGATTTGGTGTACTTTACGGTAAACTGTTCCTGGGATCGATTATCTTTGATTTATTAACCTTAAAGGAACACAGTAATAGTGTCTGACTGATTATGACGTAACAAAAAAAATTAGCCAATTAGAGGCCACTATAAATTTTACCATTGGTCAATAACGGCCTCTCATTGGCTAATTTTTTTTTGTTACGTCATAATCAGTCAGACACTATTACTGTGTTCACCTTAAAGTCTGTTACCTGTACGTACATGCCCGTACATGTTATAAGCGGCATTAAAATGCATTTAAATAATCCTAATAGCCAAGATCAAATGGAGAACAGCTGAAAAGCTTGACTAAAGAAACTGCATAAAATAAGGGCGCTGCGAGATAACTGAATATTATTAAGTAATTGCTATTGTAGATTAGCCTTCTTTTGTGAATTAAAAGATTGTGCGTACATAATATATACATTCAGCCGTTTGGCCGCTTGCAAACTTTAAAGTTTATACATTTTTGGAGATAATATACCACAGTAACAGTGTATCGTGAACTGCACTTGATCCGAAAATACAGGTACATTGATATCCTTTGAGTTTTAGATTGAATAGTTATAATGAAAAAAGCTGAGCTATAAAATATAAGTACAATAAAATTACATGAAATTTAACTTATTTACTGCCTCTCTACTCATATTAATTTGTCTGATTTGCTTTGCTTTTATGAATATTGGCATCCCTGTACATGTAAACATACATACTTGTCATTAATAAGACCATCTTCTTGAAATGAAAGTGCATAATCAGCAAAACACAAGTCTCCTAAATAGTAAATTAATGAAAGAAATTCTAAGCTTTGAATACCAATAAGTATTTAGAATATCTCTATGGATTCCTTTAAATCAAATATCCATAGTTCTATTGTGTGTGGGTTTTAAAATTAATTTTGAGGTCATTTTATAGCGCAAGGGTGCTGTATATTGATTTTAAAGTTGTTAAGACTAAAAATTTCAAGACATGTTTTACGCTAAAGAATAGTAGTCTTTTACATTTAAAAAAGACGTAAATTTTCATGAAAACTAATCTGCATGGTTTAAATGGTAATTCATAGGATGATTATAGAATAATAGCCTCTTTGAATGTGTACCAATTTACCAAACATTTTTCAACAAACGGAATTTTTTTTTACACAGAATGCAGAGAGTTGCTGAATAAAGGTTATAGAATGCTTTTATTTAGCGAAACTATTTCTCATAATAATAAAACTTTTCAATAGAGTTCAGTACGGCTTATATAATTCATTTATTTGAAAATCATCTTCTTAAAATCTTTTAGAGTGTCTAATTTTTATTCTCTTAAATATATGTATACATATAAAATAGCGGCTTCGGCCCTAGCCTTTAGGGTCTTCGCCCTAAGAGTTAAGGGGAAGTCAACCCACCTATTTAGAATTTCTTTTAAAAAATTGTAGCCTAAAACCACCACAGGACCAGTAGGCGTATTCCCTGAAGAGTAGAATCCAATCAGTTCAGTGGTTACCGAGATCTTAAGGGAAGGACAGACGGACGGACAGACATCAAGCTACTTTGTATTATAGATCATTAATTAGTATTACCAAAAAGACATAAAAGGGAGAGTGCAATAAAAATTCTCATTTCTGCATTCTATACTTTGCTAAAGTCTAAACAACACTAAATGTGTTTTTCCGCAAGCATAAATTGAAATAATTGGACCCGAAAATAAAGCAACACTCTTTCATTAAAGCCCGTTAAAATGTTATGTCGCTGATAGTTTTAAATATTATAACCTCGAGCCTTGTTATTGGGCAAATACTCTAAGAAACAAACAGAACAAACAAACATTCATTTTACCAATTTAAATTTTGATTGAATTATAATCAAATATATTTATGAAACTTTTTTAACTTAGGAGCTTTAAATTTCAAATTATTTCCAAAGAAAGAAGTACAATGTACCAAGCAGTAAGGTTTTTTTTTTATTCAAGCTTAAGGTCTTAATAAACACAGAGCCGATTGGTTTTTCTATGTAGATAAGCTTCACATGGTGTGTGATGTTTGAGGGATATCTTCAAATTTAAGTCGGATTGTTTTAGGCTATTTTACTAGTTCTCTCTGCCTCGTCGAATAAAAGGTTTTTTAACCATACGGTTCAAACAACGTCCCCCGAGGCACTTTGATTAAGGGAAAGGGGCAAAATTTAGACAAATGTTCAGAATACGTCCCCCCCCCCCCCCAAGATAAGTGCTTTGCACGCTAATACACTGACAATTCCTTAAATCAGATCTATGAAATTCATAATCTTTCAATTTACATTTTTTCCAAAAAAAACCTTCTAGTTTAGTACTTAATCGTGTGTGACCGCCTGCCCTTGAACCCTTAATATCATAAAGAAGCAAGAAAACATAGTACAACGCTATGTATAGTATACATATGTATATATGTCAGGGATCTGAATGGATATGACAGTGACCTATAAATTTGTGTACATCCCCAAATGATGATACACCAAATTTCCTTTTCTGTAGATAACAATCGTTTGGACACTTAACTTAATGAACCAACCAATCAAAATTCATTAATAGATTTTAAACCATGAGGAATAAGAAAACTTTAGGTATTAGTGTAATTTACAGTTTAATATCCACTCCCTCCCTGGTATACACATGTTCATATAGTATCTGGGAGATTTTACAGACTTAATTCGAGATAAATCAGGTAAAAACAAGAAAATGTTTACTCATTGTAAAGAAGAAAAAAATATGAGAACATGACACTAATATTTCATTGACAGAAATTTGAATATTAATGAAATTTTTCTCAGCTATCAGGTCACAATAATGTTTTTAATAATTTAGTTTTCATTTTATTTTATTACTAATGGCTGCGCCTCTAGAATCTAGAGGCTCTATATTAAAAGATTGAAAAAATACCCTAAAACCACTCCAAGACTTAAATCTAAAGGTTTAAATAGCCTAAAACAATTCCAGGACCTATGTAAAGCTTCCTTAAACTTGAGAACTCAATCGGTTTAAAAAATCCTAAACTTACTTTATATAAAAGGATATTCTGTTACACGGGAATGTGTGAATGTGTAAAAGAAAAGAGGGTGTGACAACGTGTTACAAATTATATATAATCATGTACAACAAATCATATTTACTGATAATCTAATTAAAAATATATCATGTAAGGTAATCAAGATTAAAATCATATTAAAAGTTAAGAAAGGGAGGAGAAGGTTGTGCTAAAAAATCCGTGAAGGTGTGAGTTTTAAGGCTTAAAAATAGAAGTAGAACGATAATATTCACTAAATATGTGTATTTCTTATTGAAAAGAACAAAAGACAATTTTTTTTTAAAGTTAACGTAAATTTTTATCGTTCTACTGTGGTATGCGGCAACTCTGGACCATGCAGAAACCAAGACATTATAGTGATGCTACGCACCCAGCTAAATCCTGTTATTCTACAATTGTAAAGCCACCTGAAAATATGTCAGATAACGGTATTGGTTTCATCTCTCAGTTGTCCTGCAAATGGAGGGAGGGGTGTTACCCCTCCCTCTCCCATCTTAAGCACCGGAACCTTCCCCTTCAACCACCAAGTTATCAGCACCACCTCAACCCTGAGGATAAAGGATCTAAGCCTTCCCTCACCTGATAGAATCACCCCCACACAGACTGTTGTTGTCCCAGTAATCATCAAACCTTCCCTCTTTAGTACCCAGACCTACCACTCAACCCCTCTATGCTTATCTACCTACTGTGCTGTTCCATGGGCTATCCTGCCTGCCCCAGACAGGGATAGCCATCTACCTAACCATTGCAATTGTCTATGTTTTACTGTATGATTTATCTTTAACTATCTTTATTCCTAATCCATATGTATTTATATTATATTGTACAACTTTAGTTATCCTTAGACCTGCAATAAAGAAACAACTGAATAGACTATGTTTATTATTTAGTGATTGCTAGAGAAGCGTAGCTTCTCTATAGTATAGGTGTTCACGTCTGTTCACACTGCCGTAGTCTTTATCCGAACTCTGGTGTCTGCCATTTACCCTAGGCGGATACCACAACTTTTGGTGACAGCTGTGTGAGATTACGGCGAACCACAAGTGTAGAGCAGATGCGCAGCTGAGGCTAAGGTACTCCCAGCAGTGAAACTGGCAAAACTGACACAAGTAACCTGAATTACCCACCCTGGATAGCAAGGTCTAACTCTGCATCCGGCAGTTGTGGAAGCGAAACTGGCAAAACTGACACAAGCAACCTGAATTACCCACCCTGGATAGCAAGGTCTAACTCTGCATCCGGCAGTTGTGGAAGTGAAACAGCGAAACTTGACGGAGAACCGCGAGAAGCGCCGACATCTAACGGAGAATTGAGCGCTCAAAGGGCTGAAACAGGCCTGCGGACTGGCTGAAACAGGCCAAATAAGTGCAAACGGCTGAAAATAGGCCAACATTTACTGCAAGAGATAGCAGGATCCGAACCAGCGGCGCTAGCAGGACGGGACATTCCCTGCCGCCATCAGCCGGATTTGGATAAGCGGCGCTAGCAGGACGGGACATTCCCTGCTGCCGATAGGCTGAAACACGCCACATAGCTGCAAGCGGCGCTAGCAGGACGGGACATTCCCTGCCGCCGATAGGCTGAAACACGCCACATAGCTGCGAGCTGCGAGCCAACATACGAGTGTAGTACACCAAAGCAGAGAAAACTACGTCAACTCCAAGTATCCTGAGAGGCTACAACGCAGCCACCCATCTAGAAAAACAGATATTATATCACATTGTAGGGATTACCACCCTGGTGTGATGGTTAAACAATAGATTTATGAGCAAAGATTGGCAAACAATTTGTTGTGTATTGTGATAAAATTAAAAATAGAACAGGCTTGGATTTGCTGTGTATTGTGATAACAACTAAAAATAGAACAGGCTTGGTAAACAAATCTGTTATGTATTGTGCTAAGGCCAAAAATAGAATCTAGATGTAACATGACAATGCCTTGATAAACAATCTAACCACCCAAAGCCTCCTGCACAGCAAATACACCCTTTATTCCAGAGGAAAGGGAGGGACCCACTCTCCATTGAAGAGAATACAATCAAGGTGATATAACAATAAACCTAGGATTAAGGAGAGAGGGCAACATTACCTCATTACACAGTTACCTCAAACCCACAGCATTCCCCCCTTCCCACAGGGGGAACGGACGGCTTTACCCCGTCCCCTCACGCGCTTCCCCCTTCCTACCCACACTTGACTAAGTCCGCCCACGGTGTGGAGCTAGCGATCGGGAGGACAGAGCGCCATTTACGGGTCGCGCAACCGAGTGCGGGACATATCAGAAAAAAAATTCAACGGACAAAGCGGACCAATGAGAGGGCGAGTTGAGGGATAAGTGCGCGTTTTACCTGTGTGCGCGGATTTGACGGTGCATAAGCGCGCTGCAAGGAAGGGAGATTTCACGCACACACACACACAGGAGAGGGGCCACTCTATAGCATACAACAGAGATATTTTTTTAGAAGAAAAACTTGCAAGCTCCTCCCTCCCTATCTACAGTGTGATAAGGAAAACTAAATCAGTTCCTCAGCCCAGCTCAGACCCTCAACATCTTCCTAGCCCTGCCAACCCTACTTCAAAGCTGAGTGGTTAGTGAAACAAATATATGTATATATAAATACCCAAGTGATAAATAGTGGTGTTTTTTTTGTATCATGGGTGCAAGTAAGTGAATACTAACCTCACCATACAACACTGGAAACTGATATGGTAACTGAACAAAGTACGCCCACCCTGTGGACATAGCCTGACTTGATGCCCCACACTGGGCAGTGGTGGTGTGTACCTGGACCATCGACCCTCATAGTTGTGAACTATATACAGAGGAAGCGTGATTTTTTTGGAGCAAGGAGGAAAGCTAGCTAGCTCTGGGGATATTCCTATACACGTATATATACAGCATGACCCGCGAAAAAGTATTTTTAAGCATCTGCAGCCCTTATTTCTCAATGAATTATTAAAAAATGCATATGTCCTTGTTCTCTATAGTATTCCACGTAAGTAGATATAAAAATATTTTTTTTACCTCCATTAACACCGGAGATTTTTAGTGCTAAAGTTTTGAAAAAGTGACTGAGGAAAAAGTAACTTTTAACATGAAACGACTTTTTTAGCAAAATTAAGCTAGAAATCCTTTTATTTTTGTTACTAGCAGAAACTTTATACAAAAATGAAATAAAAAATTTAGTTTTTGAGTAAAAAACATTTTTTTACACATATTTTTTGAGTCTTTTTAGTTTAATGATATTTTGAAAAACTTACTTATTAGGCAAAATTGTTTAAGATTAAAAACCAAATAAATCTCTATGAATATAGCAGGAAAATTGTTTTTGTTTCACAATACTAACTTTAATAACAAAAAAGTTATAAAGAAAATAAAAATAAACATAATGATTTTTTAGTCTAAAAAGCTTAATTTACCCCCTATTAAATAATTGAGATGTCAGAAAAGTAGGCGGAGCAACTGTCATAATTAATCCTTTTCTATAAATAAGGGTTAATAAATAACCTAAAATTTGCAAATAATCAATTCATTCAGTAGTATTTTTTGCCATTAAAAATTGATATTTTTTGGTGGAATAAAAAAGAAATAATTAGTTAACTTGTTTTTCTTTGTGTCTCATTATTCAGTTGCCAGAAAAACATAATATAACCATCCAAAAAATAAGAGAAACAAAAAAAATTCTTTTTCTCAGTCACTTTTTCAAAACTTTAGCTCTAAAAATCTCCGGTGTTAATGGAGGTAAAAAAAATATTTTTATATCTACTTACGTGGAATACTATGGAGAACAAGGACATATGCATTTTTTAATAATTCATTGAGAAATAAGGGCTGCAGATGCTTAAAAATACTTTTTCGAGGGTCATGCTGTATATATGGGAGTGTAGCCATATATATATATAGATAGCCTACCTATCCATATATCTACTAGCGGATACGCTCCTAGAGACATCTATGGATACCTAACATATTCCCTTTTACCTTTAAGCTAAGATCCGCTGGTTATCACAGAAATCAAGAACTATACTGGAAATTAGAACAACTCAGGCTCAACAGTTAAACAAGACGCTGGCACCAACAGACCAACCCCCTGCTACTTATCATGGGGACGCGCCAGCCACAGAAACTCTTGAGCCAGGAGGACCGAGCCTACGGCTACGTGGACTACCACCCTAATTACACAGCTATAGTATTTATACTAGGGGTGAGCCGGCTCGAACCTCCTTGCGGCGCGGCTACTCTACTCTGCTCCTATATCTACAAGATAAGAACTTGTCAGCCCCTAGCCCGACGTGCGGCAATAGAAGACATTCCTGACTGGGCATTAACTGTGTGCCTAGGCCTGCTGCTGGCACTGTGGTGGACAGAAGTCTTCATTTGGACCAGAACCACCAACATCTGTACCCCACCACTCTCTGCTTCTTCATACAAGATACTGCTTCTGTTATTACTTTGGCCTACTGTGTTGAGTACAGTGAACATCAAACACATGCCAGGTCACAGACCCCTGGTCCCTGAGATGCCCTTGTCTGGAAGGGTGACTGAATGTCCGCTGCACAGCTCCTGTTCAGTTGGTGCTCAACGCACAAGAAATAGCAATACTGGACTGGGGATTGCTGAACCGGTAGGTGTCCTCCTGGGGGTGTTGAACGATGCAACTGAGCCTAATGAGAAGGTGACAAGCTTCAGAGACTTAGTGGCCAGCCCCAAGATGGACACTACCACCAGAACTGAGACTCCAAAGGGGCCCAGCCCTAGGGCCAGTACCACCTGTTTCTGGGGTGGAAAGGTCCTCCCTGGCGCTGGCCTCACCAAGCTGGAGGATGGGGAGCTGTCCCAGGGGAATAGGCTCTTCACCCAGATGTCCGACGCGTACCTGGGGTTGGGGGAGCCGCCACCCAAGCCTCCCTGGGAGCCCCCAGGCATGGAATGACTGGGGACCGGCCTAAGGATGGGGACTGGTGACCTGCTGCAGTGGAAGGCTTTACCCAGCACGGAGGGAGCAGGGTTGACCAGCAGCAGTGAGGCTGTTCCCCCACACTCCAAGACCAGATGCCTCTACTCTGTTGAACCACTGCACATGTCCCAGCCAAGTTCCTCCATGCTGCTGAAGATGGAGGCCCACCAGGATGCAGAGCTCCACCAGCAGCTGACGGAGCCTGGCAGGGACGCAATTCCAGCTGGCAACTCTGGCCCAACTCAGGTGGCTACCAACAGCCTGCTGGCAGTCCAGAATACAGTTCAGGCTACCATCAGTATGGCATCTTCTGGGCCTTGCTGGTTCAACTGTGGGTACCTGTCCACACACTGGCCACAGGTACCCCCCAGAGATCATAGCCCCCTTTCCGACTGGCACCATCAACGGCCGTTGCTACCAACTACCTGGCGTACCCAGAGGCAGGATCCCTCATGTGGAGAAGCACCTGCAGAAGCTAAGGCCGAGGCTGGCCTCGCCACCCAGGAGAGGAGAGCCGCTGTTGGATGGAAGGGACCTGTGTGTATGGGGAGGAGGCTGAATGTAACCAAGGAGCCACCACAAGCAGCCCAGCACCGCCTGACCCCTAGTAGGGGAGACCCTGTTTGTCAGCTGGTGCCCCAACTGGAGGAGGAGAGACCTGGCAGGTTGATACACCCTGGGGAAGCCGGCCTGATGGGACCCAGCTGGACGAAGGGGCGCTGCCGCTTCAACGGCCACACAGCCGCCAAGTGTAGAACCGGTTGGGACCAGGCAATGAAGAAACACCAGGCCGCCCAACAACCTGCATGCAACCAGTCTGACACCCAGGTCCACCCGGAGGGAGATGTCCAGCCGTCACCCCAACCAGCTGCCGCCGCTGGGGCCGCGGCTACCCAGGAGTCTGTGTCTCAGATTGGGACCATAGTGGCCAGGATCAACGTGCTGGGAGGAGCGGCTGAACCCAACCGGGTTGGCCTGGACCTCAGCCTCAACCACAGGGGACCGGTGTCCGTAACCCCTGTCACCCCCAGCAAGAGCCGAGGGGCGCTACCCAGCGCCACCGGGACGGTGTACGGGGAGGCCCTGGCGGCCGCCGAGTGGGAGAGGCAAGAGGCGCTAGCCAGCGAGTCTGAGTCGATGTATGGGACGCCAACCGGCGTCGCCACCTGGAAGGAACGAGAGGTGCTTCCCTGCACCACCAAGCTGATGTCTGGGGCGACAACCGTCGCCGCCACCTGTGAAGACTGGGGGGTGCTATCCAGCGCCCCACGCTGGTGCCTGGGGCGACAACCGTCGCCGCCACCGAGAGACCTGGACCCCTGTGAAGACTGGGGGGTGCTATCCAGCGCCCCCACGCTGGTGCCTGGGGCGACAACCGTCGCCGCCACCGAGATACCTGGACCCCGGAATGAGCCCGCAGCCCCAGAGGAAGGGGTGACACCCGTCACCCCCAGCCAGCCAGAGCCCCCAGCCAGCAGGGAGAGTCCAGCTGTCCCTCACCCTCAACTGCATCCAGCTGTCTACCTCCCTCAACCAAGCCAGGGTAATTGTATTGCACTGATGTACCAGGAAGTTTGGGCTGGGCCAACCTTGCCTGCGCCCCCTGCATCTGACCCAGGAACCAGGATATCAGCCATTACCAGCCAAACTGAAGAAGCTTTGACCGCTGCCTGGGGAGTAACTCAACTAGATGCGCCAAGTGCCGAGCCTAACCATAGAAGTAGAGGATCCCCAACAATTATGTCTACCCAAGATGGAGACGATGTGCCTGGACCCCTTCAGGCTAGGGGAGGAAATCCGGAGCCTTGTGCCTCCAGTCCACCAGCAGCAGTGGCCGTGGATGGGCCTGTCTCCCAGCCAACTAGAGCGGAGCCACCCTTGCAGATCCAAGACAGCCTCCGGCATAAGGGATGGACTGTTACCTTCCCCTACCCCGCAGGTCTGACTGCCATGCACCACCCTGCCAATGTCCAGGATGAGCCTGAGGGAGGCAACGCCCCTACAGTATGGCAACCACCACCTGCCCGCGTTGACAGAGACCCTGGAAGCCGAATGAACCTGACCAGCCCCGAGGGCGAAGAAGCTGCGCCTGCATCCAGTAGCCAGCCTGTCAGCAGCAAGGTGACCAACACGATGGAGACCACCAGCCCAGTGGAGAAACCTGAAGAGGTGTATACCAGGCGGCTGTTGGTCCAAGCCCCCTCATGTGCTGTGCCACCCCTGGAGGTTGCCAGGGTGGCCTCAGAGGTACACATCCAACGGCCAGAACATCCAACAGGACCAGCTACTCCAGCAGATATAGCAGATTCCGTTCGACCTGGGGAGGGCTGGAGTCCACCACCGTTCAGCAGCTGGTATCCTGGCGGACCCATTCCACAAGGACAACAAACTGAAGGCCGCAACCACTGTCGGAAGTCTGGCGGTGCAGACAACCCCTCCCAGCCTTCCGAGGGGAGAGTTGTGGTATGCGGCAACTCTGGACCATGCAGAAACCAAGACATTATAGTGATGCTACGCACCCAGCTAAATCCTGTTATTCTACAATTGTAAAGCCACCTGAAAATATGTCAGATAACGGTATTGGTTTCATCTCTCAGTTGTCCTGCAAATGGAGGGAGGGGTGTTACCCCTCCCTCTCCCATCTTAAGCACCGGAACCTTCCCCTTCAACCACCAAGTTATCAGCACCACCTCAACCCTGAGGATAAAGGATCTAAGCCTTCCCTCACCTGATAGAATCACCCCCACACAGACTGTTGTTGTCCCAGTAATCATCAAACCTTCCCTCTTTAGTACCCAGACCTACCACTCAACCCCTCTATGCTTATCTACCTACTGTGCTGTTCCATGGGCTATCCTGCCTGCCCCAGACAGGGATAGCCATCTACCTAACCATTGCAATTGTCTATGTTTTACTGTATGATTTATCTTTAACTATCTTTATTCCTAATCCATATGTATTTATATTATGTTGTACAACTTTAGTTATCCTTAGACCTGCAATAAAGAAACAACTGAATAGACTATGTTTATTATTTAGTGATTGCTAGAGAAGCGTAGCTTCTCTATAGTATAGGTGTCCACGTCTGTTCACACTGCCGTAGTCTTTATCCGAACTCTGGTGTCTGCCATTTACCCTAGGCGGATACCACACTACTACTGTTTTTAACTTTAAACTCATAACCTTAACGGGTTTTTAGCGCAACCTACTCCTCCCTTTAATCGAAAAATCACAAATAACATTTCTATGAAGAAAATGTTAAAAGTCAGACCGTGTGGTGTAAGGTTATTTAAAGAGACGCTACACGCTAAAACATTTTCTATAATTGTGGTAGGTCCGTCCGTCCGTCCGTACGTACGTCTGTAACGGATAGTTTTGTTCGTTAATTTAGGCATGTTAGAATTGTCCTATCAAAATTAAACTTTGCATGGTGATTCCTGTAGTAGTTAGGTACGATTTAGAAAGCGTAGCAACTCTATAATCGTTACTAGAATGTGCGTACGTCCATTTTAAACGTGTTGATTTTTAACTTTTTTAACAACAAAATTTGTATCAGATAGAATTATCCGATTGATCTGATTTTTTAATACTGATTCCTAGGACAACAAAGTACAATATTATAAGCGAAGCATCTCTATAATCAAGTCCTAAAAATGTAAGTATGTCCATAAACATTATCATGTATCTAGCAGTTTTTTAACTTATACTTTTGCTTCGACTCTTATATTTTTATATTCTGATTAAGTGTTAATTTCCGTTTGTCCTATCGATTCAGTGCTTCGCTTTTATGGATGTTGTCATCCTTGTTTGTAAACAAATAGGTTGACCTCTTAAATTTTTTTTTAAATTTTCAAATATATGATTTACCTAAAAATACGTGCGATTCATTCAAATGGGTTTCTTTGTAAGTAATCTTAAGCAAGCACCGTAATCAATAAAAATTAACATACATATAAAGAATATATACCTTCTTTACGTTTTACATGCCTTTAATGAAATTGTCCGCGAAAAGCTTTTTAAAATAATATAGAAGCTAATTATGT
Organism: Acartia tonsa; assembly: GCF_053477335.1. Lineage (NCBI taxonomy): Eukaryota > Metazoa > Arthropoda > Copepoda > Calanoida > Acartiidae > Acartia > Acartia tonsa. The sequence continues at coordinate 3,577,969 of NC_137261.1, read as the reverse complement.
TTATAAATATGTATGTGTAATTTACTCAATAAAACTTTAGGGTTAGTAAAACTAAAATATCCAAAAGTTAAAAATTACGAACGATATACATTAAATTAGTTTTATAAAAAATTATTTTTAATTTATACACCTGACGCAATTTAGTGAAAAAAAGTGTATGTGTTTCGTATTGCTAAGTATTCCAGGTAAACTACAAAGTATTTAATAGTTATTTCTCGTATCGTATTATAAACGGCTTTCCGCGGATATAGAATGTACAATTATGAGATTAAAACTAGTTTTTTTAGCCCCGAGGTGACGAAAAACTAGTTTTAATCTTATGATTGTACATTTCTATATTCGTAGAAAACTGGATATAATACGATGCTAGACATAGTTTTTTCGTATGGATGAGAACCGGTTCCTATCCACCGGATTCGAATGAATACGAGAAAATGCATTCCAATGCCCCATCTGTCAAACTAGATAGTAGTTCTCCTTATAGGTGTAAAATAATCTCTTAACTTTGATGCCAAGCTTTTATTTTGTCTAAATGCATCTTTAAAAAAAAGATCTATTCCATCTGCTATTTCATTTATTGATTAAAAATAATTTTGTTTATTTTTTAACCACTTGCTTGTTTTTTTGCAACCGAAAAATTTGAATAAAAAAAATTTGGGTAGAGTCCCTTTTGTAACATCGCACCTTTGTATTTTTCATAGTATCTTTTCTCCTATTTCTAGCCCATGCGGGGGGCTCTAAACCTGCGGGGCCAATTACCTAACCCTGTGGGGCAATCACCTAACCCAATATAGTCTAACCTAACCTAAAATAACCTATAAAAAGCCATTTTAAAAATACGACGACTCGCCCCTTATGGGGCGATGTTCCGAAAGGGACTATACCCAAAAATTTACAATTTTTAACACCCTCTTGAAATCAAAATCGATGTGGGAGTGAGCTTTAGATGGGTGTATCAGGGTTTGTAGGGGGATGATGGACACCCCTTGACACGTCTCTGGTTTAAACATTGCAATGACAAAAAAAAATCATGTTTTTCAGTATGGAAATCTATTAATATCCGTTGTATTAGAACCGTTTATGAGCCATACTGAAAAATAATGTATTGTATCTTATTAAAACCCGTGCCTTCGGCCCCTCTGCGCAAACAAAACTTCAATTAATCTTATGATTTTTAGTTTTTCTATCCGCAGAAAGCTGTCTGTGATACAATGCTATGAATAACTATCTAATGTTGCCAATTGGACAAAGATGACTTGACAATCCTGAAAGTCAACAAAATACACACACACTAAAAAAATACATACATGTATATATGCATAAAAATATATATACATTATACACATCACACATACTTCCTTTTCTCAGAAACATCATTTAGTTTTCTAGACGCATAGCTAGTGTGAAGGTCAACTCGCAGCAGTCATTTAATATTTCTATTTAAGCTATACTTAAATGGAATGTATAAAACAAAATGTTGAATTTAATATTGTTTAGTGGTTCTTTTTACTTAAATAGATTAGAGTTTAAATCTTATTTTTAATGATTAATCCCCAATAGCTTTATATTCATTAATATATTGAAGATGTGTACTTTTAGTTAAATAAAGTATTAAAAGAAGAAATTTAAAAAAAAATATTTACCTAACACCTTGTATCTTGATTTATTTTAAATTTTAAAAAATAAGATGAAAAACATTCAAATTTTATTTTGAAATCTCTAAGAAGGTCTTTAAAGAGTTATATAGTTTTTTTTAATAATAAACTAATTGGCAAATAATGTAATCCAAAACACATACATAACTTTAAAATAATATAAACATGTTACTATTTTAGAAATTGAATTTAAATAAAATGGAAATAAGCGGATATGATGTGGGTGGATCCAACTATGCATTCAGACGTCATTTTAATAAAAAGGTAAATTTTGTTTTCATTGGCTTATGCTATTTTTAAATTTTAGGTCGAGAAATAATTTAGTTTAATTAACCTATTAGAGTTAAACACTAGAGGGGGAAGGGGTTAAATAACTGTACGTCCCCATCCCATTGACCTTGTGCCGACTCTCAATTGGGTATTTAAGAATCAACTAAAAGTGTCGGGAATATTAACACAAACAATTATTATAAAACAATTTGCTAGCAGACGAAAAAGTTCCTTAGAAAAGGGGGCAGGTAGTTATCTGTATATACATCTATGCTATAGATTTAATATTAACCCAAAGAAACAAGTATGTTGTTGAGCAAGGAAGGCTATTACAAATATTTTCTTCAACATATATTATTAACTAGAAAGATCTGTTGACCAAAATAACTAGGTTGAATTTAGAAAACTAGAACGATTAAATCCATTAGCAAACAAACTACAAGGCCTTTTAAAAGTTCTTCTAACTTTGAATTGAAGTAAAAGTTAGCTAAATATAGAATATATATTGTTAAACTGTTTTTAACCTATTTTTAAAACGTATATAAAAAATATACTATGACACCAGTAAAATCAGACTGCAGAGCCTAAATTTGAATTAAGTCCCCAATAAACTTTTTTGGGGGGATTTAAATATTAATTTTTACTGTTGCCGTGGTCATTTTGACCCAAGCAAAAGGTCTTTTTTTTATTTGGGTAAAATTCGTAGCTTTTAGAGTGTTTTGCTTCATAAATATTGTATTCTGGTATAGAGTAAAATTAGGCCTTATGATTTTACTATAAAAATTCACTAAAAAGTTAAATCTTTACAATATACCAATGAATTAACATTGACATGTTTGTGTTCGTTCACCTATTTTAAACACATAAAAATTGGCTATAAAGGGTTAAATTTGATGACAAGATGACATGATGTCAACAAATGTTTATGCAATACAACAAAATTATTTTTGACACATATACAAATATGATATAAAATAAGATTATTCAAACTTATTTTTTAATAATATTTTTAAAAAGTATGTATCTTTTAGGTGTATAGTTTTCATTCTTTCCATTTTAATTAAATAAAAATTATTTAACTACATTGTAAATAAGTCACTTTGTGAAAACACTCTTTCGGAAATTATGAATTATTGAAATGAAACAAGAAATCTTATTGGTTTAACTTTAGCATTGTGTGTTTTATTGTATTATGTTAAATTTTTTACTTAAATTGATTGTTTTAGAAAAAAAATTATTTCCATCGAACAGAGTAGAGTTTTTTTTATTGTATTGATATAAACTGAATCATATAAAATTGTTCTGTAAGAAACAATTTAACCCCAAACTAAAAGTTGCTTTTGCTTCCGTCAAAATGATCACAGCAACATATAAAATTAATTTTTAAATCCCCCAAAAAAAGTTTATTGGGGACTTAATTCAAATTTGGGCTCTGCAGTCTGATTCTACTGGTGTCATAGTATATTTTTGATATATGATTAAGAAATAGGTTAAAAACAGTTTAATAGCGAAGCTATTCAAAAATAGGGTACGTTCGTCAGTCAGTTTCTCCTTAAGTTTGACACCCTAATTATAGAAAATCATAGCTACTAAAGATAGAATAAGATTATGATGAAATTTTCTCGTTACTATAAAGATTCAAGGCTTTCCTATTTGTATTTTTCAAAATGTAGAATTTGATGTAAGATACCAGTATTTTCTAGATTTTATCCTAAAGGATAAAAATTGTCAGCCTTGCAAAAACTTGGCAACAGAAAGGAAATTTGATTTCAGATTTAAATCGTTTTCTTATATTTTTTCATTTCAAATATTTCTAAAACATAAAAGTTTGAATAAATGTTCATGGTTCTAACTAATTTGAAATATCAACAATCTTTATTTTTTAGTATTTTTTTTCTTGATTTATTATTATTTTCAGCATTATCCAATTCTTGGAGAAGAAAAAACGTACACCACACCAATGATAAACACAAGGTATAGCTTTAACAAGGATTACAATATACATAATGGCAACGCTCAAATAATCAGATAAACAAATGAATATTGGCAACTATAAAGAAACAATGCATTGCATATTTAACAATATCTATCAAGACAACACAAAGTAAATATATGTCAAACTACTTAAATACGGACTCTTACTTTAATGCAAAACTTGATTATAAAGATACGTTGCTCAAAACAACCAAGAAATATTTATTCCGAAAATTAGATAAATTAAGAAATTAAGTGATTAAAATAAGTTTGAAAAGTCCAATGTTATGACATGACTAAATAACATTTCATAGATATGTTATCTGTCTGTCTGTCTGTCCGTCTGTCTGTTTGAAGCTTAAGATCTCAGTAACCACAGAACCACTCTTCAGGGAATATACCTACTGGTCTTGTGATTGTTTTAAGTTATTTTCTTTGGGGGTGGGACACTCTAAACCATAGACGTCCAAGTGGGGGGGTAATGGGGCGATTACCCCCTCCCATTTAAAATTTACACCTACCCGGGGTAGCCGTAGGCACCCCCAACCATTTAGGAGGGGGTATTTACCCCCCCAAACAATTTTTTGGGGGTAAATACGAATTATCCCCCCCCAAAAAAAAAGCTTGGACGTCTATGCCCCCAACCCCCCAAAAAAATTAAAAATACCCCCCCAAAAAAAAATAAAAATTTCATACAGTCTTGAATATATAACAATTGGTTTTTACCTCAGCTTTGGTTACTTGTGTGATTGGAAATTGATTGCAAATTCAATTGCGTAAAGTTGCGTAGTTTTTTCTTAAATTGTTGTGTAACATTTACTAAATGTTAATAAATAAGAAAAGTTAGTTAACATTCTTATACATTTTTCATGACTTTTTGGAAGCGAAGCTTTTATGTAATTAGGAAAGGTCCGCCCGTAATAATTGGCGCTAACGTTAATTTAAACATGTTAAAATTGTCCTTTTGACTTCACTCTTTAAATGTTGATTCCTGAAGCAGTTAGAAAGTGTAACAACTGTATGATCTTTACAAAAACGTTCATTTTGTTGATTTATTAAATATTTTGACATCAATTTTACGTTATGTCTTATTGCTGATTTTTTGAATAGTGATTCCCAAAAAGATTTTGAGCCAAGCCTCTCTATAATTATAGAGCTTCTAGAATACATAGTAACATAATTATTAAAAGCTTTCATAGAAATTATTAAAATTATGTTCAACTCTTTGAAGTATTTTTAAACTCAATAAAAAACATTTTTGATAATTATTAAGATCTCAGAGACTGGCCCAAGGACCTGCATTATCAGTACCTGTTCCTCTGGCCACTGACTGGCTTAGAAATGAAAAAGGTGAGAAAATGTTATTGTATTTGGACCACAACCCCATTTTTTCACAAAAAAAGAGTTATTTTACTGCTAGTTTTAGGTTAGGTTAGATTAAGAACAGGTTACAATAGCCCCGCAGGATTAGGACCCCATTTGAGAGCTGTCCCAACATAGAATATAGTGGTATGGGGGGAGGAGGGGTCGGTGGTCAAGCAATAGGTTTGAGTGAAAGCATCAAACAATAAAGTTTTTACAATTAATTTTTCCCACGATGGAAAAAGTCAACCTAATAATTGCGGCTAAATCATTTACGCTTCAACTCCCCCCCCCCCTAAAAAAAGGAAAAGAAGAACAACAAAAAATTTTATGAATTTAACACCTTTCATTGGGAGGAATGATTTTTTTGTTCCTCATCTTGTTAATTAATAACTGATTTTTTTGTTTTTAAATATTAGAATTACGTTTTCTAAAGTTAAATTAAATATTTTTAAGAAGTTTTTGTTCTGAATGATTTATTTTATATTTTTAGGTCGTTGGCATTACCCCATCAATGGTGCAGACGAAGTATATCCTGGCATTTTCCTAGGCGATGCATCAACAGCCTTGTGTATCAGGTAATTAACAAGAAAAAAATTTCCTAGGCGATGCATCAAAAGCCGTGTGTATTAGGTAATTAACAAGAACAAATTTTCCTAGGCGATGCATCAACAGCCTTAATTGTGTATCAGGTAATTAACAAGAACAAATTTTCCTAGGCGATGCATCAACAGCCTTAATTGTGTATCAGGTAATTAACAAGAACAAATTTTCCTAGGCGATGCATCAACAGCCTTGTGTATCAGGTAATTAACAAGAACAAATTTTCCTAGGCGATGCATCAACAGCCTTGTGTATCAGGTAATTAACAAGAACAAAGTTTCCTAGGCGATGCATCAACAACCTTGTGTATCAGGTAATTAACAAGAACAAAGTTTCCTAGGCGATGCATCAACAGCCTTGTGTATCAGGTAATTAACAAGAAAAAAATTTCCTAGGCGATGCATCAAAAGCCTTGTGTATCAGGTAATTAACAAGAACAAAGTTTCCTAGGCGATGCATCAACAACCTTGTGTATCAGGTAATTAACAAGAACAAAGTTTCCTAGGCGATGCATCAACAGCCTTGTGTATCAGGTAATTAACAAGAAAAAAATTTCCTAGGCGATGCATCAAAAGCCGTGTGTATTAGGTAATTAACAAGAACAAATTTTCCTAGGCGATGCATCAACAGCCTTAATTGTGTATCAGGTAATTAACAAGAACAAATTTTCCTAGGCGATGCATCAACAGCCTTAATTGTGTATCAGGTAATTAACAAGAACAAATTTTCCTAGGCGATGCATCAACAGCCTTGTGTATCAGGTAATTAACAAGAACAAATTTTCCTAGGCGATGCATCAACAGCCTTGTGTATCAGGTAATTAACAAGAACAAAGTTTCCTAGGCGATGCATCAACAACCTTGTGTATCAGGTAATTAACAAGAACAAAGTTTCCTATGAGATGCATCAACAGCCTTGTGTATCAGGTAATTAACAAGAACAAATTTTCCTAGGCGATGCATCAACAGCCTTGTGTATCAGGTAATTAACAAGAACAAAGTTTCCTAGGCGATGCATCAACAACCTTGTGTATCAGGTAATTAACAAGAACAAAGTTTCCTAGGCGATGCATCAACAACCTTGTGTATCAGGTAATTAACAAGAACAAAGTTTCCTATGAGATGCATCAACAGCCTTGTGTATCAGGTAATTAACAAGAACAAATTTTCCTAGGCGATGCATCAACAGCCTTGTGTATCAGGTAATTAACAAGAACAAAGTTTCCTTGGCGATGCATCAACAACCTTGTGTATCAGGTAATTAACAAGAACAAAGTTTCCTAGGCGATGCATCAACAACCTTGTGTATCAGGTAATTAACAAGAACAAAGTTTCCTAGGCGATGCATCAACAACCTTGTGTATCAGGTAATTAACAAGAACAAATTTTCCTATGAGATGCATCAACAGCCTTGTGTATCAGGTAATTAACAAGAACAAATACACATAATAAGGCAAAGTCTGAACAGAGATATATCAATAATGCCTTGTAAAAAGATGTCAAGATGGCCAAACAGCGTCATACTGAAGATGTTAATATTCTACCTTTTGCTTTAATGTTTATCACATGACATTAAAAAAAAATTTAAAGGGAAATGCATTCGCCCACAAACAGGAGCAACACATTACCATTTACATTTTGTACTGTCATGGTTGTCTATAAGGCCAAAGATTACCTAGTATTCTGTATGTAAGTTTTCTTGTTCGATTTAAAAGCTCCTTTGTAGGCAACAAAAACTAACAAATTATAAACTTATTATAAAATATATACTGAAATATATTTCAAAATAAATATCTAGCAAATATTAATTAATTAATCCGGAAATGAGGAAATTAAAAAACTTAAAAAGTGTCAAATCCAAAAATTAGTAGAAATATACTCAATTAATAAATTAATCCATTTGAATTCAGAAGACGGGTGAATTTTTTAGAAACATATAATGTTGCCCTTGAACTTTTTCATATTAAGTATTATTATGAATAAAAAAATACAAAATCCCTCAAATAGATAATTAACCCCTTCCCCCCCCCCACTTCTACTTCTAGATTTATTACTAAAACATTAAAAAAGTTTCTAGAACGCTTTTAATTATATATGGGACACTTATGGTTTTAGTAAAATTACCAACAACGACAAAAAACGTATTAAATTACAAATACTTAACAAACCATAATGTAACTATTCATATACTGTACTGTTAGGAGTTTAGACTAAGTTTTAAAAACATATTCCAGTTTATTTTTTTATAAATAGAAAAAACCTATATAGTAGTTAAAATCTACAAACTATATTGTCCTTTTTAAAGAAACAAAAGTTTAGCTTAATTTAACCCACAAGGACGTCCAAGGGGGGGTAAAGTGGTGATTACCCCCCCCCCCAAAAAAAAAAAAAAAAAAAAAAATTTACCCCGGGGGTAAACAAAATTTACCCCTGCCAACAGTTCAGGGGGGGTTTATTAAATAAAAAAGCTTGGACGCCCCTGTTAAACCACTTTGCATTTTGTATAAAAAAAATGTTTAGTAGTTTTTAACAAATTATGCCACAAAAGCCTTTTTTCTATAGCATATTATAACGGAAATATGAATTGGCCAACATCAAATTATAATATTTGGCCAAACTATGTCGATCTATATCATATTCCCTTCTAATATGACGTCAATCGGGATAGTTCGGACAAACGTTGTAACATTTGTCCACTTTACGCTGCTTCGAGGGTTTTTATTAAAAGTTACATAATTCAAATAAGTGCCTTTACTTTTGCTTGTATTAGATACATGTTTAATAATTATTTATTAAATTTTAACCATTTTATTCTAATATGATTGATTTAATGAAAGAATATTGAAAAATTATATAATTCTAAAATAAATTTTATATGAGTTTTTACTCTTAAAATTGACGTAAATACTCTTAAGATGAATTTGATTATATTTTTGTAATATCATTTAAAATTAAAGATGAAATGAAAAGAAATCATCAAATTATTTTTCAATCTTATTAAACAAGAATAATAACATCCATAAAACGCGTATTCATATATACACAAATATCAGGAAACTTGAAGAAAAAATGGCCCTAGGGAAACAGAAAAAAGTTGTTTTGGTTCAGTATGACTTTTGAGGTACTAGGAACTTCTGGTGCCAGGTAAACCTGTCAATGGTCTTTCTGAGAATCCTAAAACTTATAATTTCATCACCTTAAAAACATCTTAATGTTTCTATAAATAAATGAAAAAAAATTTAATATTTAGTTATAGACTCTAGGTAAAAAATAATGTTTTTTTAAACAATCTTTGCCTTAGGGTGTTAAAAGAGCTTGGAGTAACTGCAGTATTAAATTGTGCCCAAGGAGAACTTACAGACTGGAATATGGTCAATACTACACAAACTTATTATCAGGTAATACAGTCAGAAATAGAAGATTAGGGGGGTAATTATCCCCCCCCCCCCCCCCCTCACATTTAAAGTTTTTACCTCATCCCCGTTTTTAAACATATAGATTTCATTTAGAAAGCGTAGCAAATCTGTAATCATTACCAGAAAACTACACTCTCTTATTTTCAATGTGTTTAAAAATCATTTTTTTCTTTCCTAAAAAGAAAAAAATAGAGGACTGAATTGTATAGGCGTACGCAAAATCTATTAAAAGACCTCAAAGCTAACCTTTGTTAAACTTTTTCATTCGTTGTGTAAGTTTTTTATGGGAGTGAGTAGTAGGCAATCATATTTGATATTTATTTTATTTATTTAAGACACAACATGACCTTTAGATAAAAGGCAGTCATAAATGAACAAACAAGGATGACAACATCTATATATAGCGAAGCTCAAATTTAATGAAAAATAAATAAGAGCTAACTATTAGTCAATTGTTGTTTGAAAGGCTTTTAAAAGCATGTTAGTCTCAAAAAAAACTTATATAAGCTTACATTCTAAAACAATGAATCTAACATATGATTTAGTATTTTTGTTTACAGTAATGTAAACATTGAACATTAACAAAACAAAAAAAAACTTTGGAGCTATTTAAAATTTCATGCGAGCGTCGGCTATTTTCAACTTTTGCATTGCGTAATATTTTTGTAAGAAAAGGAATTGTAACAGAAAAAATCTAAACATTTGTTCAACTTATACAGTTAGGGAGTTGAATCCATTTTTATAGAAGCAGAAATATAATCTATGATTATGGTTTGGACCCTCTAAAACTGTAATCTACCTTTCCACTTTCCCCTCTCTTGGTGAAGATATCTTCAACGCCGATACGATTTTTGAAATATAAGATTCCACTTGTCTCTCTTGTTGAAGATATCTTCACCAAGAGAGTCAAAAGTGGAATCTTATATTTCAAAAATCGTATCGGCGTTGAAGATATCTTCACCAAGAGAGGGGAAAGTGGAATCTTACATTTCAAAAATCGTATCGGCGTTGAAGATATCTTCACCAAGAGAAGGGAAAGTAGAATCTTACATTTCAAAAATCGTATCGGCGTTGAAGATATCTTCACCAAGAGAGGGGAAAGTGGAAAGGTAGATTACAGTTTTAGAGGGTCCAAACCATAATCATAGATTATGTTTCTGCTTCTATAAAAATGGATTCAACTCCCTAACTGTTATAGCTAATTTTCTTTTTGATTTAGAATTAGTTTTTGCCAACATTTGGTAACAACTTAAATAAAAACAAGAAAATAATTAACCAAGTTAAACATCTCTAATCACGAAACCGATGGAGTTCGTCTTGTATGTAAGATTCATATGGGTCCGATGATAGTTTTAGATTGAATTATACTCTTCAAATAGAATAGACTATAGGTCCTTTAATTCTTAAAATTTCTTTGTATTGTGGTAGTCGGACAGACGGATAGGCCTTTCCTAGAGTATGCTATGCTCCGTGTCTACTGATAACACCAAGACGTTAATCCCTGGCTTATCACAATTCTAGCCAGCCCATTTTGCCATTGTTTGATCATCAGAGAAAGCGGTCAATTTATCCACCGCTGATATAGGGAGGGAGTTGCCCCTCCCCTCTACATGTTCCAGTAACCTACCCTTTTCCGGGGGATGTCTACCTTACCCCCCTACCGGAGCCTACCCCTCTACTATTCACCTGGCTGGGGCTCCCCCATCTCCTCTACACCCCTTCTCTACCTAACCCATTTGTAATCTGTTTTGTATATAAGCCAATAACTTGTTGTATGTGTATTCAGTTCAAATATATCTTTCAAACAGTAACTACTTGTAGTACTTTATTGATAGAATCCTTAAGGCTAGGGGCTCTTTTGAATCAAACTCGCGTTGTAGGGTTGAAACGCTTCACCCTACCACAGTATTATTTATGCCATTTTTCTGCCTTTTCCCTCTCCTTTCGCATACAAAGCCGCTTGATGCTAGGGTAATATCATAAAGGCTTTCACAGATTTCGTAGATTTAGACGATTTCATTTTCTTTTTATTTCATAAAGATTTTTCTTCTTGTTATAATTTCTCAGTTTTTTAAGTAAAATGTGTACATAAGAGTAGAATCTCTATTCATTGACAATGTTTTGTATTGAATTTTAAAAACTTCAGGACAGCTCTGTCTGTGTTTATTTTGTAATCCTAGAATAGGATTAGGTAACTTTACAAAGTGTCTCAAAAAGCAGCCATGTGACGTCATAAAAATGAGGAAGATGACAGCAAAAGTGGGAAAGAAAACCCTAAAAAAATTGGATAATCCCTCATTTTTATGACGTCACATGGCTGTTTTTTTTCAGACACTTTATAAAGTTACTAGGATTAGTCTAAATTGTTAAGAAATGAGTAATGATTTCTAAATACTAATGCTGAGTACAATAGTTTGAAGTAAACAAGGACTATCTTGTCTATGAGACGTGCAGCATTATAAGACAATAATTAGATCTTAATAAACAATAAGCTGTTATACTAAATTTTCGGAAATTTTAATACAGTATTTTTGAGAATTTTATTTTTTTATTGAAAAAAAAGAGAACAACATTCCTAAGAAGTATGCTAGTATACACCTTTTAAAAAGGTTAAAATAGACAAATTAAAATATATAGAAGATTATCATTGATATAATTATGTGAACATTAGGAAGAAAATTTATCTTTCTTTTTCTAACAGAGAACGAATAAAAAAAACATTTTCTTGTAGAAATACACGGATCTTTATTATTTCACCTTTTTAGGTAGCAGCTGAAAAAAATCACATTTTCTATAAAAAAAAAAAACGTTTCAGCTAGACAGACAGTCAGACATTCATAACTATTTTGTAACTGGCTAATAACTGGCGGGTTTTTTTTATCAGGGAGCTGGTTTGGACTTCTTTGGTATACCTGCACTTGACCTGCCTTCATACAATATCTCACAACATTTTGAAGAAACAACACAGTTCATTCAGGTAATTATTCGGGATGGGCCGGATATCCGGTGTGGCCGGATATCCGGCTTGATAGTTTCAATATCCGGTATCCGGATATCCGGCCGGATAGTTTCAATATCCAGTATCCGGATATCCGTTGTGGCCGGATAGTTTCAATATCCGGTATCCGGCCGGATATCCGGCCACACCGGATATACGGCCCAACCCTAGTAATTATTCACAATTATGATAAGTAAATTGAGAATTACTCCACATTTCAGGGCTCGTCAGCCGCCTTTAAACAGCAAGGAAACAACCTTTAACAATAAAAAACTGGAATTCTAAACCTGACCCAAATATGACAATCCCTCTTTTCAAAATAATTTTTAAAGCATCCAAACTGGATTAAATTAAGTCGCGGCTGGCTTAAAAATGAATTTGAAATGGAGTCTAGTGCGAAAACTAATATATTTTTTCCAAATTTTTAAAGGGGTAAAGACCCTAGCTATCAACTAACCCCCCCCCCCCTCACCTCTTTGTCATCCAGGAAGGAGTTTTTACCAGAGAGGGGACATTGGACTGTTAATTTTACTGTTAACATAAGTTTAAAAGCATGTTCTTTTATTCGTTTACTTAATCTATATTTATTGATTGCTTGATACAAAATAGCTGTGTTCAAACTAACCCACCAATAATTTTATCCCTTTTTATTCCTTGGTTTCTAAAATTGAACTTGATATTTTTAAAAGCGAAGCTTTTCTATAATTAGGGTCGGTCCGTCCGTCCGTCCGTACGTACGTCCGTCCGTCACAGAGAGTTAGCTCTTTTCGTTAATTTAAACAGGTTAGAATTGTCCTATCGATTCCAAACTTTGCATGATGGTTCCTATAGTAGTTAGGTACACTTTAGAAAGCGTAGCGTTGACAACAAATTTTTGTGTGTTAAAATTATCCGATTATTCTGATTTTTCGAAAACTGATTCCTATTACAACAAGGTACAATGTTATAAGCGAAGCATCTCTATAAAGAAGTCCCAAAAATGTAAGTATGTCCTTAAAAAGTATCATCTATTTATGCAGTTTTGCAACAAATTTTCTTAAAATATTGTTTGTACTGATGCATTAATATTATGCTAATTCAGTTCTGACAATCTACAAGTGTTAATGTTCGTTTGTCCTTCCATTTCAGAGCTTTGCTTTTATGGATGCTGTCATCCTTGTTCTCTAATATTTCACACCATTATAAAAAGTACATACATTTCCTTTTGATTTTATAACTATGATTCTTGAATGATTGTAATTTATCTCAAATTAAATTTATTGTTGAAATACTTGAAAATATTTTAGTGACGTCTTTGAGTTCAAGTGAAGTCAAACCTTCATCAATTGTCATAAAATAAAATTTCTTTAATTAGTTGATTACCCCTAGACCAATAATAAACAGATCACGGTTGGACCCTCAGATGTCAAAACTTTATTTTAGTGTTTGGCCAAAATGACTTTGCAATTGTATCTGTAAGTACGTCTTATAACACCCTTTGCTATTTTTAAAATCCTAGAAAATTTTTTTTGCAAGAAAATTGCATAAATTCGCAACATTTTTTAGAACCACTACATAACTCGAGTTTTAAAACTTTTTATATAAAATCCTTTTTACAAAAAATATCAATAATTACTTAAAATTAAACCTGAAAGAAAAAAAATCTCATTACACGTGTTAATTTGCATGTTTTAGGTCTTTTTTTGAGGAAAGTATAACTTCCACATTTTTGACAATAATTATATTTTTTTAACATTTCAAAGTAAAATATAATAAAACTTAAACGATTTTTCTTGAATTATCAGTTGAAAATTTCATCAAACATGCAATTTAAGTGATGAAAATTTAATAAAATCATTTTTTGAATGTTTAGAATTACCAATTTTCTACATTTAAAACAAAATGTTAACAAAATTTAAAAACATTTTAACATATAACTTCAAAAATCAATAACATTTTATAAAAAGATGTTTCAAAAAATAAATCATTAAAAGGTATTAAAATGCATTTCAAATTACTTAAAATTAAAACGAGAACATCTTTTTACAATGTATTCTGTGTAATAGAGTTTAAATGACATGATTAGTGAATGAAATATTTCCTAAACTCATTAAGCCTTTTTGTGACTATATTAAAAATAATTTATTTTGTTTTATAGTGTTTTTTTATTCAAATATTTGACAAAATTTTCCCTACCGTCAATAAAATAAAGTCAGTTTTTTACTGTTTCCAGGTTTTTCTTTATAATTATAACAATTAAATATAATATAAATCTTCATTATCTTTTATTTGAATTATCATACACATTAAAATGTAAAGTATAAGCTAGAATAGCACTTTTTTTAACGAATATTTTAATGACATTATATCAAAATAATTCCTCTTAAATATCACACAACATATGATTGGGAAGTATAGCCATTTCTTGGAGGTATAATATTTACAAAAATACCATTAATTCTGTTTTTATCAGAAGTTAAAAAAATTGAACAATTCTAAAATAATGGATGGCTGTCTAGATATTGAGTACACTAAGACTACGGCTCTGTTCTATTGAAATAACGTTGCAAAAAGAGGGGTTCTGAAAGTAATCTACCTAATTATTTTTAAAGAACCAACAAGTACTGTCAGTATCTTTTTTCTTGTAATCTAGCAGACAATCAAATCATAACACAATTTTCATGATAAAATATTCAGGTTTCTACTTCACATTTTAAAAAATATACTGATCAATAAATGTTCAAAATTTTACTTTGTACTAATTGAAAAAATATGTTGTAATTCTTATTTTAAAGTTACATTTTTATCCCTGACAAAATCATAGACGACTTTTAAAGGCATCTTATCTAAACTTTTTGAAGAAAAACTTAAAAACGTTAATTAAGTATTAAAACTATTTTCTTCGATTTTTCTGAAGTTATTATCGCATTCTATGGGTTTTTTATTATCATTTACTTATATCGAAAGTGCCAAACATTGTACCCTAACTTATTCATTTAATAAAAAACCAAGCGTGAGATATCTTTGTCTACAAGAAACTACTTTTTAAGTTTTTAAAAAGTAAGTTTATTTTTTCTATAAAATATTTCTTGTGTGGTATTCGGCAACCGTGAGCCATGCCTATGGCAACCCTGACCTGGGTTCGGGGAAGGGCCAAGGGCCCTCCCCCGAGTCCTGGGGAAGGGGTCTGCCGACCCCCTCCCTATGCCTAAAATTAATGATTGATTCTGACAGCCTTATTATGGTTAAGCTGTATTGTTAATTCCCCCCACCCTTTCCAGGGATGGGGGATCATTATTGCCCAAACTGACTATTGTATATGTATTATATTGATTTTATTTATGATTATTTATTCCTATCTGTGTAGTTATTGTTTGTTGTATATAACGTTAGTAATCCTTAGACCCTCAATAAAGAAACAACTGAATAGACTCTGTTTATTATTTAGTGATTGCTAGAGAAGCGTAGCTTCTCTATAGTATAGGTGTCCACGTCTGTTCACACTGCCGTAGTCATTTGAACTCTGGTGTCTGCCATTTATCCTAGGCGGATACCACAACTTTTGGTGACAGCTGTGTGAGATTACGGCAAACCACAAGTGTAGAGCAGACGCGCAGCTGAGGCTAAGGTACTCCCAGCAGTGAAACTGGCAAAACTGACACAAGCAACCTGAATTACCCACCCTGGATAGCAAGGTCTAACTCTGCATCCGGCAGTTGTGGAAGCGAAATCTAGCGAAAGACCACTAAGTGTGGCGGAACCCAAGCTGCGGAGAGTAGCGAAATCGGACGAGAGACTGCGGAGAGCAGCGAAACTTGACGGAGAACCGCGAGAAGCGCCGACATCTAACGGAGAATTGAGCGCTCAAGGGCTGAAACAGGCCTGCGGACGAGCTGAAACAGGCCAACTAAGTGTAAACGGCTGAAAATAGGCCAACAGTTACTGCAAGAGATAGCAGGATTCGAACCAGCGGCGCTGCAGGAAGGGACATTCCCTGCCGCCACCAGCCGGATTCGGATACACGGCGCTGCAGGACGGGACATTCCCTGCCGCCGACAGGCTGAAACAAGCCAAATAGCTGCGAGCTGCGAGCGAACATACGAGTGTAGTGTACCAAGCAGAAGAAAACTACGTAAACTCCAAGTATCCTGAGAGGCTACAGCGCAGCCACCCATCTAGAAAAGCAGATATTATATCACATTGTAGGGATTACCACCCTAGTGTGAAAGCTGAACAATAGATTTATGAGCAAGGATTGGTAAACAATTTGTTGTGTATTGTGATAAAACTAAAAATAGAACAGGCTTGGTAAGCAAATCTGTTGTGTATTGTGATAAAGCCAAAAATAGAACCTAGATGTAATATAACAATGCATTGATAAACAATCTAACCCCCCAAGCCTTCAGCACAACAAATACACCCCTTATTCCAACGGAAAGGGAGGGGCCCACCATCCATTGAAGAAAATACAATCGAGGTGACATAACAATAAGCCCAGGATTAAGGAAAGGGCACAATTACCTCACCACACAGTTACCTCAAACCCACAGCACTCCCCCCTCTCCATAGGGGGGAACGGACGGTTTTACCCCGTCCCCTCACGCGCTCCCCCTTCCTACCCACACTTGAATAAGTCCGCCCACGGTGTGGAGATAGCGACCGGGAGAACAGAGCGCCATTTACGGGTCGCGCAGCAGAGCTCGGGACGCATAACAAAATTCAACAGACGAATAAGACAAAGCGGACCAATGAGGGAGCGGGTTGAGGGATAGGTGCGCGTTTTACCTGTGTGCGCGAATCTGACGGTGCGTAAGCGCGTTGCAAGGAAAGGATATTTCATGCACACACACACACACACAGGAGCGGAGCTACTCCATAGCATCCAACAGAGATATTTTTAGAAAACAAGACTTGCAAGCTTCTCCCTCCTATCTATAGTGTGATAAAGGAAAACCCAATCAGTTCCTGACAGCAGTTCAGACCCTCAACAGCTATCTACCCCTACCAGCCTACTCTACAACTCAGAAAACTAGTGACAAGTACTTTGGGTACACCTAATTTAAATCTTTGTAGTTAAACTACCAACCTAGTGATAAACAGTGTTGGCTGCTAGGCTAGAAAGCCTCAAGTGTAAACCATTTATAGTATTGACTTAAAACTTCATGTCCCGCCGCTGAACCTTTGACCTGATGGAGCAGCCGCAAGCGCCAGGAGGCGACCAGCTCCAAGGATGGCTCCAGGATGATCCCCAGCCGGCTCCAGCCGAGTACCGCAAGCTGATGCTGAGTAACCTGCCGGAGTATAGAGGACCGCCCAAGCAATCCTGGAATTCCCACATCCGGAGACTCGAGATGTCATGGGCGGCTTACCATGTGCCTCCCCATGACACACTAAACCGCCGCAACGCCCTTTTACTATCCCTGGCGGGGCAAGCGGCGGAGATGGCCTCTCATCTGTTTGGCGAGGCAGGCCAAGCCTTGACATACGAACAAGTCAAGGCCGAGTGTGAAATGTTATTTCGTCCAGCCTTTGAATCCCAGACTTTGAAGCAAGCCTTCAGGGATTACAGGCAACACTCGACAGAACCTATACAAGCATACATATCCACAAAGTGTGCATTGTATAGGGAGGCCTATAGCCATGAGGACCTTGAATTGTTGATAGACGAATTAAATCGTGGCATTCGTAACGCTAATGTGAAACGTGAAATGATGGGTCATGAGATCGCCTCGGTACCTGAGTACACGAGGCGAGCCATGTTTACCGTCACAATGATCACCAAGCAGCTGAAGGAGGGTGTGTGCCTAGTGGACGCCACCGACGGGCTCACGGGATCAGCCAGCGTCCAGTTGCCCCAATATGATGAGTCGGAGCCAATGGAGATTGGCGCCTTGGCTCTGGGTCTCCACCAGATGGGGAAGGTCGCCCCAGACGACAAGATTCCAGGTCGCTGCTACCGCTGCTATGGGAAAGGCCACCGAGTCCGAGACTGTCCGACGCCTATGGAGGTCAGCCTAGAAGAGAGACGCACCCAGCCACGCCGTGACCGTCCTGCCAAGTGCGACCGTTGCCACTATGCCGGCCATACGGCGGCCGAGTGCAGAGCCGACTGGGACCAGGTAACCGGCCGGAGGCGCACTGCTGACAAGGGCGCGCCCCCAGGAAAGCCCAGCAGAGTAGCCAACATGGAAGGGAGCGCGCCCCCAGCAAGCAGCCGCCCCCAACGCAGCGGGCCGAGCCAACGGAATGCCGCAGTTTGGAACCGTCCCAGCTAGAATCAACGTACTGGGAGGAGCGGCTGAACCCAACCGGGTTGGCCTGGGCTTCAGCCTCAACCACCTGGGGCCGGAGTTTGTGCAGCCCAACAACATCGCCGAGCCAGAAGTCCTGAGGCCCCAACCCTTCAGCCTCAACATGATGGGGCCTGCCAGACCGAGTCTACCCAGCAAGAGTGGAGGGGCGCTACCCAGCGTCACTGAGACGGTGTACGGAGAGGCCCTGGCGGCCGCTGAACGAGAGAGGCAGGAGGCGCTAGCCAGCGCATCGGAGTCGATGTATGGGGCGCCATCCGGCGCCGCCACCTGCGATGACTGGGGGGTGCTATCCAGCGCCCCCACCCTGGTGCCTGGGGCGACAACCGTCGCCGCCACCGAGATACCTGGATCCTGGAACGAGCCAGCAGCCCCAGAGGAAGGGGTGACATCTGTCACCCCCAGTCAGCCAGCGCCACCAGCCCGTAGGGAGAGCCCAGCCATACACCATCCAGCGCCCACTGCCAGCCGAGGGAACCCAGCTGCCCATCATTCCCAATCGAGCCAGGATAAGTTAAATTTGACAAATGTATTGTATCCAAAGTATTGTAACCCTCCAGCCTTGCCTGTGCCTCCCGCACCAGAGGCTGGGGAGATTGAAATTTGGGGATATAAGGACTTGCCTGTGCCACATGCACCTGAGTTCCTAGGGCAGGGGAGGGACGTAATCCAGGGCGAGCCTGTGCCACACGCACTTCAGCCCCATGCCACTGGGCATGCCATGGACAAGGGAAGGGACCCCTTGGGGCTAGGGGAGCCGACACCCAGGCAGGCGCCAGTCGCCTGTCAGTCTGTCATTGGGGAGGGTATCGGGATGCCCCGGGCACCCAAAGATAACGCTCAATGGAAATTTGTATCTAGCCAGGAGCAACCCAGCCGTGTCCAGCCCCAAGAAGCAGCCGTGGTCCGAGCCGAAGATCCCCAGCCGCGTGCGCGAGGTCGATGGCTGTCTGGTAGATTCTCACACTGGTGGATGGTTCTGTGGGGACTACTGCTCGCAGCTGTGTGGCCTACAACTAGCTACGTCCTGGTAGGGTGGGACTGTGCCAACCCCACCCATGTCACAGCCTACAACAAGGAGAAGATGTGTAGCATGGAACCGCTACACCAGGAGGTGCCCTTGGGCCATGAGGTACATGTCCTGCAGCAAGTCAAGATTAGGGAAACAACAGGATATAGCTGTCAGCTCACCGTGTCCCAGTGGACATTTAGGTGTGGGGTATGGGGTCACCTCAAGGTGACCTCGGTCCCCACCCTCATGAGGCCAACCAAGATTGATCCAGAAACGTGCCGAGACCTGGCCAGGAACCGAGTCTACACGCTGCCAGGCAAGACCCAGCCACTGACGTTCCAGCTGAACCATCCCCTGTTCTTCACCCTCGATATGGTGGGCGCCTTGGTCAACAGCCCCGAGGGGGTGGGTTGTGAAGGGGAGGACGTCCATTTTGAGGGCCAGCTGTACCGCAATGAATTAGTGCTCCAGGAACGACGGCTGCTGGTCAAGAAAGAGACCTATGTAGTGGAGAATGGACGGGTGGAGTCCCAATCTGACCACCTGACCCTAGAATGTCCCCATTCTGAGCTGTCTTGCATCACTGGGGAGGCCACCTACGTGTGGGACCACCTGGGGAGAGATTGCCCCTTGAGGCTGATCCGCAGCCTCCAGCCTAGCCTAGTGATGGATGCGTTCCTGGTTGACCATCAAGCCCAATTCTTCATCAACATGACCACCCCCACCTCAATAGTGAACTGCGACTTTGAGGCCCATGCCACCAACCACCCAGCATTGTTCGTGGCAGCTGACCCGGCCGCGTCAGCGCTGCCCAGAGTATCGGCCAGGGATGTGGATGTCCCCCTGCAGGCCCAGATACATGCAGGTTACATTGGATTTACCCTGGAGACACAAATGAGAAGCACCGCGGCAGAAGAAGTAGCGGCCAATTGCTGGAAGCTCCAGCAACTAGACCCGGCCCACCCGGTGCGTGTCCAGGGGAGCACGTTCTCTGTGCTGAGGGGAGATGTACTGCTCCAGCTTACCTGCCAACGCAACAAATATGTTGTCCGTGAGAGCAATGAATGTTGGGACAAAGTGCCAGTGGAACCCACAGGATTCGTAGATGCCGTGACAAAGGTGTATAGCGGCCACGCCACCAAGATTCCCTGCTCCTCCACCTACCCCCTAACTGTGCACGCGGAGGAAGGCTGGATAGAGCTAACCCCCGCACCTAAGAAGAGGCCACCCCCGCTGGATACGCCCAAGCAGCTGCTGACAGAACCCTTGGATGACTTTAGTTCGGGAGGCTTGTATTCGCAGGCTGAGCTGAACGACTGGCAGCAGCTGCTAGCGTTCCCAGCGTATAAGGCCGCCATGCTGACCGGCCTGTCTTATGGCTCATGCGTTCAGCAAGGTAGCTGTTCGGCCACCGGAGACCATGGGATCGTGTCCTACGATATCGACCGACTGGCGGAGGAAGGAGAAGCCGCCCTGGATGTCTGGGCTGGGTTCAGACAAGCTATTCACGAGTGGGGAGATGGCGCAGCCATACTGTGTTTGCTGTTGTTGATTCTCAAACTGCTGGGGGACTTAACCATCATTTCCCTGGCAGCCGCACAAGGAGGTGTACGGGCCGCCATGAATGCGATGTCACAAGTGTTCCTGTACCACCCAACCTTGTACCGTAAGGCCTTGGCCAGAGCCAGACTCACCCATGCCAAGTCCCGGGACTTTTCAGTAGACTGGGATGCCATTCCTATCGGCCGGGAAGCAGCCGAGGAAATGGTGTCCATGCAATCAGCCGATAGTGGGAATGACCGCCCAGGCAGGCCTGGACCACACTCTGGAAAGCCCCGCGGCCCCTCGGGAGGCCAGGCTGTCGCTCAGACGGTCAACTTGGTAGCCAGTGCCCCAGCCGCTGCCAACAACAACCAGAATGCCCCGTTACTGACCGGCCCCGCAGCGGCTGTGCCCCACGCCAACCTGACACCTGCTGGCGCCGAGCTACGTGTCCAACAAAAGCCAGCCTCTACCTTCTATCCCACGTTGGGAGCCCATCAGCCCTGAAAATCACCACTAGGATTCCATTGAATCATTATCGTTTGTATATAACTTAGCCCTAAGGAGCGGGCCGAAGGCCTCAACCACTGTCGGAAGTCTGGCAGGGAGACCCCCTCCCAGCCTTCCAAGGGGAGAGTTGTGGTATTCGGCAACCGTGAGCCATGCCTATGGCAACCCTGACCTGGGTTCGGGGAAGGGCCAAGGGCCCTCCCCCGAGTCCTGGGGAAGGGGTCTGCCGACCCCCTCCCTATGCCTAAAATTAATGATTGATTCTGACAGCCTTATTATGGTTAAGCTGTATTGTTAATTCCCCCCACCCTTTCCAGGGATGGGGGATCATTATTGCCCAAACTGACTATTGTATATGTATTATATTGATTTTATTTATGATTATTTATTCCTATCTGTGTAGTTATTGTCTGTTGTTTGTGTTACGTTAGTAATCCTTAGACCCTCAATAAAGAAACAACTGAATAGACTCTGTTTATTATTTAGTGATTGCTAGAGAAGCGTAGCTTCTCTATAGTATAGGTGTCCACGTCTGTTCACACTGCCGTAGTCATTTGAACTCTGGTGTCTGCCATTTATCCTAGGCGGATACCACAACTTTAACTACGCAGAATAAGTAAAGTATCAATGAGGAAACTTTTTTTCTATTTATGCATTTGCTTAATGATATTGAATGATTAATTTAATTTTATTCAGTAGGAATTTAGTATATAGTGTTTTTTATACAAGAAAAGCTAGAATTTTTGGTGACCTTCATTGAATTTACTTCCAAAAATCAGAATAATAGGATAATCCTATCATACAAAAAAATTGTCAAAAAAGTTAAAAAGTTAAACGGACGTAGAGATTTTCTGGTAACGAATATAGAGCTGCTGCGCTTTCTAAGTCGTACATTATTACTTATCCTATTATTACTTCCAAAAATCAGAATAATAGGATAATCCTATCATACAAAAAAATTGTCAAAAAAGTTAAAAAGTTAAACGGACGTAGAGATATAGAGCTGCTGCGCTTTCTAAGTCGTACATTATTATTACAGGAATCTTATCCAAAATTTTCAAATCTATAGGACAATTCTAACATGTCTGTTATGTACGTACGGACCGACGTACAGACCTTTTGATTAATTTCCTATTTGTTTAGACAATACTGAACAAGAGGGGGAAAGTTCTGGTACATTGCGGACAGGTAACCAAATCTTTGGCTTTAAGTTACTTTGTCAGAATAATTTAAGATATATTCCAGTATGGCTTCGAAACCGATTAATATCCGCTGGATTAGAACCGGTTCTCAGCCAAACTGAAAAATCATGTATAGCATCGTATTACAGACAATTTTCTACGTATAATAAAATAAAAAACATAAAATTAGTTCTAGTTTTAATAGACCGGGACTTAGGCCCCTTGGGGCTAACAAATCTTGTTAAAATTTTTAATTTAATAACCACGGAAAGCTGTCTATTCTACGATGCAATAAATAACTAGTAAGGTTTTTGCTTAGAGATTAACATCGAGAATACATTATATTAATTCTTTTTGTAAATTTACATAATATTTTTATATGTAGGATATTACCTTAAAATTACATATATCAACTCAGATTAATGTGGGTTTAAGACAACTAAACTTAATTCTTTTATTTAAGGTCATCTAATTTCATAAATGAAGTTTTCTACAATTAGGGTTGGTCCGTCCGTAACAAATAGACCTTACCGTTTATTTAGGCACATTAAAAGTGTCATACAATTATTTTTTGTGAAAATTTGAACCATGACTATTAGGTGCAAAGTTAGTAAAAAAGCATGCATTAGATTAGTGTTGCTCTACATTGGATAATGTTCGTTTGTGTGGCCAACTGATTTATTGAGCTTCGCTTTTATAAATGTTGACATCCTTGTTTTCTTATTTCTAGGGTATCAGCAGATCAGCTTCAGTTGTTCTAGCATACCTAATTATCAAGAAAGGTTTTACTCTTAAGGTGAGTTTAAAGTACATAAAACCAGCTTTTCAGGAAAACTTCTATTGGTCCTATTTAATTTAGGTTTACTTTGACGTACAGTTACTTGTCGTTTAATCCAAAAAGACCCAGAAATAATTTTTAAGTTGTGTTTTTAAATAAAGTTTACCCATTTATTATTAGGCTAGGGACTAAGAAGTTTGTATCAAATGTTGAGTTACAATAGCAAGATGTAAGAGTAATATACAGCCTCTATAAAAACATTTCTTGTATGGCTTTTAATCCGATTATTATCCGCTGGTTAGTTCTGATTCTCAGCCATACTGAAAACCTAGGGGCTTACAAAACTGGAATATATCTTACAGTTTATCCTTTACTATCCGCGGAATGCTGTCTATGATACAAAGCCATAAATCACTATTATTAAAGAAGATTTACTATGTTATTTTATAAACTACTAGCGGCTTCGCCCCTAGCCTCTAGGGGCTTTGCCACAAGAGGTGATAAAAAAAATTTGGGCGAAATACGTAAAAGGACCAAGGAAATCCCCTAAAAAAAACAAAATGGGGGGGGGGTTTGTTTTTGGGGGGTTGGGGGGTGTCCCACCCTTCAAGAAAATAGCCTAAAACCACCACAGGACCAGTAGGTATATTCCCTGAAGAGTAGAATCCGTTCGGTTTAGTGGTTACCGAGATCTTAAGGGACGGACGGACGGACAGACGGACAGACGGACAGACGGACAGACAGACAGACTGACAGACAGACAGACAGACAGACTGACAGACAGACAGACAGACAGACAGACAACGTTCTACTTTGTATTATAGATAGATACATACAAAATTACATGATTTGCAGAGAAGTCACGTTGCTACACCATATCTATAACACAAAGTAGCTTGATGTCTGCCTGTCCGTCCGTCTGTCCCTTAAAATCTCAGAGGTACTGAGGCAAGGGGCGAAGCCGCTAGTATCTAAAAAAAACTGATAACAAATTCCATATTTCAGGATGGCATTATGGCTGTGAAGAAGATCAGATCTATAGCACCAAATGAAGGATTTATGATGCAGCTCATTATGTTAAATGATTTTGTACATAAAATAAAGATTGAATAATTATTGTTTATTTACAACATATGTAAGGTGATATAAGGACGGGTTATTTTTCATTATTCTTAAGGATAATAAAATCACGAAACTTTCCTATTGCAGTTAGGGAGTTGAATCCATTTTTATAGAAGCAGAAATATAATCTATGATTATGGTTTGGACCCTCTAAAACTGTAATCTACCTTTCCACTTTCCCCTCTCTTGGTGAAGATATCTTCAACGCTGATACGATTTTTGAAATGTAAGATTCTACTTTCCCTTCTCTTGGTGAAGATATCTTCAACGCCGATACGATTTTTGAAATGTAAGATTCCACTTTCCCCTCTCTTGGTGAAGATATCTTCAACGCCGATACGATTTTTGAAATTTAAGATTCCACTTTTGCCTCTCTTGGTGAAGATATCTTCAACAAGAGAGACAAAAGTGGAATCTTATATTTCAAAAATCGTATCGGCGTTGAAGATATCTTCACCAAGAGAGGGGAAAGTGGAAGGGTAGATTACAGTTTTAGAGGGTCCAAACCATAATCATAGATTATATTTCTGCTTCTATAAAAATGGATTCAACTCCCTAACTGTATTGATCTACAATTTGAACATAAATATTTGCAGAGTTTTGTGAACCGGTATTACTTTGATATAACAAAGAATAGCGATAAGAGAGAAAGAAAAATAAGCTACAATATAAGATCAATTTTATAGTAAATTCGCTATACTAAGCTGAAGACGTGAACATATTTTAGAAGTTTTTTTACTGATTAGACAAACATAACAAGAGCATAGCTACCAACATAATGATTCAGATTTTACATGCACCAAACGTCTATAGAGTATCTTCGCTACTAATGAATTATTTTGTTCTACAATCCGTATTGTTCCGTAAACTCGAACAAGTGTGTTAGCAAAAATATGATCTTAATTTCCTTGTTTATATTCGAATTTATATGCTTGTAAGAAATAGGCTATTTATCTGACATAAATGTTTTAGTGCTTTAAGGATATGCCTGCTAAAACTGTACCTTTATGGTAAAGGTGATTTTATTTCAAATGTGCTATTTTTGGAGAATCTCCTCGTTAATTCTAAAAATCTAAATAATAATTTAAAATACAATAAAAGATTAAAATTTTGTACAGATTTCAAAAATAGATTAAAATAAAAGTGTGTAAATAAGAGAGTAGACTGAAATTAAAAATAATATATAACCAAATAATTTTGGGAAATGCTCAAGTTCAAATTTTTGGCAGAAAATAGAGACAAAATTTTAAAAACTTGTTTTTTCATTTTTTGTCTAAAAACCTGCTGATGCTTTGATTAAAACTAAAGTTCTTGCCAAAAACTAGAAATGTTTAAACTTTTAACCAATAATTTTAATCTCCAGAAGGAGTAATTTTGTTTATCATCATTGGGAATGTAATTGTACATTATCTTATCACTTAAGTTTAGGTGACTTTTCTATTTTTTCGAGTTTGTGACTTCTTTTCTCATCATTTAAATTTCCTAATCTTTTAGGAGAATTCTTATCTTTGATCAGGAAAAGAATTTGAAGGAATTTAAACCATTTTATAGTTTAAACCTCATACAGAGAGATTTAGTTACAACACAAATTTTCTCTCTTTCCTCAGATCTTTTCACTCAGATCAACTATAACTTACTTTAATTAGATGTGTTTGTATCAGTCTGTACAGGTAAATGCGAGCGAGACGAGACGGTAGTATATATGGTTAATATCAGTGAGGAAGGGGATATTTTCTGTGTATGTAACTAGTCACCAACATCACTTCTACTGAATTTTGATTTATGGTTCATTAAGTTGGGTGTCAAAACATTTCCACCACTAATTATAATATTATATTTTTTGTATCATCATTGAGGATATGACATCAATTTATCGGTCATTGTCTTATCTCTTTAGATCCCCGGGTTAGTATTCTGTCATTTTCTAAATCTTTTAGCACAGAGCAACTTATTTCATCTTAACTTTAAAGAAACAGGATGCTTGTGTGTCTATCTGTACCAAAAGATCTTGCTAACCGCTAACAGGTTTTTTTTTATCTTCTTAGCGAAAATTTTTGCTGTTCAAATTAATTAAAGAGTTTTACAACATTTATATTGTAAATTATCAAATTAAATTTTTTTTCTCTAAAAGATGTAATTTTCTTTTTTGAATATTGTATTTAATTGGAAATTTACATTGTACCAACTTTTGTAGAGTATTTTTAACCTTTCCCCCTTGTAATCCTATCTTTTTTTCTCATACCTATCTATAAATAAGTTCAACCTCTATCTATTTTTCTCGCCTCTCTAACTTTATACACCTTTCTCTCTTATATGTTTTCTCTCATACCCGCTCTTGATCTCTTCCAATCCCTTTCTGTCTTTTTGAATTCTCTCTCTCTCTCTCTCTCTCTCTCTCTCTTTCTTAATATTCTCTGCTATAAACACCTGTTGATGGTATATATGTACATCAAAAAGTAGATGTTGTAAAATTTATGTCTTAATATCTTATACTATCTATACATTTACATATATACGTTCTACTAATTATTTTTTGAAAATTAGCTGTCTATCTCTTATAACACTCGAGAAAATTTTTATATCATAAATAAAGAATGTCTTTTACAGCAGGATTGACAAAACGACTGATAGACGGACTAACATAAATATAGAAAGTTTTAAGAATACAACAATTTATGCTGACATTTTTTCAAATATATGGCTAATCTAAAACTTGCACTGAAATGAATGAACACCAGTTATATCTCTGAAATATCTCCCTTTCGCTATTTTCACCTTACATAGCTCTGAATTAAACAAATCTCCCTCTTCTCTCATTCTCTTGCTCTCTCTCTCTCTCTCTCTCCTTCTCTATATCTTTCTGTTTCTCTCAATCTCTTTCTATCTATCTATATCTCGTCTCTTTTTTCGCTCTTTATCTCTATCTCTCTCTCTCAATTTTCGCTCTTTTTACTCTATTTCTCGCAGAACCAAAACTTTTAAATATATTGATTCTAGTTTTTCATTGAGAGCTTCAAGATGCACATCAAAATATGTTATTAAATAAAGTTATTAATCTAAATTAAAACAAAATATTGATTTTCAGAAAAAAAGTATAAATTCAAATTTATGAATGGAGAAATGAATTCAGGTTTTTAAATTGAAGAAGCAATTTTTTTAAATCATATGAAATAATTAAAATATAGACATTTAAAATATTTTAAAATAATGAATGAAAAATATTTCTAGTTATTTAGGAATGTGTTCTATTTTGGAAGAATATTTACCAATACTAAAAAAAGAGGTGCTTTCCCTCACAGTGCTTAGGGAGCAAATAACCCCCCCCCCCCTCCTTATAATTTAGATAAACTTGGGACTGTCATGTTCCAAATACAGGGTGTTTTTTTTAGAAGGACAAAAGAAGATTTTTAGATCATGACCAATTTAAAGAGTGTGCAAAAATGCGTATATTATTAAAATTCAAATTACGCAGCTTGTGTTAATAGTAGATAAATGTTATACATATCGTTAGAATCGTCATAAACTCTAGTTTTTTGGTGTTTAAGAAATATTCCTGTGCTACGTATAGTTTAGCTACGTGGTAAAATGTCCCAACTTATTTAAAACTTTTTAACCTTTCTCACATTTTCTAACGTAGCTTCTAAATAGCATGAATATGATACATATATTTCCAAAAACTAGAGTTTATGACAATTTGACAAGCCGCACAATTTGAAATTTAAAAATGCACGCATTTTTGCACACTCTCTAAATGGTCATGATCCAAAAATCTTCCAAAAATAGGTACTTTAGAAAAACCGGTTTTTAAGGCATAATTTGTTGAAAATCGCCAAGTATTTTTTTCTTATACAAATTTCCCCAACCCAATAAAGAAATTAAGATATAGATTATTAATTTTTGTTAACGGCAAATGGGTAAATTAAGCAATACTTTTGTCCTATTAAAAAAAACACCCTGTATAACCTAACCTAAGCTAAAGTAAAACACAAACAAACAAAAAAAATTGTGAAGGGTTTCTAAGAAAACCACCAAAATGGAACCAGTAAATCATAAATTTCATTACAATTAGATGTTCCTTATTTAATTTTTAAATATTAAGATTTAAAGTATGGGTGTAGTTCTATAATAATTTTGCTTGTTATTAATGATTTCTTAGTAATGTGCTATGATACCACTTAATAAGTATATAGGAATAAGACAATGGAATGAACTAGCATGTAAAATTTTGCCGTTAGTGAATTGTAATTATTCATAAAATGAGCCTAAAATGAAGTTTTTCAATTCATTGGTAATTTTTATATTCCCTGAAAGAATAATTCATTATATTGATACTTTTGCTTAATAATTTAAAGGCACTCTTGGTGCAGGAACCCCTCGACTGATACTGTCCCAGCCAGACTTGGCCAGCATAATCCACCATGAGCCAAGTGTGCCACCCACAGGCAGACCAATTACCAAAAATTCTG
This sequence comes from Acartia tonsa, assembly GCF_053477335.1. NCBI lineage: Eukaryota > Metazoa > Arthropoda > Copepoda > Calanoida > Acartiidae > Acartia > Acartia tonsa. The sequence continues at coordinate 3,548,791 of NC_137261.1, read as the reverse complement.
CCCTAATGCTCGGCGCAAGGAAAAGATATTGAATTGTGAATCATGCACATTATAAAAATGTATTAGTCATGTATTGGTGTATTGGCTCAAGAGGAAGCCTAACTATAAGAATCTGCAACACTATAATAATCAACTCTGCCACTAAGCATTGCAGCTTATCACAAATGAAAGCATAGAAATTTATCACATCAACTCAATAAACAAACAGGTCGTTCTTGAATGAATGTAAAGATTCTCCTCTGACGACCAAAAATTCAAATTTGATTTAGAATAAAAAAAATCTCTAACCTATAATCTTTAAATTTCTAAAAAACAAATATTTTATCCTTAAACATACCAGTAATTCTAGATTTTAGTAAAAAAAGTAATAAATTTAAGTAAATTTATCGTTCGTTGCATTAGCATTGGGGCAAATGGTGACTTTTTAGCTTGCTATTGGTAAGGTGTCAGGTTTTATTTTCGACCAAACCACGTCATACTAGGTAGGTTAAAGATAGTGCTAACTGCTGCAACATGGTCGTGCAATCAAAGCTTAAGTTGTATGTTGGGTGTTATTTTATATAACACCCAGATGTTTGTAAATGCAGTAGCCTTGAAGTTTACAAAGTAGTATTATCTTAATATCTTTGGTACAGAGCCATGTCTTTGGATCCTGAACCTGTTACAGGTAACTATTTTTAGGATAAACCCTATTCAAAACAAGGATGACAACATCCATAAAAGCGAAGCTCTGAAATGGTAGGACAAACGAACATTAACACTTGTAACGTGTAAGAACTGAATAATCAGAATATAAATGTATAAGAGATGAAGCAAAATTGTAAGTAAATTTGTTGAAAAATTGCTTGATGTAGGATTATGTTTAAGGACACACTTACATTTTTAGGACTTGATTATTGAGTTGCTTAGCTTATTATATTGTACTTTGTTGTCCCAGGAATCAGTATACCAAAAACCAGATCAATCGGATAATTAGATCATATAATGGACGTACAGGCATTCTGGTAACGATTATAGAGTTGCTACGCTTTCTAAATTGTACCTAACAGGGATAACTATGCAAAATTTGAAATCGATAGGAAAATTCTATTGTGCCTAAATTAACAAACTGACCCTAATATAGAAAAGCTTCGCTTAATATAGAAAAGCTTCGCTTTTAAAAAAAGAACTTTTAAAACATGGAGGGAGAGGGGGGAAAAGGGTTCTCCTATACTCATATATGTATTAACCTGTTGATCTCTTGCAGGCTGGTTACAAACTAACCAGAATCATGTGGACATCCTTAAACATTAAACAGTTAGGGAGTTGAATCCATTTTTATAGAAGCAGAAATATAATCTATGATTATGGTTTGGACCCTCTAAAACTGTAATCTACCTTTCCACTTTCCCCTCTCTTGGTGAAGATATCTTCAACACCGATACGATTTTTGAAATGTAAGATTCTACTTTCCCTTCTCTTGGTGAAGATATCTTCAACGCCGATACGATTTTTAAAATGTAAGATTCCACTTTCCCCTCTCTTGGTGAAGATATCTTCAACGCCGATACGATTTTTGAAATTTAAGATTCCACTTTTGCCTCTCTTGGTGAAGATATCTTCAACAAGAGAGACAAAAGTGGAATCTTATATTTCAAAAATCGTATCGGCGTTGAAGATATCTTCACCAAGAGAGGGGAAAGTGGAAGGGTAGATTACAGTTTTAGTGGGTCCAAACCATAATCATAGATTATATTTCTGCTTCTATAAAAATGGATTCAACTCCCTAACTGTTAAATGATTTAGCAGGAGAAGGTGGGGGAACTAAAAAAAATATAACACACTGCCAAGTAAACCATTTCTTTAATATTTTCTCAAGATGTTAACCACGCATTAAATATAAATTATGATTAATTCGCATCAAAAGTTCTTTGAATGGGTTACATATCAACAGTATGTGTATATGCAGTGACACAAACATCAAAATTACACAAGCAATACAGCTACATATTCGTTTAGATGGTGTACAGTTTAGCAAGCAACAATTAAGTGCTAGCAATGAAACAAACATCAAAAATACACAAGCAATACAGCTAAATTTGTTTAGATTGTAATAAGTGGAGCAAGTAGCAATCAAGCACTAGCAGTGTAACAAACATTAAAAATACAAAAGCAATATATCTTTATATTTGTTTAGATGGTGTACAATTAAGCGAGCAGCAATCAAGTGTTGGCAGTGAAACAATCATCAATACAGCTAAATTTGTTTAGATTCTATACACTTGGGAAAGCAGCAATAAGTGCTGGAAGTGAAACAAACATTATAATCACACAAGCAATACAACTGTATATGTTTAGATGGTGTACAGTTGAGCAAGCAGCAATCAGTGCAACAGATAACAAAATTACACAAGCAATACAGCTACATATTTGTTTAGATTGTATACAGTTGAGCAAGCAGCAATCAAGTGCTGGCAGTGAAACAGATAACAAAATTACACAAGCAATATAGTAACATATTTGTTTAGATGGTGTACAGTTGAACAAGCAGCAATCAACTGCTGGCAGTGGAACAATCATCAAAAATACACTACCAATACAGCTACATATTTGTTTAGATGGTGTACAGTTAAGCAAGCAGCAATCAACTGCTGGCAGTGAAACAATCATCAAAATTACACTACCAATACAGCTACATATTTGTTTAGATGGTGTACAGTTGAGCAAGCAGCAATCAACTGCTGGCAGTGAAACAGATAATAAAATTACACAAGCAATATAGTAACATATTTTTTTAGATGGTGTACAGTTGAACAAGCAGCAATCAACTGCTGGCAGTAAAACAGATAACAAAATTACACAAGCAATATAGTAACATATTTGTTTAGATGGTGTACAGTTGAACAAGCAGCAATCAACTGCTGGCAGTGGAACAATCATCAAAAATACACTACCAATACAGCTACATATTTGTTTAGATGGTGTACAGTTAAGCAAGCAGCAATCAACTGCTGGCAGTGAAACAATCATCAAAATTACACTACCAATACAGCTACATATTTGTTTAGATGGTGTACAGTTGAGCAAGCAGCAATCAACTGCTGGCAGTGAAACAGATAATAAAATTACACAAGCAATATAGTAACATATTTTTTTAGATGGTGTACAGTTGAACAAGCAGCAATCAACTGCTGGCAGTAAAACAGATAACAAAATTACACAAGTAACACAACTATATTTGTTTAGATGGTGTACAGTTGAGCAAGTAGCAATCAAGTGCTGGCGGTGAAACAATCATCAAGAATATACAAGCAATACAGCTCTATATTTGTTTAGATTGTATACAGTTGAGCAAGCAGCAATCAACTGCTGGCAGTGAAACAGATAACAAAATTACACAAGCAATACAGCTACATATTTGTTTAGATGGTATGCAGTTGAGCAAGCAACAATCAAGTGCTGGAAGTGAAACAAACATCAAAAATACACTACCAACACAGCTACATATTTGTTTAGATGGTGTACAGTTGAGCAAGCAGCAATCAACTGCTGGCAGTGAAACAGATAACAAAATTACACTACCAATACAGTTACATATTTGTTTAGATGGTGTACAGTTTAGCAAGCAATAAAACAAACATCAAAAATACACAAGCAATACAGTTAAATTTGTTTAGATTGTATACCGTTGAGAAAACAGCATTAAGTGCTGGCAGTGAAACAACCAACAATATTAGACAGCAATTAGATGGTATACAATTGAGTAAGCAGCAATCAAGCGCTAGCAGTGTAACAAAAATTAAAAATACAAAAGCAATATATCTTTATATTTGTTTAGATGGTGTACAATTAAGCGAGCAGCAATCAAGTGTTGGCAATAAAAAATCATAAAAATGCACTAGCAATACAGCTACATACACAGCTATATATTTGTTTAGATGGTGCACGGTTATGCAAGCAGCCTTCAAGTGCTGGCAGTGAAACACACATCAATACAGCTAAATTTGTTTAGATTCTATACAGTTGGAAAAGCAGCAATAAGTGCAGGAAGTGAATCAAACATCAATATTACACAAGCAATACAGCTACATATTTGTTTAGATAGTATACAGTTGAGCAAGCAGCAATCAAGTGCTGGCGGTGAAACAATCATCAAAAATACACTACCAATACAGCTACATATTTGTTTAGATGGTGTACAGTTGAGCAAGCAGCAATCAACTGCTGGCAGTGAAACAGATAACAAAATTACACAAGCAAACCAGTTACATATTTGTTTAGATGGTATGCAGTTGAGCAAGCAACAATCAAGTGCTGGCAGTGAAACAAACATCAATATTACTCCAACAAATACAAACAATTCTGGGACAGGGATACTGATTCTAAAAAAGGATGATATAATCCATTATCATTTTGTTTTTATACTGCTTTTTCGAGCTGATAAATTTTGGGCATAATATAAACGTAAGGACAGGTTCCTTTGCAGTGGTATGTTAAAATATTAAATTTTTGATGAATGCCTTTCCGTCTTCAAGGCATCAACTACGCTATGAAATTTTTTTTTTCTTTTTGACAAATTGGCGATATAGTTACAGTGGACAAGTAAGCTTTTTAAACCGAATGACATTAGTATGTCATCCTTGACCACTTTATTTGTTTTGGAAATGGTTTTTTTAAACAAGACTTACTACTTAAATAGAAAATTAAGAAAGAAAATCTAATTTTATAAAGAAAAATTCTACTAATAAGAATATGAAAATACCTTTTTTAATTATTGGTATACCTATGTCTGTAGCTGGTGGTGTACACAGCAAGATGCATGATAGTATTGATGGGGATGAAAGTGAGGATTGCTTTGATGATACCTCCATTTTTAGGGTAAGATTTCTTTATAATTACTATCAGGGTCTGCTATTCAGCCAATTAATTCCATTTAAAATTGCCAAAAATTAAATATTTTGTTGGCATGTAGTTGACGTAAAACTTATTTTTTGAAGTAGCTGAGGGGAAGTGGGTAAGAAGGGGAGAAATTTTCACTTGGAATTTTTAGTTTGAATCACATTCCCTAGTCCCTTATCAATAGTTACTTCTACCATTGGTGTTTTATATGGGGAGGAGGCATGTAAGAATGCCAATTTTTTTTTTTTTTTAAGTAATGTAGGAGTAACATCCCAAAAAAATATCAATGAAAAATTTATGAGAAACTATTTTTTGGTATTTGTCTCTATTTTGCACTATATATATATGAAGATAATCAAATAAGATAATTATATGATTACCCATTAAAAATAGCAGGATGAAACCGGGCTAAATATATATTTATCCTATTTCAAATTATTAGGATGAAACCGGGCTAATTATAAAGTTATCCCAATTTAAAATTTGCAGGATGAAACCGGGCTAATGAACGATCTTGGCTTTCTGTCACACCTTCCTGAGCTGTGTGACGTCACTTTCATGGTTGGTCCGGAAAAGGTATTCATATCAAATCAACATTTTATTTCCGCAGCTACTATAATAATTGGGTATGAACGTTTGGACATCCTTCTGTGTCAGCTGTTGCGTTAGATAGATATCTGAAATGCTATATTTTGATTCTCCAAACGAAGTGCCACATTTAAACATATTTAGTTACACACTTCTAATCTTAACATATCGAAGCTGATTTTCATCTAATTTTCTTTTTTACAGCGAAGCTTTTCTTCTTTTAGGGTCGGTCCGTTCGTACGTTCGTAACGGATAGCTCTTTTCGATAATTTAGGCATGTTAGAATTGTCCTATTGATTTCAAACTTTGCATGGTGGTTCCTCTAGTAGTTAGGTACGATTTAGAAAGCGTGGCAACTCATAATCATTTCAGGAATGTCCGTATGTCCATTTTAAACATGTTGATTTTTTTACTTTTTTAACAACTTTTATGTGATATAATCGTCCAATTGATCTGATTTTTGGTATATTGATTCCTGGGACAACAAAGTATAATGTTATAATAATCAAGCCCTAAAAATGTTAGTTATGTCCATAAACATTATCCTGTATCAAGCAGTTTTTCAAAAAAAATTACTTACAAGTTTGCTTCGACTCCTATACATCTATATTCTGATTATTCAGTTAAAGGGCGAATATAGGTTGAATATAATATGGGCTCAAAAAAACCGTGCAATTCCATAGATTATAAGTAACTTTAAGATATTGACATATCCAAATGTATAAGTCTGTTATAGCTTAAAACCTGAACATTCTCAGGATAAATTTATGTAATAAGTGTGGTTCCCTAAGAACTCCAAACACCCTAGCATCACACAAGGCTTCGGTTTAAGGTTGAATTAAAAAGCTTTCGTTAAATGATAGTCGTAATAAAAGTGGAAACCAGTTATCAATCTGTTTTTTGGTATTGTGGATTGTTTCTTCCTTGACAATATTCCCCAACAAAGTGTAAAGTATATGAATTTTATTTTTAAAAAAAAACCTTTACAGGAGAAATTTTATTTCATGTAAGTATGAAAATTATATGGTAATTGTTATAATTAATTCAAAGAGGACAAAAATAATAGGTGAATAGTGTTTTTTTTCTTATATTTTTTTCTGGAGAAAATCTGGCGATCGGTGCGTTTGTGTGTGTGTGTTGAAAAATGTGTACTAGGGTAATTATATCATCAAGAATTAATCATTGATCTTTATACAGAAAATAAACTTTAAAACGTATTATTTACCCTAGTAATTACTCCGGACGCAAATTGACGCAAATTATTTTATGCTTTTTAAAAAATCAATAAAATAGTATATAATATAAAAAAAATAAACACTTTAATTATCAATTAAGATGCATGCCAATCTAATAATCAATTAAACTTAAGAAAACTAGTCAAAAAAAGTCTTGTAAAGGGGTAAAATAAACGATTTTGTTGACTTTCTCATTTATCATATGTTGAAGTAAAAGCAAAAATTGCAAAATCTACTTAAGGATTTTTTTGATTTTTTAAATTTAACATAGATATTTTAAAAGTATGTAATGGCACCTTTCATATAAGCTCATATCATATTGAAACTATATTCGCCCTTTATGACACTATACAAAATTAATGTCGTTTGTCCTACCGTTTCAGTGCTTCGCTTTTATGGATGTTGCCATCCTTGTTTCATATAATAATTATTTTGGGTTTTGTTATTAAAATGATAAATAAAGTTTTATTAGATTTCAATTATTTGTTGTGCTAAAATATTCTTCATTTCGAAAGATTTCATCAAAAAATAACCTAGTTTTTTATATTTTCATTTAGGAATTGGTTTGTGCCGTAAGGGCAGTTTTAGCGGCCAGGTAGGTACACTTTAACCATAAACTACAAATATTCATAAAATATTCTAGTAACCTATATTACACCCCAATGATTATGCACAAAATTATCCCTTCTGTAGATCACAATTATTGGCTAAACGTTTGGACACTAAAATAAACAAACCAACCAATCAAAATCCATTAAAAGTCCCCAAAGCTGTTAAGTCAATAAATAAGATAACGTTATTATAAAATTTTGGGGACTAGTGAAATAAACAGCCCAATGTCTACTCCATCCCTGTATATTTCAAGTCAGAGAATTAATATATGTATTTGAAAATATTAAACTTTATATATAATTGATATATACCTCTTAATGATAATATTTAAGGAGTCAAGTATTCTACAGACAACTTTATTGTCAACCTATGAGGTAAAATTTATATTTTATATAATTTCATGTAGGATATTTTTAAAAGCGAAGCTTTTCTATAATTAGGGTCGGTCCGTCCGTACGTCCGTCACAGAGAGTTAGCTCTTTTCGTTAATTTTAACAGGTTAGAATTGTCCTATCGATTCCAAACTTTGCATGATGATTCCTGTAGTAGTTAGGTACAATTTAGAAAGCGTAGCAACTCTATAATCAATACCAGAATGTCCGTATGTCCATTTGAAACATTGAAACTTTTTAACTTTTTTGACAACAAATTTTTGTATACTACAATTATCCGATTCTTCTGATTTTTTTAAAACTGATTCCTATTACAACAAGATATAATGTTTTAAGCAAAGCATCTCTGTAAACAAGTCCCAAAAATGTAAGTATGTCCTTAAACAGTATAATTTATTTATGCAGTTTTGCAACAAGTTTACTTATTGTTTGCACTGATGCATTAATATTCTGCTAATTCAGTTCTGACAATCTACAAGTGTTAATGTTCGTTTGTCCTTCTATTTCGCTTTTATGGATGTTGTCATCCTTGTTTTTCTTTTTGACAGCCGCAGTTGTCTTCAGACGGAATACTATATCGGTAGTAATAGGTTACATATAGAAAATTTCTGGCCTACTGGAACTCGACAATCCATAGTCGAGTCGTACTTTTTAATTTGGCCATAAATTCATATTCTATCAAGTCATGCTCCCCCACCCCCCCTAACCCAACCCAAAAATGAAATGTGAATGCCTAGCCTGCTATTTTGTGATCACGAATCATTACTTTATTGCATTAATTGTTTACACAATGTTTTGTCAAATGTATATTGTCTAAATCACTGTTTAAGCTAATATTGTTGTTAAATATGCGTTTTGTCAATATAAAGAACAGTTAGACTTAATAATCGCTTTCGACTGAAGCAAACTCACGGATTTTACGCAATACAAGCACAAACTACTTTTCCCCTTGTCTATATAAAATATACATATCTATAATACAAAGTAGAATGATGTCTGTCCGTCCGTCTGCAAAGCCCCTAGAGGCTAGGGGTGAAGCCGCTATCATATTTATAAAGGATGTTAAAAAAAACCGATCACTCACAATTTAAACCGTCTTTAGTACTTGATATCTTTGATATAGACCCCATAATGTTAAAAGTTTTTTAAAGGGACATGTAAAGACCTTTTATAGGCACTTTAACGAGGTTTCTAATTCAATTCTTGCTAATTTGGCATCAAAATGTTATAATTTTAGCCGAGCAGAGAAGCGTGGCACTGGTATAACAAATAGAATACGAGCCCGCAAGAACGTTGCTAGATCAAAGCTAATCAAAAGAATATCTTCACCTTTATTGGGAAATCAGGTATGTCAATGCATTGATACGAGCAACAAATTTTTTTATGCCTTTTTCCAAAAGAAAAAATTCAACTATTCATAGCTGACTTGTTAAATGGATGAATTGAAAAAAAAAACCTTTTGAATTAAAATGTATACATTTTCAACCAATAATGTGATCGGATTATTCCTAACAGTCAAAATAAGGATTGATCATCTAGACTTCTTCATTTATTGGATCTACTAATAGACAGAGAGACCTATACTTTTACAAAAAGGATGACAACATCCATAAAAGCGAAGCTCTGAAATGGTATGATAAACGAACATTAACACTGTAGATTGTCAAACCTAAATAAGCAGAATATAAATGTGTAAAAAAGTTATAAGTAAATTTGTTGAAAAACTGCTTAGATATAGGATATTGTTTTTGGACAAACTAACATTTTTAGGACTTGATTATAGTGATGCTTCGCTTATAACATTGTACATTGTTGTCCTAGGTATCAGTATTCCAAAAATAAGATCAATCGGATAATTTTATCACATAAAGATTTGTTGTTACAAAAGTTTAAAATGAACATGTTTGAATGGACGTAAAGACATTCAGGTAAGGATTATAAATAGATATATACAGATCCTACCTATCTACTATAGGAATCACCATGCAAAGTTTAGAATCGATAGGACAATTTTAACCTGTTTAAATTAACGAAAAGAGCTAACTGTCCGTGACGTACGGAACGACCCTAATTATAAAAAAGCTTCGCTTTTAAAAAATACTTTAAAATTAAGATAATATAAAAGTTTTCCATTACATAAATATATTTGTAAATATTAAAGTACATCTTTTTATGTGTTATTTAATCAAACATTGGAATGTTGTTATTAAACTTTGCAAAGAAAATCATGTTTTAATACAACCATGATCGCGTTTATTGCAAAAGAAACAAGGATGACAACATCCATAAAAGCGAAGCTCTGAAACGGTAGGACAAACGGACATTAACACTTGTATAATATCAGAACTGAATAATCAGAATGCGAATGTATAAGAGTCAAAGCAAAATTGTAAGTAAATTTGTTGAAAAACTGCTTGATACAGGATAATGATTATGGACATACTTATATTTTTTTTAGGACTTGATTTAGAGTTGCTTCGCTTATAATACTGTACTTTGTTGTCCCAGGAATCAGTATACCAAAAATTAGACCAATCGGATAATTAGGTCACATACAAATTTGTTGTTAAAAATGTAAAAAAAATCAACATGTTTAAAATGGACGTACGGACATTCTGGTAATGATTATAGAGTTGCTACGCTTTCTAACTCGTACCTAACTATTACAGGAATCACCATGCAAAATTTGAAATCGATAGGACAATTCTAACATGCCTAAATTAACGAAAAATGCAATTTAAAAAAGTAAAAAAATCAACATTTTTAAAATGGACGTACGGACATTTTGGTAAAGATTTTAGAGTTGCTACGCATTCTAAATCGTACCTAACTCCTAAAGGAATCACCATGCAAAATTTGAAATCGATAGGACAATTCTAACATGTCTAAATTAACGAAAAAAACTATCCGTGACGGACGGACGGACGGACGGACCGACCCTAATTGTAGAAAAGCTTCGCTTTTAAAAATGGTTAAACTATACCAAATGATAAAAGTAAATTGTGAAGAAAAAATAAAAGAATAGTTATTTCTCGCATCGTATTATAAACGGCTTTCCGCGGATATAGAATGTACAATTATGAGATTAAAACTCTTTTTTTAAGCCCTGAGGTGCCGAAGGCACCGGCTAAAAAAACTGGTTTTAATCTTATGATTATACATTTTTAAATTCGTAGAAAGCTGGATATAATACGATGCTAGACATAGATTTTTTCGTATGGATGAGAACCGGTTCCTATCCACCGGATTCGAATGAATGCTTTAAAAACATGGATTGGTATCGCGCGGCCGCGGCTAACTCTTAATGAAAGCAAGGTTTAGGCTGTAGCGAGTGTAGTTTTATGTGACAATAGTTGGCTACGGCAAAGGGTGCCTGATGCTGAGAAAGCCGCGTGTCATTTGTAAGACGCACTTATGTTGGCTGTGGCTGCGGCTGCACAGTCCTGAAAAAAATACCATAGAGTATAATCGATTTTGTTTTAAATATACTAGCAGCTGCGCACCTAGTATATAGGGACTCTAAATTCCAACATGATGGGGAAGGGAAGGAAATAGCCTAATAAAATAGCTTAAAACCATGTTAGGCTCAATGTAAAGCTTTCCAATAATGAAGAACTAAATATGTTCAGTGGTTATCGAGATCTTAACCGAAAATCATAAAAACAAGGATGACAACATCCATAAAAGCGAAGCACTGAAACTGTAAGACAAACGGACATTAACACTTATATAGTGTCAGAACTGAATAATCAGAATATAAATGTATAAGAGTTGAAGCAAAATTGTAAGTGTAATTTTGTTGAAAAGCTGCTTGATACAGGATAATGTTTATGGACATACTTACATTTTTAGGACTTGATTATAGAGTTGCTTCGCTTGAAACATTATACTTTGTTATCCAAGGAATAAACATACCAAAAATAAGATCAATCGGATGATTATATCACATAAAAATTAGTTGTTAAAAAATAAAAATCAACATGTTTAAAATGGACGTACGGACATTTTGGTGATGATTATAGAGTTGCTACGCTTTCTAAATCGTACCTAACTTTTAAAGGAATCACCATGCAAAATTTGAAATCGATAGGACAATTCTAATATGCCTTAGTTAACTAAAAAAGCTATCCGTTTGTGACGGACGGACGGACCGACCCTATTTATAGAAAAGATTCGCTTTTAAAAATGCTACTACTTAATACAATAGAATTAGTGTTTAGCTAAGATAGTTTAACCTAACTGGTAAAATTCCTTGTTATAAATTTAAATAGAGCTATATTTTTTGTAATCTGTTGTTTTATAACAAAATTGAGAACCATTAATATAATAAATAATTTTGTTTTTATAACCTTATAATACAAAACATAAATCAGATGTTAATTAAATTTCTGACAAAAGAAATCTTTTTAATCCGACATTGTAAATCATCTTATGTAAAGATTGATTATCTTTTAAAACCTGTTATAGAATATTTTCTTTTCGCGATTTCAACTAAATTTAAGTGTAATAAATTAAAGTAAATATTCAAATGTAATAAACAAGGTATTTTAGAGACTAAAAAAGTGAATTTGATACAGCTGTAGTTTTATTAGCTTTACGAACAGATATATTTTTACAAAAGTTTTACTTTAGCTAATCTATTAGAGACCTTAGAGAAAATATATAGCTATTGACAAATGTTCAATCGTCAGAAGAATCATCACCAAAATAAAATAGTTATCTTGTTTATATAATATTTATCAGCCGAGAGACAATCGAGTTTTTTATTTTAACGTATCTTAGCACAGACGGACGTATATTTCAGATTATAAAGTAGCTTCGCTAGTAAAAATGCTTAAACAATTTTAAAATCATAGCCATTGATAGTGAATAGATTATTTTACTTTAATTGGATTACTTTGTCAGCTATGAATATTTTACTATTTATTAAAGATTAATCCTTCCAATATAAATCCAATAATATCAAATATTAATATTGGATATTAAGCACAAACCTCATATGTACTTTAAATACCAGTATAATACATTTTCTATTAAACATGTTTCATTTTTAAAAGCGAAGCTTTTCTATAATTAGGGTCGGTCCGTCCGTCCGAGATAGATAGCTTTTATTCGTTAATTTAGGCATGTTAGAATTGTCCTATCGATTTCAAACTTTGCATGATGATTCCTGTAGGAGTTAGGTACGATTTAGAAAGCATAGCAACTCTATAATCATTACCAGAATGTCCGTATGTCCATTTTAAACATGTTGATTTTTTTACTTTTTTAACAACAAATTTTTATGTGATCTAATTATCCGTTTGATCTGATTTTTGGTATATTGATTCCTGGAACAACAAAGAACAATATAAGCGAATCAACTCTATAATCATGTCCTAAAAATGTAAGTATGTCCATAAACAGTATCCTGTATCAAGTAGTTTTTCAAAAAATTTACTTACAATTTTGCTTCGAATCTTATACTTTTATATTCTGATTTTTCAGTGCTTCGCTTTTATTGATGTTGTCATCCTTGTTGGTAATGCGCCTTCTCTATGATTAGGCATTTAGGTATATTGCCTGAAGTGTTGAACCCAATCTGTTCAGCGGTTACCGAGATCTTAAGCCTCAGAGTGAAGGACAGACAGACTTACATCGTTCTACTTTGTTTTATATATTTAATGAATTCATTAAATTCTGATCACCTACATAAGCAAGTGAAGATCTTTATTTGTAGGCGTCTGATCGAAGTCCCTCTGCCTTTCATGTAACCGTCAGAGTTGATATGTTTGAACCAGATGTTTTTAGGTAACAATTTATTCATCCATGTCATGCAAGATTATTAATATTTTTTAAACATAGCATTTTAAGTAGTAACACTTCTTTATATGTGTCCGAACTGTCTGTCGGTCGTTAGTTCTGTCGGTAAAGATAGCCAGGTCCTATTTTTATTAGAATTTCAGAAACTTTACTTTTTGTTGTTATCATTTCTTTTTTTCAAATTTTTAATTTCTTTATATTCTTTCTCTCTATCTCTTCATATAATTCCCTATGTTTAGTTTATCATTTTTTACAGCTTCTCTACTTTTTTGATTGATTGCTTTATTATAGACAACTTATGGAATTTGCTCATACTGGCCGAATAGACCTACAACCAAGGACAATTACAGGTTTAATTTTTCATCCTTATAATAAAGTAACAGGATGTTTGTGTGTCTGTGTGTTTGTGTGTTTGTGTGTTTGTGTGTTTGTATGTTTGTACAAAAGGATCTCGCTAACCGCTGAACCGATCGGGTTCTCCTTAACAGGGTAGCTTCTCATAGGTCCCGAGAAGGTTTATATCTATTTTCTTTGGAGGTGGGACACCCCCAACCCCCCAAAAAAATAAAAAATCCCCCCCCCGAAAAAATAAATTTTATTTTTTTTAACTAAAATTAAAATTTTTACTTTTTCTTTTAAAATCTAAAATAAGAAATTGAATTATTACATTCGACTCTCTCCTCCTCAAGTGCCCCTAGAGGCCTCTAGGGGCGTAGCCGCTAGTTATTTATAAAGAAATAAAAGCTGATGAGAAAAGTAAGAAAAATAGAGGTTTGATGGAATCATTGTATATATTAAAAGAACCATCATTTTTCAACATTTCCAACTCCTGTTCTTTTGCATTTTTTTTTATTAGTCCGCTGCCTAACCCCTCATCCGCAAATATGTTATTAATTAAAGCCACAATATTTTGAAGAAATGAGTACCCGCACCCTATATACAACAAGGATGACAACATCCATAAAAGCAAAGCACTGAAACGGTAGGACAAACGGACATTAACACTGGTATAGTGTTAGAACTTAATTATCATAATATAAATTTATAAGAGTCAAAGCAAAATTGTAAGTAAATTTGTTGTAAAACTGCTTGATACAGGATAATTTTTTTGGGCATACTTACATTTTTAGGGCTTGATTATAGAGTTGCTTCGCTTATTACATTATACTTTGTTGTCCCAGGAATCAATATACAAAAAATCAGATCAATCCGATGATTTGATCACATAAAAATTTGTTGTTAAAAAAGTAAAAAAATCAACATGTTTAAAATGGACGTACGGACATTTTGGTAATGATTATAGAGTTGCTACGCTTTCTAAATCGTACCTAACTACTAAAGGAATCACCATGCAAAATTTGAAATCGATAGGACAATTCTAACATGTCTAAATTAACGGAAAAAGCTATCCGTTACGGACGGACGGACGTACGGACGTACGGACGGACGGACCGACCCTAATTATAGAAAAGCTTCGCTTTTAAAAATATCGACTACATGTAGCTAAAAGCTAACAAATCAACCGCAGCCTTAAATGTTTGTTTAGCATTAACTGGTTTTTGTGTGTTTTTCAGTTTATGAGTAGCCGCAGTCAAAAGTCAACAAGCGGATTTTGTCAAGAAGCTTTAGTCGCAGCAGTATCTAGTGGTTATCTGTATTATTTAGGTGTAATCTGTGCCTCGGACTATTATCAATTTGATGATCTAAGAGACGGAGCAATACAGTTCTTTCCCACTTGTTTAAAGGTAAATTAAATAATTGGAGATTTTTTAGAATCTTATACTTAAAATTCCCTGCCCTTCTTTTATGAGTCCAAAGTCAACTTTTTTACTGTTTCTGTATTTGTGTGGTATCCGCCTAGGTTAAATGGCAGACACCAGAGTTCAAATGACTACGGCAGTGCGAACAGACGTGGACACATATATTATAGAGGAGCTACGCTTCTCTAGCAATCACTAAATAATAAACAGAGTCTATTCAGTTGTTCCTTTATTCAGGGTCTAAGGTTTACTAAAGTTATATACAACAAACAATAAATACACAGATAGGAATAAGTAATCATGAACAGAATCAATATAATACATATACAATAGTTAGTTTGGGCAATAATGATCCCCCATCCCTGGAAAGGGTGGGGGGAATTAACAATACAGCTTAACCATAATAAGGCTGTCAGAATCTATCATTAATTTTAGGTATAGGGAGGGGGTCGGCAGACCCCTTCCCCAGGACTCGGGGGAGGGCCCTCGGCCCTTCCCCGAACCCAGGTCAGGGTTGCCATAGGCATGGCTCACGGTTGCCGAATACCACAACTCTCCCCTCGGAAGGCTGGGAGGGGGTTTCCCTGCCAGACTTCCGACAGTGGTTGAGGCCTTCGGCCCGCTCCTTAGGGCTAATTTATATACAAGCGATAACGATTCAATGGAATCCTCGTGGTGATTTTCAGGGCTGATGGGCCCCCAACGTGGGATAGAAGGTAGAGGCTGGCTTTTGTTGGACACGTAGCTCGGCGCCAGCAGGTGTCAGGTTGGCGTGGGGCACAGCCGCTGCGGGGCCGGTCAGTAACGGGGCATTCTGGTTGTTGTTGGCAGCGGCTGGGGCACTGGCTACCAGGTTGACCGTCTGAGCGACAGCCTGGCCTCCCGAGGGGCCGCGGGGCTTTCCAGAGTGTGGCCCAGGCCTGCCTGGGCGGTCATTCCCACTATTGGCTGATTGCATGGATACCATTTCCTCCGCTGCTTCCCGGCCGATAGGAATGGCATCCCAGTCTACTGAAAAGTCCCGGGACTTGGCATGGGTGAGCCTGGCTCTGGCCAAGGCCTTGCAATACAAGGTTGGGTGGTATAGGAATACTTGTGACATCGCGTTCATGGCGGCCCGTACACCTCCTTGTGCGGCTGCCAGGGAAATGATGGTTAAGTCTCCCAGCAGCTTGAGGATCAACAACAGCAGACACAGTATGGCTGCGCCATCCCCATACTCGTGAATAGCCTGTCTGAACCCAGCCCAGACATCCAGGGTTGCTTCTCCTTCCTCCGCCAGTCGGTCAATATCGTAGGACACGATCCCATGGTCTCCGGTGGCTGAACAGCTACCTTGCTGGACGCATGAGCCATACGACAGGCCGGTCAGCATGGCGGCCTTATACGCTGGGAACGCTAGCAGCTGCTGCCAGTCGTTCAGCTCAGCCTGCAAATACAATCCGCCCGAACTGAAGTCATCCAAGGGCTCGGTCAGCAGCTGCTTGGGTGTATCCAGCGGGGGCGGCCTCTTCTTAGGTGCGGGGGTTAGCTCTATCCATCCTTCCTCAGCGTGTACAGTTAGGGGGTAGGTGGAGGAGCAGGGAATTTTTGTGGCGTGGCCGCTATACACCTTTGTCACGGCATCTACAAATCCTGTGGGCTCCACTGGCACCTTGTCCCAACATTCATTGCTCTCCCTGACCACATACTTATTGCGTTGGCAGGTAAGCTGGAGCAATACATCTCCCCTCAACACAGAGAACGTGCTCCCCTGGACACGCACCGGATGGGCCGGGTCTAGCTGCTGGAGCTTCCAGCAATTTGCCGCTACTTCTTCTGCTGCGGTGCTTCTCATTCGAGTTTCCAGGGTAAATCCGATGTAACCTGCATGTATCTGGGCCTGCAGGGGGACATCCACGTCCCTGGCCAATACTCTGGGCAGCGCTGCCGCGGCCGGGTCGGCTGCCACGAACAATGCTGGGTGGTTGGTGGCATGGGCCTCAAAGTCGCAGTTCACTATTGAGGTGGGGGTAGTCATGTTGATGAAGAATTGGGCTTGATGGTCAACCAGAAACGCATCCATCACCAGGCTGGGCTGGAGGCTGCGGATCAGCCTCAAGGGGCAATCTCTCCCCAGGTGGTCCCACACATAGGTGGCCTCTCCAGTGATGCAGGACAGCTCGGAATGGGGACACTCTAGGGTCAGGTGGTCAGACTGGGACTCCACCCGTCCATTCTCGACTACATAGGTCTCTTCCTTGACCAGCAGCCGTCGCTCCTGGAGCACTAATTCATTGCGGTACAGCTGGCCCTCAAAATGGACGTCCTCCCCTTCACAACCCACCCCCTCGGGGCTGTTGACCAAGGCGCCCACCATATCGAGGGTGAAGAACAGGGGGTGGTTCAGCTGAAACGTCAATGGCTGGGTCTTGCCTGGCAGAGTGTAGACTCGGTTCCTGGCCAGGTCTCGGCACGTTTCTGGATCAATCTTGGTTGGCCGCATGAGGGTGGGGACCGAGGTCACCTTGAGGTGGCCCCATACTCCACACCTGAATGTCCACTGGGACACTGTGAGTTGACAGCTATATCCCGTGGTTTCCCTAATCTTGACTTGCTGCAGGACATGTATCTCATGGCCCAAGGGCACCTCCTGGTGTAGCGGCTCCTTGCTACACATCTGCTCCTTGTTGTAGGCGGTGACATGGGTGGGGTTGGCACAGTCCCACCCCACCAGGACATAGCTAGTTGTAGGCCACACAGCTGCGAGCAGTAGGCCCCACAGGACCATCCACCAGTGTGAGAATCTACCAGACAGCCATCGACCTTGCGCACGCATCTGGGGATCCTCGGCTCGGGCCACGGCTGCTTCTTGGGGCTGGACACTGCTAGGCTGCTCCTGGCTAGATATAAATTTCCATTGAGCGTTATCTTTGGGTGCCCGGGGCATCCCGATACCCTCCCCAATGACAGACTGGCAGGCGACTGGCGCCTGCCTGGGTGTCGGCTCCCCTAGCCACAAGGGGTCCCTTCCCTTGTCCATGGCATGCCCAGTGGCATGGGGCTGGAGTGCGTGTGGCACAGGCTTGCCCTGTATTACATCCCTCCCCTGCCCTAGGAACTCAGGTGCATGTGGCACAGGCAAGTCCTTATAACCCCAAATCTCAATCTCCCCAGCCTCTGGTGGGGGAGGCACAGGCAAGGCTGGAGGGTTACAATACTTTGGATACAATACATTTGTCAAATTTAACTTATCCTGGCTCAGTTGAGAATGGTGGACAGCTGGGTTCCCTCTGCTGGCAGGGGGCGCTGGATGGTGTATGGCTGGGCTCTCCCTGCTGGCTGGTGGCGCTGGCTGATGGATAGCTGGACCCTCCCTGCTGGCTGGTGGCGCTGGCTGACTGGGGGTGACGGATGTCACCCCTTCCTCTGGGGCTGCTGGCTCGTTCCAGGATCCAGGTATCTCGGTGGCGGCGACGGTTGTCGCCCCAGGCACCAGGGTGGGGGCGCTGGATAGCACCCCCCAGTCATCGCAGGTGGCGGCGGCGGTTGCCGCCCCAGACATCAGCTTGGGGGTGCGGGGGCGCACCTCTCGTCCTTCCCAGGTGGCGGCGCCGGATGGCGCCCCATACATCGACTCCGATGTGCTGGCTAGCGCCTCTTGCCTCTCTCGCTCAGCGGCCGCCAGGGCCTCCCCGTACACTGTCTCGGTGGCGCTGGGTAGCGCCCCTCCACTCTTGCTGGGTAGACTCGGTCTGGCAGGCCCCATCATGTTGAGGCTGAAGGGTTGAGGCCTCAGGACTTCTGGCTCTGCAATGTTGGTGGGCTGCACGAACTCCGGTCCCAAGTGGTTGAGGCTGAAGCCCAGGCCAACCCGATTGGGTTCAGCCGCTCCTCCCAGCACGTTGATCCTAGCTGGGATGGTTCCAAACTGCGGCATTCCTTCGGCTCGGCCCGTTGCATTGGGGGCGGCTGCTTGCTGGAGTGTTGCTGGGGGCGCGCTCCCTTCCATGTTGGCTACTCTGCTGGGCTTTCCTGAGGGAGCGCCCTTGTCAGCGACGCGTCTCCGGCCGGTTACCTGGTCCCAGTCAGCCTTGCACTCGGCTGCCGTATGGCCTGCGTAATGGCAACGTTCACATTTGGCAGGATGGTCACGGCGTGGCTGGGTGCGTCTCTCTTCTAGGCTGACCTCCATAGGCGTAGGACAGTCTCTGACTCGGTGGCCCTTCCCATGGCAGCGATAGCAGCGGCCTGGAATCTTGTCATCTGGGGCGACCTTCCCCATCTGGTGGAGACCCGGAGCCAAGGCGCCAATCTCCATTGGCTCCGACTCATCATATTGGGGCAACTGGACGCTGGCTGATCCCGTGAGCCCGTCGGTGGCGTCCACTAGGCACACACCCTCCTTCAGCTGCTTGGTGATCATGGTCACGGTAAACATGGCTCGCCTCGTGTACTCAGGTACCGAGGCGATCTCATGACCCATCATTTCACGTTTCACATTAGGGTTACGAATGCCACGATTTAATTCATCTATCAATAACTCAAGGTCCTCGTGGCTATAGGCCTCCCTATACAATGCACACTTTGTGGATATGTATGCTTGTATAGGTTCTGTCGAGTGCTGCCTATAATCTCTGAAGGCTTGCTTCAGGGTCTGAGATTCATAGGCTGGACGTAATAACATTTCACACTCGGCCTTGACTTGTTCGTATGTCAAGGCTTGGCCTACCTCGCCAAACAGATGAGAGGCCATCTCCGCCGCTTGCCCCGCCAGGGATAGTAAAAGGGCGTTGCGGCGATTTAGTGTGTCATGGGGGGGCACACGGTAAGCCGCCCATGACATTTCTAATCTCCGGATGTGGGAATTCCAGGATTGCTTGGGCGGTCCTCGGTACTCCGGCAGGTTACTCTGCATCAGCTTGCGGTACTCGGCTGGAGCCGGCTGGGGATCGTCCTGGAGCCATCCTTGGAGCTGGTCGCCTCCTTGCGCTTGTGGCTGCTCCATCGGGTCAAAGGTTCAGCGGCGGGACACGAAGTTTTAAGTCAATACTATAAGTGGTTTACACTTGAGGCTTTCTAGCCTAGCAGCCAACACTATTTATCACTAGGTTGGTAGTTTAACTACAAAGATTTAAATTAGGTGTACCTAGAGTACTTGTCACTAACTTCTGAGTTGTAGAGTAGGCTGGTAGGTGTAGATAGTTGTTGAGGGTCTGAACTGCTGTCAGGAACTGATTTGGTTTTCCTTATCACACTATAGATAGGAGGGAGGAGCTGGCAAGTCTTTTTTTCTAAAAATATCTCTGTTGGATGCTATGGAGTAGCTCCGCTCCTGTGTGTGTGTGTGTGCGTGAAATCTCCTTTCCTTGCAACGCGCCTACGCGCCGTCAGATTTGCGCACACAGGTAAAACGCGCACCTATCCCTCAATCTGCTCTCTCATTGGTCCGCTGTGTCTTATTTGTCCGTTGAAATTTTTGTGCGTCCCAAGCTCTGCTGCGCGACCCGTAAATGGCGCTCTGTTCTCCCGGTCGCTATCTCCACACCATGGGCGGACTTATTTAAGTGTGGGTAGGAGGGGGAGCGCATGAGGGGACGGGGTAAAACCGTCCGTTCCCCCCTATGGGGAGGGGGGTGCTGTAGGTTTGAAGTAAGTGGGTGGTGAGGTAATTGTGCCTTTTCCTTAATCCTGAGCTTATTGTTATGTCACCTCAATTGTATTTGCTTCAATTTATGGTGGGCCCCTCCCCTTCCGTTGGGATAAGGGGTGTATTTGTTGTGCTGAAGGCTTGGGGGTCAGATTGTTTATCAATGCATTGTTATATTACATCTAGGTTCTATTTTTGGCTTTATCACAATACACAACAAATTTGCTTACCAAGCCTTGCCCATAAATCTATTGTCCAGCTTTCCAGCTATGTGATATAATATCTGTTTTTCTAGATGGGTGGCTGCGCTGTAGCCTCTCAGGATACTTGGAGTTAATGTAGTTTTTCTTCTGCTTGGTACACTACACTCGTATTTTCGCTCACAGCTCGCAGCTATTTGGCTTGTTTCAGCCTGTCGGCGGCAGGGAATGTCCCGTCCTGCAGCGCCGTGTATCCGAATCCGGCTGGTGGCGGCAGGGAATGTCCCTTCCTGCAGCGCCGCTGGTTCGGATCCTGCTATCTCTTGCAGTAAATGTTGGCCTATTTTCAGCCGTTTGCACTTATTTGGCCTGTTTCAGCCCGTCCGCAGGCCTGTTTCAGCCCTTGAGCGCTCAATCCTCCGTTAGATGTCGGCGCTTCTTGCAGTTCTCCGTCAAGTTTCGCTGCTCTCCGCAGTCTCTCGTCCGATTTCGCTACTCTCCGCAGCTCGGGTTCCGCCACACTTAGTGGTCTTTCGCTAGGTTTCGCTTCCACAACTGCCGGATACAGAGTTAGACCTTGCTATCCAGGGTGGGTAATTCAGGTTGCTTGTGTCAGTTTTGCCAGTTTCACTGCTGGGAGTACCTTAGCCTCAGCTGCGCGTCTGCTCTACACTTGTGGTTTGCCGTAATCTCACACAGCTGTCACCAAAAGTTGTGGTATCCGCCTAGGTTAAATGGCAGACACCAGAGTTCAAATGACTACGGCAGTGCGAACAGACGTGGACACATATATTATAGAGGAGCTACGCTTCTCTAGCAATCACTAAATAATAAACAGAGTCTATTCAGTTGTTCCTTTATTCAGGGTCTAAGGTTTACTAAAGTTATATACAACAAACAATAAATACACAGATAGGAATAAGTAATCATGAACAGAATCAATATAATACATATACAATAGTCAGTTTGGGCAATAATGATCCCCCATCCCTGGAAAGGGTGGGGGGAATTAACAATACAGCTTAACCATAATAAGGCTGTCAGAATCTATCATTAATTTTAGGTATAGGGAGGGGTCGGCAGACCCCTTCCCCAGGACTCGGGGGAGGGCCCTCGGCCCTTCCCCGAACCCAGGTCAGGGTTGCCATAGGCATGGCTCACGGTTGCCGAATACCACATTTGCATACTGCAACTCATTATTGGAGTAAAGACAAGTAGTTTAACAGCAGCATATCAACATTATGTCAGTCTTTGCCACATAGTCGACCACTTTCAAATTTAAATGGTTTATATCGACTCTACTGCTTAACTACTAATTTATCCAATATTTACGTCGACATTTCATTAGTATTATTGAATCCATTACATTGAAATAACGCACAATTCTAAAAAAAAAACATATTTGATGTTTTTATGTATTAGCACACGGGAATAAATTTTGAAGAATGTACTCAATGTCTTAGTTTATGAGATATTTTACTTTACAATAATAATATAAATGTTTTAAATCCAATTAAAATAAAGATGATTTAATTCAAAGGCGTACAGAAAGGGGGGGATATTCATCCTACCCGCCTGGCAAAATTAAAGGGGGTGAATACATTTTCCAATGTGTTTACCCCTTGCATCTATCTACACCCCTTTTGGGACTTTTGAGTAGGGAGGTACACACATAAAAGGGTAAATTCATCCCCCCTGACAATAAAACAACGCTCCTCTTGTTGTTTGTATTACACCCCTTAAACTACCCAACACCCCCTAGATTTTGTTTTGCGCACAACTCTTGCAGAACTCTGTGCACGCCACTGAATTTAGATTAAAATATACAGGTGTAATGAAAACTTAAACACATCAAATATTTTAGTAAAGAGAATATTTTGAACGTGAAAAAAATCTTATAAATTAAATAAAAAGAAGAACACAAATACTAAAAAAAGAGAAATATTTTGCAGGGAGTAAGGGAGGGGACAATGGATCGAATATTCAATTTTTAAGAGTCTCAGACTTTGGGTACTGGCTTAAAGGGTATGTGCAAGAATTCAGCAGGTTCTGCCTGACTTTTGGTACTAGCTCATCAATGCCCTGCTAACTAGCTGAGTTAGTTTTAAATATAGCAGACAGAAAAATTTGTTATTAGATGGCTGGTTTTAACAAATATTTTTTCCAAGAAAATGTCATTTCATGTATAGAAACTCTACTGTTATATTTATTTATTAAACAATCTAAGAACCCCTTGAATTTGGGTGGCATTTAAAAATATATGAGAAGGGCTGACGAAGTTCAAAACACGATTTTTCAAGTGATTAATTACAGAATATTATTACATTGTGATGTACTGGTAATTTAATTTTCAAGTAAATAATTTTTTTCTTATAACTAATTTTGTTCTAAATTATATTACCATGATCCCTTTACAATTTTGGTGAAATTTTCTGGATAAATCTGGTTTTCATTGCTTTTCAGAGAAAACTCTTATATTGAATTAATTGCCCATTGTCCCCTCCCTTACTACCTGAATATTTTGTATCTAGTACAATTCACAGTAAAAGGTTTGGTTTCAGACCTTCATTCCCAAAAAGGTTGCAAGCGATCAAGCATGAAATAACCAGTACCAAATACCGTTATAAGCGCGCGGCATAAGAAGGCTCTGCAATGAACGGAAATAAAACTAATTTAATCACATTTTCAATATTTTTTTTTTAGATAGATACAGTTTGTATGATATTATTGGACAATGAGAAATACTCAGAACACCCACTAACTCCATACCTGCTTGAAACAGTAAGCATGTTAACATTACTTCTTTTCAAGGATAAGACATTTATAAGTCAAGAATTTTTTAAAATCCTCTAATATACAGGGTGTTTCAAGAGAAATGCGTTTTTTAAAAACTTAATTAGGCATAGAAAATGAAACAATTATATAAAGAGCTTTATATAATTGGAAAACCTATTCTGACATTTATGTTTCAACTATTTTAAAATGATTTTTTTGACAAATTATGCCTTAAAAACCGGTTTTTCCAAAGACCTTAATTTTAAAGATTTATGAATTTAAAGGTTGTGGAAAAATGCGCACATATTTAAAAGTCAAATTGCGCAAATTGTATGAATAGTAGAAAAACGTTATGCATACCGTTAGAATTGTCATAAACTCTAGTTTTTGGAAATACAAATGCCATTTTTGTGCTATTTGTAGTTCAGGAGCTACGTTGAAAAATGTGAGAAAGGTTGAAAAGTTTTAATTAAGTTGAAACATTTTACCATGTATCTCCTAAACTATACGTAGCACAGGAATGGTTCTTACATATCCAAAAACTAGAGATTATGACGATTCTAACGGTATGCATAACATATTTCTACTATTAATACAAGCCGTGCAATTTGAATTTTAAAAATGAGAGCATTTTTTCTACAACCTTTAATTCTGTAAATCTTCAAAAATAAGGCCTTTGGAAAAACCGGTTTCTCAGGCAAAATTTGTCAAAAAATTCATTTATAAATATTTGAAACATAAATGTCCCAGAATAGGTTTTCTAAATATATAAAGCATTTTATATAATTGTTTCATTTTCTATGCCTAATTAAAATTTAAAAAAAAACGCATTTCTCTTGAAACACCCTGTATCTTTCATATGCCAATCACACCTATATTTACCCCCGAGTATTTAATATGACTCATTTTCTAGAATAAAAAGTTGATTTAAGTTGCTGAATTACGGGCCTTGATTTAATTAAAAGTATATAAGAAAGTGAGAGGGAGAGGGTTTCAATACTCCCCTACAAATATTATATGTAGTGGCTCGCCTTTCCCTCTTGTGGCCTAATATTGCAAAAAAAACTCTGGTAGGATATATGGAATTAAATTTGTCTCTGCATCCATTATTCCTTCTAAATATATATAAATAGACGATAAAAAATGAACAGTTGTCCACAAATAATTATCTAAGTTTTGACCCATACTTGTTTGTCCATGGATCAAATATCATGCCCTGTGTGTAGAAATTACATATTTCCAATGAATTCTAAGCTATAGTTAAACACTCTGTCCTTTCCTACCAACACAGCTGGGATAGAATATACTATTACATTGGTGGTTCATTAATTCAAATTTACGGATTAGGATTAATTCATACAGCTCTGTTTTGACACTGTACACTGGTACAGATACTTTTTTTCTAACGCGTATGGACAACAAATAAGATTTTAGATAAGAGAGAGAGAGAGAGGAGAGATCAAAATGTGACAATGGGCAGTTTGTTACACTAGTCCCCAACGTTTTCTTGTATGTTGGCTTGACAACTTTGGGGACCTTGGAGAATTTTGATTGGTTAGATCCTTAAACTGTTTTTAAAGTATTTTTGAATGGGGGGTCAAAAATATACTTTGCCACATTTAGAATAAGACTGCAGGGCCTAAATTTAAATTAGGCCCCCAAGTTAGTTTTTTTGGGGATTTTAAAAATCATTTTTTATAGTGGATTGGGTAATTTTTACCCCAGCTGATCGATTATTTATTTTGTGGTTAAATTGTCGCTTATGGAAGCATTTTAGTAATTCACTTTATATGCATGGCATACAAAAACAATGTACTCTGTTAAATGCAAATAATATTTTTTCTGAAAAAATGAATTCAATAGAGAAAATTAACATAATGAAAAAAAGTTTAATGGCCAATTATAGTTATAATAATATGACTAATCATAAGACCATATGAATTAATTGTTTCTGTTTTTTCTCTATATTTTTAAATTAAGGAAAGTAGAATAAATTGGGGGGGAAAATGTACAAAGTTATTTATCCAGAAACCATATAAAATGGTGCGGATACGCGTAACGAAAATTCTCGTATTTTTTAAACCCCCAAAATTTTTTACAGGAAAAAGACCATAAAATTATGCAATGAAGAAATTGTCCAAAATTCCTTTTATTTACCCGTCCCAGTTGTTTCGTTAACAAAAATGCAGATTATATAGCTGAATGATATTCTTAAACCAATGTATTTTACTTTCATAAATATTTTTTAGTAGCGAAGCTACTCTATAATTCACTTTGTCCGTCCGTCAGTCCGTCCGTCAGTCCGTAACGCTATGGGGGAGATGGGATTTACTCAGCTCCTATAAAAGATAGAGAGCTGAAATTTTTTGACAACATTCCCATCATTAAGGAGCACAATTAACTATAAAACATCAATGGCGGTCGGACGGCTTTTTGGCAGCTTTTAGGCTATTTTTTTATTTTCCACATTTTTCCTCCTATCTTTGGTGTTTATGGTCCGATTTAAAAAATTTTTTCAGTTAGATATATCAAAATTAAATTCTCCGTCGTTTGAAGAAAACAACAATGACGGTCAGACTGCCTTTTTGCAGGTTTTTGGCTATTTTTATATTTTTTACATTTTCCCCCATATCTTTGGTGTTTATGGTCCGATTTTCAAACTTTTTTCAGTTAAAGATATCAAAATTAAATTTCCCTTCGTTTGAAGAAAACAACAATGACGGTCAGACTGCCTTTTTGCAGGTTTTTGGCTATTTTTATTTTTTTTTACATTTTCCCTCATATCTTTGGTGTTTATGGACCGATTTACAAAATTTTTTCAGTTAAAGATAACAAAATTAAATTTCCGCTCATTTGAAGAAATCAACAATGACGGTCAGACTGCCTTTTTGCAGGTTTTTGGCTATTTTTATATTTTTTACATTTTCCCCCATATCTTTGGTGTTTATTAATCGATTTTCAAAATTTTTTCAGTTAAAGATATCAAAATTAAATTTCCCGTCGTTTGAAGAAAACAACAATGACCGTCAGTCCCATCCACGAAATTTTGTGCTTCGCTACTTATGGATGTTGTCATCCTTGTTATTTATTATACCCAATCAAGAGCATAGTAGAGTGTACAAATGAAAAGAAAGGAAGAAAAAAGCAATTAAAATTAAAAATGCTTCCACTTTTGTAAAAATTACCCAATCTGCTATAAAAAATAATTTTTTAAATCCCCCAAAAAAATAACTTGGGGGCCTAATTAAAATTTGGGCCCTGCAGTCTTGTTCTAAATGTGACAAAGTATATTTTTGACCCCTCATTCAAAAATACTTTAAAAACAGTTTAAGCTGAGTGTTCAAACGTTTTAATTTTTTACTAATTTAATCTACAGAAGGGGTAATTCGTGTATCATCATTGGGGATGTTAATGTTCATCAATTTATAAGCCATTGGCTTATCCCTTTAGATCCCAGGTTTTAGATTCTTATTTTAGATTAGATAAGGTTTGGTTAGATTTAGGAGTGACGCAGTAAAAAGCACAAAAAAGTTAAAATCCACCATAGGGGATAGAAACATTTTTTAAAATTCTTAATTAGATAAAGAGATGGAGTTTATTTATAAGTATGAATAAAAGCACTAATTTGTACTTACTATCTGAAAAAATTAAGTTATGCTAATTAATCTAAAATGCGCATTTTCCTTTAAAGCTTATCAAACGACAGAGTCTAGTTTGGGGGGGGGGGGGGATTTAATTACCAAACATTGTTTTATCCCTATCTATTTCTAATTTATTTTACCAGGTTATGAATTTTGTTGACGATAATGGAAACGAGGTGCTGCAACTTGGATCAATTGTTAAGCTGGCAGAAAGAACTTTTAGAAACATTCTCAGCAGGTTACCAACTTATTTTTTAGAAGGTTAGCTACTCTATAAGATACATTGTATGTTCTTCTGGCTATATGTAATGCTAGTTTGTCCTCTAGTTGATTGAAACATTATATAAAACAGTGCCCTCCCTCAACAAATGATATCCCTGCGAGACTTATATCTGGGTTGTCCTTATTTAGTACTAGCCTCTGCCCCAAGAGGTAGTTAAAAAAAAGTGTAGTACATGTGGTGGATCTTCATCTTCGTCATCTGCATCATCAAAAAAAAAGTAGCTAAATAAGTAACATTTACCAATTTTTACATTTTTTTAAAATTTTCTTCTACTTTCTTCACCTTTTTATCCTTCCGATTCAAGGATAATATTCTTATTTTTTAAAATCTTAACAGAAATTTTAAAATTCCTAAGATTAAATTCATTTAAGCACTTACTCATAAGGATTAAGTTTTATGACGACACGGTATTAGAGATTTTTATATTAGTGTAGGTAGAGTATAAAAAGTACAAAACAGACTGGCCAAAATGAATGATAACAAGGAATATTATATTGAATTGGGTCAAAATTATTGAAATTAACAATAATTATCTAACCTTTTCTATAAAGTAGTAAGGTTTTTGTTTGTCCGTTTCGATCATGCAATCCACTAACCCGTTCGAGTTTTTATTTTATGGAAACTCGACTGGATGTTTGTAGGCTATTTTTTGTAAATTTAAGTCCTGGGATAGTTTTAAGCTTAATGTTGTAAGACATCAAAATATTAATAATATTGTTTTAGGTCGAGGCTTAAAGCAGACGAGTTTGTAAAATTTGAGGCCGCCCTGATGTGGTGTAAGAATAACACAGACAAAAATCCAGCTAAATTCAGGCAATTTTTTGAGACTTTTTTCAAAACAAAAACTGTATTATGTTATGCACTATTTAAATAGAAAGCAAAGCAACTCTAAAAACGTTACCAGAAAGTCCGTGCGTCCATTTATAAAATCTGTCGATTTTAATTTTTTTGTCAACGCTTGTTTCTATGATCAAATTATCCTATTTTTCTGCTTTTAAAAGAATAATTCCTAGTTCAAAAAGGTAGCTAAGCATCTCTATAATCAAGTTATAGAAATGTATGTATGTTTTTAAACAAAACTGGTTTTAATCTTTTAATTTTTCAATATAATAACCGCGAAAAGCAGTTAAAATACCATGCGATAAATAAATTTTAGTAAAGAAATGTAATAACTCACATAAATTCAAATTTATTTAATATTTCAACCATTATTTTATTGCATAAAGTTAAATTTGAAAAAAAAAATATATAGAAAATTCTTTTTAAAAAAGTTACATAATCTTTATTTTTCAGCAAATATTTTATGTATATAAAAAACCTCTCAACTTTTGTAAAAAGTTTTAAGTTGTTTTTCTGGAAATAACATTGAATAATTTACACATAAACATTAAGAGATATAAGTTTTCCGGAATTTTAATGTAGGGAGTAGATTTGAAATCTGCATCAAATTTTAAGGATTTTTTATAAAATTCGTTTTTTGTAAAATTCTTTATCTAAAAGCGAAAATACATTTTAAGTTAATTAATTTTGACCAATAGGATAGGTGGATTTTAAACTACCTGCGCTCTAATTGGTTGAATGATGTACGACATCCAATCAGAGCGCAGATTTTTTAAATCCACCAATCACAGATGCCAAAATTAATTAACTTAATTTGTATTTCCGCTTTTAGATAAAGAATTATACAAAAAACGAATTTTATAAAAAAAATCCTTAAAATTTGATGCAGATTTCAAATCTACTCCCTACATTAAAATTCCGGAAAACTTATATCTCTTAATAAACATAGAGAATGAAGTGAAGATTGAACATGAATTTTTTTCAGATTTGTACAGTATTAGTTATTTATCGCATTTTATTATATGCTACGTTCCGCGGATATAAAAATAACAATGAACATAAATAACAGGTTCGTTAAATTAAAACAAAATTCATAAGCTTTTTAGACAAACAGATACACAGATGATTATTAAAGTTATAAAACGTTAAAGCTTCTTTATTATTTTGCTGAACATGTTTTAACAAGCAATAAAAAGTGCAAACAAAAATATTTTCACCTAATTGTTTTTTAGAAAGAAGATGCGAAGTTTTCTGGATTATATACAATTTCAATACATTCCATGCGATGTTTTAGTAAAGGTAAGCAACATATTTATTTCAGAAACAAGTTTTTTTTCTCAATTATTTATTAGTAAAGTAAACTTAAGGACAATTAATTTTTCTTTCAAATACAGCGGCTAAAAGGCAGTTTTCTGAGGTTTAAGATAATGCTTCAATATTCTGTATTTTATTTATTTACTAAAAGACTATGAATCCAGGAATAAGGTAAAAGCACCAAGTGAAATAATATTTGGGGGCAAATGGAGAGGTCGTCAATTTTACGATGTGTTGCCCCCCAACAACGGCTGAAAAACACGTATAGGTTTCGTGATTTTTTCCAAATTAAATTCTTTATTTGTAGAAGCTGCTTTGAATCTATTATTCATAGGAAACTTACGTTCTTTTTAGGAATAACTTGATAAAAACGTTAATTTGAGTCAATTATTTTCATATCATTATTATTATATTTACTCAATTATCTTTAATGACGTTTCTTTTCAGAATTAAAAATCCACAAAATAATAAAATTTGGATTAAAAGATTATTTAAATATATTTAAATAAAGTTATTCTTTTAGAGATAATTACAATATTAAAAGTGAAAATTAATCTGAAAAGGTTTCATGAGTCTTCAGATTTTTTAATCCTTCATTAAAAAGTTGTTAATTATCTAATTAACTTTGCAAATTTAAAAAAGATTTTACAAAGAATTAATCTCTACAATAGAAAATTCCCTACTATAAAATTTTATATTAATAACTCTTTTTATTAAAAAACTTAATTTTAAATCTTGTTTCAAACAAGTTTTATGAATCAAAATTAAAAACAAGAATAACAATATCCATAAGTAGCTCCATAAGGATGTGTATCCACTAAGAATAGTACCCAACTACACTATGATAAGAGCTCTATCTCTAAATTATTATTCATATTAATTGTCCATATCCTAGGATGTGTACCCACTAAGAATAGTACCCAACTACACTATAATAAGAGCTCTATCTCTAAATTATTATTCTAATTAATTATCCATATCCTAGGATGTGTACCCACTAAGAATAGTACCAAACTACACTATGATAGGAGCCCTATCTCTAAATTATTATTCATATTATTTATCCATATCCTAGGATGTGTACCCACTAAGAATAGTACCCAACTACTCTATGATAAGAGCTCTATCTCTAAATTATTATTCATATTAATTATCCATATCCTAGGATGTGTACCCATTAAGAATAGTACCCAACTACACTATGATAAGAGCTCTATCTCTAAATTATTATTCATATTAATTATCCATATCCTAGGATGTGTACCCACTAAGAATAGTACCCAACTACACTATGATAAGAGCTCTATCTCTAAATTATTATTCATATTAATTATCCATATCCTAGGATGTGTACCCACTAAGAATAGTACCCAACTACACTATGATAAGAACACTATCTCTAAATTATTATTCTAATTAATTATCCATATCCTAGGATGTGTACCCACTAAGAATAGTACCCAACTACACTATGATAAGAGCTCTATCTCTAAATTATTATTCATATTAATTATCCATATCCTAGGATGTGTACCCACTAAGAATAGTACCCAACTACACTATGATAAGAGCCCTAGCCCACCAAGCTGACCCCACACTTCAAGTAAGTATATATTCATATAATTTTTCACTTATTTGTCTTATTTTTTCCACATACCTTAATTGATAAGACAATGGATAATAAATTACTATACACACCCAATATGGGAAAAAAATCACCCATTTTGTGGAGGGGAGAGGGAGAACTTATTTTACCACCCCCCAATCTCCTCTCTCCCAATCGCTTGATAGAAGCACTTGAGTGGCCTTAATACGTAGATTATCACTAAATAAAAATATATCAGATATAATATCAAATGCTCTTCTTAAGTCTAAAATGCATTAAATGACAACGCGTATTTTTACTTATTAATAAGAAAGTGTTTAACGCTAACTTAAAGTCAAAATACCCTAATTAATTATCCGGATTCCGACCTCGTTCATTTTATTTTTTTTAAATATTTTTCTAATTATGTAATATTTTCTTTTTTAGTAGCGAAAACACGTTTATAGATATATTATTATTTTTTCTTTATCCTCCCGTTATTTTCAATGATTTCTGAACATCTACTCTATTATGCAATTTATCTGTTTGTACGTTCATGATTCTTTTGGAAGTTGTCGTCCTTGTTTTGTTCTTATCTAACTATAATATTATACTATCATAAGATAAGAATTCTATAAAAAGAACAAATATTTTGATCCACTTTAAACAGAAATATCAAATATTTTCTAAATATAAAAAGAATAGGAATCTTATTGTTCTTTCTTTGTGTAATAGATTTGAGGCGTATCAAATAAAAATATTTCTTTGTAATAAAATTACTTTTCATCTTTTGTTGGTGTCAGTGGCGCAACTACTTTTTAACTAAGTTTAATCCTTAAGAGGACGTATGTAATGTTGGTCTATCACAAATTAAATCTGATTATTACTCACCATTAAAGATAAATCACAAAGCCCATTTTATCCTGTTATGAAGTCATAAATTTCGGGAAAGGGAAAGGAGAAACCCATTCCCTTCTCCTATCCCGAAATTTATGACGTCACAACAGGATAATATGGGCTTTGTCAAGATAAATCATATAGATTAAATTGTAATTAATCATCCGCTCGTCGCGTCGGGGAGGTGATAGTTTCGAATCTCGGCCCGATACCGTGTCATAAAAAAAGACGCAAAAAATATTACATACTGCTTAGTCTATAAACAGACGAAACTCATTGCCATTCACAGTTAGGACTTCTCAGACGAAGGACGTGCAATTTATCGTTTTCATTTTAGTGTAAATGTTATTGCTTCGCTATATATGAATATTATTGTCATTGTTTCTTTCTTATTTAGGAATTTCCAAGTATGGAGGATTTAGCTTATGAGAATGAGGTAATAGATTCCGTTTTAAAATTTAACCACGTATTAAGATTAAGAGGGGCACTCCCCCCCCCCCCCTCTCTTTCTATGGGCAAACTCTCTTTTGAAGGTTGAGTTACCCTACCCCAAAAGAACCTATGACAAGCTATACTGTAAAGGAGATCCATATCATTTAAGCGTTTAGCGAGATACTTCAGCACACAAACAGACAGACACGCATCTTTAAACTTTTATATAAAGAGTAACTTTGAATTGTTTAAGGATGGTTTTCAGAAGTGCTAAAAAATATAAATTTTTTTAACTTTAATGTCCTATCTAACGAAATATTATATTCGGTGATTTACCATTTACCTAAAATAAACAACAATTTATTTATATTAGAGTTTCCTAATAAAAATTTTTACTGTATAATATCTTACTGTTTCAAATTTAGATGCCAGGATCGTGTAGAAGGCCACCGTCCTATAATAGCCAAGACCAAAAACATCTTAGATCGGTATGTACAACAATTTTATTTAAAACAAGAACACATGTGTCCATTCCTTGCATAGTCTCTCATATGGTTGTGTGTGTGTGTGTGTGCAAAGCTAAGTAGTAACATATTACTTTTTATATGCCCAGTAAATATTAGGAAAGGATAATTTTCTAATGTTGATTTATCTTGTGACGGTGGTGGTACCCTACCCTAACATAGTTATAAACTTTTCCTATGACCTATGAGAAGCTCAATTTACAGTAGAGCGTGTGCCGAATGTAACATAGAGATCCTGTTACTTTATTATATAAGGATGATAAAAAAACAGGAAGGAATATTTTCGACACAAGTATTAGGGTGGTTTGATATTCCCTCATTTACTTTTAGTTGTATGGAGACCTAAATTTTAGAGGATAGTAATTTTTTTATTGGGTCACATCTTTCACAGGTTTTGCTGCGGGGGAAAAGGAGTGCAAATAACCTTAAACCTGCTGTAGACTAATAAAAAGTGTTGAACAATAGGTCGATCCATTCACAATATCTTATCAGACATATACACTACTCTAATAATGAAGAAAATATGTTATATTGTTATTGGAAGAAAAAGGAAGCAAACTTTAATTGAAAATAAATCTTTTGATATCATTATCAAAGACATTGTTTTATTTTTAGAATTTTATTTAATCTGCAGAGGCATTCATTTTATCTTATATAAAAGTTTTCTTTATCTATCATAATGTCATCAACAGAGTGAACAAAAAAGCGTCAGAGACTAGATGCTGCACTGTTTTCTTATTTATCGTTCTTAAAATCTTCCATATTTGATTATTAACTGTTAATGTTGTAGGAGAAAGAGAAGTATATTTACCCTGCTATATCTGTATCTGGAGCCAATACCCCTGACTGTGAACTAGACTCTAGCAACAGGTACTGTGTTATCAGAAGTAGTGAGAATCATAATTTTAGTTTATTTACTGTTCTTTTTTTTGTTTTTACTTCAATAACCAATGAAATATATGGCCCCAATGACCTACAAAAAACAGTGGTCTCCAAAAAATGTGTCTGTCTAATCGTGCGTGTATATCCCAGATTTTTTTCTAAAATACCCATGCTACCATGACTATATGCAAAAATATTAGGATGTAAGTGGGTATGTCCGAATAAAATTTTATGTATCTCAAATTTTTCGACACCTTGGAAACTGTCCCAATTTTGTATAACTTTTGCGGAACATGTTCCAGTTACGTCATATTTTTCTTTCCCGAAAAAGGGAAGGGGGGAAGAAAATCTCTTCAAAAGAGATGGGGAAAACCCCCTTTTCTCCCATCTCTTTTTTCTTCCCCCCTTCCCTTTTTTTTCTTTCCCCCTTCCCTTTTTCGGGAAAGAAAAATATGACGTAACTGGAACATGTTCCGCAAAAGTTATACAAAATTGGGACAGTTTCCATGGTGTCAATTTTTTCTTCTTATTTTCTAATTTCTTTAAAAGTCCCAGAATAACAAAACTGCTATTAATTTTATGACTTTTATGATAAGATTAGTACCAGTTTTGTAAACTAGGTCCTTCGGCCCTTCGGGGTTAAGTAAACTGGTTTTAATCTTACATTTTTCATTTTCATTTCCGAAGAAATACAATGAGATCAAGAACTATTATTTGTTTCAGTGAAAGCCAAACATTTTCTGGAGTTAGCTCAATAGGAAGATCAAACAATCCTTCATTAACTGTAAGTACAATTTTGTGGAAAAAATATTAAACAATAATTGCTTATTTTAAGAACCTAACAATCCTATTAATATTGCATATAGCATTTTAGTTTAGGTTAGCGCAAGTAATAATTAGAAGAGCCCTCATAAGGACTAGAAACATATCAATAGGAAAAAATGTAAAAATGTAAAGAAATAATTAGCAGAAGAAAATAATTGTGAGATTAAGTTATGCATGCTAATTTTAACCTTATTATTCCTAGAGTAATATGAGATACATCTCATTAAAATAACAATGTCTCAATTTTATCTAATTCTTTTTCTAATTAAACCATTCTATGAATACCAAGTTAATTTTATTATCACATGTGTAATATTAAGTTAATTAACGTTAGAATTTAATTATAAAATAGTGCAATTAATAATGAAATTTTAACTAAGTAATATTAATGACGAAAGTCACCTATCCTTATACTAAAGTAACAGAATGTTTGTTTGTGTGTCTGTGTATCTGTGTGTCTGTGTATCTGTGTGTCTGAGTATCTGTGTGTCTGTGTGTCTGTGTATCTGTGTATCTGTGTGTCTGTGTATCTGTGTGTCTGTGTATCTGTGTGTCTGTGTATCTGTGTGTCTGTGTATCTGTGTATCTGTGTGTCTGTGTATCTGTGTGTCTGTGTATCTGTGTATCTGTGTGTCTGTGTATCTGTGTGTCTGTGTATCTTTGTGTCTGTGTATCTGTGTGTCTGTGTATCTGTGTATCTGTGTGTCTGTGTATCTGTGTGTCTGTGTATCTGCGTGTCTGTACCGAAGGATCTCGCTAACTGCTGAACCGATCGGGTTCTCCTTAACAGGGTAGATTCTCATAGGTCCTGGGAAGGTTTATAACTATTTTGGGGGAGGGTACCACCACCCTCCTAAGAGAAATCACAATAAAATCGAAAAAAAATAAAATATTCCTGTCGCATAGTGTCGCTAGCGTATGAATGTCTCTACGTAGCGTAGTGGTGCTGCGTAGAAACATGAATTTAACAGCTGATTGACCATAGACAAATTATTTCTCAAATTAGATATTCAAAATAAAAAAAAAACATTTATATGCCACTAGAGGCCTCTAGGGGCGTATCCGCTAGTAACATAAAAAGCTATAGTCAAAACATTATCAGAATAACGGTTTTTTGTAAATATTTTTGTTTATGTTTTTTCACATTCTATTTCAAGAGGAAAGCAATGAAAGTTTACAATATAATTTCCTGTAAGATTGATTTGCTCTATGAAATTCAATTATTTATAACTTACTTATTATATATGAACGAAATGAAAAAATAAAACCATTTTGTACCAAAATATGTACAAATTCTAACCCATGATATTTTCTTTTTTCTTATTTTGGTTCTAAGAAACTCTAATTGTTGTCTGACATTCGTTCATTTAGGTACCGCGAGAGGGATCAGGATTCTTTTCAAGGGTGTTTAACAGAACTCCGTTACCACTGTCTCAAAACAACTCACTTTCGTCTAGCTATTCAAATTCAAGGTAATTATCTTGAATCAACATTTAAATGATCAAATCTTGTACAGTTCACAGTAAAATATTCCTTGATAAATTTTATATAATTTTGAAGATAATCGTTACCAGGAAAATTTTACCGTGAACTGCACTAGATCCAAATAATCATTTTGAATAAAAAATGTGTGACCCCCTATGGAAAGTAATACGATTAGTATAATGAAAAAAGTTATGGGATAGGCGTATACCAGAAAGCTTACCCTTTAATTGGATGACCCTTACTATAATTCCCTAATTCATTCCGCCTATTAATGGGTACAGTCATTCCCCTCACTTCTGACATACATTTATAAACTACGCTGTACTTGTAATTGCTGCAAAAGTTATTGTCCTTGTTTTCAGTTTTGCCTCGTACAATTTGTTACCTGATTCTGGTGCACAAACCCCACAGCCCATACCTGACATTGGCCGCCTGTTCCTGGAGCCCAAACCATCTGTATCCACCCTCTCCAGTTGTGATTCAAGGTGGAGTAGTTATAAAAGCAGGGCTTCTCTATGATTAGGATCAGTCTGTACGTCCATTTACATCCTTTGTTTATACAAAAAAAATCATATTATGCTTATTAAGTTCTAACACACCTTTAAGATAGACAGCTGAAATACTTGGTTAAGGTTCCCTTTACCAAAACAAATTCATTGTATAATTTGTTTGATCCGTCTGTCTGTCTGTCTGTCATGATCGATAAGACAAAATTACTTATTTTTTTATAAGGGATTTGTGTGTTTTTTTTTTGACTAAATCGTTTTCACTTTTCTTTACTTTTTATGACAGCTGTATGTCTACTTTATGACTTTCATTGTCCGTTTGTCCATTTGCTACTTTTAGATGTTATCATCCTTGTTTTTGTTGTAAATTCTTTTTTTTAAATTTAATTAAATTTCAGATTATCCCACGCCAGCCCACAACCACTGGATCATCCCAGGTATTAAAATTACTTTATGATTATTCTGTGGTTTTCCTTAAAAAGCCTAAACGAGCACAGATCCCCTTCCCCCTCTCCTTAGTTTAAAATAAAATGAAAAAAGGGGGATATAGCTTTTTTTGAGGGAATTGAAATGAGTTGTTTTAAAGGTTTGAGGAGGGTATTCTAATGTATTGTTTAAATGTTTGAGGAAGTAAAATGAGGGGTCTTAAAGTTTGAGGAGGGTAAACACTCCTCTATCCCACCCATTGACGTCTTATTACATTAGGCAAGGGTATTTCATATTGTGAGGGGTATTGGCCCTGCTGGGATAGTAGACACCCCCAATCCCTTATTTATTGGTAAGAAATTAGGTACAATTTATTAGTTTTAAAACTTTTAAAATTTTGGTTTTATCGACTTTGTTTAATTTTTGTTATACCATCAATTTAGATACAGCCGTTTGTTTGACTCCCGTGCTAGTACCCGCTCCAATCAGTCAGAGGTCTTCAGACCGCCGTCTGCGGCTGACAGAAGCGGTCAAATATCCCGAGCAGCTTCTGCGGAAGGACCAAATTCTACACCATCAACCATAGAAGCCAGGTATATATATCCTTATATAAAAGTAACAGGATGTCTAACTGTGGTTTTGTACTGAAGGATCTCACTAACTGCTGGACCGATAGGGAAGCTTTTCTTGGGTTCAGAGAGGTTTATATTTTTGGGGGGTGAAAGGTACCCTCTATCTCCCACGATAAAACGAAAAAAAAGTTTTATATGCCTCTTGGGGCGTTACCGCTAGTTTTTTTTATAAAGTAAATACACTCAAACATATATTACATTGTATTTTCAGTAGTGCTGGGCTATCTCCATCAGCCTCTATCCACCAGAAAAAGTAAGATTTTTTTTCCATTTTCTTGAATTAAAAACAATCTTTCTAATGTTGTAAATGAATTTTTTACTGGTTAAAAATGTTTACTTTGTTTATATAGAATTTTATTGTTCAGAATAATTTGATTTGGCATTGATTGACTCCATTGAAAATAAAATATAATTCTAGATATCCAAGTAAAGGAATCAAAACATTTTTCTCCTCGCAGACCTCTCTGGTTTCTCAACAATCACAGGTACTAGAAATAGAATAAGAGGATATATTGTCGGGGAAAAAATTTGTCGTAATATAGACCTCGTTTATTGGCCAGTTCATTCATCGAGTGGAGATGATGGGGTACAGGGGGTATCGTTATTGTAGCCAGCTGCGAGTACCACTTTATTGGAGTGCATGATAATTTGGCGCAACATCCAAGTAATAATTTATTTATTTCTACACTCAACACGATGCTTCCTATATTATATCCATATATTTAATTTGGGATAGTGTATTTATGGGCCAACCTTCAACCATCAAGAAAAAACTAACTGGATTTTGAAGCATTTATTTTTTGAGAAACCTTCTTTCGTTATTGCAGTGCATTTTTTAAGTAAATTATTCTTTACAATTTATTCAAATGTATTTATTTAGTTAAGTAAATTAGACAATTTATCTTTTACAACAAAGATCAAGTGTTTCTAAATACAAGATTTGGTTTAATGGTGTCTGTAAAATTCTTTTACTTCTTTTTATTGCTTCTAACAATGTAGTTTTACCAAAATATTTAGAAACTATTGATATATATTTAAACCTAACCAAACACTCTATCTAGGACGGTGAAAAGAACAACCTATCAAGCTCCTGGAGTTCATTATATAATCCTATGCTTCATAAAGGACAGGAACACCATGCTAGGTAGGATATAAACTATAATCTGTATAGCTCCTGGAGTTCATTATATAATCCTATGCTTTATAAAGAACAGGAACACCATGCTAGGTAGGATATAAACTATAATCTGTATAGCTACTGGAGTTCATTATATAATCCTATGCTTCATAAAGGACAGGAACACTATGCTAGGTAGGATAAAACTATAATCTGTATAGCTCCTGGAGTTTATTATATAATCCTATGCTTTATAAAGGACAGGAGCACCATGCTAGGTAGGATATAAAATATAATCTGTATAGCTCCTGAAGTTCATTATATAATCCTATGTTTCATAAAGGACAGGAACACCATGCTAGGTAGGATATAAACTATAATCTGTATAGCACCTGGAGTTTATTATATAATCCTATGTTTCATAAAGGACAGGAACACCATGCTAGGTAGGATATAAACTATAATCTGTATAGCACCTGGAGTTCATTATATAATCCCATGCTTCATAAAGGACAGGAACACCATGCTAGGTAGGATATAAACTATAATGTGTATAGCTCCTGGAGTTCATTATATAATCCCATGCTTCATAAAGGACAGGAACACCATGCTAGGTAGGATATAAACTATAATCTGTATAGCACCTGGAGTTCATTATATAATCCCATGCTTCATAAAGGACAGGAACACCATGCTAGGTAGGATATAAACTATAATGTGTATAGCATCTAGAGTTCATTATATAATCCTATGCTTCATAATGGACAGGAACACCATGCTAGGTAGGATATAAACTATAATCTGTATAGCTCCTGGAGTTCATTATATAATCCTATGCTTCATAAAGGACAGAAACACCATGCTAGGTATGATATAAACTATAATCTGTATAGCACCTGGAGTTTATTATATAATCCTATGCTTTATAAAGGACAGGAACACCATGCTAGGTAGGATATAAACTATAATCTGTATAGTTCCTGGAGTTCATTATATAATCCTATGCTTCATAAAGGACAGGAACACCATGCTAGGTAGGATATAAACTATAATCTGTATAGCTCCTGAAGTTCATTATATAATCCTATGTTTCATAAAGGACAGGAACACCATGCTAGGTAGGATATAAACTATAATCTGTATAGCACCTGGAGTTTATTATATAATCCTATGTTTCATAAAGGACAGGAACACCATGCTAGGTAGGATATAAACTATAATCTGTATAGCACCTGGAGTTCATTATATAATCCCATGCTTCATAAAGGACAGGAACACCATGCTAGGTATGATATAAACTATAATCTGTATAGTTCCTGGAGTTCATTATATAATCCTATGCTTCATAAAGGACAGGAACACCATGCTAGGTAGGATATAAACTATAATGTGTATAGCATCTAGAGTTCATTATATAATCCTATGCTTCATAAAGGACAGGAATACCATGCTAGGTAGGATACAAACTATAATCTGTATAGCTCCTGGAGTTCATTGTATAATCCTATGCTTCATAAAGGACAGGAACACCATGCTAGGTGGGATATAAACTATAATCTGTATAGCACCTGTAGTTCATTATATAATCCCATGCTTCATAAAGGACAGGAACACCATGCTAGGTAGGATATAAACTATAATCTGTATAGCACCTGGAGTTCATTATATAATCCCATGCTTCATAAAGGACAGGAACACCATGCTAGGTATGATATAAACTATAATCTGTATAGTTCCTGGAGTTCATTATATAATCCTATGCTTCATAAAGGACAGGAACACCATGCTAGGTAGGATATAAACTATAATGTGTATAGCATCTAGAGTTCATTATATAATCCTATGCTTCATAAAGGACAGGAACACCATGCTAGGTGGGATATAAACTATAATGTGTATAGCACCTGGAGTTCATTATATAATCCCATGCTTCATAAAGGACAGGAACACCATGCTAGGTAGGATATAAACTATAATCTGTATAGCACCTGGAGTTCATTATATAATCCCATGCTTCATAAAGGACAGGAACACCATGCTAGGTATGATATAAACTATAATCTGTATAGTTCCTGGAGTTCATTATATAATCCTATGCTTCATAAAGGACAGGAACACCATGCTAGGTAGGATATAAACTATAATCTGTATAGCTCCTGGAGTTCATTGTATAATCCTATGCTTCATAAAGGACAGGAATACCATGCTAGGTAGGATACAAACTATAATCTGTATAGCTCCTGGAGTTCATTGTATAATCCTATGCTTCATAAAGGACAGGAACACCATGCTAGGTGGGATATAAACTATAATCTGTATAGCACCTGTAGTTCATTATATAATCCCATGCTTCATAAAGGACAGGAACACCATGCTAGGTAGGATATAAACTATAATCTGTATAGCACCTGGAGTTCATTATATAATCCCATGCTTCATAAAGGACAGGAACACCATGCTAGGTAGGATATAAACTATAATCTGTATAGCACCTGTAGTTCATTATATAATCCCATGCTTCATAAAGGACAGGAACACCATGCTAGGTAGGATATAAACTATAATCTGTATAGCACCTGGAGTTCATTATATAATCCCATGCTTCATAAAGGACAGGAACACCATGCTAGGTAGGATATAAACTATAATCTGTATAGCACCTGGAGTTCATTATATAATCCCATGCTTCATAAAGGACAGGAACACCATGCTAGGTATGATATAAACTATAATCTGTATAGTTCCTGGAGTTCATTATATAATCCTATGCTTCATAAAGGACAGGAACACCATGCTAGGTAGGATATAAACTATAATGTGTATAGCATCTAGAGTTCATTATATAATCCTATGCTTCATAAAGGACAGGAACACCATGCTAGGTGGGATATAAACTATAATGTGTATAGCACCTGGAGTTCATTATATAATCCCATGCTTCATAAAGGACAGGAACACCATGCTAGGTAGGATATAAACTATAATCTGTATAGCACCTGGAGTTCATTATATAATCCCATGCTTCATAAAGGACAGGAACACCATGCTAGGTATGATATAAACTATAATCTGTATAGTTCCTGGAGTTCATTATATAATCCTATGCTTCATAAAGGACAGGAACACCATGCTAGGTAGGATATAAACTATAATGTGTATAGCATCTAGAGTTCATTATATAATCCTATGCTTCATAAAGGACAGGAACACCATGCTAGGTGGGATATAAACTATAATCTGTATAGCACCTGGAGTTCATTACATAATACATGCCAGTTAGAACATAAACTTTAATCTGTCAAAGTTATGTAACCTATTTTAATTAAACTTTAATATAACCTCACGAAAGACCAATGAATGAAACTTATATAAAACAATTTTGTAATACAAATTTTTTAACAAAATAAAGATATAATTTCTATTGATACAAAATTTCAGAATGAGACCAGAAGGAAACGGGGAATCAGAACCTTACTCCTCAAGGTTCAGTATAACTTATTTTGTAGCACAAATATTTTAAAATTTGTTGACTCTCTGTCTGTCCTACCAAGTTGAGTTCTAAATTGTAAAAATAAAATAAAATTTTAATACTGATGGACCAATAAAAAGCCTTTTTTTAGCCTAATGTAAATCCTTTTAAATAACTATATTATTGTGAAAACGTGTTTTGTTTTTTAAATATAATATCAACCAATTTTAGCAGATTTCTAAGAATTAATCTGATTTTGTCAAATTTCCAAAAGATGTGAGGTAAATAGAAACAAAATTTTATATATTTTTATTTTTTACAATACCATTCATAGTTTCTATTCTGTCTAAAAAAAAGTTTTATTTTATCCTAGAATTTTTTTACTGATCATAGGGCATTTTTTTCTTCTGCAGTTATGAACAATTATTTGTGAAGAGTTTCTTCGCTTTGTAAATTGACCTATAAGCATGAAGTCTATACTTCATCAGGTCCGTCTGTCCATCTGTAGTACTCTAGAATGCACAAATATGTTATATCCTAGTATCGACTTTATCTATAGATAAAAGTAACATGATGTCGGTCTGTCTACCCATGTCTTTGAACCAAAGGATCTAGCAAGCTACTGGACCTGTATGGTTCCCCTTTTCAGAGAAGTCTGTCATAAGTACAGGAAAGGTTTGAACTATATTAGTGGAAGGTACCGCTGCCACCCATCTAAGACAAATAACCGATAAAAAACCCTCCCCCAAAAAAATAAAATTGCTACTCATCTTGCTACTTTTGAAAAAAAAGCATTAAATGTACCTATGCTATTTAAATTTTTACAACAATACGTAAAAAAAAAACTTTAGGACTGTAATGGACAGGGTGCATAGATCAAGCTCATCTAGTTCATCAGTGTCAGCTCTGCTTCACTCACCATCATCTCCTAGGTCAGTATCTAGTTCATCAGTGTCAGCTCTGCTTCACTCACCATCATCTCCTAGGTCAGTATCTAGTTCATCAGTGTCAGCTCTGCTTCACTCACCATCATCTCCTAGGTCAGTATCTAGTTCATCAGTGTCAGCTCTGCTTCACTCACCATCATCTCCTAGGTCAGTATCTAGTTCATCAGTGACAGCTCTGCTTCACTCACCATCATCTTCTAGGTCAGTATCTAGTTCATCAGTGTCAGCTCTGCTTCACTCACCATCATCTCCTAGGTCAGTATCTAGTTCATCAGTGTCAGCTCTGCTTCACTCACCATTATCTCCTAGGTCAGTATCTAGTTCATCAGTGTCAGCTCAGCTTCACTCTCTATCATCTCCTAGGTCAGTATCTAGTTCATCAGTGTCAGCTCAGCTTCACTCTCTATCATCTCCTAGGTCAGTATCTAGTTCATCAGTGTCAGCTCTGCTTCACTCACCATCATCTCCTAGGTCAGTATCTAGTTCATCAGTGTCAGCTCAGCTTCACTCTCTATCATCTCCTAGGTCAGTATCTAGTTCATCAGTGTCAGATTGGTAAAAAG
This sequence comes from Acartia tonsa, assembly GCF_053477335.1. Lineage (NCBI taxonomy): Eukaryota > Metazoa > Arthropoda > Copepoda > Calanoida > Acartiidae > Acartia > Acartia tonsa. The sequence goes on along the minus strand of NC_137261.1, from coordinate 3,504,552 downwards.
AGGGGGTTTGTTGGTTGGTAATTTAACGTAAATTGTTTTTTTACTTAATATCTTAGTTTTAGAGCCTCAAATTACAAAACTTTTGAAAACATTTTTTCATATGTTTGTATAGGTTTTCAAATCCATCAACACGTACTCCCTCTCCCCGCCTGCCTTCCACGCCCACCTCTCCTGGGAAGAGAAATGCGCCCTTGCTGCAGAAAAGTTTGATGGTTCCTAGTGCTTCTTCATCACGCCAGCATAATACTCACCCTTTCTCACCTTCCCCACCACCACCTATACCTTTCAATACTTCACGGTAAGTTTAATTTAATATGCTGTTATGTATGTATGTATAATAAGATCTAATAAACGGCTCAATAATGGCCCCAGAAAATAATCAACCAGTAAAATCTGCCCACTTTTTAGCAAAATTATGTTATTAAGGGGTACAACAACTTACATGTTGTTTGAATATTTAGAGGGCTAGAATCTGAGAAGGTAGGGTTATTCGAATAAACTATGCTGGTAAACAAAGTTTAAAAACCACATTCTCTTATTTGTTGGCTCTGAAACTTTGGGTACTTTTATTAAACTTTGATTGGTTGGTTCCAAACCAGCATTGAAATTTTTTTCAACCAATGATTTTAGGATGTAAATAAATTTATCGTTCATTGTCTTATCCCTTAAGATCCGAAAAGAATCCATACAGTAAGATCAAAACTGTAACTTTAAAAAATATATTGATTGTTTAATGTTTAATTAACTAGTAAAATATATCTAATGGGTCTTTTTACATAGAGGGCTAGAAGTGCCCCGCTCAGCAAGAACATCCCCTCTACCAGATGAAATTCAAAAATCTTTATCAACTACAACAAGTCCTAAAAGAGAGGATATTAAGAAAAAGTAAGTCAAAAATTGAACCTTAAATTATCCTTATAACAAGGATGACAACATCCATAAAAGCAAAGCACTGAAACGGTAGGACAAACGGAGATTAACACTTGTATAGTGTCAGAAATGAATAATCAATGAATATTAATGTATAAGAGTCGAAGCAAAATTGTAATTAAATTTGTTGAAAAACTGCTTGATACAGGATAATGTTTATGGACATACTTACATTTTTAGGACTTGATTATAGAGTTGCTTTGCTTATAACATTATACTTTGTTGTCCCAGGAATCAATATACCAAAAATCAGATCAATCGGATGAATAGATCACATAAAAATTTGTTGTTAAAAAAGTAAAAAATCAACATGTTTAAAATAGACGTACGGACATTCTGGTAATAGTTATAGAGTTGCTACGCTTTCTAAATCGTACATAACTACTATAGAAATCACCATGCAAAGTTTGAAATCGATATGCCAATTTTAACATGCCTAATTAACGAAAAGAGCTATCTCTGTGTGACGGACGTACGGACGGACTGACCCTAATTAAAGAAAAGCTTCGCTTTTAATAAAGAAAAGCTTCGCTTTTAAAAAAGTAACATCAAGTTTTTTTCTTTCGTCTGTAGCTTAAGATCTCACTAATCGCTGAACTGATATGGTTTTTCTGTACAGTGTAGCTTCTTACAGGTCCAGTGAAGGTTAAAATCTATTTTGGGAGAGGGTATCTCCTTCCTCCTAAAAAATCGCTCCTGGATGAAATATTCCGCCAATTTTGGGCTTTTTCTTTTAAAATTAAAATTAGAAGTGTAGGGTCGACTTACATCCCTCCCATTTATTCAGTGCCCCTAGAGGCCATTAAAGAATATTTAAAATAACAAATTTTAAGAGATAATTTAGGAAAAATACAAATTTGAAATTATGATACTTTTTAAATTTAAACTTTATAAAATATAATTTGTTAAAGAAAGCTTTTTAAGTTGCACAACCATAATTAATCTAAAAGTGTTTTTATTTGCATTTTTATAAACTTTTAATCTGTTATCAAATTTTAATATTCTTATTAACTGTTCGATTTTTATTTGTAGCATAATTGTTTCTTAATAATTTTTAAAGTTTTATTTCTCATATTCATTCGAAACCGATTAATATCCGGTGAATTAGAACCGATTCTCATCCATTATATACAGTTTTCCACGAATAGAAAAACCTAAAATCATAAGATTAAAACAAGTTCTTATAGCCTGTTCCTTCGGCATCTCGGGGCTAAAAAAACTGGTTTAAATCTTAAAAAAGAACACTTTATATCCGCGAAAAGCTGTTTATAATACGATGCTTGAAATAACTATTAATTGAGTTTTGATTTTAGGAAAAGGTTGAGCCTTCTATCAAATCTGAGACAGAGCAGTGCTAGTCGATAATTTAAAACAGTAGTTTAACAAGAATGATTACGTTCAATAGTGGCGAAGCTAAAAAGCAAAAACATACACTAAGAGATAGAGAAATGAAAAGAAAAAATAAATAAACAGTTAGAGATTGAATGTGAGTCATATGTACTTCAGATAAAAATTTGGCCAACAAAGAAGTTCCTACTGACAGAAAAAAAAGACTGACAGACACGAACACTCATAGAGTAGCTGCGCTAATAAATATTATAATTGTAACTCTATCAAACCTATGGCATCGCATCCACTAGAGTTACTCATATACAAAAAGTTTTTCTAAAAATACAATAGCAATTCTAATTAGAGTCCAAGAGAAGGGGAAATTTGCGCTGTAGTATTAATTTGTAATTTTCATCATGAGTGTAAAGAATAGTTTTTGGGGGAAGCGATGGCCTAACAACTTATTTAATAATCATGGAAAATAGAAATTACAACAAAAAAGTTGTTTATCGCTTCGTATTATTGTCAGCTTTCCGAGAAAATGAAAAAATTATGATATTAAAACCAGCTGTGTTAGCCGCGAATGGTCGAATGCATTATTTTTTTAATATCCATGGAAAATTGTCTGTAATACGATGCCATACTGGAAAATATTTTACCTCGAAATTTTCAACCAGTCCGATATATAATAAGGTACCTAACATTGTACATTGTAATTAATGTCGATACATAAAATAAAATTCAATGTAATTTATTTCATAGTATGTTATATTTGACCATATGAAAAGTACAATCAATTTTAATTACAAAAATACAATCTAATTTTGAAATAATCAGATAATTCTATCAATTTATATGTAATATCTATTCATCAATAAAAAATCATTCAAAAACGCTTTTTTTCATATAAAAAAAAACATTCTTTTTTTTAAATTTAAGTTTAATCAAACAATATTTATAAACTTAAATAAATAAATTAATTTTGGAAAATTGTAATCTTACACTTTGATTATAGTTAATGAAATTCAAGATTTTTGTTGATCAGATTGAAAAGATTTGGGATAAATCATTTAAATCGAGATTGGAAATCTTTTTCTATTATTCGTTAGAAACCGATTAATATCTGGTGGATTAGAACCGATTCTCCTCCATAGAAAAAATTATGTCTAGCATTATATCTTGTTTATATAATATAGAAATGCACAATCATAAGATTAGCCCGTGCCTTCGGCATCTCGGAGCAAAAAAATGGTTTTAATTTTATAACTGCACATTTTTATATTCGCGGAAAGCTGTTAATAATACAATAAGATAAATAAAAACTCCATGTCTATTTCTAGTTAGTATATGGACAAGATATTTAGTCTTAATGCTATCATAGTTATTTCTCGTATCGTATTATAAACGGCTTTCCGCGGATATAGAATGTACAATTATAAGATTAAAACTAGTTTTTTTAGCCCCGAGGTGCCGGAGGCACCGGCTAAAAAACTGGTTTTAATCTTATGATTGTACATTTCTATATTCGTAGAAAACTGGATATAATACGATGCTAGACATAGTTTTTTCGTATGGATGAGAACCGGTTCCTATCCACCGGATTCGAATGAATACGAGAAATTGAATTATCAGCCATGACCATATTTTTTATAGCCACTGAGCGGCGACATTGACCAGTGATGGCATGTCGTGTCAATTCATGCAAGATCATGCATGCATAACTACTCATATACACAAACGGATTATCAAAATAATTAAGAAGCCTTAAGTTGATCCATACTTTAAATTGTTTATGTCGACTACTAATATTGCATAAAAGTGGTCATGGTTGATATATTATTGTCACGTTGATATTATAACAGAGCAAAACTTTTACTTGTTTGAATTTTTCCTTACAGCATCAAATAATCGGTCATTTACTTACCTTTAAAACCCTGGAATTGCATAGGATTTGTGCTTTATTGGTTTTTGTGAATTTAAATTTGATTGAATTAAAATTATATACATTACTACTAAACTTAAAGAGGAACAAATAGCTTTAGCAATTTTATTGATTTAAATCTTGATTTGTTTCATTATAATGTCAGAAAAAGTAGAATTGGTCAAGAATTTTAAATAAAAATAATTGGGATAATTTGAAAATTTTAAAATTATGGAATAATGATTCAAATATAAGAAAATTTCTAAATATAACTTCTCTGTACATTCAGAAAAAGCCAGAACTTATTCTTAAATAATTAACAAATAGGGAAGGGGGGGGGGTATATTTTTTGGCTATTTGTGAATTAAAGGATTTTGGTATTTAATTTGTCTTAAATAAATGTTTACTGTGATTTGTAGAAAATTTCAATGTAAAAGATTAATTTATAAATATTATATTGTTGATTAATAATAAATCAAATTAAAATGAAGAAATAATTTATTTTTAAACTTAAAATGAGACTAAACCAAAAGAAAACAGGGTGTCCCTAAAATAATTGCGCTTTCCAGTAATGTAGGACAACCGAAGGAATCTAATCAAATTACAAAACATCTTTTTTTCCTTCTCATAAAAGTGCGACTTCACGTTTATATGTGCATAGTTGGAAAAATACATAATTTTAATCGTAACCAGAAATCTGAATTAATTCAGAGATTAAGCGAAAGTATCTGCCTCCCAAAACTGGAACGGCAGATGTTATACACCTTGTAGTTTAGTTAATTAATTAAGAAATCGCGTATCTGCTCTACAATTTCTTTGCAACTTAGTCGTCACACTAAGGAGAATTACGCAACCTTTCCAACACAGGCAAGTATGAAACTTTCTTAAAATGAATCAAATATATCTGAACCGAGCAACACATGTATCCATCAATGGGTTTAAAGAATCTTTTTTAATCATATGTAGACTTTGTCATTATTTTTTTTTTATATCTGCAAACATTTGTCTTATGGCAAATGATTACACTAGGTTAAAAAATTTAACTATCGCAACGTATTATAGGCAGCTTTCCGCGGGTATCAAAATAAAAAAATGGATCTAATTCTTGGGGCTAACAAAGCTGGTTTTAATCTTATGTTTTTTATTTCAATATTCCTGGAAAATTTTCTGTAATACGATGCTATACACGTTTTTTATCAGTTGTGACTGAGAACTGGTTCAAATCCAGTGGATATCAATCGGTTTCGAAGCCACACTTGAAAAATATTTAGCAACTACGCAACCAAAACTGTTACCAACTACGCTTTTTAACTTTGTAATTCAAAGCAGGAGAATAAAGATTACGTCTCAAAAAAGCAGCGTAATAAATTATTTATGTGCTAAATAGATAACAGTTTAATAACATTCGATAAGAAATTATTTTTGATAATTATGCTAAATTCTTTATCTTAACTTTAAGATTGATAGCGCCTGTGTTCAGGAATACAGTGAAAAAATATTAGTTAAAAGTAATAGAATGTCTGTGAATCTGTCTGTTGCAAAGGATCTCGTGGAGATGTTGGTTTTTATTGGTCCAATCTAGGTCTATAACAATGTTAGGAAAGGATACCTCCGCCCTCTCAAGGTAAATAAACCCTGACCATCCCCCAGAAAAAAATTTAAACACCTCTCTTTCCTTTTTTAATAAATAAATAACCATTTCTACATACAAAGGGACAAAAAAAAGAGTAGGTAAAATGTTTTGGTCCGCTAACAGGATATCCATACAAAGGTCGTACAATCAAAGCGTCGGATCATTGGATGATACCGAACATAATTTCTTTGGGTAATACAGTAACACGTTTGGTTAAATGGATAATGTTCTAAGGTCCTACATGGTAATAACAAGATTGTTAGATCTATAATTTACTCACTTACCCGACCCTTTTTGACTGAAATGTTTACACAGAGACTCAAACTTTAGTTTACTTGTAATCATTCAGTATTTTTTATTTCAGCATTCAGATAACATAATTTTACTTGATAACAGTTCTTTAAAAATCTTTGTGATATCAAAATTTGTATTTTTAAAGTTTATCACTATTTGTACTTAAGTAAAGGATAAACAATGAATTTATTAAGAGTTTGCAAGTATTTCAAACTTGATATTTAGATTAGTTCAAATGCTATAAAGATGGGTAATGGTATTCTTGTGACTAGATTTCGATTTTTTCTCTCACTTTTTTGCTCTTGAAAGATTCGAACATTTTCTCTGATTTATTAAGATATGTTAAAAGAGGTTAAGAATTTTTAATTAGCCCTCATCTCTCTTTCATCCCTTTCATTAAAAGTTCAAAGCTATTATTCATATAAAACTTTAAAAGCAAATCTTCTCTATTTTTTTAAGTCAGACGTTTTGCGTTGAAAAAGACATAAAAATGGTTTCTGAGATCTAGTGCAGTTAACGGTAAAATATTTATTGGAACGATTATCTCCAAAACTCAGGAAACTTTAAAAGCTACTAGTTGCCAAACGGCTGAATGCGTATGTTATTCCTGCACATCGATATGAGCTGCATGAGAAGGCCTACAAATAATCAGTTATAGGGAAAATCCAATTAAGGAAAAGAGCATTTAGGTGCGTTGCAAGATAACGTTATTGCATAATAGCGTTGCATTATTGAGTAATGGCTATTCCCGATTATTTATAGGCCTTCTCATGTTGCGTATGTTTAAATTTTGTAACAAACTTAATGTATAAATTAAGCCGCTTGTCTGCTAGCAGCCTTGAAAGTTAATCGATTTTTGTAGATAATCGATCCAAGAAATGCGTTACCGTGAACTGCACTAGATCCGGTTTCTATGCAGAAGTTTGACCTATCCCATATAAATAGTATGTATTCTTTATTCCTTAAAATAAGCAGCTGGCTGAAAGAAACCTTTTTCTCGTATTCATTCAAATCCGGTGGACAGGAACCAGTTTTCATCCATACGAAAAAACTATGTCTAGCATCGTATTATATCCAGCTTTCTACGAATATAAAAATGTACAACCATAAGATTAAAACCAGTTTTTTTAGCCGGTGCCTTTGGCACCTCAGTTTATAATACGATGCGAGAAATAACTATTCTGCTATTGGAAAAACAAGGATGACAACATCCATAAAAGCGAAGCACTGAAACGGTAGGACAAACCGACATTAATACTTGTATAGTGTCAGAACTGAATAATCAGAATATAAAAGTATAAGAGTCGAAGCAAAATTGTAAGTAAATTTGATGAAAAACTGCCTGATACTGGATAATGTTTATGGACATACTTACATTTTTAGGACTTGGTTATAGAGTTGCTTCGCTTATAATATTGTACTTTGTTGTCCCAGGAATCAATATACCAAAAATCAGATCAAACGGATAATTAAATCACATAAAAATTTGTTGTTAAAAAAGTAGAAAAATCAACATGTTTAAAATGGACGTACGGACATTCTGGTAATGATTACAGAGTTGCTACGCTTTCAAAATCGTACCTAACTACTACAGGAATCACCATGCAAAGTTTGAAATCGATAGGACAATTCTAACATGCCTTAATTAACAAAAAAAAAGCTATCTATCTCGGACGGACGGACGGACGTACGGACCGACCCTAATTATAGAAAAGCTTCGCTTTAAAAAAAAAACTAGTGGATCTATCTCTAGAATTGACATTTAGAGGAACTAAGCTTTGCTTCTTATAGAGGGGGAGGGTGGTACACGATACATTAAAAGCTTTCTTTTGCCAAAGTGGAACATTATTGAAATCTTAAAGCGGACAGCTACAGACACATTGTTACTTATATATATATACCTGCTATGGCCCTATAATCTAGAGGCTTCTTTTATTTATTAATAAAATAATCCTAAAATCATAACAGGGACCTATAGGAATCCTACCCTGAAATGGAAAACTCTATTTAATTTGAGGTTAGCAAGAACTAGCAGATATAATTAAATTTTTACATTACAACAGAACAAAATGGAGAAAGTACGATATAAAGAGTTGACTCTGGTAACTCTAGTTTTGGGAATAATGTTCACAGGTGACTTCAAATATTTTATCTGTTCATGCCGAAACAATACTTTCCGTATTGAAATTAGTTTTCTAAACAATATCAGCATTTATACTGTCAAAACTATCTTCATCAAAATAGCAATTATTACAAAATAACGAACCATCCAATTAGACCTTTATTATAGGGGATTTTAAAACAAATGAATAGTAGGATAATCTTTTTTTTCTTGAAGGTTAGAATGGAAAAGTTAAACAAGTCATTATCAAGCATATGAAATAAAATTCAAATAAGTTCTTGGTGTATATTACAGCACTGCTTCGAAACCGTATAATATTTACTGGATTAGAACCGGTTCTCATCCATGATGAAAAATTATGTATCGTATTACAGTCAATTTTGTACGACCAATAAATAAAAATCATAATATTAATACCATTTTCATAAGCCCATTAGGGTTAATAATACTTGTATTGATATTATAAATTGTACTATTGCTATCCGCGGGAAGCTGTCTGTAATACGATAAACAACTATTCATACTTTTATAATTTAGTGATACATTCACCCTGGATTGGGATAGCGGTCAGGTTGGTATTTAGTTTTTAGTGAAGACAATACAGTAACTAGAGTAACTAGGGGCAGTCATTCACCAAATTAATTCCATTTGAAATTTGGATATTTTAGTGGCGTAATGTTAGTGTAAAACCAGTTTTTTTGTGAAGTAACTATATGGATGTGGATAATAAGAGGGAGGGATAATGGAAGTTCTTATGGTGAAATTTACACTTGAAATTGTATGTCATAATCCTGGTCTCTTGTCCCTGACAGTAACATACATGTCTGGGATCCCTGTTAAAATATTGTGGCATTCTAATTTCAAGTAGTTATAATTCCATTAGACTGTTGATATTAAGTCAGCCATGAACACTTTATTAAAACCGTAAAGTCGACGTTTATATTCATATTTTTTTGGTTGCTAATATAGTCATCAGATATTGGTTAATAAGTTCCGACGTTGCCAAGGGAAGGGGATGGGGTAAAGTCATGAGGGAAGGGGTATAAATATTTTATCAGGGTATAAGAGAATCTCTCAAAATATCCAGGTATTCCATATCCATTGTTGTAATTCATTTTCTCGTATTCATTCGAATCCGGTGGATAAGAACCGGTTCTCATCTACACGAAAAAACTTTGTCTAGCATCGTATTATTTCAGCTTTCTACGAATATAAAAATGTACAATCATAAGATTACAACTAGTTTTTTTAGCCCGTGCCTTTGGCACTCCGGGTCTAAAAAACTGGTTTTAATCTTATAATTGTCCATTCTATATCCGCGGAAAGCTGTTTATAAAAAGATGCGAGAAATAATTATTCTCGATCCCAGAAAACAGTTTCAATGGATTTGCACAAAAAGTAAATAAATTCACTTGTTTGAAATGGCAAAATATAATTTATAAATTAAATTTAGCATACCAGCATGGCTGTTGGCAAGTGGACACGAGTATCTGTACCTGGCATATCACACTTTAGGTAGCTTTTATTTTATATGTCTATAGGCAGGGCTGATATACTACAGCTGAAACTGTCTTTTTTTTCTAAAAGATTCAATCTTTTGCTTAATTATAAAAATGCGCTACTTAATGCTAATTAACATTAGTGGTCATTACCAAACTTATTCAAAACACACAGCGTCATAATGATGACTAAAGACGGTTCTCACTGCTACTAGGTAAGAATGACTTTGCCCAAAACAGGTGCAACTCGTTACCATGCACAGTTGGTACTTTTCAAAGAGTTGGTTGTCTGATGGGCAGAGGGACGCTTTAAACCGAAATTATAAGCGAGTATGTTTCAAAAATTCAAAACAAACAAAAATCTATCGACTATCGACTATTTTTAATGTCAAAAGAAAATGTAAAGATGAAAATATTATTATTTTAATCATTATTGATTAAGGTCGTGATCTGTTGACCATAAGAAGATTCATAAAAGTTCTCTACAAAACATTGACAGGTAAAGCTTATAATTCCTAAACGATTTTGTATAATTTATAGCTTAAAATTTGAGCATTTTTGGTTTCAGAACATATAAGCTTAGCTAAAAATGGACATTATTTTCAAATGTATAATGCAATTGTTATTCACTTTAGTAAATATATGTGGGGGAGGGAGTATTCCGACCTCCCCCCCCCCCCCCGAAGAAACATATATTATATTTGTTTATATTTTTGGGGGGAGGGAGGTGTATTATAGTTCACCTTAAAAGTTTGAAATTATATAAAGATAAAATTTCTCAACTAATAATAGTTTTCTAATTTATTTCCAACACTATAAATAGTAATTCCTTAATACAGGGACGTTCAAGGGGGGGGAGTGTAAAGGGGTGATCCCATCCAAATTTTTACCTTCTCCCCCCTTCCCCAAGTAAAAAAAGCTTGGACGTCCTCGCCTCTATGATATTAAGATTAACTCGCCTCCCCCCCAAAAAAAAATTATTTTCAATTTTTTACCCCCCTCCCTCTCCCACTTAAAAAAGCTTGGATGCCCTTGCTAGATATACAATACATATATTCATTATCTATTCATGTAATGCATTTTTGATCAATTACATTATAATTACAATTACACTTTTCGGATATATATAATAGTATTAATGTATGTGTATGTATTAATGTCTGTGTGTCCGTGTATTGCGAAGGATCTCACTAACCTCTGGACCAAGATGGTTCCAGGGATGGTTAACCCTCCCTTCCCCCCAAGAGAAAAAGCCCCTGGAAAAAAATATCTTTAAGTATATCCTTATAATAAAGTAATAGGATGGCTGTCTTTTTGTCTTTATGTTTGTGTGTTTGTATGTTTGTACCGAAGGATCTCGTTTCTTTTTAACAGGGTAGCTTCTCATAGGTCCTGGGAAGGTTTATACCACCACCCTCCCAAAAGAAATTACAAAAAATCGAGAAAAAAATTTTACGTTTGGACTTGAACGCAACATAGCAATAATTACATATTTGAAATATAAAAAAACAAGGATGACAACATCCATAAAAGCGAAGCACTGAAACGGAAGGACAAACGGACATGAACACTTATATAGTGTCAGAACTGAATAATCAGAATATATAAGTATAAGAGTCGAAGCAAAATTGTAAGAAAATTGGTTGAAAAACTGTTTTATACAGGATAATGTTTATGGACATACTTACATATTTAGGATTTGATTATAGAGTTGCTTTGCTTATAACATTACACATTGTTGTCCCAGGAATCAGTATACCAAAAATCAGATCAATCGGATTATTAGATCACATAAAAATTTGTTGTTAAAAAAGTAAAAAAAACAACATGTATAAATTGGACGTACGGACATTTTGGTAATGATTATAGAGTTGCTACGCTTTCTAAATCGTACCTAACTACTAAAGGAATCACCATGCAAAATTTGAAATCGATAGGACAATTCTAACATGCCTAAGTTAACGAAAAGAGCTATCCGTTACGGACGGACGGACGGACCGACCCTAATTATAGAAAAGCTTCGCTTTTAATAAAATATATAAAGTACCACTAGAAGCCTCTAGGGGATTAGCTATAGTAGTTATATATAGAGATATAACAATTTCTTTATGTTTTTAAAAACTAAGCTTTTCTACAATTAGGGTCGGTCCGTATAACAGATCTATAGTATAGATTTATGTACAGACAACTACCTCCCTTCATTTTTTTAAAGACCTCTTTCGTCTGCTTCTAAATTATTTTCTGCTACTTGGCTGTGTAATATAAGCGATGCCATTGGTTGATTTTCAATGACCCAATAGAAAGGTTGCAAAAGACGATTGCGATGGGGAGATACAGTTATTTAACCCTTTCTCCCTCTAGTGTTTTACTCTAATGTTCGTATATCAGTAACGGTTAGCTCTTCTAGTCGATTAAGATATGTTAGAAATGTCTTATCGATTTCAATCTTTGAATGATAATTTCTTTATCAGAAAAGTATGATTCAGGATCGAAGCGGTTTAACTCAATAATGGATTTATACAGCTTGTATCAAATTTATTGTCCCAAAACTATTCTTACGTCTGAGGAACATTAAATACAAGTTTCACTTTAATATAGTACATGATAATCTGCTGTAAGATCCAAGTAGCAATAATAAATCCATTTATTTACAATTGCAACTAGTAAAAATTTTAAGTGGAAAAAAACAGCGAAATTGATTTTTAAATTTATTTTTTGTTTAGCAAAATACACGAACACGAGTGTGCCTGACAAGTTCATCAAAATAGCAAACACATATCCTAACAAGGTAAAAATAAAGAACATATTTTCAAATAATTTTGGAAAGAAATTGTTTACCCTATTTTAACACTCTTTTTGACAGGTTAATTAGTGGACAAAGCCCAAATTGTGTTGAAATTGTGTCAAAAATAATCCACGTGACGTAATGAAATAATGGAGATGAAAGGAGAAGTGGGAAAGAATATCCACAAAAAATAGATGGATAATTCCTCATATTTATTACGTCTTATGGATTATTTTTGACACAATTTAGGGTTTGTCAAATAGTGCAACAGTAACTTGTATATGTAATATAAAATTCATAAATATGTCTGGATTTTAAAATCCAACAATTTTTACATTTTTTTTTTAAAATTATCCATTCCCTTTTTAGTTACTGCCAAATCTTTAAAGTTAAAAAACATTATTGGATTAAGGAATATAGTTTAAACATAATATTTCAATTACCAAGGATTCTAAAATTGTATTCAAATTTCGAATGATATATTCATTGCAATATATTTTTAATTATTAAACTTATCATTACACAACAGGATTTGTGTATGTCTGTTTGTACCAAAAGATCTCGCAAACCGCTGAACCGATATGGTTCTTTTTTACAGTGTAGCCTCTCATTGGCAGGTATTTTGGGGGAAGGTACCTTCAACGTTCAAAGAAAAATCATCCCCTCCCAAAAAAAACAATTATTTCTTACTTTCTATTTTTAAAACTAAATTTAGCTAATGAATCCTTTATCTCTTATTCTCATTTTGGTCTCCTAATCTTTTATTTCAAATAAATCTATTGATAGCTCAGTTAGAAATCAAATTAATTTCCAAAGAAAGTAATTTAAAGATTATTTTTCTTTTCATTTCTTTGATTTGTTTTTAACTTTTTATATTGAAAAAAATTACAACAAAAAATATAAAAAAGAGGTTCATGAAATAGATTTATATTTTTTTAATTTTCGCCTCTTTACTCATTTTATATGTTATCCTTTTCTCTTGAAACCTTTAAATATTGAAATATTTTAATTTTATTAGATCTAAAATTTACGTAAAGAATTTATATTTTTTCAGAAAATGATTACATTTTGTTCTGATGCAGAAGGAGATATTGTTCTTACGTTTAGGAAATCTTATAAGTTTTGAATCTAAAATTGACAAGTATGACATATCTAAAAGTAGCAAATCGCAATATCAACAAAGTAACCTGTAGGTTAGAAATCTGTTTCAAAAATGAAATCGTCTAACAAGATGCTTTAAAACAGTCAGGATGTTTCATACTATAAAGTGCTCCACAATATTGGGGTTTATGACAGGAAAAATCTAAGTTTTTGCTTTAATAGCCATATGGGCTAGCCACAAAAGCTTAAAATTTAAAATAAAAGAATTAAGATGTATAATTCAAAATAAAAAAGTTACATTTTAAAAACCTAATCATAAAGTCAATTAAAATCGATTACATTTTAATATTTCAAGTTTTGCAATCAATCTGATTACATATTTTAGATAGGCAAATTCACATATTCTGTGATTATGTCAGTGGTTACCCAACCCAACCATTTCACATGGAATATACAGTTTCGTACTATATGTAAGGTAGTTATGTTGAGTGGAATAAAACCTCATGGACTTTTTTTTAAAAGGGCCTTCGAAATGTGTTCCCACATTTTTTTTAAAATTGACCAGAGGAGATAATATATCTATTATTGGATTCAAATAATAAAGAAAATCCTTGAATATGTGAATATGTTCAATTTGTACTTGAATGGCCAAAATATTAAATTAAATATATTGAACATAAATCATATATTACACTTAAGAACATTTACAAAAAGGCAAAATGTAAACAAATGATAAGATATGAAAACCTAGAGAGGCGCTGAATAAATCATGTCAAGTAGCCAGATACTTTCAAGGCAAGGGATACAAGAAAGGAGATGCCGTGGCTTTAGGTAAGAACACAAGATCTTTAGGGCAGGGTCAATAGATGAAATAATGATATTAATTCAAAAGTATTAAAATTTTATTCTTCAAATTTTATTCAACAAAATACAAAATTTATATATATATATTATATTTGATTTATGTTTCCTTGACTTTACCAAAGCATTTGACCAAAGCTATCACACAAAAACTGAATCAAATAAATTACAAGCTTCTAATATTTATTTCAGTGCTTGAGAATCGTGTAGAATATTGTTGTTACTGGCTTGGCCTCTCTATGCTTGGTGTAGTGCCTGCTCTTATAAACAGCAATCTAAAGTTAGTCATCTTATTTAATTAGAACTTCAAAGATACTTAAAATTGGACCTACTTCTGCTTATTTCGACCCGTGAGAGATGACTTTCTTACAAACTTTAAAGATCATTTCAGACTTAATTTACATTTTTCAAACCGGTTTTCAGATTCTTGCTCAGTATTTCAATACGGTTATTTTGATATGCAACATGCCAGAGATTCAAGGAATTTAATTTCTGGTTTTATAGTGGGTGGGCACATTTCATTCCCCCCAGCGCGACCGTCGTTTTTAGATTACAAAAACCCCTTTCAAGTTTCACATGGTTTTAACTTGTGCAAATCCCAAAAAACTTGCAAATCCGACCCGCTCTACAGGTCACATATGGAGAAGAAAAAGAATTTTTATGAGATTTAATCCTATAATCTTTGTATTTTCCTTATAAAGATGCAAAATATGCAAATTTTAAGATAAACAAAAATTCATTTGCGTAAATTGCATCATTTGTATAATCATCTTTTTAAGTTTTTGAAACTTTTAAGGAAAATGATTGGAATCAAAGAATTCTAGGCATATTTAGTTTTATTGGAAATTTGATTCCGAGGATAACATAGTTCAATGTTATATGCGATACATCTCTATAATCAAGACCTGAAAATGTAAGAAAGTATGTCCTCAAACACTAAACAGTATCCTTAGTATTTAAGCAGTTTGCAACAAATTTACTGAAATTTTGTTTAAACTTATATATCCAAATTTTGCTAAATCAGGAATCAGTTCTGACACTCTACAAGTGTAAGCTTTCGTTTGTCCTACCATTTTAGAGCTTCGCTTTTATGGATATTGTCATCCTTGTTTTAGAAAGACTGGCCTTTTACATACAATAAGGATAGTGAACAGCAAAGCAATCATCTACTCAGCAGAAACCGAAGCAGGTATAATATTATAATGATTAATTCTTGGTGAAAGAAAGGCAAAAATTAAAGGAAAATATCACAAGAACTAATTCATCTATAAAAAAAAAAGATTATCTGCCAAGCAACAAAATGTTTGAAATAGTTGAACATAATAATGGTTTAATGTTAGTTCTTGAAACTAGATTATTTGTTTTGAGTTCTCAATTTAATAAAAAAAACACAGATTTCCTTTACTTTTATATAATAGAATAAAAAAGCTCTTTATTTGCTGTTTCTAATCAACAAAATATTTTGAATCGGAGCAAAGCGTTTGTTAAAATTTAGAAACCACCCTTGGCGTTTTTTGTCGAACTATTAATCTTTAAAATTTGCTTTTCATATTTGCATGCCCCCCTCCCCCCCTTATCTCATTTATAGGATGTTCACATAAGGTTATTGAATTAATAATTTTATTTATCTATAATTTGTTGTATACTAATTGAAATTATAATTCCTATTTAAGATGTACTTGAAGCTTTATCTGAGTCTGATGAAGATTATCCTCAACTTTTCTGTGTTGATCAGGTATTTCAAATTTAATTTTGTATAAAAATGATTCAAAATTAAATGATGTTTCTATCCAAAATGTTAAAATCAACTGCTCACACGGCTTTGATTTTCTTTTATTAAGCTTTTATTTATAAATTTGGAAAACAGTAAAAGTGTCTGACTATGACGTCAGAAAAAATTAACAATTAACCAATGAGAAGCCAGTATTCACAATGGTAAAATATATAGCGGCCTCTCATTGGTTAATTGTTAATTTTTAGTGACGTCATAGTCAGACACTTTTACTGTTTTCATAAATTTGTATTCTCTATGTTGAATACACAACATACTAATTATGTGAATAAAAATGTTTTTTTTTTAATAGAAATAGCTTACGGAAATATGAATAAAAATCATTTGCATGCCTATTTTGTTATACGAGGTTTTAAGCAAAAATAAAGTATAACAAAGCAATTTTCATTTAACATTAAACATCCATATTGCAAAATTTTTTATATCAATGAATCTAAAATTTGTACATACATTTCTTACTTTTTATCTTTATTTGTTCAGGTTCAGAAAGAGAATAAAGGAATTGACTTATCTAGCAATTTAGCCAAAGAATCAACACAAACTTTAGACAAAAGGTAAATACCAGGGACAAGGGATCAGGATTCTGACAAACAATTAAAAGCTGAAATTTTCCCGCAATCCATTTTCTTCTCCCCCCTTTCCCTTTCCTTCCCTTATTTTTTTACAGCACAAAAAAAGTTTTCCGCCAACATTAGGCCACTATTCTTCATCTATTTCAAATTGAAATAAATTGCTAGATCACAGCCCCCTGGGTTAATATAAAAAGGTTGGCTCATTAACATACCTAAAAAAATAGCAAAGGTAGTTTATTGCAGTTTTACATTCAGTTTGCGACTGCGGGTGCTTGATTTTTAAATAAATAATTCTACTTTTTACTCCGGTTTTTATGTCTTGGCGGATGATTAGCCTGATTTGGTTTGTTGTCTGTTTTAATATTAAGGACAGCTTTTTACCGCTACTTACTATGAAAGCCTGGATAGTAAAGCTTCAACTGACTAAACTAATAGGTTTAAATGCTTTTGATGCAAGTTTTATACCAATTTTGACCATACACAGTCTTGACAATGACAACTGTATGAATAGGGTAAATAAACCATTAAAACAACCATAACAACAATTTTAGAAATATAAGTTTAGTACGTGGTGTACACTTATGTTTTTTACATTTTTCTGCTTACGTCAATAAATATTTTGGATATTTTTTGTTATTTGATGTTATTTTACGACTATGTACGTTATATATATTTTTATATTTAAGAATTCATACAAATATTTGCTTTAGAATTTTTTTTAAATAAAAGAACACATAAAACATAAAAGTTCTCCAAATATTAATTTATCTATTTCTATTTTGATTCGTATTATAAAAGCGATTTTATTTACCTTCTTCTTAGTCTATCTGAGAAGTTTTATATAGATTTCTTCGTAAAAAAGTAAGAAAAATTGTAAAACCTTTCCAAATAATCATAAGTTTTTTTAATAGTGTTTAATATTCAAGTTGGTTTTTAAATTTTTAATTATTAAATCCTATAAATAAAGTAGTAAGGTTTATTTGTCTGGAGCTTATTATCTCGGAAAATATTGGACCGAATTGAATTTACCTTACAGTCAAGCTTCATAAATGTCATAAGATGGCTTTAGGCTATTTTCCTACAAAATCTTTGCGAAATCAAGGAACAGATTTTGAGAAGTCTTTGTCAAAAGTTGAATTTTTTTCAATATACATGTAAGAGAATAGCTTCTCTTTGAATTAAGGCCACGATTTAGTACGGTCATCATAGGTTGTTCAATTTCAAACTTTTTAAAAAATTGTCAAATTCTTTCTTTTTTAGCTATACCGGATACAATGATGAGTTGTTCTACATATATACAAGTGGTACTACTGGTAAGTGTACTTACTAATGAAAATCATAGCTTACTAAAAGTGGAACTACTGGTAAGTGTACTTACTAATGATGAGCTGTTCTACACATATACAAGTGGTACTACTGGTAAGTGTACTTACTAATGATGAGCTGTTCTACATATATACAAGTGGTACTACTGGTAAGTGTACTTACTAATGAAAATCATAGCTTACTAAAAGTGGAACTACTGGTAAGTGTACTTACTAATGATGAGCTGTTCTACACATATACAAGTGGTACTACTGGTAAGTGTACTTACTAATGATGAGCTGTTCTACATATATACAAGTGGTACTACTGGTAAGTGTACTTACTAATGATGAGTTGTTCTACATATATACAAGTGGTACTAATGGTAAGTGTACTTACTAATGATGAGCTGTTCTACATATATACAAGTGGTACTAATGGTAAGTGTACTTACTAATGATGAGTTGTTCTACACATATACAAGTGGTACTACTGGTAAGTGTACTTACTAATGATGAGCTGTTCTACATATATACAAGTGGTACTACTGGTAAGTGTACTTACTAATGATGAGCTGTTCTACACATATACAAGTGGTACTACTGGTAAGTGTACTTACTAATGATGAGCTGTTCTACATATATACAAGTGGTACTACTGGTAAGTGTACTTACTAATGAAAATCATAGCTTACTAAAAGTGGAACTACTGGTAAGTGTACTTACTAATGATGAGCTGTTCTACACATATACAAGTGGTACTACTGGTAAGTGTACTTACTAATGATGAGCTGTTCTACATATATACAAGTGGTACTACTGGTAAGTGTACTTACTAATGATGAGTTGTTCTACATATATACAAGTGGTACTAATGGTAAGTGTACTTACTAATGATGAGCTGTTCTACATATATACAAGTGGTACTAATGGTAAGTGTACTTACTAATGATGAGTTGTTCTACACATATACAAGTGGTACTACTGGTAAGTGTACTTACTAATGATGAGCTGTTCTACATATATACAAGTGGTACTACTGGTAAGTGTACTTACTAATGATGAGCTGTTCTACACATATACAAGTGGTACTACTGGTAAGTGTACTTACTAATGATGAGTTGTTCTACATATATACAAGTGGTACTACTGGTAAGTGTTCTTACTAATGATGAGTTGTTCTACAAATATACAAATGGTACTACTGGTAAGTGTACTTACTAATGATGAGCTGTTCTACATATATACAAGTGGTACTACTGGTAAGTGTACTTACTAATGATGAGTTGTTCTACATATATACAAGTGGTACTACTGGTAAGTGTTCTTACTAATGATGAGTTGTTCTACAAATATACAAATGGTACTGCTGGTAAGTGTACTTACTAATGATGAGTTGTTCTACATATATACAAGTAGTACTACTGGTAAGTGTACTTACTAATGATGAGTTGTTCTACATATATACAAGTGGTACTACTGGTAAGTGTACTTACTAATGATGAGTTGTTCTACATATATACAAGTGGTACTACTGGTAAGTGTACTTACTAATGATGAGCTGTTCTACATATATACAAGTGGTACTACTGGTATGTGTACTTACTAATGATGAGTTGTTCTACATATATACAAGTGGTACTACTGGTAAGTGTACTTACTAATGATGAGTTGTTCTACACATATACAAGTGGTACTACTGGTAAGTGTACTTAATAATTATGAGTTGTTCTACATATATACAAGTGGTACTACTGGTAAGTGTACTTACTAATGATGAGCTGTTCTACATATATACAAGTGGTACTACTGGTAAGTGTACTTACTAATAAAATTCATAACTTACTAAAAGTGGGACTTTACAGGGATCTACATAAAATGGCCAATAATTTTATGAACATCCCTAATGATGATACACAAAATTACCTCTTTTGTAGATTAAATTTAGTGGTTGAAACTCAACTTAAAGAATAAACCAATCAAAATTCACTAAGGTCAACAATGTTGTTAAGTCAACGAATTCGAAAACATTATTATGAAACTTTGTGAAGTTTGGGGACTAGTGAAATAAACAGCTTAATCTCCCATTCCTCTAGTTAGGGTTTTAGCTTATTTATAAAAAAAGAATAAATCATTAACAAATTAGAAAACAAAATTGTGATAAAAATCTTTTAGGTCTCCCAAAAGCTGCTGTCATAAAAAACTCCAGGAAATTACTAATATTTTTGACCTAATTTTTGAAAATATAAAATATATAAAACAAAATAAAGATTATAGAAATACAAAAACTCTTAAATTATCATATTATTTTTAATTTTAAGGATCTTGCATCTTTTTTTCTATTTATAAGTTTTTTTCAAAACAAAAAGTATAAAAAATACTATGTAAGATTTATGTTTGCTGTGTATGCTCTTTACTGTATGACAAAGGTAAACATTTTTAAAAGGGAAGCTTTTCCATTATTAGGGTCCGTAAGTCCGGCACATGTAAAAATTGTCCTATTAGTTTTAAACTATCAAACATGTTGATTCCTATAACAATTAAGTACCATTTAGGAACCGTAGCAACTCTACTATCGTTTCAAAACATGTTGATATTTTACTTTTTTGACAACAAATATTTGCATGATATAACAATCATATTCACCTGATTTTTGGAATAATGATTCCTATTACAACAAGTTGCAATGCTATAAGCGAAGAATATCTATAAGCGAGACTGTAAAATATAAGTATGTCCTTGTCCAGTATTTAAACAGTTTTGTGACAAATTTTACTTACAATTTTGTTTAGACTTATACAAATACATTTATATTCTGCTTATTTTGTTCTGACACTCTAAAGTGTTAATGTGCGTTTTTCCTACTGTTTGATGCTGTCATCCTTGTTTTTCAAATGCATAACTACTATACAAGTTTTATTTCTGTTTGTGCTATCTGTAACTATTTTAAATATATCAAAGAAACGAAATTGTATTAGCTCAAGCTGTAGTAGAAGAAAATATGATATCACTAGAGTTGGCTCGATATAATTATCTCCCTATTGGATAGTTTTCTATATGACTATCTAAAAGAAAGTTAATATTTAATAATTTAAATGATTTTTAAAAGATTTTTTTAAATTATATTTTTTTCTTTACATTACCATCACCAAAGGGTTAATGATGATGATTACAATTTTAGTTTAATATTTGAACACACAAAATGTTCCACAATCGAATTCTTTTAAAACATAGTTTTCTTAAATTTATCATATTATAAATTTAAATTTTCTTTTTTATGATTAGAAATTAAATACATCAATATAAGGTAAATAGCAACATGAAATGAAAAAAATGAATTTATTTTTAATAAAGTAAAATAATGGGTCTTATCGTTCTGGGCAATGAGAGTTTATTATGGATTATTGGAGCACTATGAGTTTTAATCATATATTCCTTGGAAAACTTGAGCTCGTTTATAGACATTTATTTCCTATATAGATCTGACATGGATCTTGAAGCAATTAAGCAGGCCGTTTTGTACATGTTAAAAATTGGAAGATTTCATTAAATAAAAGTAATCGCAAATATACTTAGTAAATAAAACAAAATAAGATTGGCTAAAACTGTACTTTAATAAATATTTTTCCATTAGATTTTGAAGACTGATGTTTTGTATTCTCCTTTGCCCATGTACCACACGGCTGCAGGTAGAAACTTTTTAACCAATAATCAATTACAGTGTATACTGGCCTCTCATTGGCAAATTTTTTTACGTCATAATCAGAGTCAGACACTTTTACTAGGTTCGGGAGGGAACAATGGGCTGCGTATTACACTATTCGACAAAGTTTAGTAATAACGTTTTCATATTCGTTTGCTGAACAACTTTGAGGACGTTTATCGTATTGGTTGGTTCATTAAGTTGAGTGTCCAAACATTTCAACCGCTAATCGTAATCTACAGAATGGGTAATTTTTGTTTATCATCATTGGGGATGTACATCAATATATTGTCTTATTCTTTTAGATGCCTGCATAAAAACTATTTAAAGAGCTTAACATAATAATTGATACTTATCAAAACTAGGGAAATACATTATTTGAAATTCAGGAGCCATGGTGACCGGAAACGCAGTGATGGAAGGAGTCTCAATGGTTTCTAGGTAAAGAAATGTATAACACATTCATTAAAAAACTATATCCAATAAGATCTCGTAAGTTAGTTACATATAATTATAAAGTCTAGTGATAATAATAGATAAAGTGTAGACCTATCTAAATTTGCGGATTACACTTTTATTACAAAGTTTCTACAGGATAAGTTCGAAGCCATAAAATCATAATACAAAGTATGACTTTGTCTGGCTGACCGGATGAAGTGTAAGATCTCGCTACCGCGCGCTGGTCAAATTGGATTCTGCTTTTTAAAGAATATCTCAACTGGCCACACCAAGAGTTTAGGGAGTTGGGACACACCTCCTCCTCACGAAATCACCCCCCCCCCCTGAAACTTACTAAAAGAGCATGTCATTTTGTTGTAATAAGTATGAAGCAAGCTGGGTTTATATTCCACCCCTATTCCATGGAGAAGTATCATTTACTAAGTATATTTGCAATTACTTTTATTTAATGAAATCTTCCAATTTTTAACATGTACAAAACGGCCTGCTTAATTGCTTCAAGATCCATGTCAGATATATATAGGAAATAAATGTCTATAAACGAGCTCAAGTTTTCCAAGGAATATATGATTAAAACTCATAGTGCTCCAATAATCCATAATAAACTCTCATTGCCCAGAACGATAAGACCCATTATTTTACTTTATTAAAAATAAATTCATTTTTTTCATTTCATGTTGCTATTTACCTTATATTGATGTATTTAATTTCTAATCATAAAAAAGAAAATTTTAATTTATAATATGATAAATTTAAGAAAACTATGTTTTAAAAGAATTCGATTGTGGCGACATTTTGTGTGTTCAAATATTAAACTAAAATTGTAATCATCATCATTAACCCTTTGGTGATGGTAATGTAAAGAAAAAAAATATAATTTAAAAAATCTTTTAAAAATCATTTAAATTATTAAATATTTACTTTCTTTTAGATAGTAATGCCGGGTGAGGAAAATAGATTTATTGAGAAATAGATATGCATATAGAAAACTAGCCAATAGGGAGATAATTATATCGAGCCAACTCTAGTAGTATCATATGAAAGCTAAAATATGTCTCTGATATTTTAGGAAAAAGTTCTCAGCTTCTAAATATTGGTCTGACTGTTGCAGAACAAATGTTACAGTAAGTACTTGTAGTATTATTGTCAAGTCCCTACATCCATGCAGGCAATTATGAACCCCCAACAAACCTAACCTACTTTGACATTCCAGTTAATGCTATGTTAAGGTACGGATAAAAAAACATCTTTAATTATTTATCCTTATATAAAACTGGATAATGTCTGTCTTTGTGTTGGAACCGAAGATTTCGTTAGCCATTAGACCGATATGGTTCTACTTTTACGCCTTTGGAGTTTTTTTTTATCTATTTTGAGGTAGGGTATCTTAATTCTACCAAGATAAATCGATCCCAGAACAAAATCAATAAACCCAAAAGAAATTTGTTTTCCTATTTAGAACTAAATTTTAGCTGGTGGGTTCGCTGTTCATCTTTAAAGAGTCCAAAGAGGCCTGAAGAGGCATTGGCGCTTATTTGCTTAACAAAAAACAATATTTTAGTGTGGTCAATATATTGGAGAGATAGCCAGATATCTGATTTCTACACCTATATCACCCCTTGAAACACAACATAAAATAAGGTATATATTTTAAATATGTTGATGCCAATATCTAGTACTTTCTTTAGATTTAATTTTTGCATTAACTTCAAGCAATTTTTTTTGTAATAGAACTTTAACATATCCTGAGGTCTACTAGCAAACGCATAACGTGGTGCATTTTATTCAAGGATAAGACAATGGACGATAAATAATTGTACCTCCCAGAGTCCCAATTACCTTTTGCGTCATTAAATATATTGGTAGACATGTTAAAACGCTGTTATTGATAAAATCTCAATCATAATTTAAAGTTATCTATGGTTATTATGTTCGTACGTAATATATTTTTTTTATAATTTTCTTGGTAATATGAATTTTAATTTTTTAAACGCAAAAATACCCACACATTTCTATCAAAATTATTTTAATAGTTTTTATGAACTCTGAGAGGTTAATTTATATTAAAATTTACTGCGTTCTTCTTTTTCTTGTACGTTTTATTCTATTGATTTTTACGTAAGTACAAGAACAAGTGAATGGTAATAATTTGCGCAGTTTTAAAGGGACAAGGCATTCCCCTTGTATCACTATTAGTGTCACGTGTCCGACATAGCAGTAATAGGTACCAATTTACGTCTCTAGTATAGGGGGGTGTTGTGACTTGTTAATGATCATTATGAAATCAACTAGCCAAGTAAATCCAATTTGGAAGAAATATGCTTGTAGAGTAACTGTGCTATTTATATCCTTGATAGGCAATTAAATAAACCATTTATTATTAAATTTCGCACATATCAATTTATTCAGTCCACAGAACTGCAAAAAAAAAACTGTCTGTCCTTTCCCCAGATACCTTCCTGCCCTGCCCCTCTTTTCCAAGGAGCTTTTTTCGTCTGCAAGCAAATTATTTTCTGCCACTTAGCTGTGTCGAAATATTCCCGACACTATTGGTTGATTTTCAAAGACCCAGTTGAGAATCGGCACATGGTCCTTGGGATGGGAAGAGACAGTTATTTAACCCCTTCCCCCTCTACTTTTGCAGATGTGTGAAACAATCGCGTTTGTAATGGTATGCCGAATTGAACACTCATCGCCATTTCTTTTAGAATGATGTTTGGAAATGGTCTGAGGAGAGAAATTTGGGAGAAATTTACTTCCAGGTTAATTTATCATTATTAAAAATATTCGAGCTTTTTTAGGAAATATTATAAAAAAAAAGACGTAAATAACTTTGGTGCTATTAAAGATAAACTTTACTACATAAGAGTTAACCTTCCTTGAAAAGTAAACAAATAGAATCATACAACTTATGAAAATATTAATTATTTTAACTACAACCAATTTCCACTATTCTACAATGAATATAAAATTCTGCTATAAACCAAATTCTTATAATGTTAGGTTGGCATTTCAAGAAATGAAATATAGCTATTTATGAGAGAAGTTTTTATTTGCAAATCAAAAACATGTATATTGTATATTTTTTTTAACTGTCACATCTTTTTTCCATTCGTTGATATCTCAGCCGATTATTCACCTTTTCACCAATTCCTTTTTTTCTGCTTAATCCTTGAATGTTTTTTTAAGTGTCATAGTTAAAAAGAATAAGTTTAAGAATTGGCTATTTAGCTGTTCTTCTGTTTCACAACTTATGGATGATGCCATCCTTGTTTTTTTATTAGATTCCAGATTCCTTTGATCTGTGAGTTCTATGGCTCTACGGAAGGAAACTGCAGTGTTGGCAATATTTCTGGCAGGTTAGTACCAGGGACCAGGGAGGGGGGGGGGGGACATTGGGCTTTTTATTACATTAGTCCTCAAAGTTAAATAATAACGTTTTCATATTCGTTGGCTTAACAGTTTTGACGACTTTTATTAAATTTTAATTGGTTGGTTCATGAAGTTGTATGTTCAAACGTTTCAACCGCTTATTCAACTTTTGTGCATCATCATTTGGGATGTACATCAATTTATCGGCTATTGTCTTATCCCTGATCAAGAAAACAAATTCAGTGGTTTTAATTCTTTATAATTGAGAAAATCGTGTGTCTTTATATTGTGAGTCCTTTTTATAAGCCTGTATATTTTATCAAGGGTGTGAATATGGTTTTAAGAAAGATTGCTGATTTATATATGAGGATACCCTATACCAAAGACCATCCAGTATATAATTTAATTTCTTGGTTCGTTGATCAAACAGTCATGCTGTAAAATATAATTATTAAAACATATCAGTTTTGCCAGGGGGTGCGCGAAGTTAATTGAAGCGAATTTTGACAACGCCTTGCCATTTTTGACACTCCCATTAAACCCAAATAGAGGAAGGTGTAGAGAGGTGTGATACAGACAACAGACAAGAGGGGCATATACTATAGATTCGCATTGTCGGCGAATTGATACCCCCCCCCCCCTCTAGATGTCTACCCCTTCATATTTAACAACTCAAAGGTTAAAAAAGCGTTCTTTGACTGGGAAAATGGCGCTCTAAGCGCATCCAGACACCCTGAAATTTAATACGAGGGGGGGGGGGGATTTTTTACTTTTAATTTGTGTTAGGGGATGTAGGCAAATTTTAGGGGGGGTGGATAGTAGATACACCCCTCTGACTGAAAGGTTTCGTGATTTTATAGAAATAAATTAATGATTTATGACTAATTAACAGCTGCTCTTTAAACCACTTTGTCCGTCTATCCATGATTTTTTTAGATTTCGCTAAAAATAAATATACACGTGATTAAATAACTAGCCTTGCATACATATAAATTCGACAATTTTTAATTTAGAGTTGGAGCTGTTGGATTTATATCAGTAATATTTCCATTTCTGCTTCCTCTTGGTCTCATTCAAGTAGATGAAGAAACAAGGTAGTTGCACTCCATATTTTCTCAAGATAGGCGCATTTTGAGATAGACGTATTTTGAGATGACCCTTACATCTTAGTTTGCTAGGAGCTTCACCAGGCTATACTCAAAAATCGCCTATCACAAAAGAATTGTGACATATTCATGATATCAAAATATAATCTTATTATTAAGGTTTTATTTTTAATGAGAAAAGCGTTTTCGAGATGACCGTTACACCGTAGAGTTTTAGAAGGATTAGGGGAGTTTTACTAGATATTCTGACACAGCTTAAATTCATATCTAGAATAAAATTAAGCTTTGCAGAAAAAAAAACTAAACATCAAAAGATTTTCAGATCTAACTGTTTTAAAAGATTGCCATTAAATACTGTCTTTGACCAATATTTGATGGATATCTAAGGTCAAATCCTAGAGATTTTCCTAGGCTGCCCTAGTGTTCTCTGAGCCTTACATAATTATAAAGAAATATGTAATACTTAGGAAATCTTAAATACTAGAGTAATCTAAAATGTATAGGACTTTTAACAATTTGTACTCTCCATAAAATGTTGCATATCAACACTTGATTATGTAAATGACAAAGCCCATATTGTCCTGTTGTGACGTCATAAATTTCGGGATAGGAGAAGGGAAGGGCGGAAGAAAATCTCTTCAAAGAGATGGGAGAAATGGAGTTCGCCTTTCCCTTTCCCAAAATTTATGACGTCACAACAGGACAAAATGGGCTTTGTCATGTAAATACTTTGGTATTTAAATATTTTTTGATCAACCATCTTGTCACTGACAAACAATCAATTGTTTTATTTAAGGGAACCTTTGAGAGATGAAAATGGATTATGTATTCCATGTAAGATAGGAACTCCAGGTAAAGAAAATATTTAATAAAATCCCGTATACTGTATGATTAGTGACAATTTTAGTCAAGTGAGAATGTCGGGCGTGCATTCGCCTCCTTTGAAAGTCTTTCGTCATTAGTAACACTTAAAATAAATATTTTTCTCGGTGCTTCTTACCATTTTAGATAGTTTTCTTTACATTTTGGTACTATAATCAGGAATAAACTATAGCCACAAGCGAAATAAGTTAGTTATGGTGGCAGATAAAAGGTTGTCTTTACTACGAAGCGTTGGCCCCCAAAAATCACAAAAAAATCAGCTGAAATTACCAAGCATTTCTTTAAACAAATTCAGTTGTTGGTTACAACTGCTGTATAATATTTGTTTGTGCCGAAGGATCTCGCTAACCACTGAACCGATCAGATTCTCCTTCATTTTTTAAATATATTTGCTTTCACCTAAAGAATAACGCAGCATAGAAATAATCTGAAAAAATCTGTTAACATTTATAATATCGTTTAAAATAAAAAAAAAGACTTAAAGTGTTACTAGAGGCCTCTCGGGGCGTAGCCGCTAGTAAATATATAAAGGAATATTAACACCAAACGTATTAACATATTTAGGAGAAATAGTTGGCAGAATCGACAAGGGGCATCCAGTCAGGTAAGATACATTTCTCTATCAAGACGACATTTACACTATTGCCACCTTATCCAAAAAAATAGAATGAAATGAGTATGTATAACAAAAGTTGGTCCTTTCTCCCACAGTATTAAGTGAACAAAGACACGCTAAATTCAACCTCACCACCTCCCCCCCCCCCTAAACCCTGTTATTGAAGTAGTTTTTTTTTACCTGCAGGCCCTATAGGGCTACAAAGTAAAATTAAAACCTAAAGTAAAAAATAAACTCACTAAAAAAAACTGACTTTTATCTTCTAGAGACTTCCATGGTTATGCTGATAAATCTGCTACAAAGAAGAAAATCCTTACAGATGTTTGGAAAAAAGGAGATATGTGTTTCAGGCAAGCCAATTCCTTTAATTATTTGCTAACATATTGCTTAAAAATATATGCAATATTTCAAATCTAGAACGCCAAGGTACAAATTGTTGCTATTGCATAAAATTGTGAATTGCCATGAGATTTAATTATGACTAGGGTTGGGCCGGATATCCGGTCTGGCCGGTTAACTGGCCGGATATCCGGTCATTTTCAATATCCGGCCGGATACCGTATATTAAAACTATCTACATGATATCCGGCTGATTTTGACGCCGGATATCCGGTTATCCGGCCGGATATCCGGTAATTTGCCGGATATCGAAAATTGGCCGGAACCGGATATCCTGCATTATAAAACTGCCGGATATCCGGTATTCGGTATCCGGCCAAAAAAGTATCCGGCCCAACCCTAATTATGACATTAAATAGAAAGATTTTAAATTTAAAACATGCATTACCGACATACATACAGACAGAAGGAGGTATCTAAGCTCAGAAATTAAAATTGTAGATCTGCCAGGGATCTGAAGGGATATAACAATTGACGATAAACTGGTATAAATCCCCTATAATGTTAAACAAAAATTTTTCATAATCAGAATAAATTGTTGGTTGAAACGTTGGGACAATGTTAATTTATGAACCAGCCAATTATAATTTAACAATAGTATAGTTTTTAACCCAACAAATAAGAAAACGTGGCTTTAGAACTTTGGGTACCAATATAATTTACAGTTCATTGTCCCTTCCTCCAGTTCTGCAAATAAAAATTGGATAAATTCTAAATCCTAGATCCGGTGATATTTTGGAAATGGATGAATTTGGATGGTTGTACTTCAAAGACAGAGCTGGAGATACTTTTAGGTAAAAAAAGTTATTTTTAAGAGCAATAATACTCTAAAAGTCACTTTTATATGTTGGCATATTTGTTTCTATAACTTAATTATTAAAAAATAATTTGACGTGAAAGGTTTTTTACTTTTTTCATGCAATCACAAAGGGGGTAATTTTTCGCGTATTTTCCGTAAAATTGCGTGTTAAACTGTTCACGGTTGGGCCCTCAAATGTCAAAACTTTATTTTAGTGTTTGGCCAAAATGACTTTGCAATTGTATCTGTAAGTACGTCTAATAACACCCTTTGCTATTTTTAAAATCCTAGAAAATTTTTTTTGCAAGAAAATTGCATAAATTCGCAACCTTTTTTAGAACCACTACATAACTCGAGTTTTAAAACTTTTTATATAAAATCCTTTTTACAAAAAATATCAATAATTACTTAAAATTAAACCTGAAAGAAAAAAATCTCATTACACGTGTTAATTTGCATGTTTTAGGTCTTTTTTTGAGGAAAGTATAACTTCCACATTTTTGACAATAATTATATTTTTTTAACATTTCAAAGTAAAATATAATAAAACTTAAACGATTTTTCTTGAATTATCAGTTGAAAATTTCATCAAACATGCAATTTAAGTGATGAAAATTTAATAAAATCATTTTTTGAATGTTTAGAATTACCAATTTTCTACATTTAAAACAAAATGTTAACAAAATTTAAAAACATTTTAACATATAACTTCAAAAATCAATAACATTTTATAAAAAGATGTTTCAAAAATAAATCATTAAAAGGTATTAAAATGCATTTCAAATTACTTAAAATTAAAACGAGAACATCTTTTTACAATGTATTCTGTGTAATAGAGTTTAAATGACATGATTAGTAAATGAAATATTTCCTAAACTCATTAAGCCTTTTTGTGACTATATTAAAAATAATTTATTTTGTTTTATAGTGTTTTTTTATTCAAATATTTGACAAAATTTTCCCTACGTCAATAAAATAAAGTCAGTTTTTTACTGTTCCCAGGTTTTTCTTTATAATTATAACAATTAAATATAATATAAATCTTCATTATCTTTTATTTGAATTATCATACACATTAAAATGTAAAGTATAAGCTAGAATAGCACTTTTTTAACGAATATTTTAATGACATTATATCAAAATAATTCCTCTTAAATATCACACAACATATGATTGGGAAGTATAGCCATTTCTTGGAGGTATAATATTTACAAAAATACCATTAATTCTGTTTTTATCAGAAGTTAAAAAAATTGAACAATTCTAAAACAATGGTTGGCTGTCTAGATATTGAGTACACTAAGACTACGGCTCTGTTCTATTGAAATAACGTTGCAAAAAGAGGGGTTCTGAAAGTAATCTTCCTAATTATTTTTAAAGAACCAACAAGTACTGTCAGTATCTTTTTTCTTGTAATCTAGCAGACAATCAAATCATAACACAATTTTCATGATAAAATATTCAGGTTTCTACTTCACATTTTAAAAAATATACTGATCAATAAAATGTTCAAAATTTTACTTTGTACTAATTGAAAAAATATGTTGTAATTCTTATTTTAAAGTTACATTTTTATCCCTGACAAAATCATAGACGACTTTTAAAGGCATCTTATCTAAACTTTTTGAAGAAAAACTTAAAAACGTTAATTAAGTATTAAAACTATTTTCTTCGATTTTTCTGAAGTTATTATCGCATTCTATGGGTTTTTTATTATCATTTACTTATATCGAAAGTGCCAAACATTGTACCCTAACTTATTCATTTAATAAAAAACCAAGCGTGTGTTCTTAATTTTCCTATATAAAAGGATCATAATTAAGAACAGTTTGACTTGATAGGCACATTTGACTAAAGCCTAACACCAGGGGCGTCCAAGCTTTTTATTTTGGGGGGGGTAAAAGGCGCGCGAAGCTCGCCGCAATTTTTTTTTACCCCCCCCAAATTTTATACCCCGGGGGTAAAATTTGCTTGGGGGGGGGGTAATTACCCCCCCTGAAATCTGTTGGCAGGGGTAAAATTTGTTTACCCCCAAAAAAATTTACCCCTGGGGTAAAATTTTTGGGGGGGGGTAATTTACATTTTATCAAAAATTTAGTATTAAAAATGCGCGCGAAGCGCGCAAAAATTTTTTTTGTTAGAGATTTTCTATTTTGGGGGGGGTATTTACCCCCCCAAAATTGTTTGGGGGGGGGGTAAATACCCCCTCTTAAATGGTTAGGGGTGCCTACAGCACCCCCAGGGTAGGGGTAAATTTTAAATGGGGAGGGTAAAATGAAAAAAATTCGTTTGGGGGGGGGGTAATCGCCCCATTACCCCCCCCCCCCTTGGACGTCTATGCCTAACACACACAACTTTACAGAAAATACGCGAAAAATGACACCCTTATTAGAAAATGAATATAAGAAAATAAATCTTGATTTATATTCAAGAGTACATACATCCTTATACTAAAGTAACAGGATGTCTGTTTGTGAAATCACAATAAATTGAAATTTTTTTTCTCGAATAGAGACTCCTACGTAACATTGCACAGTATCGTAGAATTTTGATAGAGACTCCTACGTAACATTGCAAGGTATCGTATTATTTTTTTAAAAACATCTAAAGTGCTACTAGAGGCATCTAGGGGCGTAGCCGCTAGTATACATAATACATTATATATAAAATTTATTTATTTAAAGCTCTTCTATGATTTATTTGTCCTTGAATGATTGTACATTTAGATGGAAGGGAGAGAATGTATCAACAGCTGAGGTAGAGGCTGTATGTAGCAGTATTTTAGCATTAAAGGTATTATCCTTACAATATAGTAACAGGATGTTTGTGTGTGTGTACTAAAGGATCTCGCTAACCGCTGAACTGATTTTATGCTCCTTTACAGGGTAGCTTATCATTGTCCCTGGAAGGTTTATGACTGTTATGACTTTTTGACTCTAAAAATAGGAGGGGGTGTTAAATTCAATTCACCACCATCTAAAGTGCTCCGAGATGCCTCTAGGGGCATAGCCGCGAGTTATAAAATAAAAAATTACGTTCTAACCAAACAAATTTAATTTTAAATAAAAACAGTAAAGATGTAATCTACAATAAAAAGTACAACGAGGCCTTTTGTTTGTCCATTCGTTTGTTCCATCGGATCTCGTTAACCAGGGTTCGGAAGCCGCGCCTCAGCCGCGCATAAGCCTCAGTTTTAAACCTGCTTATGAGCAGAAAAAGAAATTTCAGAAAGAAGGATTGTCTGCTAAAGAGCAGTTTTATACATCCAGCTGAATTTTATAGTGATAAAATGAAGATTTCACTGAGGCTTACACGCGGCTTACGCGCGGCTTCCGAATCCTGTCGTTAACCGTGGCACCAAATAGATTATAATTTTTAGGGGTTATACCAACAAAATGTAAAAAAGGTAATACTCTTCAGGATTGTGTAGTTTATGGAGTTGAGATACCCGGCTGTGAGGGCAGAGCTGGCATGCTGGCACTACCAGATCCTTCCAGGTAATTCAGATATAGTTAGAAATTGAAATACCTGTGTGTGAGGACAGAGCTGGTATGCTGGCACTTCCAGATCCTTCCAGGTAATTCAGATATAGTCACATGTTGAGATACCTGGGTGTGAGGGCAGAGCTGGTATGTTGGCACTTCCAGAGCCTTCCAGGTAATTCAGGTACAGTTACAAGTTAAGATACCTGGGTGTGAGGGCAGAGCTGATATGCTGGCATTTCCAGATCCTTCCAGGTAATTCAGATATAGTCACATGTTGAGGTATCTGGTTGTGAGGGCAGAGCTGGCATGCTGACACTTCCAGATCCTTCCAGGTAATTCAGATAAAGTTAAAAGTTGAGATAACTGGGTGTGAGGACAGAGCTGGTATGCTGGCACTTCCAGATCCTTCCAGGTAATTCAGATTTATTCACATGTTGAGGTACCTGGTTGTGATGGCAGAGCTGGCATGCTGGATCTTCCAGATCCATCCGGGTAATTCAGATAGTTATAAGTTGCTAAATTTTGGAGAAGAAAAATAAATTTTAAATGATTGGTGGAAGGTGAAATTTTATTTTTTATGTTTAAGGGGTAAGAAAGGGTCAGAATAAATGCTTAAAACCACCCTAAGTCTTAAATCAAAAAATTAAATAATTTAACCGTCCTGGGAACTATGTAAAGCTTTCCTGTATTGGAAAAGTTAATCAGTTCTGTAGTGATTGAAATCTTAAGCTTCAGACAAAAAACTTTATATCATAGGACAGATATTTTCAAAATTACAAATTTATTTAGAGAAGTTGATTTGTCCAAGCTTCTGGATGGATTAGAAGCAAGACTTCCAGCATATGCCAGGTAAAACTTTATTCAAATTATTAAAATCCTGGATTAGACTTTATATTTACTTTTCAACATATAAAAAAATGTTGGGATCTAGTGCAGTTCACTGTATAATATTCCTGGTAACGAAACATCTATGTACTTTAAAGGCCTTCAAAGTTCATAGATTTTTGGAGATGATCGTTACCAGGAATATTTACTGTGAACTGCACTAGATAAATGTTGAATATTTACAATTCTTCTTAAAGATAATTATGTTAAAGTTTATAATTTTAGGCCACTGTTTATTCGAGTTGTAAATGAAATTGAGCTCACAGGTACCACTTATTTACCATCATTATTATTTTTCCCACCAGAATTAAATCGACCTTTGAAAAGAAAACTTTCAAGAAGCCATGTATAGAAATATACCAAGGTTCGGCAGCCGCATGTAAACCTCGAGCAATTCAACCTTTTGCAATTAAAAAATCCGCTGGAAGTCTAAATCCAAATTTTTTATAAAAGATTTTTCTCGTATTCATTCGAATCCGGTGGATAGGAACCGGTTCTCATTTATACGAAAAAACTATGTCTAGCATCGTATTATATCCAGTTTTCTACGAATATAGAAATGTACAATCAGAAGATTAAAACCAGTTTTTTTAGCCGGTGCCTTCGGCACCACGGGGCTAAAAAAACTAGTTTTAATCTTATAATTGTACATTCTATATCCGCGAAAAGCCGTTTATAATACGATACGAGAAATAACTATTAATACATCCAAATGGGTTTAAATTTGAGGCTTAGTCGAGTGACTGCCGAACTAAAAATATATGGTTAAGTTCCATTCCTCATTTGTTTGCTTAGAAGAATAAAGCTGAAGAGAAAATAATTATTTTAGCAACCTTCAAATTAAAGAAGAAAGATCTCCAACGAGATGGATTTGATAAGAACTTGGTTTCAGACCCTCTTTACATCATGGATAAAAAGTCAAGGAAAAACATTCTTTAAACTTTGATCTCTAACTAAGTTAATAATCAAGGAGGACGACTTACAATACAAATAATAATAATATCTTTGAGGTTAAGTCTAGGTTTTAGCTATGTAGCTATAATCTATTTTGTTTATGGACTGTTTTTATAGCTCCCTTTTTATCCCCTCCCTTGATCCTGTATCTGTATATAATGTCAACTTTTTTTTATTTATCATATTCTCTACATTATAGATATATGTATGATAATGGATGTAGAATATTCGCGAATAGGGCAAAAATTGTCGTCAATCTAGGTTGCTAACATGGACATTAGTTATTGGTCACTTCGTTCATCCAGTAGAGGGGAAGGGAATGAGGTGGATTGTTGATTTCAATAAATACCTAGAATGTTAATACTACTTAGGTCCTACAAAGAACTCGATAATGAGTTGTTCAGGTAAAATGTTATTTTTTAAGGCGAAGCTTTTTAAAAGCGAAGCTTTTCTATAATTAGGGTAGGTCCGTCCGTACCGGATAGCTTTTTTCGTTAATTTAGGCATGTTAGAATTGTCCTATCGATTTCAAATTTTGCATGGTGATTCCTTTAATAGTTAGGTAAGATTAGGAAAGCGTAGCAACTCTATAATCATCACCAAAATGTCCGTACGTCCATTTTAAACATGTTGATTTTTTTACTTTTTTTAACAACAAATTTTTATGTGATCTAATCATCCGATTGGTCTGATTTTTGGTATATTGATTCCTGTAACAACAAAGTATAATGTTATCAGCGAAGCAACTCTATAATCAAGTCCTAAAAATGTAAAATTGTAAGTATGTCCATAAATATTATCCTGAATAAAGCAGTTTTCCAACAAATTTACTTACAATTTTGCTTTGACTCTTATACATTTATATTATGATTATTCAGTTCTGACACTATACATGTGTTAATGTCCGTTTTTCCTACCGTTTCAGTGCTTCGCTTTTATGGATGTTGCCATCCTTGTTTATAATGAGAGTACGTCCTTCTGTATCAAATAGCTCTTTTCGTTAGTTTAGAGTTTTCCTATCGATATTGAACTTTGCATGACTATTCCTATAACCAGTGTTGCAGATCCGCATTGATTGTATGCGGATCCTCCAAATTTGGTCAGTGCGGATCCGGATCCGCAACACTGCCTATAACAGTTAGCTACGAATTAGAAAGGGTTGCAACTCTGTAATCGTTACCAGAAAGTCCATACGTCTATTTAAAACACGCCGAATTTGAATTTTTTGACAACTTTTTGTATGATATAATTATCCGATTTTTGGAATGATGATTCCTGTGTCAACAAGATCCAATATTCTAAGCAGAGCAACTCTATTATTAAATCCAACAAATAAAAGTATGTTCTTCTAAATTATTCTGTACTTTCGCAATTTTGTTCAGACTTACAAATTACTGCTCATTAAGTTTTGATACTTTACTATTGTTCGTTTGTTATTCCTTCTTATTTTAGAGCTTCACTTTGATGGATATTGTCAACCTTTTGATTTCTGTCTTTTTATTCAGCATTTCCAATTTAATGGACATGACTAGTAGGTTTCGCCCCTTATATTCTACGGGGGCTGGAAAAACAGCCTGTAACTTTCCCGGGTTCTACACGAAGCTTCTAAAATTGAAGAGCCTAGTTTTAATTCAGTTATAAGCGAGATCTTAGTGAAAGACAAAAAATCTAACTATTTTAGTTTTTAGGATATGACGTTAATATTTTTAAAATTAATAGGTATTATTTTTTTTCAGCGAAATCATGGATGGAAAGATGAAGTTTTGAAGAGAAAAGCTCTAGTTAAATTAAAATTTACGTATTGATATTTATTAAGTATATTTTTCTAGATAACAAATAATGTACATTTCAATAATATATTTATTATTTATTTTCATGTCACGGTTAGTTTTTTATTAAATGAATAAGTTAGGGTACAATGTTTGGCACTTTCGATATAAGTAAATGATAATAACAAAGCCACAGAATACGATAATACCTTCAGAAAAATCGATGAAAATAGTTTTCATACTAAATTTTGTTTTTTTATATTTTTTCTAAAAATGTCATGACAGAAGATGCAAAATGTCGTCTTAGTTTTTTGAAAGGATTAACCTTCTCTGAAATCTAAATTATCAAAATATTTTTTTTGGTAAATGATTATACGATATATGTCAAACATTTTATCAGAAAGAAATATTTAAAATTGTGAAGTAGAAACCTGAATAATTTTTCTTGTGGAAATAGTTTTCTGCAATTTTGTAACTTCATGTTATTCCATTAAAAACGTCTTATTTCGTTTCCTTATGCTACAATTAATATTTTTTAGCGATCGATATTCCATAAATCACTAAAGAATCCATCGAAAAGT
Organism: Acartia tonsa; assembly: GCF_053477335.1. Taxonomy (NCBI): domain Eukaryota; kingdom Metazoa; phylum Arthropoda; class Copepoda; order Calanoida; family Acartiidae; genus Acartia; species Acartia tonsa. Next base: position 3,467,399 of record NC_137261.1, on the reverse strand, counting down.
AAGCTAAAAGAGTTTGAATATTGGGAAAATTCGAAGAATTCGATAAGTATTTAGGAACCAATCGAAATGAAACGAAGAAATTCGTGAGAGTATTCGGATAATAAACCAGTTCGAAATCGAAAGATTAATAAATTCTATGGTAGGTAGCTATTATAAAAAGTCTTTTTTTTTCTTTAAAAAGAAACGAAATCGAAAGATTAATAAATTCTATGGTAGGTAGCTATTATAAAAATTCTTTTTTCTTTAAAAAAGAAACATTTTAAGTAATCTGAAAAAATACTGAAAGAAGAACTAATATGAAATTTAAAAAATCTTGTTTTATTTAAGAATTTAAATAAAAACATAATATATAAAAATAATACAAAAGCGTATAATAACTTAGTTAGGCAAAGTCACGATGAAAGTCTGAGAGGACTCAATGGCTAGAAGTTCCTCGCCGTTGGCTCTAACCTCCGGAACGTCTTGAGGGAGAGGGTAACCTTCGTTGTTGAGAGGGCATCCTCGGGGGTCTAGATAGCCCGAAGCTAACAAAATTTGGAAGATAAGAGCGCGGTTCAGAGAGGCTGAATGGGCGGAGGACCAAGAAGGTGTCGTCCGTGAAGTGATGGAATTGGAGGCCTGGTCTGTGAGGGCTGCTAAGGACCTGGGAACTGCTGTGCTCGAGGATTTTAGCATAATTTTGGAAAATATTTCAATGAGCGTTGTATCGTCAATAGCTCGATAATGTTGAGCTGTAGCTATGGAGCGCCATCGGCCTAAGACTCGGATATGATCATCGCTCATACCTAGTCTAAAGGCAGATGACACTCCTAAGCTTTTAGCAGATTTAGATGTAATTTTATGCTTAAGTCCTAGATTACTATAAATTAAGTTTACATCCTACATTAAGGTGGAAGCTGAAATGGCGTAACGTCCATCTGCAACTAGGATTCTAAAAAATAATTACTAATAAAGATTTGTGAAAAATAAAGAAGGAAAAAAGAAATGTGTGAATTTATTATGCTTAAAAAACTCGCCTAGAAGATTTCGAAGTGGTGCCATTCCCTGTACGTGGCAGAAGGTAGCTAGTATCCAAACAGGATGAATCTGATGAGTATAACCGGAGCCTATTGTAATACAGGACTAGCAATGAATAAAGACAGTACTCTGATCCGTTGAAGATCACATAACTGGTGGAGCCCTCGAATCTAGAAAAAAATAATGTTTTATGTCTTCGTGTAAAACAAATGATGTTCTAGATGAGATACAAAGTTAAAAAATTTTAAAAAATTGTAATTTGGAAAAAAGGTTTCCATAGTAAAACTTTAACAATTCTAAGGTATATAAGATAGGAATTTAAACAATAGCTAGAAAAATCGTTTGTAATCGGAAGTTTAAAAATTTCAACTAAGAAATTAAAAAAATTTTTGAAAGGAATTTTGTTTTAAGACAACTAGAAATTATTTTGCAACCATAATTTAATTTTAACTTAAGAAAACAAAAATCAAGAAGGTAGAAAGAAATTTTGTATAAAATTTGAATTAAAATTCTTGAATTAAAAAATTAGATTGTCTGGGAAAAAGAAAAAATTTTTAAAGAAATTTTTTCTTGTCAAAAAATAAGTACCTAGGATCAGTTTTAGAAGATCTGAAGGTTATGGACATCGCTGGAGTGTCTCCTAGTGTGGTAACCGCTAGATCACAAGCTCTCAATCGCAGCAGGTCGGATATGCGCGCACACAAGCTGTATTGGAGGTGTTGAGCCACGATCGCTCGGAGGGTTACAATTGGAATCTTAAGAAAATAAGATTTCTATTAGAAAACAAGCTATGTGATATGAAAGAAACTCCATATATTAAACGTAGTTAGGTCCGAAAAACTTCTAATAGCTAAATGGTAAAAATTAATAAAATTTTATTCGAAAAAGAAGATTTATGAGCTGTATGAAAGCTGATTACCTGATCTGGATCCTTTAAAAAAGGTGTCAAGTGTCTATCAATAGCCAAGGTCAGGTATTGTATGGGCAGTTTAGGCGCTTTCTTGGTTAGAGGCTGTTCTGCAGAGGCTCTTCTCGTGATACCTTGGTACATTCTTTCTATTTGGGGGGTCCAGGGGGATTTCATATCCAATGCACTGGCGAGAAAATCTATGGCGCCTGCCAAACCGACTACGGCGGATTTTTTAGCTGCGGAGTCCTCTAAATATTCTATGTAAGCGGCTAAATCCTTCTTTGAGAAATTTAACAGAGTTTTATTTCTGTTTTCGCAAAAAATTTCAAAACGGCGTAAAGTACGGTTGTGAAGTAATTGCGTGGACTTAGTTCTTGAAGACGCTGTCAATTTTATATGACGTTTCCTTTTTTCCGTAAGGTTGTATTTCTCTAAAACTGAAGGAAAATAGAGAGGGCCTCTCTTTTCTAGAGGTCTATTGTCTTTAAGAGTCTGTAAAGGAGCATTAAACTTATGATAATTAACAGCCGAATGTTTGAAAGATGTTCTCATTTTAAGAATGCTGAAAAAATTTTGTACAATTCATTAAAAAATAAATTGATTAAAATTGCGGTAAAGGAATTGCATAGTCTTTACCGGTGTGAATCAATAAGGCGAGAGTTTTAAACGTCTTATGGCCATTGAAAAAATTATTAGGTGTAGAAGCAATATAATAAGGATCCCAAAGAAGAAAATTTTTGACAAAAGAATTAAAATAAGATCCTTTAACAATACAATTCCAAAAAGGGTATGGCAGCCATGAGGGCAAAACTACTACTGCTGTTATATCATCATACAATTTTAATTTATTAAAAACACGAGAAAGGAGAGAAATTGGGGGGTGGATGTAGTAACATTCTGAACTAGTCAGGGAAACTGTAAAAAAGTCAATATCAACACAATTTAGTTGTGGAAAAGGGGAAATGAATTTCTCTACTTTGCAATTTTTAGATGTTGCGAAACAGTCAATTGAAAATTTGATAGAAAAATAACTTTGAAGAAATTTAAAATCATCTAAACTAATTCCAAATTCATTAGAAGATTTAAAAAGTTTAGAGCCTAAATCTGCTAAAGTGATGAGTGAGCTGTCTCGGGGCATCCATTTAGGTAAAATACGAATTGCGTATTGGAATTCTAAAAGTTTTAATTGAATTAATAATTTTTGAATGACTAAATTACGGCTTCCAATACGCAAAAAAGAGTAAAGACACATACTATCAGTTATCCAAATAACCAACTGTCCTTTGAGGGTGGCAAAATAATTGCTGTAATGTTCAAAAGCTTTAATAATACTTAAAAGTTCTCTATGGCCTGAAGATAATTCAGCCTTTTGTGGAGTAAATAAGTAGTCAGAAATAATTTTACAATCTCCAGCTTTGAAGGAAAAGGCTGAGTGGTCAGAAGCGTCTGACACGAAAACATTACAATGTTTGTTTAAATCATTAGGATCAATGTTGTCAATTAAAAAAGATGTTTGATGGGGGGAAAAAACTTCTATTGTTTTGGATTCAGTACGAATGGGTTGTCCGTTTAAAGAAACAAAATGTTCTTTACAGAGGGACAATTCTTGAAACATATCTGCATTGACAAACAAAGCTCCTTTCCAACCATACTGTGAGGTGTAAACACCAAGAGCATGATTAGAATTTCTAGCTACGACACGAATAAAATCTCCATGACTAAAATATGCATGACATAGTTTGCCTAAAAAAGAGGCTAAAATTGTAACATCTACAGGATCATTAGAATCAAAAGCAAGTAAAATTTTATCAAGAAGAAATAAAACTTTTTGAATTTTTATGATGGGAAGGAAAATTATCATTTTACTACTATCAAGAATAAAACCTAAATATTGTATGCGACGGACAGGTTCTAGTTGACATTTAGAAAGTTGGAAATGCCAACCTGCACTTAGTAAAACCGATAATACAAAATGTGTACTAAGAAGACATTTAAAATAATTTAGTTCGACAGTCAAACCGTCATCAATATAGACACTAATGTCTATATTGTGACGGTGACAAAAATGTTTGACTGGACGGATCAAGGCGTCAACTAAAAATACGGCTGAGGCAACCCCGAAGGGAAGCCTTAAATATTTGTAAAAAGAATAGGAACTATCAGCATTTTTGTAACAAAAACCAAAAAATTCAGTAACAGCAGGATCTAGATGTACTTGATGGTACATGCCCCGCAAATCCCAAGATGTAAAAAATACATCCTGAGAAATGCGAGGCAGCACTGTCTTAATGTCATTTAAAGAGACGTTCTCAGGCTGGAGAAGTAGGTTGATATGACGTGATAAATCGATGCACAATCTAAAAGCAGGAAAAATATTTCGAAAAATTTAAAAGGGGAATAAATTTGAAAAATTTTGAAGAATAAATATCAATGAAAAGATATTTTGAGAGGTAGTGTAAAGAAAATGAAAAAGAAAAAGAAATATTTTATAGAAAAATGAGGGGAATCAAAAAAGAAATTATGAAAATATTATTTATGTGTCGAAAGATTTTCCTGAGTTTAGTTGTGTTAGTTAAACTACATGTTCTACTAGCCACCGTAAGAGGCGAACAACAATAAGGCTGATGATCGATTTGGGCAATAATACCTTTGTCTAACAAAGATTGAATTTCTTGACGAACAAAATCGGGATTGCGAACAGCGCTATTGTTGTTCTTCTCAAAATACGGTAACACAGGAGATGTAAAAACTTAAAAAAGATAGATTATGGAGAATAATTGTAAAGAAAAAATTCGTTTAACAAAATTAATATAAGTAAGTATAGAAAGAATTATTCTCGATAATCTACCTGGTTGATATCCAAAGGTAAGGGTTTGTAAAACAAAAGGTGGTGCATTGAGAATATTTTTATAAAAATTAATTGCTGTAAGTGAATGAATAGAATAAGCAGGAGAATAACTAGATAAAAAATCTGTTTGAATATCATATAAACGTTTATAATGTTCATAATCTTCTGTAAAACAAAAATTTGTTAGAGAAGAAATGTGAAAATTAGGAATATCTGAGGTAGGTATCGGTAGATTTAAATCTTGAATAGTATAAAGAGGAGTAGAGTTATGACTTAGAGTTGGCGGAAGGACAGTCGTCGACTTTATGTCCTTCGCCGTTACATCCGTGACAGCGAAGAGTTCCTCGACCTTGTCCTCTGGATCCTCTGCCCCGAGGGTTTGAGCCTCCATTTTGGTTAAACCGGCCGTTAGAGAAGCCGCCACGTGCTCCTCGGCTATAGTCTCCTCGAAAGTCAGGTAAAGAGTCCGAGATGCGCTGTTGCTGTGAGGTGAGGTAGCGCCTGTTACCTGCTAGAGCCACACGGTTGGCGTGGCCGATATTTTTTGAAAAGGCCAGTTCGATGTATCCAATGGAGCTTTCAGCTACCTAGATAAAACGAAAATCCTGATAATTTTATAATAAAATATACTGATAACTGCTCTATGAAAAGAAAGTTGTCGTAGAAATTAATCTTTTTTTAAAAATTTAAAGTGACAAATAATGAAACTCAAATTGAATGAAAAATAATTAAATGTCACGTACTATATTATAAAAAATCTTTCCGTGGTGCATGAGCTAATAAAACTGGTGTTAATCATATACTTGCGCCTCTTAAAATAAATTTGAAATACTAAATAGGTATCATGTAAAAGAACCGGTTTCTATCTGCCGGATTCAAAAATAAAAATAAGAAAATTAAATGACATAGGTTTGATTAGTGTAAGATGAAAAAGAAGAAAAGAAATCATGAAGTTCTTGCCTTTATTGCTTGGTAGCAGGCTTGCAACGACTGCTGCAAGTCGTATAACAGATTCTTGGGGGCCTTCAATGCCACAAGGCGCTTCGCAGCGTCCTCGACATAATTCTTCGAACGGCAGGTGTCTCTTATGACACATTTTCAGACTGGCCAGCCAATTTTGAAAATAAAAAACGTACATAACGTACACACAAAAAATACGTTACGTACATAAAAAAAAGTAAAAAAACGTACATTCCTAATAAAAATAAGTTAAATAATTTCCTAGTTACCTATTATCAATACATTTAAGTCTACTAGCAGCTACCTGTAAAGGAGAACCATAGCGAACTGACAGACACAAGATATCCTATTACTCTATTCAAAAGAACTAGCGTCTACGCTCCTAAAGGCCTCTAGGGGCACTTGAGGAGGGGAGAGTTAAATTCAATAAAAAAAACATGGATGACAACATACATAAGTAGCGAAGCTCAAAAGTTATTTATAGACATCTGGAAAAAAATTAACTTAAAATCAGTGAGCAATTAAAATTCATTTTTGGGGGGAGGGGGTAGTTTTTTTTCTAAAGTCAATTTCTCTTGGGAGGGTGGATGGTGATACTCTTCCCCAAAATAGTTATAAAACTTCCAAAAACCTATGAGAAGCTATCCTGTTAAGGAGAACCATATCGGTTCCATGGTTAGCGAGATTCTTTGGTTCAAACAAACAGACATTCTGTTATTATGTACAAAGTATATCCTATTATAAGGACCAGCGACTACGCCCTTAGAGGCCTCTAGAGGAACTTGATTAGGGGGGGGGGGGAGTTGAATTCAAAAACCCATTTTTTTATTTAAAAATAAAAAGTAAAAAACAAGGATGACAACATCCTTAAGTAGCGAAGCTCAAAAGTTATGGATGGAAATCTGGGAACTATATAAACTATAGAGTAGTGTCGTAAAAAATAAGCATTTAACTTATTTAAATAAATCACAAAACCTTTTAAAAATATATAATAACGTGAAAATCTAGGAAAAAATTCAGCCCCCCAACCAAAACGCAAATCTCAATGAAATTTAGTGGAAGTATTAAGAATGAAAACTAATACAATCCCTGAAAATTACAACCGTCTATCAGGAATATGAGTTGTGAAAATCACAAAAACCTATACATCTAGGAATCGATCTAGCACTGCAACAAATAGGCAAACCTTAAAGAAACTTTTTTAAAATATGTACAATGTGAATTTATTTATTCCCTGAAAATTTCAGCCGTCTATCTTGAATAGAAGTCAAGAAAACCATGAAAAAAAGAAAATCTAGGAATAGATCTAGCACCCAACCAAAAGGCAAATCTCAATGAAAATATGTAGAATGTGAACTTATTCAATCAAAAAACAGGAGCCGAGAAAATCACGTTTCTCCGATAGCATAACGGACTGACAAAGTGATTATAGAGTAGCTTCGCTAATAATTTTTTTAGTGAGGGAAGGGGGAGTAGACCACCCCCATTTCTGATTTCAATTTTAAAAAGAAAGAAAAAATAGGGGAAGGGTTGTGATTTTTTTCTAAGAGTAGTTTCTCTTGGGAGGGTGGTTGTACCCTCTCTCCCAGGACCTATGAAAAGCTACCCTGTAAAAGAGAACCATATCGGTTTAGCGGTTAGCGAGAATCTTTGGTACAAATAAACTGACAGAGAGACATACATCCTGTTATTATGTACTAAGTATATTCTATTAAATAAAGTAGTAAGTTTTTTGTCTGATGCTTAAGATTTTCATAACTACTTCACAGAGTTACAGAGATGGTTTTAGGCTATTTTTCTACCATTTTGAATACAGGTTCTTGAAGGGATATGGAAGGACAGAGAAAATAGCCTACAACCTTACAAAGATCATGTCAGTTCAGCAGTTAGCGAGATTCTTTGTTACAGAAAAAAAAGGATTTATAGGATAAACATATAATAGGATATAGGGTTATTTTGTCTATTGCTAAAGATCTCAAAAAATACTAGTCTTTAATACAAAGTAAATCAATGCCTGTCTGTCTAAAGCTTAAGATCTTGGTAACCGCTGAACAGATTGGGTTCTAAATTCTAATCTTCAGGGAATATATCTACTAGTCCTGTGGTAGTTTTAGGCTATTTTCTTAGAGTGTGGGAAACCCACCCCCCCCCCCAAAAAAAAAAAACAACCACCCCTCAATTTATTTTTGTAAACTAATGCAAATCAGCGGGGTGGGGGAACCCCCACCGCACCCTGGGGCGAAGCCTAAATGAAAAAAATAATCAGAATATTTTTTTATATTTTTTTTTGACAAATTTCCAACAAACAATTCTATAAAAGAGGAATACGAAGCCTCTAATCCTAGTAGAAAGTAAAAAGCTCCCTCCCCAAAGAAAATAGCAAAAACCATCACAGGACTATTAGGTATATTCCATGAAGAGTAGAGCACAATAGGTTCAGTGGTTACTGAGATATTAAGCTTCTGATATACAGACGGACAAGCAGACGGACAGACATCATTCTACTTTGCATTATAGATAAAATACTATTTTTGTAAACTTTTTGTACAAATACAAATAAATATACAAATACTTTTATACTTATATTTGATTCTTATTCTTTAAAAACTGAAGATACCAAAAAATAAGACTTCTTAATCCTACACTGTGCACCATATGATATCTCGGAAAATTTACCCCAAGTATATAAAGAATTTGAAAAAAATTATCGTAAAATCTATTAAAGGGGTAGTACCATGAAATGCATTTAAACTTGAATTTAGTCAAATGCATATCTCTTTCTGTTCAATAGTTTAAACTACAGTATGACCCTCGAAAAAGTATTTTTAAGCATCTGCAGCCCTTATTTCTCAATGAATTATTAAAAAATGCATATGTCCTTGTTCTCCATAGTATTCCACGTAAGTAGATATAAAAATATTTTTTTTACCTCCATTAACACCGGAGATTTTTAGTGCTAAAGTTTTGAAAAAGTGACTGAGGAAAAAGTAACTTTTAACATGAAACGACTTTTTTAGCAAAATTAAGCTAGAAATCCTTTTATTTTTGTTACTAGCAGAAACTTTATACAAAAATGAAATAAAAAATTTAGTTTTTGAGTAAAAAGCATTTTTTTACACATATTTTTTGAGTCTTTTTAGTTTAATGATATTTTGAAAAACTTACTTATTAGGCAAAATTGTTTAAGATTAAAAAACCAAATAAATCTCTATGAATATAGCAGGAAAATTGTTTTTGTTTCACAATCCTAAATTTAATAACAAAAAAGTTATAAAGAAAATAAAAATAAAACATAATGAGTTTTTAGTCTAAAAAGCTTAATTTACCCCCTATTAAATAATTGAGATGTCAGAAAAGTAGGCGGAGCAACTGTCATAATTAATCCTTTTCTATAAATAAGGGTTAATAAATAACCTAAAATTTGCAAATAATCAATTCATTCAGTAGTATTTTTTGCCATTAAAAATTTATATTTTTTGGTGGAATAAAAAAGAAATATTTAGTTAACTTGTTTTTCTTTGTGTCTCATTATTCAGTTGACAGAAAAACATAATATAACTATCCAAAAAATAAGAGAAACAAAAAAAAATTCTTTTTCTCAGTCACTTTTTCAAAACTTTAGCTCTAAAAATCTCCGGTGTTAATGGAGGTAAAAAAAATATTTTTATATCTACTTACGTAAAATACTATGGAGAACAAGGACATATGCATTTTTTAATAATTCATTGAGAAATAAGGGCTACAGATGCTTAAAAATACTTTTTCGAGGGTCATACTGTATATTTATAGGACATATATTTCAAATCCATAAATTTAAACTGTAAGTTCTAATAACATATATGCATAATTTACATACATATTTTTGTTATATGAAAATTGAAGATATTATTGAATTTATTTAAATAATACACCTATTGTTTTTGCAAAAATTTTCGTACAAAACATAGAAATTACTTTTCTGCTAATATTTGATTCTTATTATTTTTAAAAAAAACGTAAAACGTACAAAAATACAAATTTCAAAATACGTTACGTACACATATCAAAATAACGTCCAGAACGTACACAGATTCGATGCGTAACGTACAAAACGTACACAGATTCGATGCGTAACGTACAAAACGTACACTCTGGCCAGTCTGCATTTTAAAAATGTGAGAGAGACGTCATTCTTTTCATCCAAAGACTGAATAGAAAAAACTATTGTGAGATTCCCAAGAAAAGAATTTTAAATGGAAAAAAGATACATGGATAAAGAAATAACAAAAAAAAACTAATATTCCAAAACAGAAAATCCGAAAATGTTGAAAAGAGAAAAAAATTTTATAATGGAATTTAGAAAAAGAAAAATGCCCTTAACCCAATGTAACTACCCTTTTTTGTTGAAATGGACTAATTAACCCCTACATATATTAAAAAATATATGATTGATCGAAAAATTTGAAAGTTTTTTCTTACGTTAAGATGTTCGAAGAGGCGTTCCCGCTCGGCGTGTATGTCTGCAGACGTCATGCCTATCCATGCAGGTGGGTCTGACAGGATTTCTGCTGCTCGCCGGAGGCGACGTCGAGCTTTTCGGCCACCTACTAGCTGACTGCTACTGTCTGAATCAGAAGAGTGCTTCTTGCTCTTCTTCTTTTTCTTCTTCTTTCCTAAAGAAAGAATAAATGAAGAAATAGTAATCCAAAAAATAACGTCAAATATTCAGTCAGTGTTCATAGAAACAAGGCGTTAAGAAATTTATATTTTAAAAAATAACTGTATTTAAAATAAATTTCTATGATAATATCATTAAGATTTAAGAGTTCATAAATGTGGGAAAGAAAGGATTTTGTCTAGTTAAAAAATACCTTTTCTTTTCCTTTTAGGTTCATCTGATTCCGTAGAACTCGAAGATGAAGAGAATGAACTGGATGAAGAGGAACTACTAGGGTAGCGTTTCTTCTTTTTTGACTTCTTGCGTTTGGGGGAAAAATCGTCTAAATAAAAAACATAAAAAATTTTTTTAAAATGAAATAAAGTAGAGAAAAGGTTTATAACTGTAGAAAAGAAAAAAATAAAAAAGGGGGGAAAAAATTTAAGGTTTTTTTTTTTTTTTTAGAAAAGAAAATTGTATGGGGGTAAAAAACTGCCAAGAAGACAAATTTTTATGAAATTCAAATTCTAAATCATTGAATCAAAATCATGATTACTAAGTATTAAGTTTACCTGAAGACACTGAAGCATGTCTAGCAGGCATCTTGACTTTCTCAGATTCAATATGAGGAGCTGCAGACACCGATGGTCGCGCTAAAGCTGCAGACTCTTGAAGTCGCGCTGTCATTTTTGGCGGCTGATTTATTTGTGGCACGAAACCTATCCCCGGCAAATATGAACCGGCTGGAGGGAGGTTATTTAACCCCAACGGATCTTTAGGATCCTGAGGAATAATCGTTTGCGCAGCCGATGAAGGACCTGGAGCTACAACCGACGAGGGAGCTGAGGTATTTAATGTAACCGAATAGGTTCTAGATAAACTCGTGGTAGAAACCACTGTAGAAGGTGCGGGGGGGGGGGGGGGGGATTTTCCTCATCTGAGGAATTGTGCGAATGTCCTGTAGGAACAGGCATTTTAGTTCTGAAGATGAAGAAAAATTGAAAAAAACAATATAAAAATAAAAAACATTCATGAAAAAATCATGCAAAAATGAAAATAATACATGCTGTAAATTAACAATTAGTATTTTTTTAAAAAGAAAATCTAAATAGGAAGAAAATGAAATTAATTTAAGAAAATTTGCGTCTGAAAATTAATGAAAAAATAAGAATTTTTGGATAAGAAAAGAAAAAGAAAAATTTAATAAATCATTCAATCAAGAATTGACAAGGTGGTGTGACATTCAGTTTCAAAATCTTTGACAGACCGGCCAAATTCATCATAAACAGATTTGGCGGTTAAAAAACAATCTTCTAAATTATGATTAATTTGCTCCAATTGACTACGGAAAAGGAATACACGATTAATCATTTCTCTTACTATTAAATGTCTATCTGTTTCACTTTGATATGTGACATAATAGAGAAGATTAAAAGTTAAAATCTCTTTAAAGGTACGGAGATTGCAAGCATGGAATGTCTTGACATTCCTTAGTTTATAGTACTCAAAGGGTGTCATGATCACTGAGAATTTAAAAAAAACGATGATCTGAAAAAAAAAATGTAGATACATGAATAGTTTAATATGTCAAATTAGAATGAATAATATTGATAAAAAATACAAAAAATTAGAAATAAAAACTTTCCAATAATAAAATAAAGGGTTAGGGAGGGTGGGTGAAAACGTATTTAAAAAGCGATGTAAGAGAGAGTACTAACTCTATCGGTGAAATGAAAACGAATGAGAATATAAAAAACGTTTTGATTTAAAGTTTTAGGAGATTTCAACTCGTGTGCCGGCAGGTTATAGAAACGTGTGACGCGCAATTTTCAAGAATGCTCCGTGATTCATTTCAGCAATCGATCAATAAAATAATATCAAATTCCTCTTAATTCAACAAAAAATGGCCATTTTGTAACTTCATGTTATTCCATTAAAAACGTCTTATTTCGTTTCCTTATGCTACAATTAATATTTTTTATCGATCGATATTCCATAAATCACTAAAGAATCCATCGAAAAGTAAGCTAAAAGAGTTTGAATATTGGGAAAATTCGAAGAATTCGATAAGTATTTAGGAACCACTCTCCATTTACTATTGAAATTCTCCCGAATAATCCCAAATGCAAATAAAATCCCCAACTGAAAATAGTAAATGAAGTAAATGAAGTAATACGTTGAAATAGTATATATAATTCACTAAAAAACTAAAACTTACTGTTGAAAACGTATTTAAAAAGCGATGTAAGAGAGAGTACTAACTCTATCGGTGAAATGAAAACGAATGAGAATATAAAAAACGTTTTGATTTAAAGTAAGTTTTAGGAGATTTCAACTCGTGTGCCGGCAGGTTATAGAAACGTGTGACGCGCAATTTTCGAGAATGCTCCGTGATTCATTTCAGCAATCGATCAATAAAATAATATCAAATTCCTCTTAATTCAACAAAAAATGGCCAATGTTGATAAACATATGTCTGCTAGCATTAAGATGTTTGTACTGCCAATACACGTTGGGTTTTATTTAAAGAATTTCTTTAGAATGTTTTTTTTTTTACATTGTATACCAATAACGCAATATTTGCTATCAGAAAACCCCCGACTAAGACTCGCCTACGACCCGATCTTTTAGGATTGCTTTGTAATTTACATTTTTGAAAGTCTTTCAACAGTATACACAGCAAATTCTCTCTTTTTTAACTAACTTTCCAAATAATATACCTAAAGCATTTGAATTGACAAAGGCTATGCTAATATTTTTACCATTCAAGTTTATTTAATATTCTAATAAATAGCGCAACCCTCCAAGTTTATGACTACTTTTCATAAACATATGATCTAAAGAATAAGCTCTGACGCAATGTCATATAAGGATATTATAATATTCATTAAAAAAATTGTTATTTTTGCATATATGTTACATTTTACAGTGTTTTGTGGCTCAAAAGAAAGACAATTAAAAATTATTTCATATTATATAGTTTAAATTACATAAGATAACCTAGAAATAGTAAAAAATTCCCTTTCTTTTTTTGTCGCAAAAGAGAATTCAATAAAGATTTTCATTAAAAAACACCTTAGTGTAAAAATTAAAAAGTTTAAACATGGTCACAAAAAGATTCAATTAGTTTATTAAATGTTTCATTTTCAGCAAATGACGATTAATCTCTATTACAAAGAATAAAGTGTAAAAAGATATTCTCGTTTTAATTTTAAGCAACTTAAAATGCATTTTAATACCTTTTAATGATTTATTTTTTAAAACATCATTTTATAAAATGTTATTGATTTTTAAAGTTATATATTAGAATGTTTTTAAATTTTGTTAACATTTTGTTTTAAATGTAGAAAATTGGTAATTCTAAACATTCAAAAAATGATTTTATTAAATTTTCATCACTTAAATTGCATGTTTGATGAAATTTTCAACTGATAATTCAAGAAAAATCGTTTAGGTTTTATTATATTTTACTTTGAAATGTTAAAAAAATATATTATTGTCAAAAATGTGGAAGTTATACTTTCCTCAAAAAAAGACCTAAAACATGCAAATTAACACGTGTAATGAGATTTTTTTTCTTTCAGGTTTAATTTTAAGTAATTATTGATATTTTTTGTAAAAAGGATTTTATATAAAAAGTTTTAAAACTCGAGTTATGTAGTGGTTCTATAAAAGGTTGCGAATTTATGCAATTTTCTTGCAAAAAAAATTTTCTAGGATTTTAAAAATAGCAAAGGGTGTTATTAGACGTACTTACAGATACAATTGCTAAGTCATTTTGGCCAAACACTAAAATAAAGTTTTGACATCTGAGGGTCCAGCCGTGTATGTATATAAATTGATATGCTTAGACTGATAAATAAAAAATCTTAAATAAAAGTAACAATATCTGTGTTTATCAAGAAAAATCGCCTCTAGAAAAAAAATAACCCAACCCCAAAATTGTTTTTTCTTTCTTTAAAATCTAAAAAGGGGAGTAGAGTCGATTTCACCCTCCCACCCCCCCCCCCCCTCACCTTAATTGCCCCTAGATATTTAATATTTCCTAGAAAAATACTTATATAAATTAAGGTGATCACTGGGATTTTCGAACGCATAGAAATTTCGTACGTAAGTTTTTTCGTCGTGATCTATTCATGATAGTTCAAATAATATGATACGCAAATTGATCAAAAATATTGAAATAAATTACTACAGTAAATTTCAATTTTAATTAAAGAATAAATCTATTATTTAAAGGTAATTTTAAGGTTTTTTTAATGTTCAATCTATACATATATATTTTAAAAGTCTTAAAAAAGGTAAAAGTATCTCAGAGTACATTAAACAAGTATATGCCAACAAATGCTAACATAATCACAACAAATAATAACATAATCAACATTTTCTTTACTATGCAAATTTCTATTTTTAAAGCTTGAAATCAATTTTTAAGAAATTTTCTTTTTACATTTACTTATCCCTGAACTCTGTGAGTATGGTAGAATTACAAACAGCTGCATATATAAATTTTTTAAGGATTAATACTAACAGGTATAAAATTTAATACAACACCTTTTTTAAAGTGCAACTTAATTGGATTAAATGAAAAGATAAAAAAACAAAAGTTTGGGTTCTTTAACTCATACCTACATATCTCATCATTCACCATTGTTTCTTATTTGGGAAGAAAAAAATAATTTCTAGCACTTGCAAGAGGGTTTTATCCTACAGTTTTCTATTCCCATAATGTACTATCCCTGTGAAACTCCTCTAACACTAAATTGGCCTAACCTATGAGAATATTATGTAAGTGTGTGTGTGTGTGTGTGTGTTTTTGTAAAGAATTATGTATTTTGTTAACTTTTACATTGGTATTCTTGATTAAACCTTTATAAAAATAGGGTAATATAGTTATTTCTCGCATCGTATTATAAACGGCTTTCCGCGGATATAGAATGTACATTTATGAGATTAAAACTAGTTTTTTTAGCCCCGAGGTGACGAAGTCACCGGCTAAAAAAACTAGTTTTAATCTTATGATTGTACATTTCTATATTCGTAGAAAGCTGGATATAATACGATGCTAGACATAGTTTTTTCGTATGGATGAGAACCGGTTCCTATCCACCGGATTCGAATGAATACGAGAAAACTAATTCTGTGACTACATCCTGTATCTTTATATGAGTGTTTATATATTTTAGCAAATTAAATTATTGTTATTTTATGATTATGACATCTACTAATTTATTATTAAGGGTTGATATGGCATATCCACAAATCTAATATAGAAACAATATAAGAGTCTACATTTTTCTTTTTTTATAAAAAAAAAACTTTCACACAAATAAACAGTAAAGTGAAAGCTTTTTCTCATTTTGGCATATTTTCCTGACAAAAAGGTTGGCAAGGTGAATTATTGAATAGCTTTACTCTTAACTTGCATTTCTCATAAACTTGATAGGTCACACATATTTATTATTATGGTGTTCCATTCTTATAACAAAATAAATGTGCTATACAAAAAATCAAAAAAATTATTTAGTTTATGAAAACTAGACTCCATTAATATATAAGAAGCCAACAAAAGATAATTAAATGCAATAAGCTTTAGCAGAAAATATTCATAACATATCAATCCTATTATATAAAGTATTTAGCCTTTTTTTGGCTAAAGCTTAAGATCTCAATAAGTGCTGACCCAATTGAGTTCTTCATTTTAAGGAAGCTTTACATAAGACCAGGGAAGGTTTTAGGGTTGACATCCCCAAACATATCCTAGAGGCTAGAGAAGAAGCAGCTAGTATGTTAATATAATAGATACATTTCTTAACTTTTTATATTATGTTTTCAATACTAAGATACATAAATATTTGCTATGTAATTAATTTGCAGAAATGTATGAAAGACTTATACTCATATTTCAATACTACATTTGACATTTGGCGTTTATACATTACAGCTAAGAAAAAATAACTGGACTCTCAGTTTAGAGGAGACTGGTTTTGTCCAAAAAATTATAATTATAATTTTCACAAGATTTATTTGAATAATAAATGAAAATATGTAGAAAAAAACATTGCTAATTAATAATTTATTATTATTATTCTTTTTAATTTAACGGTAAATGTATGAACGCCATGATCTGCACCTGTTGTCTACTACTTCCTTTCTCTCCAAACGGGCGTTTACATAGGGGGGATAAAGGGAACAGACCCCACCTTTTTTAAAATTCAGGAGAAGACCAACTTTAACTTTTAAACTCCAAAAAATTTTAAAGTTTGTTAACCTCAAAAAGAAGTATTATTGTATAAGGTATAATAAAAAAGGTTATACCAATACGATACTATAAGAAGAATAAATAAAAACCAATATTTTGAAGTTTAAATGTTTACCTCCCTAAAAGATAAAAAGCTTGGACGTCCTTGCCTATATAATGTAAAGATTACCCCCCCCAAAAAAAAAAAAAAAATTAAATTCGGGTTGCCATAGGCCCCCCCCAAAAAATTTGGAATTTTAACCCCCCAAAATGAAAAAACTTGGACGCCCTTGAAATAACCCCACTTTTTTGGGATTATGAATACGAACTTTCTGTACGATTTTTCCAAATTTATGTTCTCTACGAAGGAACTCTCACGAAATTGATACCTGCAATCATAAATTAATATTACTTTAGGAAAAAAAAGCATATAGTTTTCACTTCTTAGAATTACAAAACAAATGTATTTAAATTCAAAATATTGGAGTGAGTGAGTAACTTGATATACTTTAATTTAATAAGTTTTCTTTTTTGGAGCACTTGATCACCAGTCAAGATTGCTACAGGTAGCGACAGAGGTCAGCTATCTATGGGGTTTTATGGTTTGCTCCTTTGAATGAACGATGAATTGCAGCCACCACCAAACCAAAGGGTTGCTTCCATTTTCATATAAATGATTTATAGAAGTCCGTGTACACACTCGCCCTATTTTTGTTCGACATTCTGCTTCCCTCATCTAATTCTAATCTTGGTGGGATTCAGATATCTCATTTGCCTGACAAAAATTGTATTAAACGAGATATAAACAGATAATATTTACCAAAATAAATGCAAATATCTCTTATTTTTTAGCTAGAATTAACAAAATATTTTAATTACATTTTTATTTACAAAAAAAATCAATTTACATACATATCATTTCCATAGATTCACATTAAAGGTTTATAAGAATTTTCATAAAATATCTAGAATGCATAAAATATTTGATTGTACGTTTAAAATATTTTTACATTTGTATTGTTAAAATTATTTCAAGTTTTTACATATTACATAATAGTTAAAGTAACCACAAGATAAAAAAAATATTTTTTTTTATAATCTTTAGTATTAAAACATTATAATAATATACATACTAAAATCATTGTATAAAAGTAATAAAAAGAATCAACTGGATAAAACATATTCAACTGGAGATCTAAAATATTATCAAGTATGGCTTAGAAGCCGATTGAAAACCACCGGAATAGAACCGGTTCTCATCCATATTGAATAAATATATATGGCATCGTATTTGACAATTTTTCCCAAATATTAAAACAAAACTGGTTTTCATCTTATATTTTATTTATTTTAATATCCGCGGAAAGCTGTTTATAATACGATGCAATAATTCTTGAATATCTAAAAAAGTTTTCCATAAGATATGTACTTTTAGGTAACATGGCTACTCTATGATAAGGGCCTGCCCTTTCATTCGTCCGTAAGACTTTTCAAAAGTAAGAAAATACTTCTTAACGGATAAATAACTCTTTCTTGTTCTATATGGTGGCTAATCTTTCAGTTATATTTTTAGTTGATTTCTAGGGATCTGAAGGGATAAGACAATGACAGATAAATTGATGTAAATCCCCAATGATGATATAAAAAATTACTCCTTCTGTAGATTAAAATTAGTGGTTGAAACGTCTGGACAATCAACTTATTGAATCAACCAATGAAAATTAACTTAAGTCTCCAAAGTTTTAAGGCTAACGAATAAGAAAGCGTTATTATAAAATATTGGGGACTAGTGTAATAAATAGCATAATGCCCCCCTCTTTCTCTGGTTTATTTCGCTACTTATTGACAAGGTCGTCCTTTTTAAATACTAAAACCATGAAAATAGATAAGTTCGGTACATACAACCATAGTTACATTTTCGTTCATTTAGAATTCTTGAAAAATATATTTTCGTAGTAAAGAAAAATATTGAATAATTAATAATGTTTGAAAAGAAACTCTATTTTGATTTTAAAATATTAGAGAGATTCAATTTTTGATATGATTCTTAAATTTGAATGCCTCTTAGAAATATAAATTATGATATGATTAGTTTTAAAACCTAACATTATGTTAAAATAATCTATTATTAACAGTCACCGGAAAAAAATCATGACTCTTTTAGAACACCGAGGGAAAAATAAAAAGGGGACTGTGCACGAACGAGAACAGGGTTTGTGTAATCTTAGCATCTTACAGCAATGGTGTTTGCAATATTTTGTGACAATATTTAAGTTCGGATTAATAAAAAGGAAGATATAAAAAAGATTTTGTCGACACACTCGTTTGATTTGCATTTGTCCCCTTTTGGAATGGCACATGACATACGCTACAATATTTATAAGAACTAATTTGACCCTTTCTATGATAAAATGGACGGAAAATGTATTTCGTACGTTTTTTTTTATATCATTATTGAAACAGTGAAACGTTCATGGGAAAAAAGCCAAAGGTCCCCAATTTTCAAAATTCAGCTTTCATTATGAAAATTGTCAGAAGGGAGACTAATTTTTCTTTAATTTACCTCCGACAATATTAGAGTATTAAAGTTTTAAAAAAACATATTTTAAACAGTGGCGTGCGAACCGAAGGGGGCATTTGGGGCAATCGCCCCCCCCTAGCGACCAGAACGCCCCCCTCTGCCCCCCCCTAGCAACCGCCCCCCCTGCCCCCCCCTAAATGTTAAAAAATGCCCCATTTTGCCCCCCCCTGGTCAACAAAAATGCCCCTTTTTGCCCCCTACCCTACAAAAAGCAAAACTATCCCAGTTTCCAAAAAAAAGATCAAGAAATACTCCAAAAAAAATTTTTGGCGCTTTGTGCCAACCAGACAGTTAGGTTATAACCTTTTTTCACTGAACATAACAAACCAGGTTATAGGAAGTATTTTATTTTGTATAATATAAACTTTTTACCAAAGAAATTTTTTACATCCCCAATGATGATACAAAAAATTACCCCTTATATAGATTACAATCATTGGATGAAATGTATGGAAACTCGACTTAATTAACCAACCAATCAAAATTCCATTAAAGTCCCCAAAGTTGTTGAGCCAACGAATAAGAAATTTTTATATGAAATATTGGGGACAAGTGTAATAAATAGCCCAAAAATCCCTCCCTCCCTGCATATTTGAAGAAAAAAATTTGCGCTTCGCGCCCTTCCAAATGGTTTCTGCTATGAAATATTGGGGACTAGTGTAATAAATAGCCCAAAAACCCCTCCCTCCCTGCATATTTGAAGAAAAAAATTTGCGCTTCGCGCCCTTCCAAATGGTTTCTGCTATGAAATATTGGGGACTAGTGTAATAAATAGCCCAAAAACCCCTCCCTCCTTGCATATTTGGAGAAAAAAATTTGCGCTTCGCGCCCTTCCAAATGGTTTCTGCTATGAAATATTGGGGACTAGTGTAATAGATAGCCCAAAAACCCCTCCCTCCCTGCATATTTGAAGAAAAAAATTTGCGCTTCGCGCCCTTCCAAATGGTTTCTGCTATGAAGTATTGGGGACTAGTGTAATAAATAGCCCAAAAACCCCTCCCTCCCTGCATATTTGAAGAAAAAAATTTGCGCTTCGCGCCCTTCCAAATGGTTTCTGCTATGAAATATTGGGGACTAGTGTAATAAATAGCCCCAAAACCCCTCCCTCCCTGCATTTTTGAAGAAAAAAATTTGCGCTTCGCGCCTTTCCAAATGGTTTCTGCTATGAAATATTGGGGACTAGTGTACTAAATAGCCCAAAAACCCCTCCCTCCCTGCATATTTGAAGAAAAAAATTTGCGCTTCGCGCCCTTCCAAATGGTTTCTGCTATGAAATATTGGGGACTAGTGTAATAAATAGCCCAAAAACCCCTCCCTCCTTGCATATTTGGAGAAAAAAATTTGCGCTTCGCGCCCTTCCAAATGGTTTCTGCTATGAAATATTGGGGACTAGTGTAATAGATAGCCCAAAAACCCCTCCCTCCCTGCATATTTGAAGAAAAAAATTTGCGCTTCGCGCCCTTCCAAATGGTTTCTGCTATGAAGTATTGGGGACTAGTGTAATAAATAGCCCAAAAACCCCTCCCTCCCTGCATATTTGAAGAAAAAAATTTGCGCTTCGCGCCCTTCCAAATGGTTTCTGCTATGAAATATTGGGGACTAGTGTAATAAATAGCCCCAAAACCCCTCCCTCCCTGCATTTTTGAAGAAAAAAATTTGCGCTTCGCGCCTTTCCAAATGGTTTCTGCTATGAAATATTGGGGACTAGTGTACTAAATAGCCCAAAAACCCCTCCCTCCCTGCATATTTGAAGAAAAAAATTTGCGCTTCGCGCCCTTCTAAATGGTTTCTGCTTTTAATCACAATGAAAGGACAAGTAATTTTTTTTTATTTTTTACATAGTTCATTATATCTTTGGTTTTTATCTACTTGTCTGTATTCTTATTAATGATCTTTGTGCTTTGCTACTTAAAGAAATATTTAAAATCATTTTTTCATAGGTATTAGTTTAATTTTTGGTAAATTATTTCCAAAATGAGTGTTTTTATCCCCTCCCCCCCCCCCAATTTTTTTTAATGGGGTTATTCATCCTTCCTGCTGAGATTTTATAACATCCCCTTCCACCCATTAAAAATGTTTTGTGGTGGAGGGGGAGGGGGGGAAGTTAATTTATCTTCTGTACTATTTTTTCGAAGATGCTTTCTAGCTCCCTTCCCTTCGGTCATTGCAGGGTGGGGAGAAGGGATGGGGGAGAAGAGATGGGGGGGGGAAGAGGTGGGGGATATAAATGGGAAATAGGGATGGGGGAAGGGATGGGAAAGAAGGGATAAGGACTAGGAGGCCCATAATCAAATAATCCCACCCCTTAAAACGCCCTTAATTAAAATTAGTATATATAATCAAAATGCCCCCCCCTAAAGCAAAGTGCCCCCCCGGGGCACTTTGATTTAGGGGGGGGCAAAATTTTACAAAATCTTCAAAATGCCCCCCCCTAGACAAAGTGCTTCGCACGCCACTGATTTTAAAACTTGGATAGTTTGCTTTCATGAAAAATGAGATTTGACACTTAGAGTTTAAAATTGTAAAAAAGATAGATACCTATCAAATTTTTGAAGATGATAAAATGGAAGTTTCTTACTTTGATTACATAAAAAAAATAAAAACATTAACTAGTATTTTGACTGGTTTGAATTTACAACAGTTAAAAAAAATCCACCAAATTATGATATGATTAATTGAGAAGCAGGACACAGAAGTTAGAGAGGAAAGCTCCAGTTCCCAGACCAATGCCAAGCAGGGCGACCATCAGGCTGGCGGCTGTAGAAGCCTCGGCCTCGCGGACAGTCTGAAATAAAAGGTCGTCAATATGATTGATAGACATTGCTAGCTGTATACGTAACTTTTTACGATTAAAACCAGTTTTTTAGCCCCTAGATGCCGAAGGCACGAGCAAAACTGTTTTTTATCTTATGATTGTACATTTTAAAAACTGGATATAAAACGTATGATCGTATAGATGAGAACCGTTTCTAATCCAACGAATATTAATCGGTTTCGAATGAATATGAAAAATTATATCATTTGATGTCTCTTTGCACAGATTTACGCCAGGCTTAATCTTAGTTAATCTGCTGGATCTCTTCCCTACCTGTGGAGCACTCATCATACAGATGGAGCCAACATATCCATTGGACACAGAGAAAGCTGCCATGATCAGGATGTATGCTGTGTCAGACTCGAACACGACAGGTACCAGGCTACGCTGACCAGGTGACAGGTTGCATAACAGGAACAGAGGCAAGAATCCAATTCTAAACAAGTTTTAAAATATCAATTACTTTCATTCTTCATTCGTATGCTGCGAGACTACTTGTCCGATATTGCCTCGGGTTACCATACCTGGTTCTAAAAATGGATGGCAAACTAATGTATAAGGACCAAGACAAAATTCGAATACATATCATGACAATATTAATTTTACTTCAGCAATCAATAGAAGATGCGTGTTACAAAAAATGTGTTTTCTTTTTTTTTTAAATATTATTAAAAGTGTGTATCACACACAAGAGTTAAGTAACTTGCACTCTTAATACAATTCAATAAGTAGATGAAAATGATGAAATTTAGGTAAAGTTAGTGTTTTTCTATAATATAATAGGTCACATTAGTGCGTCAATAACAATTTAATGGCCAAGAAAATTACAAAATTCTTGTGCAGCAAAATATGGTTATACCTGAGAAGAGACAGCGCCAGAGTGATGACAGATTCTCTTTTTCCAGGTTTGGGCCACTGAACCCATCCAGCAGCTTGTCTAAAATGTAAAAAAATATTCTAGTGACGTATTTTTTTCATGAAAAAATAACAGTTACGCACTTATTATTGTTATAATAACCTCTTAAGTAAGCGTCTGCTCTAACTTTTAATTCGTCCGTCTGGGTAGAAAGACAAGACTACAACAATGAAAGAAAATCATATTTTCCTTAGTAAAATTGGATACATATCCCATAATGCATTACAGACAGCCCGCCGGACTTTATTAATTCTAAAATAGATGCATAATGCAAATCTCAACTACAAAATTCTGCCATCGATCTCAGATCGAGTAAATAACTATTTACCCTCAGGTTAAAACAGACAAGAGACAAAATTTATTATAGAGTAGCTTCGCTAATAAAATATTTAATTGCTATACCTGCCCAAATAGTCACCAACATTGAAGAGAACAAAGCATGACACCGGGATGAAGAACTTGTTGGCCCAGGGGCCCTCGCCAACGGTTGACACAACGCGGACAGTCAGGGCTGGGAAGCAGCCGAGGGTGACCAGGAAGCACATGAGAACGGCGAGTCCGTAGGGCCAGATGTCAAGCATAACGGTTAAGGGGTTCACCTTCACGGGGATACGGGGCTGAAATAAATATTTATTATTAGGTTAATAAATACAATAATACTTTTCCCTGATAATTTTAAGCTCAATTAAAAATAAGTTATTTTTTTAAAAACTTGTTACAGGGGATATCATTTTATCAGCCGATGAAATATCCTTATATTCATACTTTAACAATTTGTTAAAATGAAATTTAAATGAGTTATTTAAGCAAACAAAATTTAGCATAAATGGATATTTAATACCGAGGGATTTAAATATCCATTTATGCTAAATTTTGTTTGCTTAAATAACATTCTATTGCAATAAAAGGTGATGTTAGCAAATAATTTCTTGAATAAAATCATAAAACGTTTTTTCATTTAATTTTCATTTTTTTCACTGTTGTGTTTTTATTAGACATTAAAAATAAAAATCATAAAAAATCTTCCAAATCAAAGAGAAAAAATCTTTGAATTATTGGTCAATTTAAGTTCAAAGATTTTTTTATTGTAAAAAGTTAATTTTTTAAAAATATTTTAGAAAAAAAATCTTCTAACAAAAAAAAATTAACATAATCCAAGATGGCGTCAATACATGTAAAATAATATTTTCAAAACAAAAAATTAAAACTTGAATATCTTTTTTCACAGATTGAATTTCAAAAATCGGTCTGACAGTTTTTCCAAAGTCAGTATGATCTATCAAATGAAAAAGGTTTGAAACTGATAGAACATTTCTTTATACTAAAACATATTTTTTCTCCCGTTTTTTCCCACACTTCCAAAAAATGAAATTCAATGAAAATTAAATGGTTCTTACGTTAAAAAAATTTTCTCACGGGTCCAAAAAATTAATTTAAATGAAAATCATATGTACCATTTAAATCAAAATAAATGGTTCCCACATTCTAAAAATTTTCCCACGCTTGACATTCTTGAAAAATGCTAAATAAATGGACATTTAAACAAACCAAAGATCGCGTTTTTTGCAATGGAATGATTTTTTCTTTAATTTTTGCCTTAAATGTCTAAATTTTTCTACGCCCTCATTTTAACCCCCCTCAAAAAGAAAAAAAATACAGCAGATTACCCCCCTCAAACCTTTAAAACTCCTCATTTTTCCTCTCAAAATAAAAGCTTAGACGTCCCTGCTACGCTTTCCTACTATTTGTTTTTATTCTGGATGTCCTTGAGTAAAAGAAGTTTTGATGCATAGTTAATTATAAAAGTTTGAAAGTAACTAAAAATATGATGACAATGAAACAAATACAACTTTATTTGTGTTTTTTTTTTATATTAAGTTACTCGATCAATAGGTAACTATAATGTGGTTTATATCACATTTCAGTAGATAAATAAATAATTCTAAGATCCCCCCCCCCCTTTCTTTTAATATTATAAAATTCTTTTATTTTAACGAATTTTAATTATTAAATGATAGAATTTCTGATTTTCAACCACACAACCAAGGATTATCATATTAGAAAGAGGTTGCTGCTTACATAACATAATTGCCAAGTCTTGATTTTATTCTTTCTCTTTCCCTTCCTTTTTAACACTGTTTTTGAGTTATGTTCTTTTTATATTAAAAAACACATTAATATGGATTTTATTGTTGTTGTTATGGAAAGTAATCACGATATTTTATTGAAATATCATGTATATTGGAATCATTTTTATAATTTTACTATATGTTGTATCAAATTATGCAATATAGGCAAAATTAAACTCTTATCATCAACAAAACATTAAAAACGACTTCACAGTTTAATTGCTTTTAAGTCGTTTCAATAAAAATATCAACTTTTTTTTATACCACCCCAATAGAACTCAAAATAGAAAAAAAGTTAAAACACAGTAACTTTCTAAGGGAGTTTCCTAGATGTGGGAATATAATCGTCGCTGCTCCCCCCCCCCCCCAAAAAAAAATCACTTTCACTAAAATTAAAAAAAATTGCATGAAAGGGGGGAGGCGGATGTGCCACATTTTGAAACCAAAACCAAAAGTCAACAAAGGAACTCATCTAAAAAAAAGAGTTACAGGTCTGAGATTTTGCATGGCAGTTGCTTTATAGGGGTACAATATGGAACTGTGAAGAAACGGCGGCGCAACCGCCGAAAACCGGAATTTTTTTTTGCCTTTTCTCGGCGGTTTTCGGCGGTTGCGCCGCCGTTTCTTTACAGTTCCATATTGTACCCCTATTAAGTAACTGCCATGCAAAATCTCAGACCTGTAACTCTTTTTTTAGTCGAGTTCCTTTGACTTTTAGTTTTGGTTTCAAAAAGTGGCACATCCGCCGTTATAGGAGGTTCTGCCACTATTTCCTAATAATGCAACATCATACTATGATACTACATTAATACAAAGGCCAAGCAAAATCGCAATAATTTATCTTTTTTTGGCAGAGTTCCTGTTCTACTGTGTTTTAAAGTTTTGTAAAATTATAGAAAAAGATATCAAGATTGCATTTTTAAGCAAAGGCAATTGATTTATTTAAACCCTCCTATAGACTTTAGTTCTGAAATTTAAAAATCCGCTGATCCTATTTTAAAAGATTGTATTTAGTAATAAAATGTCAAATGAGTTTCTATTTCAAAACATTTTTTTCATTCTTTTAACTAATAAAAAAAGACAAGCGTGTTTAAGTCCATAGATTATGCTCTTAGAAACATAAACAAAACAAACTCTTTGAACACCATTCCTCCCTTTCCAGTTAATTTCTTTTGTGGGTGGAAGGGGGGGAGGGAGGACGTTTTTCCTTTCGATGTTTTGTACCTTTAAGTGTCTTTTTTCAGTTGCTTTTTCAATTTTGTTTTGGTCGATATTTTTGGTGTTATTTTTAAAGCAAGTTTTTTAATTGACAACAATTTTTTGTTTAATTCCTTAATACAAATATTTGCTGCAGAGTAGCTTTGACTTCCTTTTTAATGTTTTATATGTCAAAGGGGTAAAATAGAGACTAACAATTTACACATGTGTTCTGCTTTTAAAATTCTTTACATTCATAAGATGTTTAAGTGTAAGAGGGAGTACTTTTAAGATACTCAACATGTTATTTGAGTTCTAATAAACATTGCTTCCCCAACTGTGTATATATGTCTTGGATCCTTCAATTTTTTTACATAAAAAAAATAACCGCTGATTAGAATTATAGAACAAAGTAAATCTTAAATAAAATAAAATGAGGGTAACACATATAATAGCTTAGTTTTTTATTTTTATGTTCTATGTTAAAGTTTTCCTCCTTGTTTAAAGACAGTTTGAGACATAGATTAAAATGTTTAGTCTGAACTTTGTGAAAAAAACTCAGAGTACATTGATCAAATGCAATTAACTTCATCAATTAAAAATACGAAAGGCAAATGAAAGTATTTTAATAATAAGTTAAATCCTTAGTTCTCTAAACTTTAGTTTATATTTGAATCAAGCAATAAGTGTGCTATTATATCCTGTTTAATATCTGGCAAAGTCTAAGGAAAGGAAGACAATACCTACTTAATTTCTTTAAGTTTTTAAGCTTCTACCAAAGGCATAATAAAATTAACGGGAATGGATAGTTTAAGTTTAATTTACTGTCCATTGTTTTATCCAAGTATCCCTTGTGATTCTTGAGTATTGCAAACTCTGTGGCAATTGAGAAATGAAATAAACATTATTAGCTATGATCCTAGAAACCTCCAGAATACTTGAAAGAAGGGAGGGGGTAGACTTTTTCATTACAACTCGTCCTGTTCCTTCAATTTAAGGATTGTACTCTGGTTGATACAACGTCATATTACAACAACCGAAAAACAAGACATACTTAATACCTACTTATAGAACAGATTCCCTAAAAATAAAAAAAATATTAACCTTGTCAGAGGCACCATCAAGTAGTTTGTGATCATCACCAGCAGCTGGCTAAATATTAATAATATCTTACAACTAATCTAACAAAGTATATTTTAAAAATGTTCACCTCAGTTTTCAAAGCTTAAGGATCATATTTAATTTACACAAGTAAGACAAGATAATTGAAGATTGAAATTAAGGTATTTCTTAAAATTCAATTAGGTAATATCAATCTATTTCTTTTGTTCCTAAAACTTAACAAATATTGTTTAAAAAGAAAGAAGACATGTTATCAAGGTTAAAAATGGAGTATATAACACTCCAGGTTTATAATTAGACTAAAAACAAATATTGATTTAATCCATCCTCAATGAAAACTAAATTGAAGATTTACCCAATATTTGCTGTATTCATTAACAAGGATAAGTTATTTTGATGAAGCGAACAAGTTTTAAATGATAAAGCCTTACCGATCAGACTTCTATACTTTTATATCACTTTAATGTTAAAGAAATATTTTTTATTGCTTCCCTTCTTAAAGAATTTGAAGAAGTTGATTATTAAAGTCCAATTTCACTACTTTAACCTAAGACATAGAATTGTAAGTTATTAATTCCTGAACATTTTCTCCCAGGTAGAACTTGTAGAATTCAGATCTTGTGGCAACCAGGTAGGCAACCATGGCTGTAGCCAGGAAAACAACTGAAAAATATTATTTTTATCAATGGTTTTGAATAAAGTTTCCAAAATAGATACATAGAATAATGTGGATATATTGACAGGGGAAAATTTAGGTTGCTAATATGGACCTCATTTATTGGCCACTTTGTTAATCCAGCAGGATGGGAAGAGATTAAGTAAAAGGGGGTGATTGGGGTATCGTTATTTAGTCAGTTGCAGGTATTACTTTATCAGAGTATATCAAGCAATGCAATGCACAGCTGCATCTTAGCCGCCATATAAGAGGCAAAATGCGACTGCCGAGCCCTTTAATAAATTGTAATTAAAGGTGTAGTTTCACGATATGCATTTGAACTTAATTTAGTGAACCGCATATTTTATCCTGGTTAAATGGTTAGACTATATTTATATTTGAAAGAATTTCAATTTTCTACCACATAGTTTTTAAAATATCAAGACTTTAAAATCGTCTTTTTAAATTGCATATATCACAAAAAGACAATTTTCAAGTCTTGATATTTTAAGAACTACGTGATAGAAAATTGAATTTATTTCAAATATATACTATATAATATAAATGTAGTTTAATCCATTAACTAGGAAAAATATGCGGTTCACTAAATTAAGTTCAAATGCATTTCGTGAAACTACCCCTTTGGTTTTATTTAAACTACTGTATAACATTTTCTCGTATTTATTCGAATCCGGTGGATAGGAACCGGTTCTTATCCATACGAAAAAACTATGTCTAGCATCGTATTATATACAGTTTTCTACGAATATAGAAATGTACAATCATAAGATTAAAACTAGTTTTTTAGCCGGTGCCTTCGGCACCACTGGGCTAAAAAAATAGTTTTAATCTTATAATTGTACATTCTATATCCGCAGAAAGCCGTTTATAATACGATACGAGAAATAACTATTAATATATTATTTAATGGTCCTAGTTTAACATACTTACGTCTTTAAAAACTGCATTTAACATGTAATTGCTACATTTATATTTAAAAAAAAAACTTACACTAAAACTTAAATTTATGAGAGTTCAAAGTTGTTTTTTTTATCAAAAAGTGCAACTCAGCTAGTATGGGTTGCTAATTAAAGCATAAAGTAAACATTCTTTAATACAATAATCCAGAGGCGTGCCCAAGGGGGGCGAAGGTAAAGAACAAGGGGGTGGTGTAGGTAGTGTACAAGGGGTGAAGGTGGTGTCCTCTCCCTCATTCACTAAATGCATTAAATAAGTGTTCATAAAAACTAAATGGCGAATTATGATCTTACTGCACTAAATGTAAAAAATCATTCTGATAAGTCGCTAAATGTGAAGACTTACTGGCCCTAAGTACCCCCCCCCCCCCTCCCTCCTTAATGTTTTTGCACGCCCTTGCAATAATCTATTTAGTGTAAATATATATTTGTTTACTCAGAATACTAGATGATAATAAATGTTTATTTAGCGTTTTATTTACTCTAGACTACCTTAATTAATAAATCAAAAGCCTATTTTTACAAAATAATCGTTTTAGAATCGCTTTTTCTTAATATTTTGGTATTAAACAAATAAGGATTTAGTTTTTTTCTTATAGATAATTCTTTATAACATAGTACATTTATAAAAGTAAATATGATAATATTTAATAACATAGAAATAATTGTTCTCTTGGGGAAAGTTCATGTTTTGGTATTTGTGTATTTAAGCTAGATTTTTCATCCTCCGTTTTCTGGTATTAAGCAGAATAGAAAACTTTAAGTGTTGGATTTAATTGCTGTTGAAAGGTTTTCGATAATTGTAATGTTACTTTTTTTAATCCAAGGATCTTTTATATTACTCTTACATTAGACAAACATCCACTAGTAGCGAAGCACAAAAAAATCATGGATGGACAAACATAAAATTGAGCTATAGAGCAGATGTTTAGTTGTCATTAAGAAGAAACAGAAAGAGAATATGTATAATATGTTTTCTCGTATTCATTCGCATCCGGTGGATAGGAACCGGTTCTCATCCATACGAAAAAACTATGTCTAGCATCGTATTATATCCAGCTTTCTACGAATATAAAAATGTACAATCATAAGATTAAAACCAGTTTTTTTAGTCGGTGCCTTCGGCACCCCGGGGCTAAAAAAACTAGTTTTAATCTCATAATTCTATATCCGCGGAAAGCCGTTTATAATACGATGCGAGAAATAACTATTAGAACATGACAAACAGACCGACGGACCATGTAAATTAAATTTTTTACTGGATGGTCATTGGTACAGGGAATCTTTACAAAAATTCTTAGCTGTCTATCTTAAATAGTAGCCGAGAAATTTACATTTCTCCATTAGTAGAACAAATCAATGGCGGAACCAATGAATTGTAAAGTAACTCAGTCACCAAAAATGATAAACTAGTTTGGTTTTGTCCGAAGTATGATGTATTCAGGGTTTCGGATCCGGATCCTTGGACTTAAAAAAATGCGGAAAAAATGGAAAAATCTACCTAAATTTATATAAAATCTCAGACATTCTCTTGATGAGAGCCAATCTTTAAGGTTTAGGTTCAGACTTGAAAATTAAAATTATTTTTGACTTTGAATTAAAGAATAAAATTTTTTTTTGAAAAATTTGGTGATTTTATTTTTATTGTCAAGGATCCGGAACCGGATCCGGTAGGATCCGGATCCGCATACAATCAATGCGGATCCGAAACCCTATGTATAATACTCCAGAAAAAGTCTTAAAACTGCAATCAAAGTGTTGGTTGTCGGACGGGTATAGTGGATGTTTCAACAAAAAAGAAAATACTGATCCCCTTTAGATACATCTTGCCATTAAACAACATCCTAACGTATAAAAGCTTGGGTCATGTAAAGAAAATAAAGTTGCGGGTTTCGTCGTATTTTTACAGTAGCTTTTGAAAGATTATTTTAGGTTAGGTTAGGTGATTGCCCCGCAGGGTTAGGCAATTGGCCTCGCAGGGTTAGAGCCTCCTGCAGGGGCTAAAAATAGGAAAAAAGCTACTGCGAAAATACGACGAAACCCGCAACTTCGTTTCCTTCACATGACCCAAAAGCTCCAATAAGACTATACCTGAGAGAATGAAGCAGAAGAAAGCAGCCTGTGTGGGTGTGGCTCCAATAAGACTATACCTGAGAGAATGAAGCAGAAGAAAGCAGCCTGTGTGGGTGTGGCTCCAATAAGACTATACCTGAGAGAATGAAGCAGAAGAAAGCAGCCTGTGTGGGTGTGGCTCCAATAAGACTATACCTGAGAGAATGAAGCAGAAGAAAGCAGCCTGTGTGGGTGTGGCTCCAACAAGACTATACCTGAGAGAATGAAGCAGAAGAAAGCAGCCTGTGTGGGTGTGGCTCCAATAAGACTATACCTGAGAGAATGAAGCAGAAGAAAGCAGCCTGTGTGGGTGTGGCTCCAATAAGACTATACCTGAGAGAATGAAGCAGAAGAAAGCAGCCTGGGTGGGTGTGGCTCCAATAAGACTATACCTGAGAGAATGAAGCAGAAGAAAGCAGCCTGGGTGGGTGTGGCTCCAATAAGACTATACCTGAGAGAATGAAGCAGAAGAAAGCAGCCTGAGTGGGTGTGGCTCCAATAGCCAGGAAGATTACGTTGGACACGGAGGCAAAGATGCCACCGACAGCCTGCCCAGAGAAGACAGCGCCCATGTAGGCAGGTGGGAATCTGCCGGCCACACCAAGGATACCACCCTAAAATTCAAATATTTATTTAAATTAAAAAAAAAAGCTAATCGAACAATCCGTATATTATAATTCACGCCAGAGGACTTTACAACACCTTATTTTGAAATATTTTGAATTGAAAATAGGAGTATTTTTTTCACTTTAGGAAAGGTTAAATTATTTTTTTGGATAAAGGATAGCCGCGCAGGATTAGGGCAACAAAGGGTTATGACCAGCCGCAGGGCTTCGACATTAATAAAAACATACGTTTTTGTATTATTGAAAAACTTGCAGATTTCAGGAAAACGTGTTATAAACATAAATGTTATGATTTGGGCTTTACTTAGGAAAATAAACAAGAGATAAAGATGTATTTTTTATAAATAAAATTCATTAACTTTAATTTATTGCAAATAAACTGTATAAAAGTGACATAAAAGGGGGAGGTAGCTATATCAGCTTTAAAGGTGTGAGTTTTAAGACTTTAAAATAGGAGAAGAGGCACGGCAGTTGTCGCATTTTCTTCACAATTTATATTGTACCATATAAGAGCAAATGCCAAACAAAATTTTAGAGTTCTGCTTCTATTTTAAAGTCTTAAAACTCACACCTTTACGGAATTCTGCAAAAGCTACCTCCCCCTTTTTTGTTGGGGTTATTTTTTGATAGAGGTGATTCTCTTAGATTGGCAAGAGTTCCCTCTTCAAAATTTACCACAAACCCTTTCAGGGACCTACAAAAGGCTTCACTGTTCAGAGCCATATTGGTCCAGCGGTTAGCATGATCTCTCGGTACAAAAACACAGACAGACATTCTGCATCTTTTAGATGATTAATAAGTGTGACTAAAAATGTGTTTCGACAACAAAAATGTATCCAGTATAAGACTAATATAAACAAAATTCATAAAAAAATAAAAGTTTGAATTATTGCATTTACCACATGTGTAAGGAGATAACATGTTAAGGATTAATTTTATTATGATTAAATATCAAAATATGATAAATAAATTTAGAGACTAACAAAATAGTTTAAATAAAAATATTAAAGCGCCATTTCACTTATTTTCAACCATAAACTATATTATACAAAATCATATACAAAGCCTGGAACGGAGTGGGGTGAAAAAATGTCAATAAGGAAACTTTTATAATGTAAGTCCAAATGGTTTTGAAGGGTATATTAGATTGTATCCAGCTTATACCAATAACGGAATTAATTTGGGAAAAAAACACGAAACCTATCCTTGTTTTTCAGCTGTCGTTGGGGGGCAACATATCGTAAAATTGACGACCTCTCCATTTGCCCCCCAAATATTTTTATCAGATCGTTGAGTTCACTCACAGTGCTAGTTGAACACTAATAACTCCCCCCCCCCCTCCCAGGCTCCCATATCCATTGAAAATTTCCAAAATCAGGGCCTAAACCGGCTATGCCCTAACCCTGCGGCGATGCTACCTATTACCCATATAACCTATCTCAACCTGTCCTAAATTAAGAACCAAACACACGACCCCCTCCCCCCTCATTTTCAATACCTGGAAAATGGCCGCGTTGATGTTGATAAATACAACAGAAGCCAAGGTCACATACATAAAGGTACTCTGCCACAAATCTGTATCAATCTAAAAAATAAGTAATTTAGTTTAAAGTGAGAGATTTTTATCAAAAATCAAACCATGGTTATTACTCCCCCCACTAGCTACTCAAAATAAAGTTTACATTTCCCTTTCTTCCAAGATTGTTTAGATAAGCATATGATATGATTATTGATATATAAAGGATTTTAGATTAAAATTCTTTAACTTCATTGATGAATCAGCTTATTAGTAATGAGAATTGACGTATCATACAAGTTTTAAACTAAAATTATGACTTCTTGCATTTTTTATTTTATTATTAAAAGATTTTTCTTTATATGAACTAAGGAATGTTATAGAGACTTTAAAAATAATAGTTTTAGAGTTTAATTTTTCAGGTCTTTGTTGCTACTACGTGGATAATGATGGCGATACAAAATATTCTTTTCCTCAAAGTGCCCAGCCAGGACAGAAACATCAACTTTTATTTTAGAATTAACTTTAAAATAAGGGAATGGTATTTTTTCCTTCATGCATAATCCCTGCGGGGCTACTCTGTGCCGAATATATCAAACTTTAGCTAGTCTGCGGAAACAATGAAACACAAAAAAACTACCTGAACTACCTACTTATTATTATCAATTTATCTCTAAAAGGGGAGGGGTTTGTGCCCGACTAGGCACTTGGAAGGAAACCGCCATATGTCTTCATTAGTGTGCTATGTAACCTCTTGGGAAATCAAGTTTATCCTTATTTATTATTTTACAATGTAAAGATAATCAGACAAGGATTTAGTAAACATTATTTACAACTATTAATTAGAATAATAAATTGGTTTTCTTTTCTTTTAGCTTAAGTAAAAGTAATAAGTCTTCTTTTTAAAATAATAAATGACTCATTGGATATTTTACTATTTTTGAGTAGACTATTATTGTAACCGATTCTATTGCCTTAACCATAAAACTTGAGAAAATAAATAGAATAGCAACAAAATTTTAGTTATAAAAAAGGACCAATGATTAGAACATTGGATAGTTATCTATTTTCAAGGAAACTAATACTCTCTATAGTAACCAACTCTATGCAAGAATATTCGAGTAAAATACTAGAGGGGGAAGGGGTATATCCCCATCCTAAGGACCTTGTGCCGACTCTCAATTGGGTTTTTGAAAATTAACTAATAGTATAGTGTCAGAAATATTAATACAGCCAACTAGTAGAAAATAATTTGCTGGCAGACAAAAAAGATCCTTGGAAAAGGGAGGCAGGTAGTTATTTGTATATACAACTTTAGAGTAAAACACTAGAGGGCAACAGGGTTAAATTACTGTATTTCCCTATCGCAATGACCTTGAACCGACTCTCAATTGAGTCCTTGTAATCAACCAATTAACGGGAATATTAACACAGCTAAGTGGCAGAAATCAATTTGCTAGCAGACGAAAAAGGTCATTGAAAATGGGGGGGGGGGGGTAATTATCTATTTATACATCTATATTAAAGATCTATTACCTGAACCATGACACTGGTGAAAATAAATAGAAGAATGACAAAGGTTAAACTGATCAACAATCTTGGCTGGGTCTTCAATCTAATAAATAAAATATAAAATTAGGAGTTTATTCTAAAAATTGGTAATTCCATAAAGGGTATTTAACGGGTTCAGCTACTTAGAATACTAGATAATCCATATGCGTTTTTTAGTTTAACTTGAGATATATTTTTTTATATGTTTTGCTTTATGCAGGTAATCAAATAAAAAATAAGCGAATCAACCAAAACATTTTCGAATTTCTAATCCTTGATAATGCATTTTCAAAATTGACACATAAATTTAATTCATTTTAGTTATCCTTAAATTTGGAAGTACATATAAGCTCTCAAATAATATAATTTTTAACTGGGTTGGGTATATTACCTATCCCTTTAAGTAAACGATTTTCAATAAGCTGTTCAAGTATATACTATCAAGAAATAATAAATGACTATGTCAATAAAATTACTTAAACTTGTTTAAACTCTACTCATTACGACAAATGTCAAAAACAAACAAAAATATATATAAAATTAAATTTCAATAGAATTTCGATTTTTTTTTTAAATTGAATTTTGTCATTTGATATGAAAGTAATCTTATATCAGTTAAAAATTGATGCATTAAAATATTAAGGTATTAAATATCTGGAGTATATAGGTACAATATAGATAGATATATTTCTTATCTGTCAATGTACTTTGAATTTAAGACATTAATATGTAGACAAATTTTGCTTTATAATCAATAAATTAAGATGAATTGAATTCAGTTTATGGGCAATTTCATAAATTCAATAAGGGGGGGGAAGTTTCGGTAAGGGGCTATTCTCGGTAATTTCGACCTACCTTCATTAAATGACCTTTTTCTCCATGTTCCTTTCAAATGACAGAAAAAAACATAAAAGCAAATTTGTTCCTTATTAAATTGCCTACAAAAAAGTATAAAATGAATTTTTTGTGAGATGAATATTAAGGGTACTTATTGGGTCTCAAAGTCGGACGAAAATTTTTTTTTTTCCAAAAATTTTTTAGTAGGTGTGTAAAGATCGACCTACACAAAAATTGGTAAGACCTAGAGCTGATCTGAAAAACTTTTTGAACTAGAAATTGCCCGCTTTTTCCAAATCCGTTGAGAGCTTTAAAATCGGGTTAATATTTTTTTCAAAACTGACCAAAGTTGGCGCCGGGGGAAAAATCGGTAATTTTAAAAGAAATTAAAATTCAACTTTTAAGGTCATGTTTTCATGTTTTCTTTTGTCAAATCTATTATTCCATATGGACTTTTTAAGAATTAGGCCTAAAAATGAATAGCACAGATAAAAAACAAAAAAAAAATTAATTTTATTTTTTGAATCAAAATTTTGCGAGGAAAAAATCAAAATTTCTGGTCCTTTGAAAAAAAAATATTTTTGACATAGGAGGAATAGTCTGATCTTTATGAATTTTTTTTGTGGTTAATCCCAATCACCTATACTAATTATGATTTATTACGCTTGTTTGGTCGTTTGGCCTTTTTTCATCGATTTTTTTAAGGTTAAAATGTAGTCAAGATTTTTTGCAAAGATGACACTTTTGCTTCAAATTCAATTTTTGAGGTCAATTTTTAATCAATTTTCATGTTTTTTGGGCTAAATCTATAGTTCAATGTGAGCTTTTTTAGGATCAGGCCTAAAAAGTAATAAAATACGTTTTTTTCTTATATTAATTTTAAGTTTAAAAAAAAAAAATTTTCGAAAAAAAAAATCGAAAATTCGCGTCTTTCAAAAAAATTCATTTTTAACATAGAAGAAATAGTCCGATCATTATGAAACTTTTTGTGGATAATCCCTATAACCTATACTAATTATGATTATTTATGTTCGACTGGCCGTTTGGCCGTTTTTCATCGATTTTTTTAGGTAGAAAAAAATTACCGATATTTCCCCCGGTGGTGGGGAAATATCGGTAACTTTTTTGTGGTCAATTTCGGCCAACTTCTAAAAGTCCTAGGATAATGTCCTTTTAGGACCTGATAGTCCTTTCCGTAAGCTTTCTACTGGTCTTGGTTTCATTTGAAAATATTAATATTTACCCCATTTTTTTTCAAAAAAACCGAAAAAAAACCGAAATTTCCCCCCCCATACCCTATTGATCATTAAAATCTTCCTCAATTGGTATTGAAATATATCCAGTCCAGCCCCTGAGTGGGTGCAGTGGGAGGGGGAAATATTAACACTCACTTGCAATAAACTGGATTCTACTTTTCTAGCTATTCTAGGTATAACTGAAGGGTTATTTGATTTATTCGGCTTCTCATATGAAGTAGACATTTTAACTTCCTTGAATATATTTCCCTCTATTGATTTATGTGAATTACTCTGAAAGGCTCCTAATATTTCACGTGAAGATTCCCTTCACCAATAACTAGCTACATATTAAATCTCTCTATCCGTCCACTTTTCTTAATCTTGTTCTAAACTTCGCTGTCATAAAGTTTAATGTTAAATTGTTTCTCTGTTTCAGTATACTTTTTTTGACAAAAATCAATCATAACATGTTCTTTTACTTAATTCTAACTTTAATCTATATCCGTACTGTTCAACATACTATTTTCTTTAGAAAACTTGTTCCTATCCTATTACATACACACTTAAGAAACATCTGTTGCATATAAGTGTTCAAAGACAACTTCAAGAAAACAAAAATTATCATTTTAAGTTTTTATCAATCCAAAAAAGATATTTAACTTTAAAATTAAAAGAAAAGATTTATACCTACAAGGTAATTAACTAGAAACTATAAAACAATAATCATGTTAAAATATACAAATAAATTATATTTTTATAGTTGTTTCAGAAAATTAAAATCCTCTTTATATTTTATAATTTTTGCCTTGATTGTAAAAACAATGATATAGATTTAGAAACTAAGAACAGGAACTTCAAGTCAAATAAGATGCAAATTAGGTGTTACTTAAATCCAGCAAATTGGTTAAAAGTAAATTTTCACTGTCTGGGTTACCTAATGGATGTAGAATATACGTGGATATTATGACAGGATTGTCGTAAATTTAGCTTGCTAACATGGAACTTGCTTATTGGTCAGTTTATTCATCCAGTATAGTGGATAGGTTAAGAGTTATTTTAGCCCACTACAAGTAATAGTATATTCATCTGTGGGTTCGATATAGTACGAATTCAGTAGTCTTAGTGAAATTTTTTTTCAATTAGAGTAGAAAAATGGGAGAAGCATAAGGAAAGTAGAAAAGTAAAGGAAACAAAAGGAAAAGACAAGCTCACAAGCAGGTAATTGGGGGGATACTTTTAATAACAGGAATTATTAGGGTTATAAATAGCAGCTCATAGTTTACATACAGATCAATACTGGTTTGTACAGTATATTCTCTATTGCATTTTTGGTTGTTTTGTTGTAACAATCAGAAGCAAGATTTGATTCATTCTTTGGCAGACATTGTTATTAAGCTCTAAATTATAAATAATATGCTAATAAGGCTAGTGTAGATTAATTTATGTACATATAATTTAATCTTATTCGCTAATATTAAATATAAATATGGTAAGTTTCCTAAGCCCCCTTATTCTTATTGCTGCAATGTTTATAGACATGTTTGTGCTTGTATAAAAAATCAAATGCAAAAAATGTCTGAATGACTTAATTTGAAGATTTTAAATGAATAAGAACTTTAAAACATTTGTAAACAAGTAGTAGATACAGAGACAAGTATATTGAAAACAGAAAAAAAAATATTTAAATGAATAAAATACCAAATAATATATGCACTTTCATGTTAACAGCGTACTCTGAAGCCCTTATTCTATACTAGTCAGAGCTAGGCATTAAAGGGGTAGTTGCACGAAATGCATTTAAACTTGAATTTAGTGAACTATATATTTTTTCCTGTTCACTGGTTTAACTTGAAACTATATCAATAGGGCATATATTTGAAAGTTTTCTACCATGTAGTTTTAGAAATATCAAGACTTGAAAATCATATTCTTATGATATATGCACCTTATATGGCTGTCTTATTTTCAAAAAAAAAAACAGCATGCCGGTTATTTTAGTGGTGCCTAACAGTTTATTTTTTATTGAAACACAAAATTACATATGTTAGACGGTATTCTCATAACTTAAGCTTGCAATTAATTTCCTGAAATGCACTTCATGCAATTTTCCGTTTGGCATTTTTGTCTTGGCTTGGCATATATTGAAAGGGTAGTTTATCTGCTATATTCACGAAATTTTAGTAAATTGTGTTTTTTTGGAGATGAATTTAATTTTGAGAAAATATTTCTAATTTATTTAAATGTTTATATTTTTGTTTTATTGAATATTTGTCCTTTACACAAAAAGATAAAAAATGTGAAACAAAATGCATATAAGAAAATCAAGTTTGATAGAATTAGGTGAAAGGTCATCAATTATAATTAAAATATAAATCTAAAAATTATTTTAGACAGTGATAATAATATTCATAGAATTTCTTATCATTATTAAAAGAACCCACAAGATCAAATGGAAATGATACTTTGATTTGAAATAATGAGTAAAGTTCTTTTGTAGGCATGTGATGCATTTCAGTCTTTAAAAAAAAAGGGATCTTAAGGAACAAGTCAATGAACGATAAATTGATGAACATCACCGATTTATTACGTTAAACAAAATTACATCTTAGGCCAATAAAAATTAGTGATGGAAAAGTTTGGACGCTGAAAGCTTTAAAAAAAAAAAAAATTAATAATAGTCTCCAAAGTTTTGATTCCAACAAATAAGGTTGAGCTTATAAATAAATCTTTGTTGAAAGAAATTGCAATATTTAGTAGGAATTGGCGTAACGTTATAAATATTGGTATTCCAGCTTTCCGCGGATGAAAAATGAAAAACTCTTAGATTAGAGGCTAAAAATATTGGTATAAATATTATGTTTTTTTTATTTTATTATTCATAGATTATTGTCTGTAATGCTATAAGATACTTATTTCAGTATAGCTCAGAACCGGTTATAATCAATAATGAGTTTCGAAGCCATACAGAAAAAAAACTTTACCTGTGTCCAAAAACACCATTGAGAATGAGAAACAGGACGTTTGGAACCATAGAGGCTACAGAGAGATATCCGGGCCACAGTTTTGTTAAATCCTAAATAAAATAATAATCAAATATTTGGTACTTGTACAAATTCATTCTAAGAAAAACCAATGTAATCTATCTTAAATAAATTCAAAATCCTTAAAATAAAGTAAAATGATCTCTGTGTCTGTGTGTACTAAAGGATCTCGTGACTTGATATGGTTCTCCTTTACAATGTAGCTTCTCCTGGGAAGGTTTAAAACTATTTTTGGGAAGAGTACCAACATCCTCCCAAGAGAAATCGCACCTAGAAAAAATTCCCACCCACAACAAAAATTACTTTTTCTTTCTAAATCTGAAATAAAAAATTGGGGTTTAGAATTCACCCCCCCCCCCCCCCCCCACCCTCAAGTGCCCTCAGAGGTCTCTAGGTGCGAAGCCGCTAGTTACATAAATAGTGACATGACAAGTAAATTATAAACTGGATATTCATTAGTATAGGGAATCTTCACAACATAAGGGGGGGGTTTTTAATGCAACCATCTCGTAATCAGTGAGCAAATGGCACTTAGAATTCGAATTTTGATCTGAAATTTTGCATGAGTAATCCTTGATAGGTCTATTTTCCCTAAATCGAACAAAAAGTTGGAAAAGTAACGGCTGGCGGCTGGCAGCTCAGCCGTTTAGCCGTTTTTTTGCTATTTTTAGGGCAAATTCATCATCAATTACGTAGGAATCAACTTTTTAAAACATATTTCTGGTTTAATTCATGTTAAATGATAACAATAACCATTTTTAAATATTTTTAGTACCAGCTGCTAAACGGCTAGAACCGGCTGAAAGCTGAAAACGGCTGGGAGCCGCCAAGAGTATAAAGGGTAGATAGGGCTTGTGACATGTCTAGGGGTAGGTTTCTATGGGTGCTGAGCTCAAAAATGCTACTGAAAATAGTGACGGCCAATCCATATGACAGCTGGGTAACAGCTGCAGCTCAGCTGCGAGTGGCCAAGAGTAGAATGAGTAGATAGGGCTTGTGACGTGTCTAGGGGTAGGTTTTCATAGGTGCTGAGCTCAAAAATGCTAACAAAAATAGTGGAGGCCCATCCACATGGCAGCTGGTTAATGGACGCAGCTCAGCTGGGTAACGGCCGCAGCTCAGACGAGATAGGCCAAGAGTAGAATGAGTACATGAGGGATGTGACGTGTCCAGGATTAGGTTTTTATGGGTGCTAAACTCAAAAATGCTTCTAAAAATAGTTTCGGCCAATCCCTATGGCAGTTAAGTAATAGCTGCTGCTCAGCTGCGCGCGGCTAAGAGTAGAATGATTAGATAGGGCTTGAGACGTGTCTAGAGGTAGGTTTTTATGGGTGCTGAG
This sequence comes from Acartia tonsa, assembly GCF_053477335.1. Classification (NCBI taxonomy): domain Eukaryota; kingdom Metazoa; phylum Arthropoda; class Copepoda; order Calanoida; family Acartiidae; genus Acartia; species Acartia tonsa. The sequence continues at coordinate 3,426,135 of NC_137261.1, read as the reverse complement.
CTCAAAAATGGTACCAAAAACAGTGGTGACCCATCCAGATTGCAGCTGGGTAACATCTGCAGCTCTGCTGCGCGCCACCAAGAGTATAATGAGTAGATAGAGCTTGTGACGTGTCTCGGGGTAGGTTTTTATGGGTGTTTAGCTACAATATGCTACTAGAAATAGTGGCGACCAATCCATATATGGCAGCTGAGTAACAGCTACAGCTTAGCTAGGAGCGGCCAAGAGTAGAATGAGTAGATAGGGCTTGTGATGTGTCTTAGGGTAGGTTTTTATGAGTGCTGAGCTCAAAATGCTACCAAAAATAGTGGTGACCCATTTATGTGGCAGCTGGGTAACAGCAGCAGCTCAGCTGGGAGTGGCCGAAAGTAGAACGAGTACATAGGGCTTGTGACGTGTCCAGGGGTAGGTATTTATGAGTGCTGAGCTCAAAAATACTACCAATAATAGTGGCAGCTCATCCATATGGCAGCTGGGTAACAGCTACAGCCCACAAGCCCTATCTACTCATTCTACTCTTAGCCTCCCCCAGCTGAGCTGCAGCCAGCTGCCATATGGATGGGTCGCCACTATTTTTGGGAGCATTTTTGAGCCCAGTACCCATAAAAACTTACCCCAAGACACGTCACAAGCCCTATGTACTCATTTTACTCTTGGCCGCTCCCATCTGAGCTGCTGGCCGCCACTATTTTTGGTACAATTTTTGAGCTCAGCACCCATTAAAACCTACCCATAGACACGTCATAAGCCCTATCTACTCATTCTACTCTTGGCCTCTCACAGCTGAGCTGCGGCCGTTACCCAGCTGCCATATGGATGGACCGCCACTATTTTTGGTACCATTTTTGAGCTCAGCACCCATTAAAACCTACCCATAGACACGTCATAAGCCCTATCTACTCATTCTACTCTTAACCGCTCGCAGCTGAGCAGCAGCTGTTACCCAGCTGCCATATGTATTGGCCGCCACTATTTTTGGTACCATTTTTGAGCTCAGCACCCATAAAAACCTACCCCTAGACACGTCACAAGCCCTATCTACTCATTCTACTCATGGCCGCTCGCAGCTGAGCAGCAGCTATTACTTAACTGCCACATGGATTGGCCATCACTCTTTTTGGTAGTATTTTTGAGCTCAGCACCCATAAAAACCTAACCCTGGACATGTCACATGCCCTATGTACTCATTCTACTCTTGGCCTCTCCCAGCTGAGCTGCCGCCGTTACCCAGCTGCCACATGGATGGGCCGCCACTATTTTTGGTAGCATTTTTGAGCTCAGCACCCATAAAAACCTACCCCTAGACACGTCACAAGCCCTATCTACTCATTCTACTCTTGGCCGCTCGCAGCTGAGCTGCAGCTGTTACCCAGCTGCCATATGGATTGGCCGTCACTATTTTTAGTAGTATTTTTGAGCTCAGCACCCATAAAAACCTACCCCTAGACATGTCACAAGCCCTATCTACTCTTCATACTCTTGGCCGCTCCCAGCCGTTTTCAGCCGGTTCTAGCCGTTTAGCAGCTGGTACTAGAAATTTAAAAAATGGTTATTGCTATCATTTAATATGAATTAAACCAAAACTATGTTTTAAAAAGTTGATTCCTACGTAATTGATGATGAATTTGCCCTAAAAATAGGCCAAAAACGGCTAAACGGCTGAGCTGCAGCCGCCAGCCGTTACTTTTCCAACTTTTTGTTCGATTTAGGGAAAATAGACCTACCAAGGATTACCCATGCAAAATTTCAGCTCGAAATTCGAATTCTAAGTGCCATTTGCTCACTGATTACGAGATGGTTGCATTAAACCCCCCCCCCCCCCCTTTTAGCTGTCTAAAGCCGTTTATAATACGATTCGAGAAATAACTATTAAAATTGTCATAATCAGCGTTTTGGAGCCGGAGCCGTATTTTTCTTTAAAAACGTCTCCGGCTCCAGATTAGCTAAAAATGATTGTTTAAAGTAATATTATAATTTGGCAACGGTCTATTTCTATATAATAAACTGAAAAACTATTGTTACTTAACAAATAGACACACATCCTTCTACTATTATATAGCTTTAATCAAATAAAAGCAAAATATTTTTTATTATTTAATTTATTTTCTCGTATTCATTCGAATCCGGTGGATAGGAACCGGTTCTCATCCATACGAAAAAACTATGTCTAGCATTGTATTATATCCAGTTTTCTACGAATATAGAAATGTACAATCACAAGATTAAAACTAGTTTTTTTAGCCGGTGCCTTCGGCACCACGGGGCTAAAAAAACTAGTTTTAATCTTATAATTGTACATTCTATATCCGCGGAAAGCCGTTTATAATACGATACGAGAAATAACTATTATCAAATTCAATAATGAAAAAAATTGATATATTAATTTTAAGGTAGGAGCCGGAGCCGTAGTCGCATCAAAATTAAACGGCTCCAAAACGCTGGTCATAATGATGCGACGCCGACGCGTACTGGCCCTAAATATTATAAGAAAGAATCGCTGTAAAACATTCACTTAACTTAGAGGAAACTTAACTTAGCTAGTAAAAGTGGCAAAAAACAAGTTAATCAGCTTAGACGGAGTTAAGACATACAAAGTGGAACTAAATTCTTATATTTCATGTAATTTAATATGTTTAAATCATATTAATCAGTACAAAATTACATCTCTTATAAAAAGGGGTAAAATAGAACATGTAATTGTACAAGTTCAAAATAATTTAAAATGATTTCATTTGATTCAACTTTTTATCAAATTTGCAACTTTTCTATTACATTAAAGTTTTGCTAAAAAGAAATATTTAAAGAAAAATATAATTTTTAAAGTCTTCATTTTTTCCTTCAAGGGAGTTAAAATGGAACGTTCAAATAAATCACCAAAAATTGCAAAATGATAAAGTAGGGAAAATGACTTGACCAATAAACAGGGCCAACTCTTAAGATCTGAGTATTTAATTCTTGGAGATTTTAAAGATGCCAAAAAACTAACTAACCTCGGTTTCTTCGCTCATAATAGTTCCATTAGAAGAGGCAGTCACATTCCTCAATTTCTCGTCCCAATAAGCGTTCACCTTAAAACATAAAAGTCAGTAAATACAATTTTTGCTTACAGACAGCTTTCCGCGGATATCAAAATGAAAAATTGTAAGATTGAAACCAGTTTTGTTAGTCTCGAGGGACCGAAGGTCTGGGCTTATTATGATTTGAATTTAGTATTCGTGAAAATTGTAGTTGGTAGTTAGTGTACACTCTTCGCACAAATTTCGACAGTCGAACTCTTTTTGAATAAGAGTTGCTTCGCTCCTTGCCACTAGCCCCAACAATTAATATTTGTTGAGAGCAAATGGACGGACAGACAGAATAACGAACAATTTATAGATTTTTGATAAAATCGTCCATTGTAAGTAATAAAAACTCACCGTAATGAACATATTCCATGGTAGAAGGGTGCCAATGCCCAACCAGAAAAAAATTAAATAGATGAATTTAAACTTGTCCTGCGGGACTTCTCTTCCGGGCTTGGAATCCATATTTAGGTCTAAACTCTGATCTGAAAGTATTAAAAACATTTTTAATTTATTCTTAAGTTCTTTAACAATCTTCAAAACTGATTCTGTCTGTCCGAATAGAAAGATCTCGCTAACCGCTAAACTCAAAAAAGATGTTACTGGCCGAAGGCGTACAGTGAAAAACCTTAATATCTTACGTTAAGTACTTTTTATAGTGTTTCATTTTTAGAGTATTTTATCGATTCAACAATCATTTAAAATGAATAAGTACAGGTACAAAAGAGTAAAAAATAATTTTAAACAAAAATTCTCTGTAAATCAATCATAAAATTCCTAAAATTCAAGTTGCTTAATCGTGTAACCTAACTGTCACAGGAATCATCTGAAATTAGATTAGACGATTTTAGCATGCCTAAATAAACGAAATGACATACGGAACATAAATGTCGAAAAACTTGATTTAATAAGAATAACTGTTTGTAGGTTAAACAAAATCTGAAATAATAACTATAACTAAAAGATAACAGATAACATTCTTGACCTCTGAGCAGAAGTTCAAGGTTGGCAAAAATCAATAAATATCACCCCCCAATTTCTCATGCCAAATATTCCCCCCCAAAATAAGTTCAAAAATAACATAAATATTTCACATTTTTCAAAGGCAGATGTGTTTCAAATAAAAGGTCTTTTGACAACACATACAAACGTGCTTTTCTGCTAACTGAATGAAAATAATTTGAGAAAGACTTTTTAGAGAGCTAAAGAGTAAGAGAGATATATATGTGTGTGTGTGTGGTAATTTTCTAGCTTATACGACAATATTTGAAAGGATGGGAAGATGGAGTAAGGGAAGTGGATGATAACAGAGAAAGGGAAATGCCTTTCTCTTTCACACCAATTTCCCTTCAGCTACAATAATAATCCAAAAGTGTGTTACTATACATTTTTCTTCCCTTCTCTCCCTTAGTGAGCCCTTGCAATGTGTACTAAAACTGCGGCTTTTTCTCGCCCCCCCCCACCCCCACCAGTACTAAAATTGTGCGGTAGTTTTTTCCCGCCTTATATTGAATGAGTTTTGCCCTCCACCCCTCATTTTCCCTCCTACGCATCGACACACACACAGAAATATACACAAAAACGCACACAAACAAGAACAAACACACACACACACAGCCTCCTATCACGATAAGTTCATGAACCTTTCTTATATTTTGAAAATTTTCATTTTATACAGAAAATTACTTAAGAAAATACCATTAATACTTTTGATAAAGGTTAAAAAGATCCATTTAGATCAAATTATTACATATAAAAAGAGTCTTTATCCGATAAACCTTGAAAATTTCAAAATACTACAAGGGTTTAATTATTTGGAGGGGTGGAATGATTCGTTCATGACCGTGTAATGTTATTTCCGTGTTGGACAAATGAATCATTTAATCCTCGAGGCCACGAGGTTTTTTAGCAGAAGCTACTGTGTAAACAGGTTTGTCCGTCTTTAAACAGTACTATATAATATCAATATTATGATGTAACTTTAAAATAAATGGTAAAATACAACAAAATGATTATGTTTAATTACGAAATTTTCAGGAAAGCTTTAAATTTAATTTTTTCCTAACCAATGACCCCATCTAAACTGCGTTCGTTCATTTTTATTGAACTAATGGAATCGCCCCTTGCATTAAGCGGCTATTCATGAGTTAGTATAGGAAAATGAGATAACAAATAGCCCAAAACCATTTCTACGCTTTAATCTAAAATAAAATAGCCCACTACAATCTTGTATTATTCTTGCCTAAAATTTATAACTCATTTTGTACAGATGTTACTTGGTTCTCAACTTATCTATAATAAAAAGTAGATTAATGATGTCTCTCTAGCTGTCCCTTAAGATCTCGGTAACCATATAACCGATCGGATTCTACTCTTCAGGGTTTATACTTATTGGTCCTGTGGTGGTTTTAAGCTATTTTCTTGGGGTGTGGGACACCCCCAACCCCCCCAAAAAATGAAAATTCCCCCCCCCCCCAAAAAAAAAAATTTCTGGGGAAACTACTTCACATAAATTATTGGCGGCAGCACCAGAAAAATATTTTTTTCCTAACATTTAAATTTTTTTTAAAATACCTCATGGGGCAAAGCCCCTAGAGGCTAGGGGCGAAGCCGCTAGTAATTCAAATAAAGAATTTCATATATTAAATATTTTCTACTATAGCTTGGTAATATTTACGTAATAGGGATTCGTCTGCTACTCATGTTAAGAAAATGTTAGCCATATCTTATATTCAGGAACGTGGAAATTCATTTGAATAGGTTCTTAAGATTCAAAAAAAAAAAAAAAATTGGAAAATCAACATAATGAAAGCTGTGTAAGATCTCATTAACAGATTGCAATTTTTTAGACCTACTACAAGACCTGACACGGTTTAAAAGTAAGAAGAAGGTTTTAAACCCACCAACTTAAAAAGTTGTTTATAGACATCCTTATATAAGAGTAACAGGATGAATATATCCGTCTATGTGTACCAGGTAACCACTGAACCGAATGCATGATTCTCCTTTAAAGTGAAAATTTTCATAGAGGGGTTGGGTACCATCACCCTCCAAAGTGAAATCACCCTTAATAAAAATGTCAACCCCCCCCCCCCCCAATAAAATTACCTAACTTAAAAGTTGAGGGTCGACTACCCATCTCCCCCCCTCCCCCCACCCATTACAAGTAAACCCTAGAGGCCTAGGGGGCGTAGCCACTAGTAATTGATATAGGATTGCGGCCATATAAATATAACTTTACCTTGCTGTGACAACAGTTTGCTATCATACACTATTATATCGGTCTTCTGGAGACAAGGTGAAGATTCGGCTGTGTATTGAATGTTTAGCAAGGGGCGGAAGGCAACTAAGTAACCTAGTACTGCAAAATTCTTTTTTAAACTCAGTTTCCTATCAAATTTTGATGAGCAATAATGAAATTTAAAAAGAAATGTTTAACTGGTCTTCCTAATTTAGAAATTTGACGACAATTGATAAAATAAATAGTCTCATTAATTGCAAATAAATACTAGACAACATTTAATCTGATAACGCGAATTTAGTTCTAAGAATATGTGCACATAACTCATTACAAACCCTTACAATTACAATTTTAGTCATCTTTTCTTCAAATTTGTGAGAAGCGACCCTATATTTCAAAACTTAAATAAGGATTTTACTAATCCTATTTTTTCTTACAACAGTAAATCATTATTTTCAGTAACGAAGCAATTCTACAACTCACAAATTCCATCTGCGCGTTTAATGGGGATTTATTTATTTAACCTTTATATATAGATAAACTATAGTTATAAGGGAATGGGGATTCGATCCACAAAAAATTAACCCCCCCCCCCCCCCAAAAAAAAACCTTCATCCCACAAAAAAAAATGAGCTTTCTGGCGGATTATCTGTCACGGCTGCCACAGTGTCGCCGACGCGGCAGCCTCCCGATACAATAACCTCCGTTCGAATCGTAGGTCGTTGAGAGGTCAGTAATTTGTCAGCCTAAGTAGCCGCAGCATCGGCGGCGCTGTCCGCAGACGGGGAAGTTATCTGCCAGGAAGAGGTTTTTGACGGAGCAACTCCCAATCTCAAGCGGAGTCAAAAACTTTTTAAAAATACAGAAGAGTGAGCGAAACCAAAGTATTGAAAAGTCGACGTATTCTTTCACCTGTTGTGGTTGACGTACATAAACAAACTATTTCATAAGCCAATGAGATTTGTTGTACGAAAGTTTTGACAATCATAAAAATGCGCGGCATTCTTTATACAAAAAAAAACCTTGGAGGACAACATCCAAAAGTACCAGATATATCACTTGGGACTATTTTCCCGTTCAGACTTCACCCTAATAGACTTTTTGATAAATTTTGGCCTTTTTTGGCCTTTCATGTACTATATTTAGTCCGAACCGACATTTATAATTTATGTAACTCTTTGTCTGGACCAATATTTGTACGAAAAAAGTCGGTCGGACTACTCTTTAGATGTTAAAGGGTTCGAAAAATAGTCATAATTAATGGTCCAATAGACTGAAATTTTCTGTATTTCGGACTATTTTTGACTGTCTGATCGAAATTTGCAGAACTTCCGAACATCTCAATTTGTATCGTCATTTTTGCTTGTTTTTTTTTTACAAAACATATGGACGGATATACTGGATTACGAAAAAAATGTTTAGCTGAAACTTCACATCTTTTAGAGAACCATCTCTTGTATCAACCGACAATATCTAATTTCTTCAAGTCGATAAGCGATCATCATATATAGACTATAGTAATTAATATACTAAAATATTGCAGTTTACAGATCGGGGGGGGGGGGGGGGGGGGGGCTGTAAGAGCCCGTCCACTCTAGTTTTTTTTCAGTGTCATTTTTTTGTAGGTAAGATAGAGAGCTGTGACTTCATGACTTTTTAATTAAGTTTAGTAATTATACGTCGGCAAGCGTTGATTTTATAAGGAAATCTAGTCTGTGTCGGTCGTGGTGTCCGGTCAAAGACGGCTGGGTAGCACCAGAATTAGAAAAATTCGAAATAAATCTTGATTTCTTGTACAGAATGTACATTTAGAGCAGCAAAATGGAATTTTACCTTAATTTTCTGAATCTGCTAAGGAGCAGTCTGACTGCTTTGACAAGTTAAAGTAATATTCTCTGAAAATAAACTTGAACCAAAAAATTTTACGTCCCTATCTGTAATAGGAGCCGAGATAGACAGGGGGGCTCTTAGAGCCCCCCCCCCCCTCCCCTCCCACCCGATCTTTTAAGGTGGGAATTGGGGTCCGATTTGTAAGGGTTAAAAGTAGATTCACATTAGTAAAACATATTCACTCAAAAATTATCTTTGTATCTTAAATATCAGCAGAGTAATTAGCTCTACAAAAAAATTTTAGCTGAATAATGGCTACTTTTGGCACTTTTGATTATAACAATGTAAGGGGATAAATAAAAAAGTTGCAAACAAAAAGAGTAGGCGTATATCCTCTAAGATTTTTTTTTCAATTTTGAAAACATGAAACCGAGCAGCGGCTCTTTTTTACAATTAGGTTAGGTTGAGCACCCGCGGCTAGGCAGACTAGGGGAGCGAGCGCCGGGGCCAGGTTACATAGTTTTGTCAAAGTTTTATAACCACTTCAGTGTATTCGTTGGCTAAAAATTTGAATACTTTATTTGAATTTGATTGGTTGGTTCTAAATAAGTAGCATCAAAACTTTTCGACTAATAATGTAAATCTAAAAAAGTTAATTTTGTGCATCATTACTGGTATTTTACATCAATTTATCTCCATTGCATCCATGGAATTTTTACAATAAATGAAAAGGTTTCGTGATTACAATTATTTTGGGATAAGGAATAAGTCCGCGGCATTCACTGCGCGCAGAAATATTTTTGTAAACAAATCTTTTTCTGACTCACAACAAGAGATAAAAAAAAACAAGAGTTCAAAAGTAAATTATCTAAACGTTACAGGAATAAAACCACAGAAAAAATGTCTTATTGGTTTCACAGAAACCCGCTGAAGGCCACGGCCCTTCAAAAATTTGAAATAAAAATGTTTTCGCACGATCCAGAGGCTTTGAAAATTTTAGGGGACCTACGTCAGAGTAGGGCCAGAGTTTTGGAACTTTTACCAGGAAATTTATCCATTATTTCTAATTTTGATTCTATAGGTATGTACATTAAATTTTGCTCTAGGTTACATAAAATAGTAATACAAATGCGTTTAGAATGAAATTTTATGAGTTGGTTTTGCTCTTTTGGTACATTCTTTTAGTACCCGTTTGTATTTCTATCAATTAAGTGTGTTCATATTTAAGGTCTTTAGGTAAAATTGGACGTATAAACTGTTTCTTTCCTTTTGTATTTGTACATTTAAAACCATACTGTGTAAAGATATTATTTCACGCAAAGTTTAAAAAGTATACATTTTTACATAGTTTTTATTTAATGGATAATTTGTTTGATCAGACCCGCATCATACTCATGATCAAATTAGCACAGCACTCAGACTTTATCTTTCACTGGCCAGGTAAAGTATTTTCTCGTATTCATTCGAATCCGGTGGATTGGAACCGGTTCTCATCCATACGAAAAACTATGTCTAGCATCGTATTATATCCAGCTTTCTACGTACGAATATAAAAATGTACAATCATAAGATTCAAACCAGTTTTTTTTAGCCGGTGCCTTCGGCACCTCGGGGCTAAAAAAACTAGTTTTAATATCATAATTGTACTTTCTATATCCGCGGAAAGCCGTTTATAATACGATGCGAGAAATAACTATTAAAACTTTATCTTTCAAATTTCAGACAAATGCTTTTATGTTTTATTCTTTATGTTTACTTTCTTAAAGGGAGTCAAACGAGTAGATTAACAAAGTGAAATTTTTTTTCTTGTTAGTTTTCCCCCATGATCAATGTTCCTTAACTTATAACTTTTACGATATAGGTAGTTTATAAAATATCAAGAATTAAAAACTATGTTCTATTTTTAATTTAGGGGTCTGTTACTGCAACCCCAGGATGTAGATGCAGCAAGCAAGTTGAAGAATGCTCTGACATATAGGTAGTAGTGCAAGCTACTCTATAAGTAGTTCCGGTCCGTTCGTTCGTCCATCCGAGTAAGAGAAGAGGAGAAATTTTGAAATCATTTTAGTGGGTGCGGTTGCTATATATTGATATCAAACTTATTAAAGCTTGTAAGTTTAGCCAAGTAATTCTTAGATGTGTTAGATTTTTTATAACTTTACACGAAATCTTCTTTGATTAAAAAAAACAGTATTTGAACTTCAATTGATACATAGTACCTACATTTTACTACCATGCATTAAATCACACAATCAGAGCAAAGTACACAATTTCCCCTCTCAAAACATTTAAGTAAGTCGACTGTCAAGTTTATAGCATCATTATAATAGTTATATATTTATTTACAAGCTAATTTTAAAACTTATTTAATTAAATACAAAATTGAAGGAAATTGATTTATACCATTAGCCTGGAAAAGTAGATTTTAAAATTTAAATTAAAAAAATCACTGATCATCTCCCTAATATACTAAATGTATTGTTTTTCTAGATGGAGTGATAGTATTATAGAGGGAGTAATAGTACGAGAAGATGCAGTTTTTGAGGTTGCTAGTATTGTCATGAACGTAGCTTTCTGGTAAGAATAATCACTTAATTGAAAGTAATCTTGTAAAACCAACAAGTTTATTATTATTTTTTTAAATTAAAGGGTGTCATCTGCAGAGAAAAAATCGAATATAAAAAATTAGGGTTGGCAATCCGCCCAATTTTTTTGACCCAGAATCTGAATCCGCAATTCCAATTGCGTATTTGGATTGTTAATTTTTATGACTTTTGGAGCAGTTATTTAAAACGTTTATTCAAAATTTGGCAAACAAAAACCATAAAGTATTTTATTGTCTTAACTACAAGTGAAATGGTGGGTAGCATCCAAAGTTTTTTGTATTTTATTTCACAGTAGCTTTTCACAGTTTAAGTTAAGTAAAGGTTAAAGATGGCCACTATAGTTTTATTTATAGAAAGACCTTTAAAAATATTGCTAGAATCCGCAATCCGAAAATCCGCAAAAAAAAAGAATCCGTAAGCTACGGATTAATTCGCTATTTTTTGGTTTGGATTTTTGTAAGAATCCGAATCCGGCCCTAAAAACCCTATCAATTATGATATTAATAATAATAAGGGGGGGGGGTTTTAATGCAACCATCTCGTAATCAGTGAGCAAATGGCACTTACAATTCGAATTTCGATCTGAAATTTTGCATGAGTAATCCTTGGTAGGTCTATTTTCCCTAAATCGAACAAAAAGTTGAAAAAGTAACGGCTAACGGCTCAGCCGTTTATCCGTTTTTTGGCTATTTTTAGGGCAAATCTGCCATAAATTATGTAGGAATCAACTTTTCGAAACATATTTTTGCTTTAAATCGTGTGAAATGATACAAAAAAAAATATTTTTAGATTTCTAGTACCAGCAACTAGCGGCTAGAACCGTTTGAAAATGTTTTGGAGCAGCATAGAGTATTATGTTGAGATAGGTTTCGTGATGATTTCCCTTGAAAATAGTTTTAAAAATGGCTAAACTGCTGAGCCGCCAGCCGTTAGCTGTTACTTTTCCAACTTTTTGTTCAATTTAGGGAAAATAGACCTACTAAGGATTACTCATGCAAAATTCCAGATCAAAATTCGAATTCTATGTGCCATTTGCTCACTGATTACGAGATGGTTGCATTAACCCCCCCCCCCCCCCCTTAAATATTAAAGTTGTTCCTACATCTTTTCTTATTACATTTGATTCATGAGTTTTTCAGTTACTCATCACTGACTTCTCAGGTACATGAGACATGCAGTTCTGGTGGCAGTTAAGCCTGACATAGCCATGGATGATGCAAAGGAAGTTCACACGAGTCTAAGAAGAGCTGCAGGACTCATTAAATCTGTACAGGTCCAATTTATTTTAACTGTGGCGACACAGAAAAGATTGACCAATTGAGAATTATTAATAATTAAGAAAAAAAAGATCCTGAAACTGAATTTTACTTTTTAAAATGAGCATCTCAGTTAATACTTGATAGTTTATCAGTAAGTAAATAATTCTTCTCATTTTTTTTCTGTTCTGTAAACTTTATTCACAAGAACTAAGAATTAGACTTGTTAATTTTTTTCCATTTAATTTTCCATCTTTCTATTTAGGACACATTGCTGGCCCAGCTAGACGAGAAGGCTGTGGATGGCGGAGATCTTGATGGACGGGTTGTGACAGCATATCTGAACCAATGTACAGCAGAAGCTCAGGAGGTCACTATTGCCAGAGCTATTGAACTCAAACACAACCCCAAGTAAGGAAAAAGTCCGAGATACATTCTTGTGTAGTATTTAAAAATGTCAGGAACATATTCAAAAATACATCTTTACAGAAATGCAGAAAAGGATGACTTTCATTAAGAAAAAATATTGCTTAAGGTGTTAGCTCTGCAGATCTTTTATTGTGATCTTATATTTTTCAACCAAATATCGCCTAGCATAAAATAAACTTTGCCCTTTATACTCCAACAACAATGTGTTATTGGTATTATTTTATTCTTTTTTCTTTACTATGACAGGTGTCCTTAATTTGATTTTTTTGTGTATAAAAAAATGCATTGAAATCTAATGAAAATAAGTTGAGCGCTATTTTCAAAATTTTCTTAATTCGTTGTTGTTAATATTTTATGTTCAATGTCTATTTTAATTTCTGTTTTAGATTGATCTCATCATTGGCTACAGAAACCTGTAGAATGTTCACTACCGCATATGAAAGCCTTAGCACCCTGGATGTCAAAATATTCGGTCACTGGAGATCATATTTTGGCCTGAAGGCGAAGTTTTACTCCGCCTATGCATATAATTATCAGGGCGAGGCACTTTTGGCGGAGGATAAATGTGGAGATGCTATAAGATCACTACAGGTTAGAAAGAAAGAAGGGTGTTAAATAATCATAACAGAAAAAAATTTGAGTTAGTTGCTTGGTGTATTTATAAATCTTTTTTCTACATTTACCTCTTAAGCTGGATATCTAGGTTCATTGGGTATTGCAATTATCTTATTATCATTGCCTCTTAAATAGAGGATGTTCCTATTTACAGAAATCCAGTAAAAAATGGTGTTTTTTTGTACATTTAGTACCTAGGTAACGTTGTAGAAAAATACATATTTTATATATTATATAGCTTCCTATAAACAAGTAGTTCTATTTAAATAGGAAAATATAGGTATCAAAATCTTACTTTTGATCTTGGAATTACCTATTTTTAAAAGAGTTAAAAGAGAAAGCACCAAATGATTGATATTATAATAACAACTCTTGTCTTTATTAAGATTCTGGAATTAATTTGTATTTTGCTTTTTTAGGAATCCAAGAAGGTGTATACCTCAGCCAAGGAGCTTGCTGTAGAATATGCTAAAACTAAGGGTAATTATGCAACTTAATATTCCACGCAGCCCAAACCAACAACTAAATTAATTCAAAGAATTAAAACCCCAAAACAACTCAAATCAGCGATCTTATTCATTCCTATTACAGTTGTTGTTTACAGTCGATATAACTGAAAATTCCAAAGAAAAAAAAACAATACAATTATTTTGCCTGCCTGTCAAAAAGTAGCATCATAACAAAATAACTATTTGTATTGTATAATACCATGCTGAAATTGTTTTCAATAGAGAAACAATGAGATGGGGGACCCCATAAGTGGTTATACAGTTGTAAAAAATTAGATCATGCTAAACATGTGGCATACGTAATTTTATTTGTATTCCCCTAACAAAAGTAAGAACCCCTCTTACAGCTTTTTTTAAAGAATTCTTTTTTAATTATATAAAAATGCGACTAGACCGAGTTTCTTTATCCATCCTCTACCCCAAGGCTGTCAAAATTGTTATTATCTAAACTTACTTCACGAATATCACTTTATATTCAATCGCTTACATAAAACTTTTACTGTTACCTAGGCAAAGGAACTCAAGCTAAACCAGAGAAGCATCAGTTCTTTACTCGGCTTCTACCAATTCTCAACAGAACTCTAGAGAAGTGTGAGAGAGAAAATGGATTCATTTATCATCATAAGGTTTAACAAAATTGAACATCAGTTTACCTAGAGCATTTTTACACGGGCACTAAAAAGATTATCATTATTAAAGGATTTTTTTTTTCAGTGTTTCTCAATTAGAAGATTTTCTAAATGTTTTTTCAATACTGATTTTTTACCTTTGAGTTTAACAATATCAATGTTTTGGATAATATCGGAAACTTTACCTTAATGAAAAAATTGATGATATTTTATTAACACTATCTTTCCCTTATTTGACCCCCTCTATGCTCACACCTTAACGCCTGTATTTAAAATTAAGCAATCAAAATTAAACCTATCATTCAATTAGTCATTACCCCTTTTTCAACGTATAAAAAACAATTAATTAACGATTAGTAATATTGTTTGGCATAGACAGACGTCCAGACATCCTACCTCTGTTATAATAGAATCTGATTTTAGGTTCCCTATGACCCTGTAGATCTTGAAATGAATGAGAAGACCCATGGTCTCGTGTCCCCGGAGCCATTTGAGATACCCTCAGTTTCCCCACTCTGGACTCCTATGGCATATGCTGCATTTGACGAGTCCAAGATTGGAAAAGAGGTTAGTAATTCATACCAGGGGCTGCTATTCAGTCAATTTATTCCATTTGAAATTGTCGAAAATTAAATATTTTGTTGGAGTAAAACTTTTTTTATGTAACTGAAAGGGAAGTGGATAAGAAGGGGAGAAAAAAGAGAAGGGGGTTGAGGGGAAATTTTCACTTAGAATTGTATTTCAGAATCACATTCACTTTTCCCTGCATTCATACACTAACCTATGTCTTTTTATGTAACTTGTAGCATGAACTAAACAGGGCTAGGTGATTCTGTAATGAACACCTGACCTTGCACACGTTCAGTAGTACCAAATCGGTTTATATATCTATACTTAAAATAAGCAACCGAACTGTATAAGAGTTTACTGTTCTTGATAGACAATACACTTGTCAGAGGTAAAGGCATAAACCGTAGCTGTATATTATGACAGGTGTCATACGCGTGAAAACAACAATATCAGTTCGCTAGGTATTATCTATTCATTTGTCAGTTAAGCCTTGTTTCCACATTTATCGTAAAAAAATTCCACTTCTGTGCTATTTTAGTCTCACGGGTGAGTTCTTAAAGGCCCTAAACATCCAAAGGTAGCAGATACCAGTTAAATTATTATATTTTGTTATGTCATCTATAACTTGAACTGGAATTAGGCCCATAAACTATCATGTTATCCAATAACGTGATGCTTTACTACAACTATTTTATATTTGAAGGATAAGAAGAAGAGCAAGACGGAGAAGAAGGAGGAGACAGAGGTGAAGCCTGTGAACGAGGTACCCATACCAGACAACGAGATCAAACACAACACAGAGAGCGGCTGTATCATCTCTTAAGAAATTTTCACGTGTTTTTTTTATTAGGTATTTTGTTTGAGATCAAATAAAGGACAGGTATGTATTATGGTTTATCGTTTAACTAAAAATTTTGAACCCTATCAAATGCCTTGTAAATTATTTTAAGATAAAGATATTTAATTGGAAAAATGTATTTCTGTCCGTGTCCCCGATTTGAGTGCACTATGTGGAGGGTGCAATAAAACTTATAAATCCACGCCATATATATTTTTTTCTCATATGTATAATGTATTGTATATATACTTTAGGAAGGGGAGCTTACTTCGGAAGTAGTTTTGAATTTAGGTAATATGAAAAAATCGTTGCCGCATTAAATATGTAAAGTTTGACTGTCGGTGGGAGCAGCAGGTCCACAACCGTCTAAGACAAAAACAATTTCCTGTACTATATTTTATCTACGGCTGATCTTTAGTAACAGAAACCTCAGCGGTTTCTGGTGGTCGCGATTCTTTTTGTAGAAACTAGACTTTTGGTTCCGGAGTACCCCCCCCCCCCCTAATTTCATTCCTCATTTATCTAATACACTCTAGTTCCCTTCACCTGTCTGATCAAATAATGTTTATTATTATTTTATTATGTTTGTATTAACAACACTTTTTCCAGTATGGCTTAGAATCCGATTAATAACCGCTGGATTAGAACCAGTTCTCAGCCACACTGAAAAATCATGTATAGTATCGTATTACAGACAATTTTCCACGAATATATTAAAAATCGTCAGGTTTACATACAGGTTTTGTTAGCCTTCATTAATATTTTTTAATATAATACACGGAAAGCTGTTTATAATACGATTCAATAAACAACTATTAGGTAACAAATCTAATAGTAATTATAAAATGTATTGTATTTTAGTTCATTGTTTTATTTAGAAAATGTTTGTCAGACTTAAAATTTTGGGTATCGTATTATTTTATTTTAATATCGTTTTATTTTCTTTATATACTATTTTTAAATCACAATCTAAATTCCAAATCAATATTTTTGTGTCATATTACGATAAAGACCCTAATACTGAAAGATCCCTAAGATATACAGTATGGCTTAGAACCGGTTTTGATCCAGCGGATGTTAATCGGTTTCGAAGCCATACTGGATATAATTTTATCGTTCTTGGAGGTTATTAAATGTATTAGACACTTTTTTATCAATCGTTTTTTTTACAGTTGTCCACGAATACGAATTTGAAAACATAGGGTCAGTCAAAAACGAGTTAAGCCTGTGGTTTTTATTTTCTTATTCTTGTCAAATTCTTAAGAATTAGATTAGAAGATAGAATAAAACAAGGATGACAACATCCATAAAAGCAAAGCACTGAAACGGAAGGACAAACGGACATTAACATTTGTAAAGTGTCTGAAACTAAATAATCAGAATATAAAAGTATCGAATGAGTCGAAGCAAAATTGTAAGTAAATTTGTTGAAAAACTGCTTGATACAGGATAATGTTTATGGACATACTTACATTTTTAGGACTTGATTATAGAGTTGCTTCGTTTATACTATTGTTCTTTGTTGTCCCAGGAATCAATATACAAAAAATCAGATCAAACGGAAAATTAGATCACATAAAAATTTGTTTTTAATAAAGTAGAAAAATCAACATGTTTAAAATGGACGTACAGACATTCTGGTAATTATTATAGAGTTGCTACGCTTTCTAACTCGTACCTAACTACTACAGGAATCATCATGCAAAGTTTGAAATCGATAGGACAATTCTAACCTGCCTAAATTAACGAATAAAAGCTATCTATCTCGGACGGACGGACGTACGGACCGACCCTAATTATAGAAAAGCTTCGCTTTTAAAAATGTCCTTTTAGTTTTTCGATATTTATTACTTATTGTGTAAATGTATGAATTTAGTCAACATACCTACCTAATCCTATTGTAAATAATTTTGTGTAAAAAAAAACAGGGATAAGAAAATGAATGATATATCTATCTTTCATTTATTATTATGTGTAGAATTCTGACTTTGGTAGTCAATAATTATTTGTTGGATAAAGAGTTTTAGATTAATAATTCTCTACTGACCTCTCCCTCTCTGAAAACGACCCTAATCTAAAATATTTCTTTAAATAAAATATGTATTTAATTTCTTTTTTTTATAACAAAACATTTAACCACCAAAAAAATCTTACATGCAAGAGCTTTAAAGCTAATGATTTTATTATAATCCTTGTAAAACTAAAATATTTTATAATATAATCTTAAAATGAATTTGTATTAGTAATCTTGATTATTTGTGATATTTATGTAATAAGAAAATTTTGGAATAGATAGTCATTTACAGTTAAATTTGTTTATATAGTTTATTGGCTGGGCGATAAGGGCACTCATCAAGAGATTTCTAGTTGTTTGTTTGGGGGTTTAGAGCTCGATAGGAACGTTGACGGAAAGTATCACAGCATCAATTTATTTATGTTACTATCAGGGATGGCAATCCGTCAAATTTTTTTACCGGATTCGGATTCTTTCAAGAATCCGTCCAAAAAAAAGGCGGATTCCGGATTCTTATTTTTGGCGGACTCCGGATTCTAGCAATATTTTTAAAGGCTTTTTTTAAAAATTAAAAAATTTAAGTGCTACATATGTCCTAAAAATTTATGTTCTTGGTGTTCTCTATAATTCACTTCCGAGAATAGAACCAATTTTACCAATTAAGAATCCGAATCCGCTATTAAAAAACAGATTCCGGATAGGGTTGGGCCGGATATCCGGCAATATAATCTTTTATATTTTACAACAAAACTCTCTGTTTTTTTTTAAAATCATAAATGGTTGTAATTTTCTTTTTATTGAAGCTAGAAGAACAATTTTTTCTGAATATATTTATCTTTATGTAAATATTATATTAGAAATCTCAAAACATAAATTTTGGCGGTGGCAGCAGTACTTGGTAGCTGCCAGCCGCAAACCGACGGTTGGCAGGTAAACGGCAACGGGTTTTATGAAATTGTAATATGTCATGAAGATATATAAAAAAGCCTAAGTTTAAAATTTGAAATCTTCAAGTAAAAATTTGCGGTCACAGGAACCGTTTAAAGATTTCTGGAGACCTGGAGGTTCAGGGCTTGCAGGATTATACCTGGAACCTGAAATCGACTTGAACATCTATATTACATATGAGGATGTACGACTATAGGATATTTTAGTATTAGATAACATATAATGCTTTGTTTAAGTAAAAAAATATTTTTACTTTTTACCTGAATGACCTTGCCAGATTTGCTGGCATCCTGTGCCCGCCAGGAAGGAGTTAGTAAAAAAATTTCAACTCTCAGTTATGTGTCATATCCATATTTCGAAAGTCACTCAGTTATAGCCCATTACCTTTTATACACAGAAAATAGGATATAAAAAAAACAAGGGGGGGGGGGGAGGGCAGGCATTCAACGCCACCTCCCCGCCAATCCTCCAACCATTAGGGGTTGATATTACAGATTGAGGGTAGTAATAGTTGATTAGAATCATGGAAAGAAAACGAAGTTGCCGGTTTCGTCGTTTTTTTAAGTTATTTTCTGCACTTTCATGTACCTTCTAATATCCCTATAAGCAGTATAATATAAAACACCAGTTTATGAAGAATTTTTTTTTGCGGTTATAGTCCATTTCGTGGCAACGCCCCTTAAGGAGCGATTATTCGTATTTTCACAGTAGCTTTCCTCCTATTTCTAGCCTCTTGCGGGGTACTCTAACCTTGCGGGGCCAATTGCCTAACCCTGCGGGGCAATCACCTAACCAAATATAACCTAACCTAAAATAACCTATTAAAAGCAATTTTAAAAATACAACGAATCGCCCCTTAAGGTGCGTTGCCACGAAAGGGACTATATCCTTTTTGATACTTTAATATGTAGTAATTTGGCCGGATAACCGGATATTTGCCGGATATCCGGCGTCGGCAAAAAAATATCCGGCCCAACCCTAATTCCGGATTCCAAAATTGGCTAAAAATTGAGCGGATTCCGGATTCGGATTGCCAACATTAGTTACTATTGATAATTTGTCTTACGTTAGGCTCTGTTCCCTAGGCTGGATAAAAGAAGGACATATGCCATAATCAGTAAGAGATATAAGTTTTCCGGAATTTTCATGTAGGGAGTAGATTTGAAATCTGCATCAAATTTTAAGGATTTTTTATAAAATTCGTTTTTTGTAAAATTCTTTATCTAAAAGCGAAAATACATTTTAAGTTATTTAATTTTGACCAATAGGATAGGTGGATTTTAAACTACCTGCGCTCTAATTGGTTGAATGATGTACGACATCCAATCAGAGCGCAGATTTTTTAAATCCACCAATCACAGATGCCAAAATTAATTAACTTAATTTGTATTTCCGCTTTTAGATAAAGAATTATACAAAAAACGAATTTAATAAAAAATCCTTAAAATTTGATGCAGATTTCAAATCTACTCCCTACATTACAATTCCGGAAAACTTATATCTCTTAATAATCAGGCCATATTATTTATGGATCTGACATTAATTTATGACCTATTACAAAGCTTATACCTAAATCATTCCTTACCTCTGTTTTTTTTGTATTTTGTATTTATCCATTCCTTTATCTATTAACATTAACACAGCACCGAATGAATTCAAAGTTGAGCGAGCGAAAATTTTTAATAACTTATTATCTCCCACATAAATTGTTAAAAGAAGTTTGTTAATTTACAAAAGGGAAAAACCTATTTATAAGTCACGGTAGCGTAGCTGTAAAATCAAATACTTTGAAAAAGATTCAAGTAATTTTTCCTGTCCACTAAAACAATACAGTTTTTTTGCCGTGATTTTTAAAGGCAAAGCTTCCATAATTATGGTCGGACCGTCCCACAATGATTTCAAAGGTGCTTTTACTTTAGTGTCAGAACCTAAATTGGGACATAGTGCATTTCATTACCCTAGGTTAGGTAACTTCATTTCACTTTTCAATAAAATCTGAAATGCAGCAGTTTTTGAGAAAATTAGATTTGAAAATTTCAAGTTAAATTTTCATTCTCTAGGAGATATTGCATAATCATGACAAGAAAAGCAAAGATTGTTTATTTAAAATTTTGAACAACTTTGCTTTTAGAAAGTCTTTCATAAAACATCTCTTTATATGATTTATTTAAGGCTGAATTTCCGTGACCTTAGCAAAGCAACTGATAAAAATGGCCATTAATTAACTCCCTTCAGGAG
Source organism: Acartia tonsa (assembly GCF_053477335.1). Classification (NCBI taxonomy): domain Eukaryota; kingdom Metazoa; phylum Arthropoda; class Copepoda; order Calanoida; family Acartiidae; genus Acartia; species Acartia tonsa. The sequence continues at coordinate 3,405,350 of NC_137261.1, read as the reverse complement.
TGGTTTTATGAAGAACTTTATAAAAGCAAAGATGTTCAAAATTTTAAATAAATAATCTTTGCTTTTCTTGTCATGATTATGCGATAACTCCTAGGGGATAAAAATCTAACTTGAAATTTTCAAATCTAATTTTCTCAAAAACCGCTGCATTTTAGATTTTTTTGAAAAGTGAAATGAAGTTACCTAACCTAGGGTAATGAAATGCACTATGTCCCAATTTAGGTTCTGACACAAAAGTCAAAGCACCTTCGAAATTATTGTGGTCCGTAACGGATGTCTACAATTGTAAATAAAGGAACAATATAATACTTCATCAATTACAAACTTGTAACGTTTTTCCCCCTAACTGTTAGATATGATTTATAAAGCGTAGTAACTTTGAATAAAATTGTTATCAGAAAGTATAAAGTAAAACACTTTTATTTTGAACTTTTGATTTAATTTTCTTTTTATTAAGATTTTTGTAATAAAGATTACAAATAGTAGTGCAATGTTAAAATCGATGCATCACTATAAACGTCCTTAAAGTGTAGGTATGTCCCTAAGGAGTATCCTGTATTTAACCAGTTTCGCGATAAATTTACAAACAACTTTGTTTAGACATTATTAATAATTTTATTCTGCAAGTGTTCATGTTCTTTTTCCTACCGTTTTAGAGCTTCTCCTTTAAGGATGATGTTATCCTGTTTTAATTACACATTGGACCTAAAAAAGCATTTGATACCATTTCAACAGATAGCTCATCTAGATTTTTTTATCATTTAGCTACCTATAGTGAACAGAAACCTAATTTATTCTTCCAAAAATGTATAGCATAACTGCTGGAAGATTCATAACCTCCCTTTCGTTCTTCCATACTCAGTTTCCGAAAGAGATTCTCTTACGCCTTAATACATATGAAATCGGCTTTTATATACATAGTTTGACTGCCATTATTATTATTTACTTTAATATTCTCCGTTAAGATGGGGATGTGGATTGTGTACAGAGGTCTTAGTAAATCTCATTACTCCCATAGTGTTATAGACAGCAGGACAGTCATAGTAAATTATGGAATAGTTTCGAAACTAAAAATTATTTGACAGAGAGCCTACATTATATTAATACTTGGATTCATGTTCTGTAAAGAATTAAAAATTCGCAGCGGGCTAAAATAACGATTCCCCCTATCCACCCTCTTCACCCCCTTCTCTCATACTGGATGGCCATGTTAGCAACCTAAATAGTCAATTAGTCCCCTGTCATAATATCCAAGTACTAAATAGACGATTTTCCCCTGTCATAATATCCACGTATATTCTTAAAATGAAATAAAAATTATTGCATATAAATATATTTCACTGCAGATTTCTCAACTAATAAACAAAGGATATAATTAATAATTATTCCATAATAATTTTAATAATAATAATAATCACGATAATTAAAAACAAACAAAATTCCAGGGTCATAATTATATTATTGTAATCCTTTAGTACACAAGTAATAAATTATTCCTTTGTATGAAACTTTATCTAAAATTAAATTTCATATATGGGAATTATTTATTATAGCGTACTTCTTTTTCTTCTTAAGTTTATAATAAAACTTTAAATTTAAGGATGAGGATAAAATTTTAATAAAACTGTTAATATGCAAAAATGGCTATATCATGCCTTAAAAAGTCTTTAGGGGACAAAAAGGCATTGACACGTTTTTGGAGATCAGTTTTGGAGCTTAATTAATCACTTTTATTAAGTTTACTAATTTAAAACAATTTCAAAATTATTCTATTAAATAATCTGATTGTGACTTAAAATAAATTCTCTGAGAAATATTCGGAATGTTTTGATTTTAAAGGAAATACATTTTTTTAAAAACATTATATAATAATAATAATATAGCTCAGTCAAGGTGTCAATAAAAGTTATAATTCTTAATATAAAAAATTTAATTTACATTATTTAAAATATTAAAAACTGACACACCTGACTCAAATGAAAGATAAAAACAGAAAAAAATATAACAACTAATTTTAGCAAGAATACTTGTAATAACAATTGTATTTTGGGATCACAATAAATAATTTAATCAAGCTGACTTGTACCTTGTAGTATTTTCATTTAATAATGAAAATAATTTAGGTATAACAATTTTAATATACATTAAAGTGTACGTACAGTACATACATATAGTGACAATTTTATATAATTGTCATTTTTAAAAGCGAAGCTTTTCTATAATTAGGGTCGGTCCGTCCGTCCGTCCGTCCGTCCGAGATAGATAGCTTTTATTCGTTAATTTAGGCATGTTAGAATTGTCCTATCGAATTCAAACTTTGCATGATGATTCCTGTAGTAGTTTGGTACGATTTAGAAAGCGTAGCAACTCTATAATCATTACCAGAATGTCCGTATGTCCATTTTAAACATGTTGATTTTTCTACTTTTTTAACAACAAATTTTTATGTGATCTAATTATCAGTTTGATCTGATTTTTGGTATATTGATTCCTGGGACAAAAAAGAACAATATTATAAGCGAAGCAACTCTATAATCAAGTCCTAAAAATGTAAGTATGTCCATAAACATTATCCTGTATCAAGCAGTTTTTTAACAAATTTACTTACAATTTTGCTTTGACTCTTATACATTTATATTATGATTATTCAGTTCAGATACTATACAAGTGTTAATGTCCGTTTGTCCTACCGTTTCAGTGCTTCGCTTTTATGGATGTTGTCATCCTTGTTTTACTACATTTTTGAATCCCAATAAAAGTGGTTTCTGTGTATAGCTATAAAAATACTTTATATCAATTTTTTAATCACTTTACAATTATAATAAATATTTTTTTATCACACGATCCTTTTTTTAATCATTATTCGCTTATACATAGTACATTTATAATTCTAGTTGATTTTTATTTAATTTTTAACTTATTTTGGGAAAAGTATTAAGTAGATGTTTTTTAAATTAACACTTTAAGTAAAAGAAAGAGAGGAATCTAAATCAATTTGAATTTTGTCATGTTGTATTTATTTCTTGGAAAGTTGATAAATAGCAGCAATACAAGATTTAAATGGATTTAAATCCTAAACTTTTAAACCAATTTTCCCGAAAATTACATGGCCAAATCAAAACAGCAAAAACTGTTAACTGCACTGGTTTTAATATATATTTATTTGAATTCCTATTTGATACTGAAGGTATAATCATTAAATCTACCGCAAATGTTTCTGAATAATATTATTTGTGTATAATATATGTATATTGAGCTCAAGTATAATTGACTCCCAACGCTGTGTGTTGGGGTGAACTACACTTGAGCCTTGTTATTGATAATGATAATTGTATTACTAGAGCTGGTATGTGTTATACAGGGACTAGGATATGGAACCTTAAGAAAAACTTTTCTGTCAGCAAAAAAGGTTTGTAAATAAAAATTTAGTTTGGCTATTGTACAACAAGAAGCAAAAAATTATTAGTTTTTTCAAAGTTTTAAATTGCTTATATTACTATTTAATGGAAAAGTTTTTCTTAAAGTGCCGTTTTCTCATCCTTGCTTTTATATAAATATGATTGTCCGTTGGTCTGTTTATCTGTTAAGATTGTCCATAGCAGCGTCCACGCGAGACTCGGAAAGGTTGGGCTGTAATTTTCGTAAAATTTCTTCAACCAATCTGAAATTAATGAAAGTGTTATCATTTTCTATAATGACATATGTCATATGACAAGGATGGCAACAAAGGTAAAAACGAAGCTCAAAACAAACTTCTATTTTTACATTAAAAGAAAAGGAAAATTTTCGGACAGGGAGTATTATTCCAGGGGTGATTTATCATGGTAGGGAAGAGGTATCCTCCCCCAAAATAGTTATAATACTTTCCTTTAAAAGCTTCTCTGTTAAGGATAACAAATAAACATCTTGGTCTAACGGTTAGCGAGATCTTAAGTAACATACAAACATCCTTTTACTTACAAAAGTTTTAATATAAAATGTGTATAGTTTACCTATTTGTAATTCCTGGCGAGGATCTTTCAGCCGCATCAAAAGCATTTTTAAGTTCTTCAACCGCGTCCGAATGTCGACCTTCCCGGTAAGAGTTATGGCGTCGTTGTAACTGAAAATAGAATAATAAAATGAGATAAGAAAGAGAAGATTTTAGGTAAGTATTTACTTACTTTTACTTTGTCGTTTAAATCTTTTTTTAACAAATGTTAAGAAAATTTATCTGAAAATAATTATAAATTGGAGGGATACCTCTGAAAGTAAAGGATTGACTGTTGTATTCAAAATGGATGGCCTTCTCTCTTCTCCCCGTCTCGTCACCTCTTCCCCCTTCCTTTTCTCCTTCCTTTCTTTTCCCTTCGCCTCTTTGGTTGGTGACTTGTCCCTGAAAGCACTTCTTCGCTTCTCCTCCTTCCTCTTTCTCTCCTCCTCCGCTGTGGCCCCGCCGCTCCTCCTTCTCTCCTCAGTCTCCTGGTGCGCCCCGCTGCGGCGCCGCGCCTCTTTGTTGTCCCCCTCGTCACGTGACCGCCTTTCGTGGCCGCCATGATGACCGCCACTGCTACTGCTGTGGTGCTCGCCGCCGTTTCTCTGCTTGGTGCTCGCAGCGGCGGTCGTGTGGTTGTCTGTTGTGGTCGGTTGGTTGTCCTGGTGGTGGCTGCTCCGGGAGGAGGTGTTGGAAGACCTGTGGTGCCCATCATCAAGGTTGCGGGACTCACGACGCTTTTCAACAGAGTTTACCTGAATAAATGACAAGATTAAAAATTTATCAACGCTTGATTTATTGATCGTCTCACAATTATTATCAATTCTAACTATTATGTACATAATATATGTCAAACTTTTTTTAGGTATTTCATAAAAGTTTGTTATTCTTGAAATCAACATTTAAGAATGATATAAAATACTTACTATGGACGATTCACTTTTAGAATTTGAAATGCTATATGGGACAGGAATATCCTTATGATGGTTGTTACTAGCTGCGCTACTGCTCATACGATTCTCTCTTGTTGGACTCAGTGCTCGCACATCTCTACTCGGACTTAGGGCGCGCACCTCTTTGCTAGGACTCACTCCGCGCACCTATCAAACATAGTAATTAAATTTATTTGTGTTCTATGCTTATTAATGCATGAGTTCTAGATAGATTTATTTTATTTTATTTTGTTATTTGTAATGCATTTTAATCCTTTTTCATGGATAGGAGGAATACTTTTTTTTATCACCTCCCCATATTTCTTCAATTTCCCTAACCCAGTATCTTTGAAAAATAATATTTCTACCTCTTTATTTGGACTGGCACCTCTGACCTCTTTGCTAGGACTAGAACCTCTGGTTGTTGGTGTAGTTGTAGAACCCCTGGTCTGTTGGTTTGTTGTTGTTATGGTGGTGGTGGTGGTGGTCGGGTGCTCTTTAGGTGGACTCTTCCCCTCGCGTGATATACCCTCGCTACTCACAGCCATACCGTTCATCTAAAAAAATTAAAATCCATTTATTTTGAAAACACTTTCTGATATTTTCCTACAAAGAGTCTGTTGAAAACCTAAACCTCCACTAATAAGAGGGATAGAGGTGGAGAGCTACACATTAACCAACATAACCTAACCTAACCCCTCCCCCCTAAATTATCAATTTCTTTCAAAAATTAAAAGGGGAAGGGGGGTTAAGTCATTATCATAAAGAGAAACGCCGTTTTTCTTTTAAAAATATAAAAAAATTAAAATATATAAAGATATGTTTTCCATAAAAACTAATATAAATAGGTACTACCTACTTCAAATGAATTAAAACAATAATTATAAAAAAAAAAGACAGCAAGATTTTTGCATGGTGAAACATAATACCTTATTAAAGACACTATTAACAGGTTCCGAGTAGCCAAGGCTTTCATAACTAGGCGGAGCTTGGACTGCTGGAGAATCCAGGTGCCCGCTAGCGGTCATACTCTCTATCAGGCTCATGTTGTTAGGATTATCCAGAGGATTGCCCTGAAAAATAAATTTTAATCATTTTAATTATTTTTTTGAACATGAGAATAAATTTTATTTTAATCCCTCCACAAAAATCCACTAAAAATACTGTAACGTAGTATGTAGTAGATTCAATACTAAAAACTTTCTCTAGTTAGAAAAAGTTATTGTAGATATATATAGATAACCTGGCCTCTCTATCAAAAATTAAACAAATTGATATAGAGAATCTTCACAAAAATTTTTAGCTGCGTATCTTAGATAGAAACCAAAATATTTCAGACTGATTTGAATTTATGGAGTAGTTTCGCTACCCCCAAAAAAATGACACAACATGATCTTATATTTTGTCTCATTTTATAATCTTTGCTATCAGTAGCAAGTTTTTAGTTCAGACGTGTGTTGGCCAAGATTCGAACAAACGTTCTTACCAACGATGCTATAACTACCAAATGTTGTACCTTAACAGTCATAATCCAATCTGTGTCAGGGTCCTCTGTGGTTTCACCGCCACTCTCGCCGTCAGAGTCGCTCTCGCTCTCCTCGCCACGGGTCATCTTCCACTTTCTGTGGCGGTCAATGAGGTCCATGAGGTAGGAGTTCTTCTTGGCCTTCCGGATGAAAGGATGCTTCATCAGCTCGCGTGCCGTTGGCCTCTGGAATATTTATAATTTCATTAATTTTTATAGACAAACATTAAACTTTAATACAATAATGCTGAAGAGAATCTCGTATACCTCATAGGTTATGATCTGGGAAATTATAGATTTAATATGTAGAATTAGAATTGTACCTATACTAGTAGGGACAATGCATAGATAAATTATCTATAATACAAAGTAGCTTGATGTCTGTCCGTCCCTTAAGATCTCGGTAACCACTGAACCGATTGGATTCTACTCTTCAGGGAATATACCTACTGGTCCTGTGGTGGTTTTAGGCTATTTTCTTGGGGGGTGGGACACCCCCAAACACAGAAAAATAAAAAAATTCCCCATCAATTTTTTTGGTGCAGCACCACATGTACTACATTTTTTTTAATTACCTCTTGGGGCAAAGCCCCTAGAGGCTAGGGGCGAAGCCGCTAGTATATATATAATTTATTAGGAGTACATAATGTGAACAAATTGAAGGCTTTGTAATTTAAATCAATCAAATCAATACTACCTAGATATTCAAATTTAAGTAATATTCCCAAATCCTTGTAAAAATCCTTAAAGGTTTACTAAAACCTTGAGTTTTGGTTGTAAGCGAGTATTGAGCAATTATATTTTGTGTGTGTTCTGTTTTAAAGGGTGTCCCATAAATTACATAAATTGATGCTAGAAAAAGAATAGACATTTAATTTTTTAAAAGAAAATTAGCGTAGCAATAATAGGGCACTTGTAATTAAACCAATCTTACAATATTTTTAAAATGTTCCAATTAAAAAAAACACAGTTTTCTAGCACAAGTGACAAGTCTGCTTTGAACATTTTATAATTCAAAAGGGTTAATTCATAATGTATTGTAAATTTTGTCGGAGTACAAGATATCAATAACTTCTCCACTGATTGGGTTATCTGTTTTAGGTAAGATTTACATAGATCCTGTAATGGTTTTAGGCTATTTTATTTTAAGTGACAAGTCTGCTTTGAACATTTTATAATTCAAATGGGTTAATTCATAATGTATTGTAAATTTTGTCGGAGTACAAGATCTCAATAACTTCTCAACTGTTTGGGTTATCTATTTTAAGTAAGATTCACATATGTAGATCCTGTAATGGTTTTAAGCTATTTTATTTTCGGACTTGAGTCTATGTATGGTTTTAAACTCTTTTTCTAGCACGTTTCTACCCCTTCAAATACAGAGCCCCTAGATGGTAGCCGCTAGTAAGTCTAAAACTAAAAACAAAGTATCAAACTAAAATTTTTGTGGCTCACCCGTTATGAATATAGCTAGTTATTATGAAGCCATAACAAAGATTATTGTCTAAGAAATTACTCACTAGAAACCTTCTCTTAATTACTATTTCAACTAGACCTCACGTGACCCCCTGTGATCCTTAGCCTGATGAGGGCGTGGGGGGGGGGGGGTCAATGTAAATTTCACCCCAAATATTTATTCAAATGTTAACCTTTCTTGGAACTCATTTTTAATAATAATAATGTTTTTCTTCAGAGAGTTATACATTGCTTAATTACCATTTAGTTTGAGAACTTTTGATACACAACTTAAAAGATAACATATAAACTTTTTAAATAATGGGTAGACTTCAACAATTCTCAATTTTACGAATGACTACCTCTATGTTTTTAAGGAGTAAACAAATTACTTTTCCAAAAATTAGAACCTGTCGACGTTTAGACATTTAATTCAACCTTTTACACATTTTTTCTCCCTCTCTTGACATTTGCACAAAATCCAATGGGGAAAAATTAAGACAGAAGTTTTTTTAAACTCTGAAAGAAAATGAGAAATGCATTTTTCTGACACGCGGGGGCTACCATGGCTACCCCTTTACCACCCCTATACTCGACCCCCCACCCCTCTATGAAATTAAATTTGGTTTTTGGAAGGTTTTATTTTGGCAAGGATTGTATAAGTTTAATATCTTAAAAACTTCCCTATATCTGTGCTAACAAAAAATATAATACAAAGAATATCTTTTGACAAATATTTAAATCTTTCCAAAGGCATAAATGAACGTTACCTTAATGGCTCCACCTATGAAACTATATAAATAAAATAATAAAACTAAAAACACGTGACTTCCTCAATAATAAGAGATAACACAGAGAAGCACATTCATGATAATAAGGACAATTGTTTTCATTAGTAGCGCAGCCATATTTAAAAAACAGAAAAAAATGCAGAAAACATTTAGTTGTTTAGTAATTTTAAATTATAGGGTATCTTTGCTGCTTGCATAGCTGTTAGTTAATATCTTAGCTTAATCAGTAGGACGTATATACATACGTATATTATAGAGAAGCTTTGATACTAATAAACTCTGGTATGTAAATAAATATGAATATAGGTTTATTACACTACAAGTATGTGCGACTTGTTTTAACACAAAAATAAGAACGTAGTTGTATAATTCTAATCTTTACATGGTAAAATTGTTCATCAGATATGTAGATTGTAGGATATGTGTATTTGTAAGCATTTTGTACTATCTAGAAAGCATGGGGAGGGGGGGGGGGGGAGGCAAGTCGACCCTCAACAATCCATTTTAGTATTAATAAGAATTTTTTTTTTTTGGGTGGGGGAGGTGGAGTAATTTCTTTCCTAGGAGGATAGCGGTACTTTAACTCATAGATAATTATTTAAACTTCCCTCTTCAATGTAAAGGAGAACTATATCGGTTCAGCGATTCTTTGGTACACAAAGATAGTTACTTTTATACAAGGATATGTAATTATCGTATCTAATGTTCTATTTTACAGACAGTTATCCACGGATGAGAAAAGAAAATAGAATGAGTTTCTCTGTTAAAAAAAGGGATTAACAAAATTTCGTCAATTTAGTTTGCTAACATGAAACTCATTCATTGGTCAGTTCGTTCAGCCGATAGGAAGGGAGGGGATGGGATAAACGGGTGGAGGGGGATAATGTTATTTCAGCCCGCTGCGTATGTCACTTTATTAGAGAACATAAAAATTTTGTGCAAGATCCAAGTAATAATATATCCATTCAATTCAATTCAGAACTGGTTTTGTCCAGCGGAAAAAATCTAATTCGGATTTAGAATGTGAAAAAAAATTTGCGAATAGTTTACTTTACATGAAGGTCATAATTCTCAGGCCCTCAATAAGAGAGGTTAGAAATACAATTATAAAATTGTTTCAAGGGTCAACAATGAGATTGCTTTTTTCTTTACACAATTTGTATATCATCCTATCTCATGGATGTGTTATTTTTAAATGCGGAGCTTTTATCTTTAGTGTTTACGTCCGTTTAAAACAAATAGCACTGATGGTAGCAACTTGGAATTTTAAAAATGTACTATCGATTTTTGTAATAATATGGTACAAAATAAAACCATAGAAACGCTAGGTATCAAAAATGACGTTCGAATTTTGAAAAATAACTTTTATTTTCTTTCTGTCCAATTTATGTTTTGATCCTTGTAATAAAAAACAGCTAATATTCAACCCATTTCGTAATAATACATAGGTATGAATTTTAAAAAAGAAACAAAAATTGCCTCTTTAGGATTCTTGAGAAATTGAAATGTTATTTAAAAGATATCTTAATATTTGTTTACATATTTTTCTAAAGTCATGGTTAAAATTCAACATGTTATGGGGCTAGTTACAAGGAAGGGATATTTATTATAAAGAAAAACGTTTTGTTTATTCTAGATTTCAAAATTACCATTTATGCTCTTCTAGTAAATTACTATGCAAAAAAAAACATGACACTTATAAAAGTGTTTTTTTTATTGAAGGAAAGGTTAAATTTAGCTTTTTCTTGAATATTAATATCTCTCCTAGTCGAACATATTCAACTTAAATATTATAATGGTTTAGAAGCCAAGGATAAAAAACATCAATTGGTAGATTTTTAAGAACTCACCAAGATAGCATTTGAAATCTATGTGAATGATATATGGTTAAGTTATCAATTACTTACTAAATTTATAACAAAAATACTTACGTTTTCTGGATCTTTGTTTAGACAGGTTTCAACAAATTCTTTAAAATTTCTAGAGAAGTTGCCTGAAACAAAAAAAATAAAATTAATTTTAATGCTATACATGTTTTTAGTACATCTCAGAACAAGTTTTAATCAAGTGGAAATAAATCGAATTTGACGTCATATTGGAAACGTTTTAAAAATATATTTTTAAGAGAAAGAAAAAAAAAGTTTTCAAAATTTCCAGTAAAATTGGTACTCAGAATTTGAAGAAAGGATTTGAAGGAGACGAAAATGAGTTCCTAGACTTCAGATATAACAACAAAATTTTACGGAAAAGATAATTAGTTTGCTACAAAAAAAGGATGACAACATCCACAAAAGCGAAGCACTAAAACGGTAGGACAAACGGACATTAACATTGTATAGTGTCTGAACTGAATAGTCAGAATATAAAAGTATAAGAATAAAAGCAAAATTGTAAGTAAATTTGTTGAAAAACTGCTTGATACAGGATAATGTTTATGGACTTACTTACATTTTTAGGACTTGATTATAGAGTTGCTTCGCTTATAATATTGTTCTTTGTTGTCCCAGGAATCAATATACAACAAATCAGATCAAACGAATAATTAGAACACATAAAAAATCAACATGTTTAAAATGGACGTACGGACATTCTGGTAATGAACGGACGGACGGACGGACCGACCCTAATTATAGAAAAGCTTCGCTTTTAAAAATGGCAATAACAAGGATGATTAACTCCATTAATAACAAGCTTATTGGATAACCCTTTCAAGTCTACTTTATTTACTCTCCTAATTTTTATATCATGCCTCTTATATTATTCCTTTTCTTTCTGATGTTTTATTTTTTTCAATCAATAGACTGAACGTCTTATAAAACAATTTGTAGAGTTTCTAAAATTATTGAGAAAGTAAATTCCAGGGATGATAAACAAAATTACCACTTCTATAAATTACAATAAGTGGTTGAAACGTTAGAACACTCGCCTTAATGAATCAACCAACCACAATACAAAGTTGTTAAGCCAACTAATATTAAACTATGAGGACTACTAATGCAATAAACAGCCCCATGACCCCTCCCTCCCTGGTAAATACGCAGAAAACTAATAAAAAGAGTTGTTATCATCAATATTATATTCTTAATAACAGAGGATTACAGATTTCTCTAGTAGTAAGTATTATTTAATATTCATCAAGGAGGGACAGCACAATAGTAGATCAACTTTTCTTTATTTTTACGATTTGCACAGGCATATTTTCACATACGTGGGAAGATTAATTTTTCCTTATGACTTGCTATTGAAAAAATAACATTTTCATCTATTTTTAGCTTTACAATATTACGTATTACGTATTTTTCTGATTTGCTCTCTTAAGCAGAAAAAGATGTTTAGATTTTGTTTGGTATAGGAGCTGCTATAACTTAAACACTACAAAATAACAAAATATGTTAACTTCTTTTTAGAAACCTTTTCTTTATTAAGAGGGAGGGAGAGGACAGTGAAGTTTTTTTTATCAATCTACAGCCATGTTGCTTTTTTTTCGACAGTTTAGAAAATAACTTTTTTTAACATACCTGTTAATTGTGGGGGGTTATTTTTGGGGATAAGAAAAAGAACTCTCATGGGGTGAAGGTCTGAGTTGGGGGGCTCCCCCTTCGCCAATTCTATGGCGGTTATTCCCAGGCTCCACACGTCTGCCTTTGCGTCGTAAGCTGAAATAATAAAAATTACATTAAGTTAAAAAAATTAAATCAGTATTTTTTAGCATGGCTTCCGTTTTATTTATTATTTTAGACAAAATTAGAAAAAAGGGAATCGTAGCTTTCACAATATTCCGTAAAATTGTGAGTAAGCTTCCAGTCAAATGCGCGTATTAGGTCAGTCTGTTTTTAAATATGCGTTTGGTCAACATCATAAACAGTTAGACTTAATAAGCGCATTTGACTGGACGCTTGTTCACAATTTTACGGAATATTGTGAAAGCTACTATACCCTTTGTTCCTCTTCATATGAAACGAGAATGTTTTTTGTACTTCTAATCTTGACAAAATTTTTATTTCCAAAATCATCTTTGGGGATTAAAACTTTAGAAAATTTTTAAGAATAAATTTTGAATAAGGAAAAGTAAATATTAATATTGGAAAGAAAAGTACACAAATAAAAAAGGGCTCTTCAGACGCATCAGTATAAAGATACCTAAAATCAACCAAAGCCGCTCGCAAAAAAAATCAACAGACTTTTATTACTTTTAGCTCAGCAGTGAGTCGCAAGTAAAAAAGCCGCCTTTTACCCTATATTCGGAGCCATTGCTGCAATTTTTAACAATCAACGGCGAGACATCTTTAAACTTTGCGGCTGCCGAGCCTTGCATAAAACTTGTGATAAAGTTTTAAGGAAAAAGGATGCTATATTTTATATACACATTAGTAACAGAAAAGTATTAAGCCTTTTTTCACATACACAATCTTATCAACGTAAGAGCAGTGTTATCAGTTTTTGAAAAAAAGAACAGTGAAATATAATACATAAATACTCTAAATCATACCTGATTGTTTAATAACTTCTGGCGCCATCCAGAAGGGTGTGCCGACAAAGGTATTCCGTTTACTGGTTGTATTTGTCAGTTGTCCGGCCACACCGAAGTCGGCCAGTTTAACATCACCCATGTCGCTCAATAAAACATTAGCAGCCTGAACATAGCAAAACACATTAGTAAGAGAAATGGATAAAGGGAGAGGTAGGTTTCTGGTAAAATCCGTAAAGGTGTGTGTTTTAAGGCTTAAAAATAATAGAACAACGATAATATCAACACTAAATATGTGTATTTCTTAATGAAAAGAACTATAGACAATTTAAAAAAAAAGTTAACATAAATTTTTATCGTTCTACTACTGTTTTTAACTTATAACATATAACCTTTACGGATTCTACCAGAAACCTACCTCTCCCTTATTACTTGAATCTTACACCAGATTTTCATGATACTCCATAATAAAGTAAAACTTGCAGCGGGCTGACTACCCCATGAACGAATTTACCAATAAAAGACCTATGAATTACTTCAGTACAGGAAATGAAAAGTTTACCTACAAATTACCTCCCTCCCGCCGAAAAAAACTTTGCCATTTGACCTATAAACATGTACAATGTACATAACAAATTTCTAAAAGCCGTGACAATCAATTAGTTGTCATCCCTGTTTTTTTTTCACGCTAACGAAATGCTCTGATAGGCATGGCATGGTAAAGTAAGCCAATTTGACACAATAATTTTTCTGTTAGTGGGGAGTATATTACACACTCTACCTGCCAATTAAAAAAATAAAACTATTGACTTACACAAAGATTTAAATTGATAAGGGTTTCATGTTTTAACATACTACTTTACATTAAAAGAAGTAATGTTCTTTTATGTCTCGAATTCTTATAGCAATGTCCCACTTGCGCTATCATGGGCCCAACTTTCAATTCTATAGATTCCAGTAAATTGACCAATTATCCAATACAGGGGATAATATATTAAAAATGAAAGTCATGGACATTTCTCAGATCATTTCAGGGAGGAAAAGGACAATGGCAGTTAGATATTAGAAAATCATTTAAAACATTATCACTAATATTTACAAGAAAAAAAATATTTTGATCTAAAAGCAGGACTAAAAATATTTATCAGTCCAAAATTTGTATAAAATCATGAGACAAGTGTTTTGATATTTTTTATACCTAATGTTCTCTTGTATCAAAATTCAAAACACATCAAATCGTATGCATAAATGCTTTCTTTAAAAATATATTTTCGCTGTAACATAACGGCTTAACAGCTACTCCCAAAAAAAGCATTAAACGGATTGAATGATGCATTTTAATGCAACTTTAAGTGACAAAAGAATTTACTTTAACGCTACTTGAAATCCATTAAAATTTCTTAGTGCATATCGATAAGATATTTTAAATAAATCTCTTATTTCATTAGCGGAACCAATCAATAACCCACACCCTCCCCATTTAAAAAGAAATACAAAGCATCGAGACAATTTTTAAAAATAATTTCATTTCCATTGGATTGGATATACACCGCCGGGTTATATTATAGGATGGGAGGGGGGGGGGGGCGGAGGAATACCTGCCAATAGCAAATTTAAGGAATTCTACCAACATTTCTTTGTAATCTCAATTACTGAAAATGGGTGTAATTAAATTTTTTTGTAAACTCATGCTCTTTAAATCTCCACCTATTTCTTTAAACTCAAGAACGAGGTGAAAAAATTCACTTTGTGGAATAAATTAGGACGGACAAAACCAGAACGTGTCAAAATCCAAACTTATTATGGGAAAAACTAGTTAAACTTGTTAAAAGGCAAATGCAGGAGTGGACAAACGCACCGTAATATGAAGTTTATTAAGTATTTCTATACAAGTTAGGTTAAGTTAATATATGAATATACAGACAAAGGGCTAGGCTAGAAGATGGTTTTAAATAGGTTAATTGAAGTTTACTCCATTGTTGGGGATGCTTTACAAGTAAAGAAAGAAAAACTATTATCTTATCATATAAAATTAATCATAGAGCAAAGATCTATTTTATATAATCTATCCATACCTTTAAATTTCTTATCAAACCACCATCTACTATCTATTCGATTGATTAATATACAAAATATATTACCTTTATATCTCTATGTAATTTTCTTTCAAGATGTAGATAGTCTAAACCTTTAAGCACCTCTCTCAGAATTATTGATATATGCATCTGAAAAAAATAATTCTTATTAATAATGTGAATATTTATTATTTATGTGAGAAAATTAGTAAAAACTAAAAAAGATTGTAATTTTTATTAGGATTTATATCAATTCCAGTCTCAATGATACTATGTGATCCTGTTATATAAAGTAAAAGCTTCACATAAGTCCCGAGATGGTTTTAGCCTACTTTTCTGTCCAATTCTTAACACTTTGAAGACAGAAGACCTAGATACTAGGTACAAAAATACATGAGATAAGTTTTATGTCTCTAAATAATGTGATCACTTAGTATCCATATAACTTAAGGCAACCCTATGGCTCAATATTTTTACAATATTTTTATAAAATATGCAATACCATAGGAATTAAGAAATATTTTCAGTAAAACATTGTAAATTGTACCTAAGGAAAAGATATATAAAAAATAAAAACACATAACACATAACATACACCATTAAAATCTGTTAGTAAATGTTTCTTTGACAATTTATAACTAGAACAAATACTTAAGAACTCGACATTTTCTTTGCTTGTCCTGGTTAACTAATTATTTTGCAGAATATTTATATGTATCCCTCGCAAAACCTGGCAGACCCATTTGCAAAATTATGGATTTATGCATTTGCACTGGCAGAAGTACGGGGGAAGGGGCTGAAAAAATATGATGTAGGGAAACACAGTAGAATATTATCCTTCAAAGAAGACTTTTTATTAATTCTAGGCTCAAAATTACACTTCATCATATTTTAAGTCAATTCTTTACTAAAGTCAAGAATACATTAAATAGATAAAAAAAAAATTAGAAAAATTCAATTCAATGCTAGGAGGAATTTTCAAAAAATTTCATGTAGACCATTTTCATTTTCCATGATTTTCCCCAGCAATTATAAGGATTTAAGATTAAGAAAGAAATGAAATATCAAACACAATTTCTTACCTATTTAACTGGTTATAAAAGCAAAATATTACTTTGAAGTTGCCAAAACATTCCCCTTTTGTTTATAGATAGTATCTTAAAATTCTTTAAAAATTGTACTGTGTGTTTAGTGTAAGTTGAACAGGGTGGGCTCGATCAACCTTGCAAAACTTATTTTCACAGCCCATGCTAGAGGCCTCTATTATATTTTTTATGGAGCATAGCTACTCTATTAAATATATTCACAGCCCATGCTAGAGGCCTCTATTAATTTTTTTTATAGAGCGCAAGTACTCTATAAATCTTACCAGCCTCTTACATAATTATTCATTACATTTTTTACAGGCCTAATATTACAAAAGAAGTCATCCTTGTTAATGGTTGCATTTTCCTATTCCTCCATAAAATACCCCCCCCCCCCCCCAAATGCAATACTGTTTACGTATATTATATTCAGGGATATAGGGGTAGATCAATCAAAAAAAAAATGATCTTCTCCAACAAATGAATTTAGGAAAAATATTCCTGAATTCAACCCTGATTAGGGTAATGAAATTTTCTAACTCTATAAGATCAATTTATCCCCTATTGATATATCCCCGTATCTCTGAGTTTAAATTCAACCATTTACGTACATATATGGATGTATAGCTAGCGTGGAGTTTTATATGAAGAAAAATTGGTGAATTGAATTTTAGGAAAATGTATACCTACATTTATTTGTTTCACCATGAAAAATTAAATATTTTTGCACATAGCATTTTGTTAGGATTTTTTAAAGAACGATTACTTCCAACTGTAAAGATATAAAAAAGAATTTTAAAGCCCCATTTTACCCCGGATTTCTACGGGATGAGACAGTTGACTACAATATGCTGTACATTCCCAATGATGATAAATCAAATTACCCCTTCTGTATGAAATTAACAAGTTTGGACATTGTTTATTTAAAACCAACCAATCAAAATTAAAAAAAGAAGTACCCAACGTTTTTGAATAAGAAAACTAAGTTAAAACCAGTTTAATTTACAGGTTAAAAATCTATTCATCTTTATTTCTTCAATCTTATGCGAAGCTAAAAAGTACATATTTACCTCAAAATTTACCATTAAAAGGTTTCATTTAAAATTGCAAATGTAGAAAGAGTCAGATAAATGAAGTGTCAGGGATTGGTAAATGGAAAATAAAAGTAAGCCTACAAAATTTCAAGCACTAAAATGACAGGATTTTAACTACAAATGTTTACTAAAAACACAATGTTAATGTTCAATGAATTAAATAAAGATATATTCGTCCTTGATTGGCGTATCCATGTGTCCCTGGTAAGTGCTCATTGCTTTGAAATGTAAATACTGTGGGCTGCTGCTGTACATTAGCCTCTCCTATTTTCAAGCTTTAAGAAATCAATTTAATTTTTAGTTTATAAACCAGTTAATTACATTTATTGTTATTGTTATTCTAAAATCATATTTAAATATCGAAATTGATTTTACCAATTGTAAAAAATAGATTTTTACGATTTTGGTCCAGTCTAATGTATAATGTAAATGATCTAAGGACTATCTTGGCACTTAATGGCTAGATTGAAAATCAATTCAATCTTAAAGTGAGGTAAATTAATTTCCCCCTAACCAAAAATTGGTATTGTTTATAAGATGAAAATCATGTAAAGGGAAGGATATATTTTCCATTAACATATCCCTGTATCACATCTAAAGAGAAGCACGTATAAGAAATATACAGAAATATGTATGGAATAAAACTACTTATTATTCAAAAATGTACGAATTTTATGCTAAATATCTTCAAAATTGCCACTAAGAACATTTGATCAATACAGCTTCGAATAAGACATTTCATAAGTTAAGGCATTTTAGAAAAAAAAAGTTTATTCACACAAGTTGAGTATTCGTAATTTAAAATTGCATGATAGAATTAAAAGTTGAAAAACCGTCCTTTTAATGAAAATATTCCAAACCGAGCGATGACGTCACAAGAGAATAATATCTTTTGTGTAAATGTGATTTGTTTGGGAAATTGTGACCATTATATAATTTTTGTATTTGGGAACACAAATACACAAACATTACCTATAAGATTATATTTCATAAAAAAAATTATACCTATCTCAAATAAAAATAATATAACAATCCTTTTTGAACATACAATACATACAACCACTTTCTAGTTATTAATAATTTTAAGTAAAAATATGAAAATCAGATTTTTTGTGGTAAAAGGAACGGAACGATTCTGACGGATATAATATAATTCCCATGTCTCAGAATAGAGATAAAAAGTTTCGCCAAAACTTTTTTTGCAATACTTTTCCTCTGCGAAATGACTCTCGAAATATTGATCAAAGGCTTGCAAAAATTTAATATTATCTATTTTTCTTCTTCTATCTAAATATTGAAATAAAAAAATCCTTATGTGCAAAATGGTTAAACGCTATATTGAAGTCAAGCTTACTCTAAATCGTAGTCTTTGGGGGGAGGGGGAGAATTACTGCGGAGATGTCGTATTCCATCAATTAAAAACATTCTAGAAACATGTACACTGTACAGTACAAAGTCCTATTGAAAATGCCCCCCCTCCCCTCAATCTAATTATATCTAATTTTCATGTAAGGAACAATATCTATAGATTAGTTTAGAGTACAGAATGGACATACATTTGATAAGCAAATAACAAAAATGTAAAGGATTTATCTTTCAAAAAAAGAAGAAAAAATTAACTGCCTTTATTAAAAAATACTAAATATCAAAAAGTGGAACTAATAAAAAACTTATTTAAAGAAAGATAATTTTCCTGGGATGTTATATCCCTGTATTACTGAGCTAATACTTAATGAGTATATTCTCTAGCTTTCAATGTGTTTGTCAGCAATATTGTCTTCTGCCTTCACAGCATAAATAAACATTTATTATACAATTATTTTTTTTTCTGTGTTGATTATCGTATGTTGAAGATACAAATGGCTTCGCCCTCATGACAACAGTTATTTTATGCTTAAAAATAAGAATGTTGTTTGATGACGGGGGAAAATTATTTTTTTTTCATTGTGGTATATCTCTTAAAGTGGGAGTTGGGGGGTTTAAGTCCTCTTCACCCCAGAATAACCTAAAACCTTGTCGTGTCGAGAGATATAACAAGTTATTTATAGCATCGTGACAGCTTTCCGCGGTTATAAAAATAAAAAATATAAGATTAAAACCAGTTTTTACTGAAAACCGGTTCTAATTCAGCGTATATTTATCTGTTGGGAAGTCATACTGGAAAAGACATTTTTGTATAAAAACATCACCTAGACGACAAAGCTTGTGTATCTGAAAGAGAAAACAAATATTCTTGTGAATAACAAGGAACAATTCTTAATAAACAGCGTAGCACTAATAAGTTTACAATATCTTAGATCACGGCACAGCGTGTAGTAATCAGAGTTTACTAGGTAAAGCAAAGCAATAAAGGGGGCACGACGAGCTATATGTAACACTCTACCCGGCCACGGAGTGGTTACAATGTGCTGACTTACAATTGGGTATTTAAATATCAGCCAATAACGTCGGAAATATCATTACAGCCAAGTTGCTACAAAACAGCAGAAAGAAATTTTATAGCAGAAGTTAAAGTCCCAACTTATTGGGCCAGGTAGTTGTCTGGGTTATGCATCTATACTTATACATTTATTGTTTACTTGTAATATTTGTTTAGAATATTTGTTAAAGGTATAATGTCCGATAAGGTTTCCTAGTAACTTTGTAAAAATTTTATTGTCACTAACAATTTACAAAAGGACAAACACTAACTTTAGAGAAGCTGCGATACAAAAAACCTATTCCTCGTTTATCCTCTTATCGAACATGAGACAATATTATCGAATGAAGATAGGTGTGAATATAAAGTTACAAAATAAAATATATCTATTGAAGAGCAAAAAATAGAAATTCTATAAATAGCAAAAAAATCAGCATTAATAGGTTAAAAGTAACACGAAAGGATATAAATAACTAATGCGAAAAAGGCCACTGCTATAGCTGTATTTTCTAATGCGAAAAAGGTTACTGCTACCTATAGCTGTATTTTTTTTGATAAAAAGTAGAAATCCATATAGATGTAAAAAGTTCATTGCACTATCCTTTCCAAAAATATTTTATTCTCCCTTCGCCAACTCTAATGAAATTGAGTATAAGAAAAGAATCAATCTATACCTAAGTAATTAAGCACAAAAAATGAAATGGACAAATAGCCAAAGTGAGTTACAGCGCGGATGTTTAGTTGTCATAAAATAGAAAAGAATAGTTTTTTCTCGCATTGTATTATAAACGGCTTTCCGCGGATATAGAATGTACAATTATAAGATTAAAACTAGTTTTTTTTTAGCCCCGAGGTGCCGAAGGTTTTAATCATGATTGTACATTTTTATATTCGTAGAAAGCTGGATATAATACGATGCTAGACATAGTTTTTTCGTATGGATGAGAAACGGTTCCTATCCACCGGATTCGAATGAATACGAGAAAGAAAGAGGTAATATGCAAAATTACGAAAAATAAGATCTTAATAAAATAAGATGTCTTATGAAGCAAGAACGATAGACAGACGTACAAAAATTTCAATTGTATATTCAATAGCAATAGAGATCAAATTTTGCCCCATAGCGTTACAGACAAAGTGAATTATAGAGTGGCTTCGCTACAAAAAAGAAAGATGGGTTTTGATAACGGAAAATGTCATCATTCAAAAACAGGTAGGTTATAACTCAAAAAAGATATTAGTTATCTAGTACAAAACATCTATTTTATAGGGCTTTAATAATAAAAAAGCAAATGGTGTAAAGTTGCATAAATAAATCATGCCAGAAAATGGCAGGTAGTATTACCATAAGCCTGTAAGACTTTCAGCCATTTATTTCAACAATTTTTCTTCAGAAATTTGCAAATATTGGAAGGAGTTATGAATGGGTTTGTCTAAATCGGTTTTAATGAATTATTTAGTTACTCGAACTATATGCCAGATCTGTATCACTTTAATGTTGTTATTACATGGTCTTTGAGCGCACAATTTTTATGCTGGTAACGAACTTGCACGCGGTATTTGCGCAGTAGTACATCAACCAAATTAATCAAATTTAACACTTCAAAATATTCTTTTAAAAATAAAGTATTATCAATTTTCAAATACGATATCAAACCATTTTTTAAAAAAATAGGTATTATATATGCCTAAGCCAAATCAGAAAAATAATGCATGATAAAAACAATTTCAAATACATTTTTAAAAGCGAATCTTTTCTATAATTAGGGTCGGTCCGTCCGTCCGTACGTCCATCCGAGATAGATAGCTTTTATTCGTTAATTTAGGCATGTTAGAATTGTCCTACCGATTTCAAACTTTGTATGATGATTCCTGTAGTATTTGGGTACGATTTAGAAAGCGTAGCAACTCTATAATCATTACCAGAATGTCCGTACGTCCATTTTAAACATGTTGATTTTTCTACTTTTTTAACAACAAATTTTCAAGTGTTTTGATTATCCGTTTGATCTGATTTTTGGTATATTGATTCCTGGGACAACAAAGAACAATATTATAAGCGAAGCAACTCTATAATCAAGTCCAAAAATGTAAGTATGTCCATAAACATTATCCTGTTTTTAAGCAGTTTTTCAACAAATTTACCTACAATTTTGATTCGACATTTATACATTTATGTTCCGATTTTTCAGTTCAGATACTATACAAGTGTTAATGTCCGTTTGTCCTACCGTTTCAGTGCTTCGCTTTTATGGATGTTGTCATTCTTGTTTTCTTATCATTTGAGTAATTTAAAGTCTACTATTTCTTATTAGACAAATCTTTTCTTTTTTAATTACCCACGAAAGTGATTATGTACGTGTTAAGTTGATTTACAATCTGTTTCTCTGACGAAATTCTACTTAAGTACCTACATTAGAAGGTTCCAAAATGTTGCAACTTTTAAATTAAGTTTGGTAGCTTATCTATTCCATTACATTCCATATGATGAGCAGAAGGTAAGAAGGTTGTTATTTAATCCAAATTTAAACTGTTTAAAAATGTTTTTTTTAACATCATTTTTTTATAAAAAAAAAAATTGCTTGCTATGAGTCTGAATAGCTTTTAACCAACATTTTAAAACTTTTGCCATTATTTTCAATTATTATTTGATTGGTTGGTTGAAACTCAATGTCATAACTAATTGCATCAATATCGCAAAAATTGTAATTTCAATGATTTTTGAAATCCCCTAACCGACTACTATGTACCATGTAAACATTAACATTGCTCAATAGTAATTAGCAGGAAACAAGGATGACAACATCCATAAGTAGCAAAGCACAAAAAATCATGGAATTGTAAACTGATTAAGTGAGTTATAGAGCATATATTCATTTTTCAGAACAAAGAAAAAAATAGATAATATGCAAAAACTCCAGTAAAATCACAAAACCTTAACAAATATCTGTTA
The DNA here is from genome assembly GCF_053477335.1 of Acartia tonsa. Lineage (NCBI taxonomy): Eukaryota > Metazoa > Arthropoda > Copepoda > Calanoida > Acartiidae > Acartia > Acartia tonsa. The sequence continues at coordinate 3,382,580 of NC_137261.1, read as the reverse complement.
AAACATAGCCGACAGACAGACGCACAAAACAAATTATAGAACAGATGCGCACATCTAATAGGAATCTTCGACAAAAACGTCAGCTGTCTCTTTAATAGCAGCCGAGAAAATCAAATTTCCCTCGGAGCATTACGGACTGACGGACGAATGTACAAAGATAATTATAGAGTTGATTCGCTACTAAAAACTGAATGCTAATAATGCGAAGCAACGAAAATTTTCTGTAATAAATAAAAACTTTCTAATAATAATGAGAAATATTTTTGAAAAATAAATGATACAGATTCGAACAATGGGAAATATGAATTATAGACTAGCTTTATTTCATGGCATAAAAAAAACCTAAATGAGACACTTGATTCCTAATTATATCCAACAGTTAGCTCTCTGTAAAACTACACAACACTAAATCTTCATTGCAGCCATATCTCTTATAATTGAGATTAATATTAGCAGGTATTGTCCATAAATTGCTAAATATTTAGCACATTTGGTATTAAAATTGTTGTGATCATGATTATGTGTTAAAGAGAAACCAATTTTTTTTTGTATTTTCCCTAACATGCAGGTATTTAAAGGGATAATACAATGGCCGATATATTGATTTGCATCTCCAATGACAATACCAAAATTTACCCCTTCTGTAGATTACAATTGGTGGTTGAAACGTTTGGAATAAACTAACCAAATAAAAATAAAGTCCCCAAAAGATGTTAAGAAAACGTCATGTGTAATGAACAGCCCAATGTCCCCTCCCTCCCTGCTAACATGACAATAAATGCAGTAATCTATATGATTAAACCAGAAAGCAATGATTAAATTATCCCATGGCCTTTACGGTCAGATAAAGAGACGCTACAATTGGACCATAACATTTGTACACTGTCAAAAAATATCATTTAGAATTTTAAAAAACTATTTGGTATATTAAAAGGTAATCGCATAGTTTAAAAAAACTATTTTAATTATTTCTTAAACTTGAAAGAAGAGACTTATATGTTCTATTGGACAGCCTTTAGTCATAACACGAAAGGCAAAATGAGAACATACAGGAAAGGACATAAAATAGAGAGAAAAGATTTTAAGCTTTATAGAACACTCATTGCGTGATTGAAAGAAAAAAGGTTACCTCTTCTAAGCTGCCTGCCTTCATAAGATCTAAGGCTGAACCCCCGCCAAGGTATTCCATAATAATCCATAATTTGGTTCCCTAAATAAAAGATATTGATAAGGTCGATGTTTTTAAAACTAACTATCACAGTCAATCTGGCAAAGCAATTCTATAACTAACATTATTGGTCTTTTCGTCGGCGCTTCTGTTCCGCTGAAGGGAAATATGATTTTCTCGGCTTATATTTGAGATACAAAGCTAAAATTATTGGTAAAAATTTGTATGACTTGCGCATCAATTCTATATGCTGCTTTGTCCGTCTGTCGGTCTATAATGTCATTTTTTACAGTGAAAATGTGATTATCACTACTACTTCTTAAGATAGAAGGTTTTCAATCCATTTGTATTATATATCCGTGTTTCGCTCTTTATTGTTGTCATCCCTGTCAGACTATTTATTAGAGTATTTGTCCTTGTATATTTGACTGACACAAATCTACTCTTATTCCCTATACATACACTCAGAAAGTCTTATAAAAGCCAGAGCTTATAAAAGTTTTATTGTAATAGCTCTCGCGTGTGAGTAAGGGTTACTACAGGTCTACGTGGATTTTTACTAAAAGATAGAAAAAAAGTGAAGTGTTCAAATATTTTTTCTTATAATGTTTGTTTAAATAATAATTGATTGTCGACCCACATCCCCACCCATAGACGTCCAAGGGGAGGGGTAAAGGGGTGATTACCCCCCTCCCCCAAATGAATTTGGATTTTCAATTTTTACCCCCCAATAAAAAAAGACCTCTATGAAATAAAGATTACCCTTCCCTCAAAATAATTATTTTCAAAATTTTACCCCCCCCCCCCAAATAAAAAAGCTTGGACGCCCCTGTCCCCACCCTTTTAATTAGGGCCGTAATCTTTTTTTTTATAAAAGCGTATATTACAAGACTATATATCTTGATGAAAATAACCCTTACCATAAAGTTATCCAGGGTATTTTTCAACCAAATAAAAAAAATCTTTGAAGAAAATTGCTTCCACTTTGAAAATCTTTTTTGTGTCCAAACTTTTTTTGTTGTTGCTGATGTCAACAGTTTTGAAAGAAAATTTTATTTATAGTAAGTAGTACCTACACCTTTTTACCTAGCAGGGATATTTCACTGGAATATCAAAGGCAAATTCAATGTTTAATACTTGAAGATTAGCTTGTTGTTAATCGTTCCATTCCTTTATCCCTGATGAAATGTGAAAAACTTAGTATTCAGGTATGGTGTTACCTAATATTTCTTTACAAGGAGAGCATCATACAAAGCAACATAACTATATCAAGAAATACAGGAAATAATACTGGGTTTAAGCCTTTATCTTCTAAACCTCAGAACTGCTGCTTTGTCAGATGCTTGAATAACGGATGCTATTAACTATCACATACACATGTACGCTTTCGATTTACCGATCAAGGTCTTGTAATCAAAAAGAGGGCTATTGGATTATATAAAACCAAAGTTTTCTTTCAAAATTTAAATTAGGGCAATTAAAAATTATGAAAATTTACAACCGTATAGACAAAAAGTTTCAAAAGTGAAAACAGTTAAAAAGTTTCGGAATTACACAAGAAAAATTTTCCAATGCACGGATAAAGAATAGGGTAAATCAATAAGTAAGACTTTAATTGCGTGGATTTTGTATGGAAGCAATAACTGTGCATTGCAAAGAACTAAGTATTCATGAAAGGAACAAATCATTCTCACTTAAGTATATCAACATTAACAATGATATTATACAAACAACTAATGACTTGTACACCCGTAATATCTAAATTTAAAATAAGAAGAAAATACACAGATTTTCGTTTTCATTGGCTTGCAAAGAGGGGCGTACTTGGGGGGGGGGGGGTTGTCAACACTCCCTAAAAATAAAAATAAGAAAGGCTTGCGCTTAAAATGAATAAGTGTAATCGTTGGGCGCTTGTGATATATTTACCTTTAAATAGGATCCATAATATTTGGTAACATATGGAGAATCACATTGTGAGAGAACCATAATCTCCTGTTGGATATCTTCAATTTCATCCTCGGCTTCCTCCAGGTCTATTATCTTGATTGCAACCACCTGAACAAGAGTTTCATTAGGACACCTGCCATAACCATGTATTGTAAAGCTTGAAAATGATATAAAGATTAATTATTTATATCAGCAATTCATAGAATTTGATTGCAACTTCCTGAAAAATAAAGTTTAAAAATACTTGTATTTGATTTAGGACACCTGGCAGGAATAGGTGATGGTAAGGTTGTTGATAGTAAAATGATAATAATTTATACAGCAATTCTTGAGTCTTACAGTGCATTAGTAGAGTGGAATTTTGGACACATTAACAAGTTTTAAGCAATATTGAGAATCTAAAGTGTGAAATCTATTGTTGTCTCTATTAAAAAAAAGAGGTATGATGTTTGTCTGTCTGTCTAAACTAAAAGATATTGCAAATATAGGGTCTGATATGCCTTTCTTCCTTAAATCCCTTTCTAAGATTGATTTATTAGTCTATGTATTTTTATAAGCTAAGGAATTTATATCGTACATATACAAGGGTTGTAAATCAGTTACTCAATGAAAATACCCATTCGTTACCTATAAAATTCAAATTGGTCAGTTAAACAATTTAAGGTCTTGGTCAGCTTGAAAAGAGTCAAGGAATGTGGGAGGGGGCGGAATATAAAAACAATATTACAATATTTTTGAGCTAATAATTTTTATACGTACACAATTCCATATATGACATATTTTACTAAAAATATTTTTCAAATTATAATTGGAAATAATATTTTTGCACACTATATTGCACATTAATTGCGTGTGCAAATTAACAGACAAATTTCTAAGGGGAAGATCATAGATAGATGGATTGTTTTATTGATTTTAATTGTTTTTTAAAAGAACACACTGTAACATTTTCTCGTATTCATTCGAATCCGGTGGATAGGAACCGGTTCTCATCCATACGAAAAAACTATGTCTAGCATCGTATTATATACAGCTTTCTACGAATATAGAAATGTACAATCATAAGATTAAAACCAGTTTTTTAGCCCCGAGGTGCCGAATTATATAATTGTACATTCTATATCCGCGGAAAGCCGTTTATAATACGATGCGAGAAATAACTATTCCCATATCTTTCTTTCTATGATGTTACATCATTGTCAAAATCTTAGATAACGTGATATAAGCCCCCCGCCCCCTTTCTGTTTTGGTTCTAGAACAAGTTCCAACTTGTATATTTTTTAATAGAATAACCTTATCCCTTTAAAACGTGGCTGGTGCTGTCAAACACACGTTGAATTGAAATAATAATGGTTGAGAAATCGCTTTCACTTTGAAAGAATCAACAATGAACTGTATTGGTGCGCGGCTATAAATCAATTTTACCCCCTTTACATTCTTTACAATCAAGCAAGGCATAAGGGTGATACAAAAAATTTCATTTTTATAAAATGTATTTTTTGAAACAAAAGGTAATTTACTCGGCTGCTGAAAGAAATAAGCCTCTGATTTTATGTTAAGATTCTCTTCATCAAAAAGAAATTTTCAACATTAGGTAGACACTTTTTCATTTCATCAAAGATTTTATGGCAGTAAAAACATTTCCAACGTATAAAAAGGGCAATTTTAATTTTGATTCCAGATTGGATGTCCTTTTCTTGCAGACATCCCGCAAAAGAGAAACTTACAATTAATTATACAAATTGGTTTTTAACTATTATCTTAAAATATTGCAAAACAATAATAAATCGTTCATAATTCATCTTTATATAAAAGCTAGGATAACAGCAACCATAAAAGCGAAGTTAAGCAAACCAAAAGATAAAACATACTTACAAAAGGAGTGTCAACGAATTTATACAAATAAATCTATCCAAAACTTACTTAGATAAAGTATGCTTAATATGGACATATTCCCATTTAAAGACTTTATAATAGAGATGTTATGCTTATAACACTTTGTCTAATCATCCAAGGAATGAAAATTCCAAAATTAAGTCAATAAATCTAAGCTTATGAAAAGAGCTAAAAGATCATAACCTTTAAAATAGACATGCGGACTTTCTGGTAATAAAAATCCAAAATAAAAAGTGTTTAATTTTTATTTAAAATTTTCATGAACGTCAAGCTACTTAACAACTTCCTTTATTTGTACATTTGTCTGCAATTAGGGAAAGGAGATAGATATTAGTTTTTAGTCATCAATTCTAGAATTATGGACACATAATTTTTCATTATAACAGTTTTCAACATTGGAGCTACTAAAATACACATAAATAATAGCTTCAATTTCTTAGAACAAAGTTTCTATAACTGTTATATAGAGGCTAGTCAAATTGGTGACTTTTCAAATTAAGGATATCTACCTCTTTGCTTTTGTCGATAAATAAATTAAATACTAAACTCTATTATGATATTTAAAATTCTACATTTGGTAGCTTATAATGATTGAGAAGAAGAGAGTGTTGTATGTTATTTTTCTATCTACTTTTTTGTAGATTAGAAAAGAAAGAATTTCCAAAATTTCCAGCCCTAGTATAAAGTACATAAAACAAAAGTGCATAAAATCGATCCACCCTCACCTCCCCTCCATCTTTGCATAAACTTGATGTAGAGAGTCATGAAACATTTAATATTTAATACCTATTTCTTTCTTTACAAGTAAAAGTAATCCTTTTTCTTTTTAATTGTAACGATACTACTTCACAATTATTAGCTGTTGGTATATCAGTGACTCATTGTATAACTATTTCAATTTTATTAAGGAAGCTCAATGAAAACTAATATAGATAACACACAACTTTTTAACATTGTTTGATGTTGATTATTTGGGGTATTTTAACTGTCTACAATATGATTTACGTATGATTTTTATTAAGCTTTCAAATATATGTATGTAGGAAGCTTTATATGGAATGTGGTGCGACTAAAACAATTTTTTGAAGAATGCTAAAAGTGTCCTCATAAGACTTATTCATTCTCTTATGAGTTCATGCTACTGGATATTTTATTCCTTGTTTTCGATTAACAAGGAAAAGATATTTTAAAAAGATTAGGGATGATATCATTTTATAAAATTTAAACCATTATTCTGTTTTTATTTCACATTTTGCGAAGTTCAGCTACTCTATACTCAAGTTTATTTTGTCTAGTCAGTCACAGAGACAGCTTTGGTTATTGATAGTTGTGATCGTCCTTTCAAGTTTGCATTTAGCTTATTAATGTTGTTATTGTTGTAGCCCTGATTCTCTGAAGTTAGGACTCAGCTTATTAATGCTGCGCTTCTATCGAACTTCTTAGTCCTAGTTAGTATCTTTCATCCAAATACAAAAAGTACAAGAATTATAAAATAAAAATCTTTTTATAAAGTTTAGTTTCCAATAAATCTTAACAATACAATATTTTCTCTTAATCTTTTCTTTCTGTCAAGTAAATTGGAACAAGTACAATATCATTCATGAGTAGTGTAGCAATATCAAAACAACAACAATAATTAATATCAAGTAAGAAAATGTTTAGTAAAAGCGTAGCATTCAAAGAGTTTGGACATATCCTAATTGTAGAGTGCTGTGCATCTAAAAATATACCTTTCTATTCTTTTTCATAAGAAAAATCAGTGCTAAAATTATTATTTTCCTATTTGTAGCTAGCAAAAATAAAGGCATTCAATTTGATTTGTTCTGGAGGTTTGATACAAATTGATTTAATTAATTCAGTTGAATGAGAATAGGGCTAGGTTCCCCGCAGGGGATAAGGAGAATTATTTTCAAAAAGCTACTATATGAATGAGTATGTCTGTCAGACAACTTCCAAATTGATACTGTTTTTTTAATCTTAACATATTAACTATATATTGTTATTTTCTTTGTTGGTAAATGATAAAAATTTAATATTGCTGAGCTATTAATGGATATATTTGTCTTGTCCCGTACATTTATTTTGCATTTTTCCTCCCGATATTTAAAACTCAAGATTATAAATCCATAAATTTGATAACGTACTGTATTGCAAAAATCAAATAAATTTAATGGAGGATTGTTCAAATATTAGTGAAACTAAAGGATTATATTTTTTTTCAGTGTATGATTTGATTTTGTGGGGGTTTGTTACAAATTGTATTAATTAATTCGGTGGGGTGTGCATCCACTCCACAAAAAAAGAAAACTATTTTCAAAATAAAAATAGCAATAAATCGAATTTTGCACAGCAAAAAATGAACTTATGTTATAAATCTACTAATATAATAAAAATAAATATTGCTTTCACTCTGCTTTTTGATGTGCTGATATGCAAAAATAGTTCAGGTTTATTAAAGAAAGACATCTGACATTCTCTAGTCATGGTTAGGTATTAAAGAAATCTCCTTTATTATAGGGGGGAGGGGCCGTTCTTCCCATACGTGTATCTATCTCTTCCCAGTGCAGGGCATACAATATTTAAGCACAACACAACACATCCTTCTATTAAATTATCAAGTAAATAAGCGGAATAGTTAGAACATCTAATTTTTGGGGGTGAGTGGGATAGGGGGGGGGGGGGGAGGAGTGGGATATTGAATTTGCTGGTTAATTAAAAACACTAGTGACACAGACTGGTGTATGCTTGCCAATTTTTTCTCAGTCAATTAGGGGTTAAAGGATAGGTTTTCTGCAGCATATATATTTGACATTAATTCATGAATTTCTTGTCTCAGCTTACTAATGATATTGACAAGATTATGGCAGATGTCCTATTTAGCTAGACTCAATAAATGTAGAAAAAAAAAATAATTTAGATATTATGACGACATTTATTAAAATGTTTTAACAAAAGATCTCCTGAACAGCTTGAATAATGATAAATGCTTTTCAGGAGAGTTAATTGTGATTTAAATGAGAGTTAATAATCCCTGTATCCCTGGATGTTGCTAAGGTGAACAGGACAGACATAAAAAAAAAGAGAGAAGTATGTCAGAAGGAATAAGGACAGGGGAGGTGAAATTAGAAACTTGGTCGAATCCTATAAATCACCCAGAGGACCCACCATCCCCCCTCCCTCTTGCTCACTTCCGACAATAGCTCTTGCAAGAAGCTTTAACTCTCCAGGGCTTTACTTAACCTTTTCTAAAAAAATATTAAAGGGAGTTGAGGGTTATATTTTTAGTTCTCCAATATTTTTGAAGGATTTCCAAGAAACTATTTTTTAACTTTCAACAAATATATACGCCACATTATAAACTAGCACTAAGTCATTTAGGATCAAAATATTTAACAACCTGTCAAATAAAATGTTGAAATTGTACTCTAAAAATAAAACTTAAAATAAAGAATTATTAAAATAGAATGATTACTGCTGGTGACAGGTCTTTAACGTTCTAATGTTTAAATTTCTTAGAATTTTCCTCATTATAAATTACTTCATCTTTTATATTATGACAATATTAGAAAATTCCCTAGGTAAGTACAAATAAATTTGATTCAACAGGTTTTTTTTATCAGAAATATATCTTGATTATTGATGGTATGGTAAAACGTCCTTTAAATAACCAACCCTTTGATTGCACGACCTTAATCTAGAAGTCCTAGCTGTGAATTGTAATTAATTGCGCCTGTTTAAGGCCAAGACATTCACCCCAAAAAATGTTAATTTACCTGTTGTGTTCTGTTGTCAATTCCTTTAAAAACTTCTCCAAAAGAACCTTTTCCAATTCTTTCTTGTTTTGTGAACACAACTTCAGGGTCAACTTTCTGAAAAAATAAAAACAACATTAATTATAATCTCTCATAGATCTATCTCTGCATTACCATAACAAGAAAGGGGGGGGTTTTTAATGCAACCATCTCGTAATCAGTGAGCAAATGGCACTTAGAATTCGAATTTCGAGCTGAAATTTTGCATGGGTAATCCTTGGTAGGTCTATTTTCCCTAAATCGAACAAAAAGTTGGAAAAGTAACGGCTGGCGGCTGCAGCTCAGCCGTTTAGCCGTTTTTTGCCTATTTTTAGGGCAAATTCATCATTATTTACGTAGGAATCAACTTTTTAAAACATAGTTTTGGTTTAATTCATATTAAATGAGAGCAATAACCATTTTTTAAATTTCTAGTATCAGCTGCTAAACGGCTAGAACCGGCTGAAAACGGCTGGGAGCGGCCAAGAGTATGAAGAGTAGATAGGGCTTGTGACATGTCTAGGGGTAGGTTTTTATGGGTGCTGAGCTCAAAAATACTACTAAAAATAGTGACGGCCAATCCATATGGCAGCTGGGTAATAGCTGCAGCTCAGCTGCGAGCGGCCAAGAGTAGAATGAGTAGATAGGGCTTGTGACGTGTCTAGGGGTAGGTTTTTATGCCCTATGTACTCATTCTACTCTTGGCCTCTACCAGCTGAGCTTCAGCCGTTACCCAGCTGCCATATGGATGGGCTGCCACTATTTTTGGTACCATTTTTGGGCTCAGCACCCATGAAAACCTACCTCTAGACACGTCACAAGCCCTATCTAATCATTCTACTCTTAGCCGCTCGCAGCTGAGCAGCAGCTATTACTTAACTGCCATAGGGATTGGCCGAAACTATTTTTAGAAGCATTTTTGAGCTCAGCACCCATAAAAATCTAATCCTGGACACGTCATATACCTCATGTACTCATTATACTCTTGGCCTATCTCGTCTGAGCTGCGGCCGTTACCCAGCTGAGCTGCGTCCATTACCCAGCTGCCATATGGATTGGCCGTCACTATTTTTAGTAGTATTTTTGAGCTCAGCACCCATAGAAACCTACCCCTAGACATATCACAAGCCCTATCTACCCTTTATACTCTTGGCGGCTCCCAGCTGTTTTCAGCCGGTTCTAGCTGTTTAGCAGCTGGTACTAAAAATTTTAAAAAATGGTTATTGTTATCATTTAACATGAATTAAACCAGAAATATGTTTTAAAAAGTTGATTCCTACGTAATTAATGATGAATTTGCCCTAAAAATAGGCAAAAAACGGCTAAACAGCTGAGCTGCCAGACGCCAGCCGTTACTTTTCCAACTTTTTGTTCGATTTAGGGAAAATAGACCTACCAAGGATTACTCATGCAAAATTTCAGCTCGAAATTCGAATTCTAAGTGCCATTTGCTCACTGATTACGAGATGGTTGCATTAAAAACCCCCCCCTTATTAAACTTAGATGCGCAGCTAACATATAATTTAGTTGTCCTTGTTCTACTTTAAACTGAATGTTCTATCCATTCATCTATCTATCTATCAATCAATCTGCGTTGTATTTTGAGGTCCATTGAAGTATTTGGAGTCAAATCAATTTGTCAAATATTGAATTGTATGAGATTTAAAATAGACTACAATGTATTGTATCTACAGGAATATAGTAGATACAATGTTTCTAAATTAAAACATCATCTTAAAAAAAACGGATTGATCCTTATAAAAAAGAAGTGGAGTGTTTGAGTGTGTGTGTATTAAAACTACTGGAACGGTAAGGTTATCCTTTTTAAGAAATGTTCATATAAGTGCCAGAACAGTTTTAATCTTTTTTTAAGCAGGTTAGCTAGGTTTCCCCCCACTATAAAATGACCATTGCAACTGAGTGTATGAATCTCACTAACTAAGGGAACAAATTGGATGTCTTTATAGAGAAAGATAATCAACGATTAAAATTAAGCAAGGTTTGTGCGACTGTGAAACTTCAATGCCTAATTCCTAAAATCATGTAGAATGTATAATAAGAATACAATAGGACACATGCATACATATTTTAAATGTTTTGATTTTTACACACATAGGCTTTTGTGTACACATTTTAAATATTGCATATAAGACACGCAGATATATAATCTAACATTAGTTTTATATATTTCTTGAATAAATATAACAGAATTAAAAATAATTAATTTTCTGTATCTTACCTATCTATCAAATATTTAAATTAAGATTTCAATTTTAATCTATTTTTAATAAGAAATTTTGAGAAGGGATAATAATAAATTTTTAGAAATCTACTCTATTAAAAAGATATTAGTAGATAATATATTTTTAGAACATTATTATGTCTAGAAAAGTAAAACAACAATTTTTTACTTATTCAGAAAATGCAATCTTTAAACGACAATTAATTATGTATAATAAGAGATATAAGTTTTCCGGAATTTTAATGTAGGGAGGAGATTTGAAATCTGCATCAAATTTTAAGGATTTTTTATAAAATTCGTTTCTTGTATAATTCTTTATCTAAAAGCGGAAATACAAATTAAGTTAATTAATTTTGGCATTCGTGATTGGTGGATTTAAAAAATCAGCGCTCTGATTGGATGTCGTACATCATTCAACCAATTAGAGCGCAGGTAGTTTAAAATCCACCTATCCTATTGGTCAAAATTAATTAACTTAATATGTATTTCCGCTTTTAGATAAAGAATTATACAAAAAATGAATTTTATAAAAAAATCCTTAAAATTTGATGCAGATTTCAAATCTCCTCCCTACATTAAAATTCCGGAAAACTTATATCTCTTAACATTGTATAATGCAAGTTATACGAGTCTGTTGAATAACAATTAACACAGAACGAATATGGAAGACTGTCCCATTGACATACGGTCATCTCTTACAAACACAAAATTAGAAGTGGGTGAATACACAATAGAGCTTTAGTAAGTAGTAAGGTTTTTTTTAGTTTGAAGCTTAAGCTCGCAATAACTATTGAACCGATTAAGTTATTTTAGGTAAGCTTAACATAGCTTTTCTAGTGGTTTTAGGCCATCTTTTTTTTTCTAGTCCATCTCTGCCTCTTAGAGCCCTTAAAGCCCTTAGAGATTAGAGTCGTATCCGCTAGTTTCATAATACTACTAACCCTGGAGTTTTTTTCTCAGACTACTATAAGTGTTAGGCCATTCGTAAAGGTCATATAATGTTTTAGTACAATTTGCATATGAAATGACTGCACTGAATCCATTTTTTACTTCCAACGGATCTTTAAAATCACGTGGCAAAATATTTATATATTGCCTAATCCTGGTGGTGCTTTTATGTTGGAATAATGATACATGGATCTAACAATGGCCGATAAATTGATGTACATCCCAAATAATGATACACAAATTTACCACATCTGTAGTTAACAATTTGTGGTTAAAACGTTTGTACACTTAACTAATGAACAACCAATCAGAATTCAATAAAAGTTTCCAAATAAGAAAGCGTTTTTATAAACTTTTGGTGACAAGTGTAATAAACAACCCAATGTCTCCTCCCGCACTGGGAATAATAATAACAATATCTGCACGAGTTCATGCCTCACAAAACATCCTAAGAATTTGGGGCATCATCCTTATGATCAATATTGGACCACCTATGAATCCACACCCCAAAATAATTTCTAATTCTGATACTTTGTTATGTTAAGGTAGATTGTGATACAGAGGTGAGTCCAGTAACGACTTAATAAAAAACTTAATTGCTAATACTAAAGATACTCTTTACAAACATTATTCGATCCAAATCTCTAACCAAGAAAGTACAATGTCCAAAGATTTTATCAGAGATGTTTTTAGTCCAAAAAGTGTACAGATTTGATACCAGATATTTTGTAGAGGGGTGGGCCTATGTACAGGCCTGTATAGGCCTGTACGTGTGTGTGTGTGTGAGGGTTGCATAAAAAATCCTGCAAGTTTAGAAACCAGTTTACAAAAAAGGGTGTTCACTCTTCACCTTGCTCTCAGGGAGAAAGGATAAGTCATTAAAAATTAAATTCAAAATCTGTAGGCCTTCAATAGTAATACCATTACGCCAAAATAATGAGAAATCTTACTCTAAAGTAAAGTTGGTATAGCAAAGTATATATTTCATGGATGTTACACCAGATTTTCATGTTTTCTAATAAGAGAAACTTGTAGCTGGGTAAAAGTACGCCCTTTATACCCCATCTCCTTTCCTTTTACTAGATGACCGAACTAACCAATAAATGACAATTTATCCCCTGTCATGATATCAGCGTATATTCTACATCCATTCTACATATTAAGCAATTTACTTATCTCTGAATCCTTGTTTTTACTGTGCAGCTCACGTGCGCAAATAATGCCAAGTAAAAATATTACGCGGAGAAATTTGCGCGGCCCAGGCTTCGCGAATATGACAAGGGAAACAATATTTATTGGGAATATAGCCACGTAACTTAATTGTAAAAAGGATTTGACCTTAAGTTTAATAAAAAGTCTATCCCAAAAGTTAATGAATAAGTTTTAGTGTCACTTTTAATAGCATTTTTTTTAAAGTTGGTCATTAAAAAGTAACATAACCTTTTAACTACCCATTAAGTCAGTTTGTAGAGCAGCTGCGCTCTAAGCAACCTGCCTCGCCCCATTGAAGCTGCAGCCATAACTATTCTTTTCTATTGTAACCAGCTTCTAAACATTATCTTACTGTGAGCGTAATAAGACAAAAATAAGGTGTCAACACAAACATACCATGGGCAAATTTTGCACATATTTGATTGCTTCAGAGAAAATAATAGCTAATTGTTAGAAAAACATTTAACGAGTAAAATTCCTTCATTTTTTGTAATGTTTCCTTTTTTTCCAACAAGGACATCAAAATATTGTACATTAGTTGCCTAACTAAAATACATTTGATTTGCAATATTTTAAAAACACCTGAGGAAGGCAATGTAGGAGTAGTTGAGAAATGCTTTGAAATGCTTTGATATAAGAATGTCTAAACTAAATTGCATAACCACTTAAATACCTCAACCAAAATTATATTCAGATAGAAATAAATCTTTATTTAGTCAAAAGAATGTTGTAAAAAGGGGTGTGGGGGGTTGTGTTTATAGATATCTCGTAATACAATGGAAATGAGGGAGAAAATTTTTTTTCCGAATTGCTTAAAAAGCCCCCAAAATTTGCGTAAATCAAAATTTTGAAGGCCTTTTTCTTGTCTTTTTAGCCACCTTCGTCATTTTTTGGGCAATTTTTGTAGCAAGGTTGTTTTCTTTCTTATTGCTTAAATGCAGCATCCTAGTAAACATACAAAAGTAAAATTACAGTTATAAGTAACATAGCAGCAGTAGTTACCATTACAAAATCAGATTGTATTTGCACTAAATATTAACTGTAAAAAGAGGGGTGTGGAGCTGAAGAAATGAAATCTTGAGATGGGCCTATAAAAGATAAATCTAGAATAATTTGCCTCTTAATACAATACTTTTTTACGAAGATAATTTTACACTAATAATCTCCCTACCTTTCTGCTTTTGGTAACCTATCATTATAAATAGGAGAAGAAATAGGTGCAGATTAATTTAAACATAATTGTCATCTCCCTCCTGCAAGGGATCTGCATCGTCTTAATGGGATGGCCTTTACTGCAAAGCTATATCCATGATAAGTTATTGATATTATGTATTTTAGATATCTATAATACAAAGTAGAATGATGTCTGTCTGTCCGTCCGTCTGTCTGTCTGTCTGTCCGTCTGTCCGTCCCTTAAGATCTCGGTAACCACTGAACCGATTGGATTCTACTCTTCAGGGAATATACCTACTGGTCCTGTGGTGGTTTTAGACTATTTTCTTGGGGGGTAGAACACACCCAACCCCCCAAAAAAACAAAAAAATCCCTCCCATTTTTTTTTGCTGAAGATGTCCTTGGTCCTTATACGAATTTCGCCAAAAAAAAATTTTTATCACCTCCTGGGTCAAAGCCCCTAGAGGCTAGGGGCGAAGCCGCTAGTCAATGTATATATTGAAATGAGATTTAGATTATTTATAAATAAGAGATCAAGATAATTTAATAAATTTTGTAAGCCTAATTTTGTGATAATACCATTAAATTTATTTGATGAAAACTTAAGTAGCCTTAATTGTACCTATAAAAAACTAACTATCCCTATAAAATGCAACTATCTTATTTATGGCATTTTAACCTTTCTTAGCTGATAATGAAAAAACTAGTTAAAATATCGAACCGCTCCCTGACAAAGCAAAAAATATAAAATCAGGGAACAAAGGGAATAGTTATTTATCGCATCGTATTATAGACAGCTCTCCGCAAATATTCAAATATTAAAAAATTTGTAACAGTTTTGTTAACCCCGAATGGCCGAAGTTTTACAAATAGTTTTATTTCAATCCTTAAAATACTCATTTGAAATCATGTATTTTTTTATGGTCAAATTGATGATTACTTAATAAACAAAGAAATATATATTTTTTTTTAAATAATTGAACCAAGTTAAAATAAATTGTTGATAGGTAACTCTTTGTTAAATTAGAAAAGCGCATGAGATAAAAAGCAACATTATCCCTTGCATCCGTGGGCAAATTCGTGCATTTAAGCCAATCAGGCCGATTTAGCAAATTGTCCACAAGATAAAGAGGTGGTATTATCATTTAAATAATGCTAAACGATTTGCCATCCCCCCACCATTTATCAGGAACAAAGGAATAAGTCATTGAAATAATAGTTATTTATCGCAACGTATTATAGACAGCTTTTCGCAGATTTCAAAATGGAAAATTATAAAATTAAAAACAGTTTTATTAAACCCGAGGGACCAAAATGGTATTAATATTATAATTTTATTTTATCATTAATGGAAAATTGTCTGTAATACGATGCTATACCTGGCTACATATTATTTTCTGGTTGAGGGTTGAGATGATACCTATAAATGCAATTTTTAGTATGATTTAATATAAAAAGAGTTGTATATAAAATTTACCAATCCCTCTATACTTGGGAGGATTTTGCATTGAACTCAATACTCTAACAGCCGAAGGATTTGTTCTAGTTTCACTTTTAGTGCGCAACTTTGGTATAGTTATTGCCTTTAAACATTTCTAGATTTATAAGAGTTTAGCGTTTGAGAATCTAGTCTAAAAGTATTA
Organism: Acartia tonsa; assembly: GCF_053477335.1. Classification (NCBI taxonomy): domain Eukaryota; kingdom Metazoa; phylum Arthropoda; class Copepoda; order Calanoida; family Acartiidae; genus Acartia; species Acartia tonsa. The sequence continues at coordinate 3,366,560 of NC_137261.1, read as the reverse complement.
TTATTATAAGAAAGTTAAGTAATGAATAAGAAGTTGCTTTAAAAGAAAACCTGGGGCATTTAAAACAAAAAAATAAACATTCTAAAAATAAAGTATTTTTAATATATCCAGGCTAATTCTCATTTTTGTCCTTGTTAAAAAAATTAACTTTCCTAAAGTCTAAAACCAAAATCTTAATTTCTATCCAAATTTCCCTATTTAGGATAAAAAAAAACTTTGTTGAATAAAGTTTACGAAACTGCATTTTGAAGGATTCTCTTGGATGCATTACTTCAAAAGATCTTAAGATGTTTTCAATTAAGAATTCTAACTTTTTTCATCAAGATCAAATGAGGTACAGGGATAGGTCAATCCAAGTTAAATTGATCTTCCTTTCTGTTAATGTAAATATTATGTCTTTAGTGACTTCTGGAGAGATATTGAAACATTATCAAAGAATAAATTAAAGGATAGTTGTTAACTATATATCTCATTGACTTATTCCTTTATGTCTAAAAATGAAATGTTGGGGGGGGGGGGGGAGTATTTCTTTTCTTTCATCTGCTTAAACTTAAATATAGTTAATTAACAGTTTCATTAATGTAAAAATTATTTTGAAATTGTGTAAATAGTAGTTTTCATTGATCATTTAATTTAAACCTAAAAACGTAAAAAAGGAATAGTTAAAATGATATGAAGTTTGATAATAAATTACCTAGGCCCCTTTCATTTTGAAAACTCATGGTAGAAAATAATTATTTTTTATCTAATTTCTATCCTTCAGCCCTGGTTGCATCAAATGTTGAATAATTTAAAGCCTTAGGTCAGTTAATTAACAAGATTAATTTACCAAAAACTAAAGAGAGAGAGTGCATTTAATATGAAAGCATTAAATCAAAAAATGGTTTCGAATGTGAAAAGGTATTAAAAAAACAAAATTAATTGTTATTCCTTTACAGACCAATTAACTATAAGACCAAGATTATATATTAGCTGCGCTATTATTAAGATACATGCTACAATTTTCTTATTATGCAAAGGCTTAATAAAAGCAATACCTATATGGCCTACCAGTAAGCACAATGTATAGGGACAGGTATTAAACTATTTTAAACTGAAGAAATCATTTCATGTTCACCAACTTTTGCATTCCCATTAAGGGTTTCATAATTACCACACCAAAATAATACTACATATTCGCAGGAAGATTTAGTAAATGAATAAGATAGGGGGGTTGGTTAATGATTAAACTGAATAATATATAAGGTGACAGTTGGTGCAATTTTGTTGATTTTATAACACGAGGCAAGAGCGGAAGTGAATTCATACCTTCCTCAGGCATCCTGCATATTGCTTAACCCTTAACGGTCGGGGGGGGGGGGGGGCGTTGAACGCCCCCCCCCCCATCCGGTTTTTTCTATTTCATTTTCTGTGTGTGAAAGATAAAGAGCCCAAACTGCTTGACTTTTTAAGTATGGGTATGACACATAACTGAGAGTTGGAATTTTTTTAATATCTCCATCCTGGCGGGCACAGGATGCCAGCAAACCTGGCAGGGTCATCCAGGTAAAGAACAAAAATTTGTTTTTGATTTAAACAAAGCATTTTATCTCACCAAAATACTAAAATATCCTCTAGTAGTACATCCTCATATTAAATACAGGTGTTCAAGTCAATTTCAGGTTCCAGGTATGATCCTGCAGGTCCTGATCCTCCAGGTCTCCAGAAATCTTTAAAATGCTCCTGTGGCCGCAATTTTTGACTTAGAGACTTCAAATTTTAAACTTAAGCTTTTCTTACATGTCTACATAATGTAATAAAATTTCATAAAGATCCGCCGCCGTTTTCCCGCCGACCGCCGACTGCGGCGGCTGGCAGCTGCCAAGTACAGCTGCGGCCGCTGAAACTTATGTTTTGATATTTCAAATATAAAATTTAAATAAAATAAACATTTTCTGCAAAAAAAATTTCTTCTAGCTTTAAAAATAAAAAAATTACAGCTGTTTGAAATTTTTAAGTAAAAAAGGACCTAAAAACAAAGGTTGTTAAATAAAAGGGTGAAGGAAGCGGAAATTGACCTTGACTTACTTAAGGTCGGAAATTCACCATAACACAGGGGACTTGCAAATTTAGCCCTCTAGCTCTAATAGGAACTGAGACAATGAGTGGGGGCGTTGAACGCCCCTCCCCCCCGACTAATTAAGGTGCGGCAAGGGGCCCGACTGTTAAGGGTTAAATAGGAAAACTAATACTATGTCCATTGTCATATTCCTGTATCCAAATTTTTAAAGGAAAACTATCCGTGTAAATGTGTGTAAACAGTCTAAATATCTGGGCAATAATAATTATTCCATGCACATCTTTACCATAAATACTACAGAATTCCAAGTTTTATACCTGGATAATTTCTTATTAATCCTGGATTCCAAGTTTTTAACCTGGATAATTTCTCATTAATATTAGATTCCAAGTTTTCTACCTGGATAATTTCTTATTAATCCTGGATTCCAAGTTTTATACCTGGATAATTTCTTATCAATCCTGGATTCCAAGTTTAATACCTGGATAATTTCTTATTAATCATGGATTCCAAGTTTTCTACCTGGATAATTTCTTATTAATCCTGGATTCCAAGTTTTCTATCAGGATAATTTCTTATTAATCCTGGATTCCAAGTTTGCTAATGGATAATTTCTTATTAATTTCTAAATTCCAAGTTTTCTACCTGGATAATTTCTTATTAATCATAGATTCCAAGTTTTTTACCTGGATAATTTCTTATTGATCCTGGATTTAAAGTTTTATACCTGGATAATTTCTTATTAATACAGGATTGCTTTTACTGTTGCTATCGATCTATTGGGGGAAGGAACAGGCATTGACAATATTACTTCTTTTCTATAACTTTCTTAAAGGTTATACAATATGGGTTCTACAAAAAAATCCAAGATGAACTAAATGTAAAATATGTTTGCTTACTGCGCCAAACAGCAACTATTCCAGACACTTGCCAGCAATCAGTCACAACTTTAGAAGCGCAGCTACTCTTTAATCACATATTACTATCGGAATTGTTTCATTCCTTATTTATTGGCCCTTGTGTAGCATTAACTTAATTCTACACAACGGCCAATAAAATAAGAATGGATATAGAATATGCGTGGATATTATGACAAGGAATAAATTGCCGTAAATTTAGGTTGGTAACATGGTGCATTATTGGTCAGTTCGTGCATCCAGTAAGAAGGAAGTGGATAGGGTACAGGGGGTAGATGAGGGGATCGTTATTTTAGCCTGCTACAAGTTTCACTTTATTAGAGTACATGATGATCTGGTGTAAGATCCAAGCAATAAAAAAGCTATTCTTATAAGATGGTAAAATATTATCAAACAATGTTCAAAATTGGTATGAAAATATACCCGCATTAGTAAAATAAAGTCTCAAATATTTAAATCCTGTAAATTGCGTTGAATTGTTGCACTATCTTTCAGGAATAAAGGATAATCGATATAAAAGACATTTAGCTATTTTAATCTTTTTATATCATATAATGTTTGTATTATATCAAAAAGAGTTGATTTTCTCTCAGTAGAAATAACTGTTTATTAAATTGAAGAAAAAAAAGAAATCCTCAACAATTCTGTCTTTTAAAATGCATTTAAAGATAGGTATCAACTGCTTCTAAATATTTATCTGTACTTATTTAGAGGGAAAGCCTAAGTACTACCTCCCTGAAAACAATGCGAAAACTTACATAAACGCTAAAGTTTGCAAAGAAAATTATCTAACTAAGTCGCAGATTAACTAATTAGCATAATTAATTTTAAAACCTTTCTAAATACTTGTATAACTTTTTTTTATGAAATTATGATTATGAAATATCATAAAAATTAGTAGCGAATCTACTCTACAATTTTAAAGTCTTAAATTCAGTTCAAGAATCAAAAAAATAGATAATAATTAAACTATTTAGCCAAATTCTTCGTATTTAAGCAACTTGACATTGTTGTCATTTAAAGACGACCTATTTCTGTAATAGTGAATGTGAGATTTCTCAAAACGTGTAGGTTTAAACTGATTTGGAGTGAAATAAAACCACGATCTTAGTTGAAAGACCGCGCAAAATTTCAACTAATTAAATTGCAAATAAAATTTCTTGAACTTTTTGATAACAAGTTTAACCTAATATTGTACAACAGTACGAAACTAAGCTTTGTTGTTTATTGACAAAAGGAATATTTGAAGGCGAAAAAAATCACCTTATCGAATGCAGCTAACCATTAGACAGAGAATAAACGCAAGTTACTCTAAATAACAGGCGCCTAAAATACTGTTTTTAAAAGTTTAATTAATATTTAGCTTTGAAATATCTTGGTTATGAACTTTTTGAGTAGGTAAATAAATCGTTAATACAATTTTTTGCAAAAGATATTTGTACAACACATGAACTGTACAAAATCGGACCCAAAATTTTTGCTCTGTTTTTGGCTTAATATAATTTCTTAAAGAAAAAGTTAGCAAGACCATAAAGAATCCAAATCAAGATCATATACCCAAGTTCATAAAGGAGGAACAACGCCCAACCTAACCTTCGCTGAAACTGCAAACTACGCCCCTTATTGTACAAAGTGTGTGTGTGTGTGTGTGTGTGTGTGCGTGCATGTGCGTGTGTGTGTAATCTAACTTCGAGAGCTGTCAAAGATTACAAACTCAGAAATTTCTACCAATATTGTTTATCCTTAAATGGCTTTTATGTTTCTATATCTCTATCGATTTCAGAGCTCAAGAGATGGTTAGAAATCACAGGGAATTGGTAATATCTTGAAGGGGGGGGGGAGATATTACTGACAACTCGTAATTCAAGTATCTAGGACAATTAAATACCATATGAAGCTATAAGCGCCCCAGATACAAACAATACCCTCCCTCCTTAATATGAAAATTATTTTTCTGCATTAATATTCTCTTTCTTATATTGGATCTTTCTATTGTAAAATTCACAAGAAAACATACCTACAAAAATAGATTAAAAATTAAATAAAAATAAGACGATTTAAATAACTTAAATATTCAGACTTGAAAATTGTAGGTTTAACTGTAATTACCAATGCCTAAATTCTTGATTTCGATTTTCTTTTGAGTTTACTAGTGTCCTGTAATTCTTCGTATGGTTTGAATGTCTGTCTGTATGTTCGTCGTGTTTTTTTATGGTTTCATTCATTGTTTATCATAACACATACAACAAACATCCGGTTTATTAGGAAGCGTAGTTACTCCTAGATTTTATATGACCGTTTGTCTTATCTGTTTCAAAAACAGGAGGTTTTAAAGTCAATTTTAACAGAAACGTGGACATTTGAATGGAGAATACTTATTTCATTGTCTTCAACTTCAATGTTCAATCGCCTTACAAGACCAATGAAGGAAGTTATTTTTAAAATATACCTTCTTCATACATGTTTTGACTTTATATTGCATTAAAATATAAAGGTACAGGTCTCATTTTTATTGTGTTAAAAAATGGCCCATATATGGTTTCGTGTATTTTATGGGTGGATTGTTTTGACGCCTGGCAAGGTTAATAAAAACAGGGCTACATAAGGGGGGGGGGGTTTAATGCAACCATCTCGTAATCAATGTATAAATGGCACTTAAAATTCGAATTTTGATCTGAAATTGTGCATGAGTAATCCTTGGTAGGTCTATTTTCCCTAAATTGAAAAAAAAGTTGAAAAAGTAACGGCTAACGGCTCAGCCGTTTAGCCGTTTTTTGGCTATTTTTAGGGCAAATCTTCATAAATTACGTAGAAATCAACTTTTTGAAACATATTTTTGCTTTAAATCATGTGAAATGATACAAAAAAATATTTTTTAGATTTCTAGTACCAGCAATTTCCGGCTAGAACCGTTTGAAAACGTTTTGGATCGGAAAAGAGCATTATGTGGAGAGAGGTTTTGTGATGGATTTCGCTTGAAAATACCCAACAAATGTCTAAACGGATGAGCCGCCAGCCGTTAGCCGCTACTTTTCCAACTTTTTGTTCGATTTAGGGAAAATAGACCTACCAAGGATGACTCATGCAAAATTTCAGATCCAAATTCGAATTCTAAGTGCCATTTATACATTGATTACGAGATGGTTGCATTAAACCCCCCCCCCCCTTATTTATTTTGGAGAGAAAGATATTATTTTTTTTAATTTGAAACCCTGAAGCATTACATGTTATTATAGAGATGCTATGAATTCTACAGCTTGTCTGATTATTCAGGATAATTCTGATATACCCAAATAAACTAAATGATAGCTATACGAACCGTCGCGTCGGGCGGACAGACCCTTATAAACATAAAGCTGGTTAAATTCTGCAGTCCGGAAAGTTTAAACAAGTCTGAATCAATTTTGAAACTGATCAAAATATTAAAATCCCTTTTTTTATGCATTAGGGAGTAACGGTAGAAGCACCCCTCCATGAAAAATAATCGTATTGACGAAGTTGACACGTTAAAACCCTGCAAGACGTCCAAGGGTGTAGGTAACAGGGTGTTTATCCCACATAAAACTTTAAAACCCTCAAAATTAAAAGTTTTGACGTTCCTGCACCTATTAATAGTTTTTTATCGATGGCGATTCATATTTTATCATTTGAACTATTATTGAGAATTTCACATAAAACATATTTTCGAATTATGAATTACTTTTCTTTAAGTTGGGGGAGGGGGGGGGGGTGATTGCAAAATTGTGGATTCTACCAGAAAATTAAATGTCAATCCCATGACAGCCATAAAGTTTGGCGGATAGTCTAGACCAAGCTTTTCAATAAAGGTTAACATTTTGATTTTCAGGTTATGATATTTTATCTATTTAACTAGTTGAAGCACTTTTTTCTTTAAAAAAATAGTCATCTCGCCCCTCTCCTTAAAATACAGAGCCTCTAGATGCTAGAGCCTCGGCCAAAATATTTCTTTAAAAATGTATGTATGTGGAACACAAAAATATTTTTCATGAGCAAATTTAAAATTTGTCTATCTTTATACAAAGCTTTTGGTGTAGATTGGCAAACTAATGATTTTGAATACTGCAAATTAGGAGGTAAATTTTTTAAAATGTATTATATGTATAAGCATTATTTTAAAAATGAAGCCTTTCTATGGCTATGATTTGTCCAATGTTAGTCTGTGTCGAATAGCTGTAAAAGTAAATTATGTATTAGAAGGATAGTTTCGATTGCAAACTTAGTTTGTTCAAATTAACCAATTGCTTATCTAAGATTATGAACCTTGAAAGGACCTACATATTTTCAAATTGTCACGCACCTCACATATAAGCATTCGTCAATTCCAAAAAAAACGTTGAAATGAATGCACAACTTAACGAAGCATAGATCACATGACCAGAAACAAAATATGCGCAAAAAATGAAAATTTTGCGCAAAAAAATGGCATACCAGCAAATTTGGTTTTTGGGCGAAAATATTTGTCACTTCGAGCTATGCAAAAAAAAAATTGAGTGCAAATTTGAATAAAAAAAAAAATTGTACCATAACCTAATAGATGGGACCATTAAAAATTGAATTTTGAAGAAAATATTTTTCAATTTCTTCTAATTACATCAAAAATATAATATAACCTGCGTTGCTTCTCTAATATTATCTTTTCTCAATTGAGACTGTAATTCAAAATCAATAATGCCAATTTTATTTAGTGAATCCTAGGACGATAAGGAATTATGTTATAGGCGTTAAAGTAACGTCATAAAATGTTCAACATCGCAAATTTTAAGCAGTTTTAGGAAATATCAACGTCATATTATTTCTTAGGCTTTAAAATAATATACTATTCTGTTTCTTTAAAGCGATTTTTACGCTTTATTTTTCAATGTTTGTTTAATATTTCGCTTAGAAGTATGTTTTTATCCTTGTTTTGCAATGATCATGGGCACAAATTAGATTCTGGGTGGCCCAGGTCAACTAAAAAATACTGGGACATGAATATACATTCCACCAAAAATACAGATATTTTATAATTACCAATAATTAACATTATCCTTTATTGTAGTTTTAAGAAATGCATTAGTGAATAGTCCGCAGATATTTTAAAGGCCAACAAAAAACGGATTTATCCTGTGTTTTATATACTTTTTGGATGGCAATATCTATAAAAATAACTAAATTTTCTTTATTCTTGCAGTTCAGAAACAGTTTGTAAAACTGTTAAAAAAAAGATCTGCCTGATGTTAGTTATCATATAATTGTTGATGTAAATGCCAAAAAAGATCCTGTACCATTTTCTGATTGTTCCTCAATTTATTTTTTGAATGGTGATACCTATTTTTAGAATAGAACAATGTACATTTTCAACTTTATAACCTAGGCAAAAATATTTACACCCATAAAAATAGGACCATTGGACATGGAAAAAAAATCTCCTAAGCTCATGTCATAGAGGCGTAGCTACTCTATAATTTGCTTCGCTTGTTTAGATCCAGCTTTGATTCATGTTAGGATGTTAAAACTCAGAAACCTTCTGGCGATCAATATTAAAAAATAATAGTGTCTTCAAGTTATTTACTTAAACATATTGACCAACAAGACTAGTATCGACCATATAACAAATATTATGATAACAGCTCATAATTTGTAAAAGAAAGAAAATGTAAGTAATGTTTGTAACTCATAAAATGATAAAATAAGCCTAAATTGTCATTACATCAACATTTAATTGAGTTTTCGCCCATTAAAGAGATCAAGAAATTAGTTGCAATTTACTTAAGTGGCATTACAATGAAAAATTGTCTTTTATCTATGTATTATAAACTTCTCCCACTCGAAAACGATGGTATAGTTAAAAATGACACTTTATAAATCCTGTACTTAGATGGTAAACTAAATTTAGACACCAAATATTATGTAAAATAGTTAATCCTGTTTTGTTTTAAAAATATACTATGCGATACATGTTGTTTCCATCTGGTCCAGAACCAGTTTTAATCAAGCGGAAAAATCTGATTTGTGGCCATAATGTAAAACCTATTTTTATTGTTATCTTTAGCTGTGCTGAATAAGGCAAATTTTGTGAAAATAAAATTTACTACTTCAATTTGAGATTCTATCCAACAAGAAAATCCAACCATTGCAATGGAAATCTTTGCCATAAATCATTTGCAGTGAAGCTATTTAATACCTATGGTATGTATGTTGTTTTAGTAGGTTTAGAACAACTTTTTTTTGGCTATTCGTCAATACAATAAAAAAAGCAATACTAGAATATGTTTTGACACTTTTGATTTATATCTACTTATGTGTATTTTCAACCTTTCCTAAAAATATTTTCATAGCTGCCTTAACTTAATCCCTTCCTATATAAATTCATACTGAGTTTAACTTCTTTTATTATGTTCTTAATTCATATAATTCAAATAGTTTGTTGCAGAGTGCCGGAGCCGTATAATTTTGATGCGGCTCCGGCTCCAGCTCCTACCTTAAAATTAATATATATTTTTTTTCATTATTGAATTTGATAAAATAAAATAAATAATATAAAATATTTTGCTTTTATTTGATTAAAGCTATATAAAAGTAGAAGGATGTGTGTCTATTTGTTAAGTAACAATAGTTTTTCAGTTTATTATATGGAAATAGACCGTTGCCAAATTATAATATTACTTTAAAAAATCATTTTTAGCTAGTCCGGAGCCGGAGCCGTTTTTAACGAAAAATACGGCTCCGGATCCGGCTCCACCAAAAATGTTGCTGCTCCCGGCTCCGGCTCCAGAACACTGGTTTGTTGAACTGGTCAATAAAGCAAACTATAATTCTAAGCTTACGGCAAATTAGGCTTCTATAGCTCAGATGAAATAAAACAATTAAGCCAAAAAGTTATTGCTTCGGCGCTGATATGGCTTGTATGTTCATATTATTTGAAATATTTAGTGTTCATTGGAAGTAAAAATTTATATAGGAGCTTCTATGCATACTAGAAAATCAGAATATAATAAGATTTTCATAAAACAAAGAAAATAACAATGTAATAACAAATAAATTTTAAGCTTTGTACCTATTTTTATTATACTTTCCCCTAAATTTTTCCCCTGGAAATTAAGCAATATGCTGTGTTTTTCAGAATGACTATCTATCCCCCTTTAAATGATATAATAAAGATAGTCATAATTTAAATTGCTCGCAGATTTTGTCTTAAGGCTATAAGTTTATATCTGAATGTGTTATTACTTTTTATTTGTCTTCAAACAAAAAAAGTTAAGTATTGTTGTCTACTGAGTATTCATACATAACTACACAAAAATATTAGAAAGAGAGGCTCGGGTGCAACTAGTAAACCGCTAATTTAAAACCGCCGATAAGCAGCAACAATCATTTTTTATTTCAAAGCTTTTTCTTAAAGAACAATAAGTATATTGAGACTAGACACGGAAAGGTACTTTTGCAAACTCCCATACTCCTAAAAATATCTCTTCGATAACGTCATATTAATAACTTTTATTTAGCTGTTTTTTTGTGTGACGTAACCACAGAAACACTTTTTAGAACTGCTTTAAGGCCAAACTCTTTGGGTTAAAATGTTTTCTTTATATTTCTTACATAATAAAATTAAATATGATCATAATTTCATTAGGTTCTTTTAAAGATAAAAATGCACCAAAAATCAAATATCAAAAAAAGTACAAAACTAATATTATTATGAAAATAGTTGAAGATTAATTTACACGTGAAGAGCAATTAATTGAATAGGTCTTAATGAGCGCTGATTCAGAGAAAAGTAGTAGGGAAAAAAAATTCATATTGAATACAATGGTCAAATTCGCGTTTTGCAGACAAATGCAGAATTTTGTGGCAATTTAAATTTTTTTATATGAATAACTAACTGTATTAGTCCCAAAGCCCAAAGGATTTTTCTATCAAAATTTTAAATTGTTTGTGTGTCCATCTCTTTAGAAAATCATAGAGGTGTTTCTTTTATATTTTCTAAAATATTTTTCCACTAACAAGGGTACAAAGTTTGAGAATATAAGTACGTTGGACGAGAAAACTGTATAAAAAAGAGTAATTACAGATCATATGAGATTAGGGTTTTGTATTAAAGCCATTTCTACCTTCCGCAAGTGAAAAGATATTTTCTATGTAGTAAGGTGATATAGTTATAGTTATAGCACAGCTACTCTACACTGGTGTGTGTCTGTCCATCTCAGAATTAGTTTCCCAGATGCTATGGGAGACAGAGGTCCCATATTATAGGCTATTTACAAATGATAGTCCGACAGCTCTTAACTGCTTTTTACCAGTTTTATATGTATGTAGCACAACTTATGAACAGTCTTGTCCTTGTTGTTCAAAAACTCCTTGCGATAAAATGAAGTATTCTTTTCTCTTTTCATATATTGGCCTCTATAAGTGATCTATAACCCCTGTTATTTGGCTCAATAAGATATGGGGGTTACATATTTTTATTCTATGGGTTAAAATGTTTGCAAGAAGCTGCCGTAAGGGTCAGATTCATATCTTATTTTCAAGCCTAGGGGTACAAATTATTCTGGGCTGGCTTCTATTTGATTCATGTAAGTATGTTTTTTTTACACATTTACTTTGGTATTTTGTTTGCATTTGTAGGGTAAGGGGGGGGAAATATCGGTTTTTTTTCGTTTTTTTTGAAAAAAAATGGGGTAAATATTAATATTTTCAAATGAAACCAAGACCAGTAGAAAGCTTACGGGAAGGACTATCAGGTCCTAAAAGGACATTATCCTAGGACTTTTAGAAGTTGGCCGAAATTGGACTCAAAAAAGTTACCGATATTTCCCCACCACCGGGGGAAATATCGGTAATTTTTTTCAACCTAAAAAAAATCGATGAAAAACGGCCAAACGGCCAGTCGAACATAAATAATCATAATTAGTATAGGTTATAGGGATTATCCACAAAAAGTTTCATAATGATCAAACTATTCCTTCTATGTTAAAAATGAATTTTTTTGAAAGACGCGAATTTTCGATTTTTTTTTCAAAAATTTTTTTTTAAAAAACTTAAAATTAATATAAGAAAAAAACGTATTTTATTACTTTTTAGGCCTGATCCTAAAAAAGCTCACATTGAACTATAGATTTAGCCCAAAAAACATGAAAATTGATTAAAAATTGACCTCAAAAATTGAATTTGAAGCAAAAGTGTCATCTTTGCAAAAAATCTTGACTACATTTTAACCTTAAAAAAATCGATGAAAAAAGGCCAAACGACCAAACAAGCGTAATAAATCATAATTAGTATAGGTGATTGGGAATAACCACAAAAAAATTCATAAAGATCGGACTATTCCTCCTATGTCAAAAATATTTTTTTTTCAAAGGACCAGAAATTTTGATTTTTTCCTCGCAAAATTTTGATTCAAAAAATAAAATTAATTTTTTTTTTTGTTTTTTATCTGTTCTATTCATTTTTAGGCCTAATTCTTAAAAAGTCCATATGGAATAATAGATTTGACAAAAGAAAACATGAAAACATGACCTTAAAAGTTGAATTTTAATTTCTTTTGAAATTACCGATTTTTCCCCCGGCGCCAACTTTGGTCATTTTTGAAAAAAATATTAACCCGATTTTAAAGCTCTCAACGGATTTGGAAAAAGCGGGCAATTTCTAGTTCAAAAAGTTTTTCAGATCAGCTCTAGGTCTTACCAATTTTTGTGTAGGTCGATCTTTACACACCTACTAAAAAATTTTTGGAAAAAAAAATTTTTTCGTCCGACTTTGAGACCCAATAAGTACCCTTAATATTCATCTCACAAAAAATTCATTTTATACTTTTTTGTAGGCAATTTAATAAGAAACAAATTTGCTTTTATGTTTTTTTCTGTCATTTGAAAGGAACATGGAGAAAAAGGTCATTTAATGAAGGTAGGTCGAAATTACCGAGAATAGCCCCTTACCGAAACTTCCCCCCCCTTACCCTACATATAAATAATTTTAAATATAAGTCCATTTCAAATAATATCGTTTTACTTGATTCCAGAACCAAGCACCTCCAACGGCAGCTTCGTTTGGTGCAAGGGCAAAGATTATATGCATCTGAGTATTGTTTTTATAATAAAGGTATTAAACCTATCCTAGAGGAACAAAACATACCTAAAATTGAAAAAAAATATTATATGTTAACGCATAGAGTATCATTTTATAATCTTATCAAATAATGTTCGGTACCTAAATATAGATTGTGGAACTTTTAACAAAAAAATATCGATGGGGAATGAATATACACCAAAATATCACCAAACTAAAATTGAGTAAGAAGTTTGATAAAAAATAAACCTCTATATCTTGAACCTTTAATGTAAGACAAAGCTATGCCAACTTTTTTTGGGCTACTTTTATTTTTAAAGTTTTCATTGTATGCAGCTTAATCTATTCAATAGATTAAGCAATAGATACAAAGTTCAAATCTTTGTAATGACGAAATGTTTATACCAGTTTTATAAAATATGAATGTAAGTATGGCAGGTGTCCTTATCATATTTCCTCTAGGTTCGTTGGTAAATAAGCAAATAATATTATGAAAGGGGAAAAATTTACCCCCCTCCTCAATCCACTGCAATAATCTACACACTTACTTCCTACTTATTTTCGTTGTGTGCTAACCAGTGCAGAAATAGCAACATGACTTTTAATCTATTTTATTCACTGTATTTGATATTTAGTTCAGATTTGTAGAACAAATATGAATTTATAAACAATAGATTTAGAAAAATGGACCGTGCTCCAATAGCTTCAGAAATAAAGGGTAAATGCTGTAATAAGATTTATCTATTTATAAAGTAATACAGAAATTATTACGTACAAAAACTAGATTTGCAGGAATGGCAGACTATAAATTACATTGGTACCCAAAGTTTTATAACCACGTTATCTTCTTAGTTAAAAAAAAACTTTGGGATCTTTATTTGCCAAATTTACAGTGTTCAAACTTTTCTACCAATAATTTCAAACTCTACAGAAGGGGTAATTTTGTTTAGCATCATTAGGGATGTATATCATTTTATCGTCCAAAGTCTTATCCCTTCAGATTTGAGAATGAGATGAAGAAACAAGGGATGGGAAAGATATTTTTAATTGTAGATAATTTTGCTACTAGAAATCAATGTCCAAATGCAACCAGTAATATCATAATAAAAAATACAGAATCTTCAACGCCCTGACATTGTCCACAAAAAGTGTGGGCCCTGATCTTTTGATTTAAAGAGATGAATTCAGTTGTCAGAAAAAGGAGGATTGATCGAGTATACCCAGGTTTTATGTCATCACATCCAGGGAAAAATAATTGGGTTGAAAAATAGTAGGTAAAGAAAATGTGTTCAAGGATTTTTAAAATTCATTTTGTAGTTTTAATAATCTAATGTAACAAAATCATTGTTTGGGTTATGATAATTGCACCAAGCTTAATAAGTATTTTTATTTAAATTTCATATTGCAAACTATAAAGCAAAATACAAATAAATCAAATGTACCAGAAAATTGTATATCAATCATACTCCATAAAAAATATCCTACTTACATATCTTCAATCCTGGTATATGTGATCAAAATACTATTACAATACAGGGCGGGGGTTACCTATTAACACCAAATGGAGATAGATCATATGCATTACAGTCCTCCCCCCCCCCCTCTCTACCTACTGAGAGGGAGTTAAAAAAAACGTTGTACAATTGAGAAACAGGATGTTTAGAAAAATTTAAAACAGATGAATATTTTGAAATTTATCTTGAGTTTATTTTTGGGTGGAATTATTTGATTTCAAACAGAAGTCGTATTTCAAATTTGGGTGTTTTTACTCTTGTATAACTTCTAAAGGTCACATTGTAAATTTTATACTAAAGGCCTGGACAAAATAATATTAAGATGCTATTTCTTAGCTAACTGTTATTTGTTTATAAACAAAAATAAATATATCCATATAGAGGACAGCAATAACGAGCTTAAAACATTTTTTATAAAAAACCTTTGGTTTGATTTCTAATGCAAAAATTGTTTTTGACTATTTTTGTGTTGTTTTATGATATTTTGTCTATGTCTGCTTTTAAAAAACATGACAAATATTAATGTTGTTCAGATGTACAGATATAGCCTTAGTTATAAAGTAGTTGCGCAACTGAAAATTACAAGTTCACGTCACGTAGATAAACAATTTTAAGTAAAAAAAGTTTCGACAGTCAGCTTTATAACCTTTTTCTTTAATTTTAGTAGCGTAGCTAATACAAGTTCATCCTATCTACCAGTCCTAATAATCATAATAAATTGTTGAATATAACTTCATCACTTTTCTGTTGCTTTTAAAAATAGTCGTCCAGTAAAAAAAATATCATCAGAAAATGTAAACGAGTAAAAAAAAAACTTTTTAACAATACCCTTTTAAACCCTTAAAAATAATTGAGGTGAAAAGGCAAGAAGTAAATTACATAAAAATGTAAAATAAACAACTTTCTCCTAACCCTTAACTTAACACATATGTAGAAAATATATATCAGAAGAGGGTCCACAAATTTTGCATCGTTGGCATACACAAACCAGACTGCTGAATGCAAGTTGGTAACAAATTAGCTTCCCTTTTTAAAAAGTTATTTCATTAAGTTGGTTGCACCTTTTATATTTACATATTAGAAGATTAATCATATTTTGGGATTTTTTGTGCAAACCATATGACGTTTCATTAGGTCCGGTTTCTGTAATCCCAACATTGCAAATTCTATGAACCTTTTCATTTTTACATATTCATAATTTCACTCTAGAGCAAAATATGAAAGTTGTGCTTATAATACTGCATTCACATTTTCATAGCAGAATAAAAATCTAACATAAAAATACAGTTTTTAAACAATATATTATCCTATTAAGGCTACCCCCCTCCTACCCCAAAAAAAGCTAGGGACAAAGCCACCAGTTACAATATGAGTGTTTCCAATATTTATCTAGTTTGCATAAGTTCAATTTGAGAACAACAAAAAGTAAAAAATTAGCAGTTTTGTCAAGAGGAATTTTTTCTTAAAATAGAGTTTATGAAATTGGTTCATGTACGACTATGAACTTGTATATTCCTCCTGACACTAAAATTGTTCCCTCGTGACCCTGCCATCATAAAGTACCATGTTAAACTTCAGTACTGATGTTATAGCAATACAGTGTTATCCTTATAATGTCATAGGAAAATCAGAACATTAATCAGAAATGTCGACGTGTATGCCAACTGCATCACATCATTAATGTGCTATCTAGTTGATAACAACAAAAAGCTAATTTGTACATCAATACTATGCTTGTAAGTTCAACAGGGCAAGGACCTAAACTCGTGACCCTGGTATAATAAAATGAGGATCCAAATTCACGAACACATAAAAAAGTTTCCCCATGATATAATTTTGAAAAGACATTTATATTCTTTATTCATTTAACAAAAAAAAAAGATTTTAAAAACCTTATTTGTTTAAAAACTAATAACCGCATGTAGTTGAAAATAGGCAGCCTTCAGCAGACAGGCAGACACATTATAACCACTTTTAGGCAATAACAACATGTTAAAAAACATTCATTATTCCCTCTTACTTATCTAACAATCTTGACTTCACATGATATTGGAAATATAATTAAAACAAGTACCCAAAGTTTTAAACAACGTTATCTTTGGGTACTCATTCGAATTTTGTTTTTTGGAGTACAATAATTTTGTTTATCATCATTGGGGATGTGCGTTTATTATCTCTTAATATCCCGGCTGAATACTTTTTGGTGATACTAAAAATTTAAGTTGATTTGAAACGATGAAAGTTTTTTTATACAATTATTCGTAACATTAAGGATATGTAGAATTGAAATATCAAAGAAAAGCTACGCAACTATTTAATAAATGGTTTAATACACAACTCATTAATTTTGCAAATGAAATTAATAAGCACGGATATTAGTACAATAAATATTTCTATTTCAGTTCTAATTGAAAGTATAAGACCATTAAGTGTTTAATTACCATTTTGTATTACACAAATCATTTTTAATTATGAATTCATTTGGATCGGCAAGTAATAAAAAAGCAATAAAAGAAAAAGAGGAGTATAAGATATAACCCATTCACCTATCGAGAAAAAAATTTTTTAGCCTCCCTTCTTCCAATAATAAAAATGGCTTTTAATAGGGTTTGTTCCATCAAGGGTATTTAATAAAGTTAATATTCCTCTTCTTATCTTATAATGTAAAGTAGTTAGCTTATTTAGTCTGAAGCTTAAGATCTCGTCTTAATTGGTTGTACTTTTCAGGGAAGCTTTATAATTGTCTTAGAGTGGTTTAAGGCTAATTTATTGGCCTCTTTCGACAGTTTAAACTACTAGTTTTTGAACCCGAAAAACTAAAAACCTTATTAGTTATTCTTATTTCTTTGTAAAGGTAGGTATGCAAAAGGCATTAATATGCATTTTTATAATCTATTGCACACATCCATACACAAAAAGCGCAAGCACACACATACAAACACACTCTCACACACACACATACCATTTGAATTCAGTTAAATCATAATTAAAATGCAATGGAGTAGTATAATATTCTAGATTGACTTAAAAACTGTTAACATATTTCTTTAGCTTAAAAAAATGACGACAACAACTATAAGAAGCTCATACATAATCATACATAAAATTAACTTTATTTTCATGAACAATTAAACAGACAAATTTTTAACATCTACCTTCAATACCAGCAGAGAAAATCACGTTTCAGAAATAGTATCTGCACCACTATGAATGTACAGACAAAGAAAGTTTTGATGAAAATGTTATATTTTAAATTGCAGGAACACTATAACAAGGGAAAAGGGGTTTGGTTATAATAATTTCTAAAGGGAAAGAAAGGGGAAGAATGAGAGGGAAACAGTGAAATTTGATTTTAATACTTAACCCATTTCTTTTTCCCTTGCATAATATTTCATGAAAGCGACAGCGTTCCTAGTATATAGGGGCTCTGTATTTGAAGGGGCAAAGAGGGGCTTAAATAATAGCTTAAAACCATAATAGAACCTATGTGAAGCATATCCAAATAAGAAAACCAAATCAGTTTAGTAAGTAGTGAGATGTTAAGCTTTAGACAAAAAAAACCTTACTACTTTATATAATAGAATTACGGTTCAAGATAGATAAAATAAAATAATCTTACCCAGCTTTGTAAATTTAGTTATTTAGGAGAGGAAATAGGTGTAGATAAAATTAACTACAATCTAAAATGTTATGTTGGGGCTAGTAGTAGACAAATATTTTATGAACGCACAAATGGATATAAAAATACATTCAAATATCAAATTATTTCTTGAATGAATAAAAAGTTATCTATCTTCTAGGGACCTTGAAATTTTCTTTTTCTGTCCATCCGCCCCAACCAACCTCCCGCCTCCCCCCCCCCCCCAACTCGATTATCTTTTCATTTTTAAAATTTAAGGATAATTTGAAAAGCAATCAAACAAAAAAGAGAATTATCTTGACATATCTAATTTCAAAGTTAACTTGAGTGTGGGTTTTGGGCCTATTAAGCAGACAATGATTCATTCCTAGATTGGGGAGAAACAAATATTTTGGGAAGCACAGCTACTATACAAGTTGAATATATTGTACAATATTTTGAAGCATAATAATAATAAGATAAATTATCTGGAACTGTCCTATCTTTACTAATGTTTCATACAATTGTGCTAAAATGATAAAGGCAAATAATTTTAAAACTCTACTCAATTGGCATTCTTCAATACGCCTTTTGCGAGTTTTTGCTTATGTTTGTACACGCTTTTCTGACCATTAAGATTTCTAAAAGGATAGACCAAGTAATGTATAAATGTAAAATATTATTATTGATCCAGTATTTACGTGAAGATATACTACACAACAAAATTAATGAAGATCTAGTTTGTGGGGACATCTGTGTATGCACTACGAAGCTAATCACAGTTTTCCTTAGCTTGATCCTTACCTACAGTGACCCCTATGACCTCTACCATCCCTTAATTCACCCCTCCCCCCACTCATTCCCCACTATACACCATCTTATTTAGTGCTTATTAACTAAATAACTTCAGTATAGAAAACCATATTATTACTAAATCATTTAAGACAAAAATGGATTATGGATTATATACAATACATCACTAAATAATCCATAATTTAAAAGCAACACCTTATTTTCAGCCCTTTAAAATATCAGCCATTGTATTTTTCTTTGAAGGGAAATATATGTTTATTTATATGACGCTAAGTATTGGTTATTAAGTTGAGTTTCCCTGTCTTAACCTTGTCGACAAACTATACATTATCCATATAATACTAGGTAATATACATGCTTGAGTTTTTTTTTGTACAAACAGGACTTAACTGCAAGTTTTTGATGCATATTTTATTAAGCGAAGCTTTTTTATAGTCTATACGTTACTACATCGTCAGAAAAAGTTAGGTCTCTAGTATACTGGAGTAATTTATTTTGAAGTTCAAACAATTTATGATATAGCAAAGTTATTCTATAATTAAGGCAATAAACGCCTAAAAGTCCAAATTTTAAATACAAATTTTTAATGGAATTTTATTACTGTTTTTAATTTTAGTGACAAAATACATGTATGGCTCTTCATAAGATTAATTTACATTAAAACCGGTTCTGAGCCATACTGAAAAAAAATCATTTATTGCCTCGCATTATAGACAATTGTCCTCAAATAAGATAATAAAAATCAAAACTTTTCCGCATCCGCGGAATACTGTCTACAATACAATGAGATAAATATATTATAAACAAGGATGACAACATCCATACGTAGCGAAGCACAAAATTTTGTGGATGGGACTGACCGTCATGGTTGTTTCTTCAAACGACGTGAAATTTAATTTTGATATCTTAAAATTTGAAAATCGGACTAAAAACACCAAAGATATGTGGGAAAATGTAAAAAATATAAAAATAGCCAGAAACCTGCAAAAAGGCAGTCTGACCGTCATTATTGTTTTCTCCAAACGACGGAAAATTTAATTTTGATATTTTTAACTGAAAAAATTTTGAAAATCGGACCATAAACACCAAAGATATGGGGGAAAATGTAAAAAATATAAAATAGCCAAAAACCTGCAAAAAGGCAGTCTGACTGTCATAGTTGTTTTCTTCAAACAATGTGAAATTTGATTTTGATATGTATAACTGAAAAAAATTTAAAAATCGGATCATAAACACCAAAGATATGGGAGAAAATGTAAAAAATATAAAAATAGCCAAAAACCTGCAAAAAGGCAGTCTGACCGTCAATATTGTTTTCTCCAAACGACGGAAAATTTAATTTTGATATCTTTAACTGAAAAAATTTTGAAAATCGGACCATAAACACCAAAGATATGGGGGAAAATGTGCAAAATTAAAAAAATAGCCTAAAACCTGCTAAAAAGCCGTCCGACCGCCATTGATGTTTTATAGTTAATTGTGCTCCTTAATGATGGGAATGTTGTCAAAAAATTTCAGAATCCTATCTTTTATAGGAGCTGAGTAAATCCCATTTCCCCCATAGCGTTACGGACTGACTGACGGACTGACGGACTGACGGACTGACGGACGGACATAGTGAATTATAGAGTAGCTTCGCTACTAAAAATTATTTTGATACTGATATCCCATAAAAGTTTGAAAATTGCATCAAAATAAACAAAGATATGGGGAAATATGTAAAACATATAAAAATAGCCAAAAACCTGATAAAAGGCAGTCTGGCCGTCATGGTTCTTTTATTAAAACGACAAAAAAATTAATTTTTAAATCCTTAACTTAAAAAATTTGGAAAATCGGACCATATACACTGAAAATATGGAAAAAAGTGTTAAAAATATAAAAATAGCCTAAAACCTGCCAAAAAGGCAGTCTGGCCGTTATGCTTATTTTGTTTAAAAGACGGGAAATTTAATTTTGATATCTACAACTGAAAAACTTTGAAAATCGGACTATAAACACTGAAGATATGGAGAAAAATGTTATATATATAAAAAAAAACAGCCTAAAACCTGCTAAAGAGGCAGTCTGGCCGTCAAGATTGTTTTCTTTAAAAGACGGGAAATTTAATTTTGATATCTATAACTGAAAAAAATTTGAAAATCGGACCATAAACACTAAAGATATGGAGAAAAATGTGAAAAATTTAAAAATAGCCTAAAACCTGCTAAAAAGGCAGTCTGGCCTTCATGGTTGTTCCTTTAAACGACGGGAAATTTAATTTTGATATCTGTAACTGAAAAAATTTTGAAAATCGGACCATAAACACTGAAGATATGGAGAAAAATGTGAAGAATATAAAAATAGCCTAAAACCTGCTAAAAATCGGTCCGACCGCAAATGATGTTTTATAATCAATTGTGCTCCTTAATGATGGGAATGTTGTCAAAAAATTTCAGCATTCTATCATTTATAGGAGCTGAGTAAATCCCATTTCCCCCATAGCGTTACGGACTGACTGACGGACTGACGGACTGACGGACTGACGGACGGACAAAGTGAATTATAGAGTAGCTTCGCTACTAAAAATAAGAAATAAATACATTATTGTGTTCTCATCAGAACTATGGATAAATAATCACAAATTATATTTAATCATGAGATTTTTTTTATAAAAAAAAACACCTAAATGCCTCAATTTTTATTTAAAAGGGAGGGATATTGTATCTGAAAAAGAACTATTTTGCCTTTAATAAAGTAAACTTTCGCTTTTTATTACACCTTGGTTAATACTTATTTTAACCCTTACAGATCGGGCCCCAATTCCCACCTTAATAGATCGAGGGGGGGGGGGGTCACCCTCCCTCTATCTCGGCTTCTGTTACAGATAAAGACATAAAATTTTTTTCTGGTGGTTTTAGAAAAAATTACTTTTTCTAGTCATAGCGGTCAGGCCGCTCCTAAGCCGCTTTTTAGTGGCCAGCCGCTAAATTTTTAAACAGCTGTAGAGCGGCCAATTTTGCAGCTAGGATCACCAAATTTTAGGACGAACTTTTATTTTTCATAACAAAAAAAATTACTTTTTCTGATCATCGCCGAAAAACGGCAAATAACGGAAACCGCCATTTTCGGCGGTTACGGCGGTAAAACGGCGGTTGGCGGCGCCAATTAATATTTTTATCTGTTTATTGTTGCTCAAGGTTTTACCAAAAAAAATTATAGGTCTCTAGCTGTAACAGAAGCCACGATATTCATGATATATGTCTGTAGTAAAAGCCGGACAAAAATCGGTCATAAAGTCGGTCAGGGCGCGGTCAAACGGTCATAACACCACTTTTCTCATAAGTTCATTGATATCTCAGTATTCACCAAAATAATTTTAGGTTTCTACCTTATACACAAAAGTCATAATGTAGAAATTAAGATTTATTTAGAATTTTTTTTTAATTTTGGTGCTACCCAACCGACTTTGACCGGACATCACGACCGACACAGACCAGATATCCTAATAAAATCAACTCTTGCTGACGTATAATTACTAAACTTAAAAAGTCATGAAGTCACAACTCTCTATCTTACCTACAAAAAAAATGACATTGAAAAACCCCCGATCTGTAAGGGTGTAGAAAATTCGTGGTGGAATAAATTACCGGATAAAAATAGCTTAAAACATGTCCATGTCCTTATTATTGATGAGATATGTGGAGAAAGAGGGAGAGAAGAAGGAATATAATTGATTAAGAAAAGCTGACCAACATATGTTGTCATTCTAGTGGTCATACATTTACGCTAAATCAAATTATTGCCAAGATAGGTATGAAACGTAATTTGTTTTATATTTCAGTTTCAACTGTGATTAAATGGACTTGCTATAATTCAAAACCATTTAAAGACCATAATAATTTTGACATTAACCCATTTTAATAGGTAACTGGATTTAAGCTGGTTCATTTTATATTATTAATTCCATACTAAGAATTGGGAGAAGATTAAACCTTTAACCCAATTTTTGCTTTCGATATTATTTAACAGTCTTATCTAATATTCTATCAAAATACATAAAATAAGTTCAGACACTCAAGTAAAACTTTAATGAAGACTTAGAAGTAGATATCTCAACTCTAGCTAACGTGATAAATTTTGGCGCAATAGTAAAAACACTTTTATACCAAGAGGGTGATAAAAATATTTTTACCTAGCATAAAAATATACTAATAACATAATTAGAAAATTTAAATAAAAGTCTATTTAGGACATATTTTATTTTTAAACAATGCTAAAAATATATTTTTTTTCTCTCTTTTCTTTGACGAAATAATTCTTTTATTTATTTGATTACGTGCAACAAATATACATAAAAACATGTACTATTATAAGTAAGAAATATTTATTATAAAATAAAATAAACTAGCATCTAAGGACTCTGTAATTGGAAAAATAGCATGAAACCAACCCAGACAAAGATTCAAACACTAGAACAACCCAAAGCTTCCTTAAAAAGTAGATCTCAATCTGCTAAGTGGTAAGTAGATATATGGATTTAATAAGATAACATCTTCATTGAAACACTTACCTATAAAAAAATTAATATATAAAACAAGGAAAATAATGTTTTAGGTAACGCAGCAATATCAAGCTAACATAAGGTAAATGATGGGTAAAAAAAGGGGTAAGAGCACATAATTCTTTCTTATAAAATGTTGGGCAAGGGATTAATTTATCTTTCATTTGCTTATCACTGCAACCATGAGACTATACAGACACTGACTGAAAAAAAAACATTGAACAGACATCCGTTCTTTTTACTTTCACTATTATAACTCTTTCTCTATGCAGGCCAGGGATGGGACATCTGAGGAAAAACAACTTTTTCCTTTTCAAAAATGTATTTTAGAATCAAAGGGGATGATGTATTGTATATTGTCGTACCTCACAAGCATTATCTTAACTGGCTAAAAGACATTGGCACAAAGTTTTTCTTCGTGTGCAGTTTCCCTATCCCTCATTCTATAATATTACTCTAAAGAAACACAATGCATAAAAAGTGTTCATTAACTTTCGTACATTTTCATATCCACACAATGCTTCATAAAAGTAGTAAGGTATTTTTGTCTGTAGCCTAAGGTTTCGAAAGTCACTCAATTGATTGATTTCTCAACTTTTGGAAGTTTGAAATTAGTCCCATAATGTATTTTTGAATTTTTTATTTCTAGAATTAGTTTTAGGATATTTTTAGGCTATTTTCTTCATATTTCATTAAGCTATTGTAAAAAAAAGTGCGGAAAAGATTGTACACCACACAAAAAAAGCATAGCATTGTCTCCATAAAAGAAACATAAGCATCCTTAACCCTATTTATATAAAAAAAAACCAGCATTCATAATTTTTCTAAGGCAATAAATAGATTGCTTAAAGTGTAACTTTTTGCATGATGTGTATTTACTAGTTTATCTTGTTCCAGGACAAACGCAGGAGTCCCAAACGTCCGAGTTGACAAACGTAGGAGTGTCAAAATACAAATCTAATTAAGTATTTCTATGCATATTAGGTTAGGTTAATGTACAAATAAGCCCCCCGCAGGAGTTAAACAATTAAAAAAATTAAAAGATGGTCTAAAATAGTTTAGGTTAGGTTAAGTGTCCACTCCGACGTTTGTCCACTCTGGCGTTTGAAACTCCTGCGTTTGTCCTAGGACCTTATCTATGTATAACTGGTCTTAACACTCGGACATATCTTAGTTATAGGGCAACTGCTATGCTATGAAACATAAGTGACAGAGTACCTATGCTCTAGGATACTCGACAAAATTAATAAAACATCACGAAGTGACAGTAAAGCCATTTTAGTGTTTTAACTTATTTTATTAAACTTTATTTACTAAATAAATAGATTATGTATGATTTTATTTAAGCCCTTAAAAAAATACAGAAATTAAACCCTAAGCTAGGGACCAAGCCCATAGTTTTGAATAAGTAAATTTAAACTTTTGTTTCATGTTAGACCTAAAACCAAGATTACACAGAGTTATTCATAAAACTAAAAAAGCCTAAAACCATCTCAAGACCTAAAAGAAGCTTAACTGTAAAGGAGAATCATATCGGTTAAATTGTTAACGAATTCCTTCGCTACAAACAAAAAAAAACTAATACTTTATATAATAGGATTGATATCTCCAATTTCTATACAAAAAAGAGAAAATAAAGTATTCAGTTAGTTAAATGTTATTCAAATGTATACGAAATATCTGTATTCATGGACATAATTGTCCTAGTTTTTCCCTTATTCTGAACTTTGAACCTTTTTTATTTGAGTTTGTAAGTGTGGAAAATTGTAACGAATATACTTTTTTACTGCCTCACGAACTTGAGAGAAATAGAACCTTTTTGACGCTAAGTTTTTCAACATTAGGCTAAGTCTATTTGTCCGTCCGTACTGAATAACTAAAATTGTTGTTAATTTAAGGAGGTCAGAATTGTTGATTGATTGAAAACTTTGCTAGAGGATTTCAGTAACAACTATCCTTTTTAACTTGATTATTGAAATAAAATTATATAAGCGAAATATCTAGAATCATGTATTCACATAAGATTCATATGAAAGTCTTTTTCAGAACTTGCAAATGAATGTGAAAGAAGACTTTTTCCTTTTAAATTGCGTTAAAAAAATATTTAGCTGAATAGTTTCTTATTGTTGGGCTTCGCTTTTATGGATGTTGTGATTCTTTTTCAAATGTTTGTATTACACATATGTAACAATTTTCTTACAAATGCTTGAAAAATAAGGAATATTATGACCATGCATAAGTTTAATATTTATTTAAATAATTCTTTTAACCACTACGTTTTAAAACAAAAATACTCAATAGCAAGTAATCTCGTAAAATATTATTTATAAAATTAGAACAACCATTTCTAAATATTTAGCATTGCATAAGTTTTTTACCACAAGCCCTCAGACTCATATTTGGCGAGCAGAATTTTAAATCTCATTTCAAACTGTGAACAAAATGATAATAATATCCATAACATCTAAAGTTATGAGTAGTTTTCTAGGTTAGGCTACTAGAGATTCGTAATTAGATCTATTGAAACTCTTTCAAAATATCAGCCGCAAACCTACTCCAATAGATACATAAAGTGTGTTACCTTTTTTTATGTTTTATTATTATTTGGCCACAACTTAGTAAAAAATGCTCGCAAATCAGAACTTTTTCGACTAAAGATACTCAAATGGTTC
Organism: Acartia tonsa; assembly: GCF_053477335.1. Classification (NCBI taxonomy): domain Eukaryota; kingdom Metazoa; phylum Arthropoda; class Copepoda; order Calanoida; family Acartiidae; genus Acartia; species Acartia tonsa. The sequence goes on along the minus strand of NC_137261.1, from coordinate 3,340,358 downwards.
CTTTACAAGCCCAATCAATCAGTTTTAAGATATCTTTATATTTCAAGAAAAATTTATGAAAATACCTAAAAAGTTTGATTTTAAAGTTTGATTCTGTTAAATTGGCTATTATTGAAGGGATTTATGCATTGAAATATACTGAAACATAATATTGGGCAAAAATTAATGTATTTCAAAGAAAGAAAATTTTGAAAATAAGAAATTCGACCTCTATCACTTTAGAGGACAGCTGCCAACCTCCAGTTGACAGGATATAGTTAAATACTTGTTAGCATTAATAATTAGCTCAAAAAGTAAAACAAAAAGTTTTTTAATATGGCAAAAAAATTATCTAAATCTTAATTTTGGGGATGATGATCTAAAGGACGCTCTTACTGGTGGTGATAATGACCCATATGGTATCCAAGTACATGAGCCTTATGACAACTCATCTATTGAACTATAGTCCAATTTTTGTATTTGTAGCAGCCTCCAATTAAAAGATGTAACAAGAAATATAACCATCTTTTAAAAACTACTATATTTACCTTATGAATTGGAGAATTTAAAAACCATGATTGTATGTTTTGGGATTTCTCTTGATTGGAGAATGCTACAAATACAAAAATCGGACCATAGTTTAATAGATAAGTTGTCATAATGCTCATGTATTTGGATACCATCTGGGTCATCATCACCAACAGCAAGAGTGTCTTTAAGATCATCATCCCCAAAATTAAGATTTAGATTATCATTTTTTTGCCATATTAAAAAATTTTTTGTTTTACTTTTTGGGCTAATTATTATTGCTAACAAGTATTTAACTTTATCCTGTCAACTGGAGGTTGGCAACTGTCCTCTAAAGTGATAGAGGTCGAATTTCTTATTTTCAAAATTTTCTTTCTTTGAAATACATTAATTTCTGTCCAATATTATGTTTCCGTATAATCAATGCATAAATCCCTTCAAGAATAGCCAATTTAACAGAATCATACTTTAAAAATGACAGAAAAGTAAAAATAATTATTTTTCTGTTGATTTTATGGTATCTGTGCATATAAAAGGTAACACCCAAATTTGCCGTTTTTTAGTATTTTCATCAATTTTCCTTGAAATATAAAGATATCTTAAAACTGATTGATTGGGCTTGTAAAGGAACCATTTGAGTATCTTCGGTCGAAAAAGGTCTGATTTGTGAGCATTTTTGACCAAGTTGTGGCCAAATAATAATAAAACATAAAAAAAGGTAACACACTTTATGTCTATTAGCTGCTATTGGAGATAGATTTTTGCTTTTCAAGACCTTTGATCATCATCTCTATAACTCACGAATTTTTAAATTATTAGGATGGAATTAGGAATTTAAAGTGACAAATGTGACATTTTTTTACTATTGAAGCTAGATATCTACTTTATTTTGTTAAGAATATTTGAGAAATAAGCATATTTTTACTAACTTTCTTATTACGAATAACTAAAATAATACGATATTTTCTATTAAAAGCGAAAAAGAATCCACCTTTACAGAGTTTATTATTCTAAGTACTTCTTGTGATAAAACAAATTTAAAATTCATTATGCAGCCTTAATAAAACTAATATTTGAGATTATATAAAGAAAGTTTTAAACCCTTTTTTAACTTAACACTAAACATTCAACGTATGAATTCAGTTGATACGTGAACCGAAAAAGTAAAAACTTTAATCAAATGCAATTCCCTTGTAAGGTAATAACATTTTTAAACAATGAATACTAAAGGGCAGCTGCCCTACCAATGATAAAATATATAGAAAAAGGTTGTTTCGGCTTGCCTTTTTAAAAAGAATTTCTATCGATTATTATGAGCCATGGTTCTGACATTTAACTGCACTCACAGAATTTGATAGTTATTGATACATTTTATTTTGATTCAAATGTGTTTTAATTATGTTGTTCTTGTTTTAATTTAATATTCTTTATGTGAATTTTTATTAAACTTTGCTTTTCAAGTAAAGCATCTATTTTGTGATCAATTTTTTTAAACGTCCATTTATTGAACGGTAGCTCGGAATTTGATAAGACTAGGTACAGACAATAAACTTGCGTGGATTTAAAAATGTTTAAAAATAGAAAATTGCTAAATATGAAATAGATAGTGATTTATTGATTGCATACTACTTTCACTACTTTATATAGACGGATAATAATAATTTTGTCTATACTTTTATTTTTTAAGTAAACTGAATACCGTTCTTCAGCGATGTGTGCAATAAAACTATAATCATTGATAGTTATACAACAAAATCAATTCAAAGTAAAGGTTAGATTTGTAGATAATAAGATTATTTAATATATATCATACTCATACTCATTTCTAAAATAGAGAAGCAATTTATTTAGGATTCGACTGGTTTCTGCTAGATAAAAAAGAATATCAACCGTGCTGGAAACACGTGTATCGCATGGTTTTAGAGAAACAAAATTATGGAATAAATACCTTTCTTGTTCGAAGTACAAATAAGTAGTTTTCTTCCTTTTATATTTTTCCCTTCCAGAAAATATTAGCTAGAACAGGCCTCAATAGATTGACCAAACAATTTCCTAAGTTTTCACCCAACAGCAAAACTTAAACCAATAGAGGAATTAAAATAGATAACTTTTAAATTGAAACATTCCAATTATTATTTTTTTGTTCCTTTGAAAATAAATCTTAATTTTTGTTGTTAATTTCAATATTGAAGCACCAAAGCCGAATGAACAGGGCAATAGACTTAAAACTAGATAACCAACATTAGAATTAATACTCTATTATATTTATCTATATTATCAAATTGTGGTATTTATAGGTAAATGCATTTTTCCATGAAAGCACTTGGAAACAAAGTATAAAATACACAGAACAGACAAGACAGCAACAATATCAAACTTTTACAGGATTATAAGTTTTCTGGGTTTTACAAATTTGTTTTGAGAGAGTTGTTTAAAAAGGATAGTTTCATAAAAGTGTATTTAATATTGGTTTTATTAATAAGGCTGATTTTTACATCAGTGATTAGTGAGAGTATAAAAAAAGTGATTTTTCCCAATGAAAAATTCATAGTAAAAGTGTATTCTCAATACAAAACTTTTACACTAAAGGGTATTGAAGGCTACCTAACATAAAAAAAACTTGTAAAATCATAGTTAACAAATATATTTAGCCAATTTTACTTTTAAGAAATTGAGAAAAAAATTTAAATTGTCATCGAATTTAACAATTTCATACAAAAAAAGACATTTCTATCTTTTGATCTATTGACAAGAAGAAACCCTAATTATAGTATATCTACTCTGCTAAAAATGACAAGGATATATATTAAATTATGTTCTATCACTTCCGCCAATGTATTAAATCATTATAATTGTTATTTATAACAACAGCAGAAACTACCAATTCGCGTTTGCATTAACCTACTTATAAAACCTCTTATATATTTACCAATATAACTTTTTAAAATTCTGTAGATATGATAATATGCAGAAGTGAATGCACACCAGATTAAGAAGACCTAAACAAGAGGTTGGTCAATTTGGATATTTATCCTTTTCAGAAAAAAATCAAAGTTAGGGACATTGCAAACATTGCACAATCTGGAATTTTATAGGAGTGGGGGGTTGATTAAATCATTGCTGAGAAGTATTAAAAAATATCAGGTTGCAATTGTTATAAGCATAGAAATAATATGTTATTTAAAAAAATATATTTTGAATATTTAGTCTGCAAAGAATTCTAAATAACACAGCCTTCTAAACCAATGGTCTTTCAATAAAATTGCTGACTCAGACTCTTTTTACTTTAAATGATCTATCTGTGTAATAAATGGGAAGCACTCATATCATGCTTAGGTGACTACCTATAAATCCCCCTTTTCAAATTTTAAAAATCCTATTTTAACATCTTCTGGATTAAAACTAATACTAAACTAAGAAGAACACTATTTTCAGGAAAAAAATGGTGGATGGTTCACAATAAATCAAATGGGCTTTTTGCCAATAAATGTAAAGAAGACTGGACTATATTCTAATCAATTACATGGATTCTTTAACATTTCAGACAGCTTTATTTGCTATGATAGGGAGTGGATTCTAAAATTTATTTGTTTTATTAACTATAGTCTTCTAAGAAAGAAATGCAACTATAGATTAAGTGAATATTCTTTGAATCAGCTCCATCACTTTTTCACATTTTCCACATATAATATTTAGAATGGTACGAAACTTTTTACAGTTTTGCTTAGAAACCGACTTATATCCGCTGCATTATAATAAATAGCATCGTATTGTAGACAAATTTCCCGGTTTAGTCTTTTAATTTTTCATTTCAATACCCGCGGAAAGATGTCTAAAATACAATGCGATAAATTACTATTCCTATATCATTTTCATTTCCAGAATCAAACCCCCCAAAATGTTTTCATCCATTACCGCAGTAGAACTTTTTACATTTGACTTAGAAAGATGACTTGTTATTACCAAATTAGAGTGAATAATACAATAATTTATCTTTCTTAGAGGTATGTAGGTTCAAGGACAACCAAGTCCATTGGTAGTAATTGACCATAATAATTACTAATAATTCAATCTTATATCTTTTAATAAAAGTAGGTATTTAAGACAATATCAAAACAAACAAAATTAACAGCAAATTTTAAAGATCAAAATATTTGTTTTGTAATTTGGATTAATTTTTTTCAGTTAGAAGGAGTAATTTAAACTAAAGAAGGAAATCTTTTTAGTCTTTTAGACTAATTGCTATAAATGCATTCGTTAAATGTGCAAAGATGATATTTGGTAAATTATTGTCTTTTTTTCTATATACTGAACAATCTTTAAAAAAGTAAATTTCATGTATAATTGCTTTAACAGTGTTTTGTTTTTAAAGTTGTAACAAGCCAAAATTGAGTTGCTACTATAATAGAGAAAGCTACATTGCACTGCATTGTAAGTGCAACTTCTTTTCAATCAAACATTAGTGAGTAGAACAGTTTCTCTAATAATTTCAGTCTATTCTCATCTGTTATGTTTATTCATTTGAAACAGGCCAATAAAAAGTTGGCACAAGACACATAGTTAAGAGAAATATACTGCACTGCATTATAAGCGCAGCAACTCTATAATAAAATAGGGTTGTTTCAGTTAAAAAACGTTAAAGTTGGTACATACCTGCAAAATAAATATGTATGAATATTTAGAAAATAAATCAAATGTAATTTAGAAACAAATAATTTTACAAGTTGCACTTTTAAGACTCCAAATCATCTTATTAATTTCTATAAAAAAACTTTAGCTTTTGTATGATCAAATACGCTTAATAGAACCCCACAAGTGTTAGAAATAAGATTTGAAATGAGGCGGTAGAAAAATACTGGATTCTTCCATGATTTGTTATCATATGCAAAAGAAATCAAAAATACATTTGCTGATTACCTTTTTTACGAAAACAATTCTCCGTGTGATAAGTGTATTATAAATGGAGTTTTTATGCATTGCGATAATTTGTCAGTATGTCAGTAAATCTAGTAAAGTATTAGATTCATGGTACTTTTATTGGATTTTGATTAGTTGGGTCAAAATTGGTACAATCCTAACCTTCGTTAATCTACAAGAGGAGGGGGTTGATTTGTTAATAATCATTGATCAATTTATCGTTCATTATCTTATCTCTTAGGATCCCTGTATTTGATGTATGTAGTATTAAAACATAAACTGAAATGGAAGTGTCACGAAGGGAATGGTAATTAACTCATCTAGTTAATAAATCTTTACAAATCTTAATTACATCCTTAACCAGCACAGGGATATATTAATGGAAATTAGTTTGTGGTAGACAGTTAGAACAGAATAATATCTAAAATAACTAAACAATCAAAACTCAAATAAATTAAAATCATAAAATATTATTACTTAAACAATCAAGTATATATCCCTATACCTTGGGTCCTTAGTATTTCCTGGTAAAATATAACAACCCTTGATTAAAATTCACAGATTTATGGATAATTCCTGCACATTTTAGTTGTCCAAATTAGTTTGAATCATGTTATATACAAATGTTTTGATGTTTTATGTCATTGAATATAAATATAAATCAAATAAAAAATCTACGAAAAAAAAGAAACTTACATCAATGAATATTGCACAATCCCTTCTTATAATCCTTTGATATAATCCTATATTTGTAAATCAGAATGTAATTATTTTATATAGATTATTGGGGTGGGGGCAGGGATTATTAGGTGAGCAGCTACTAATCAATAAGGTATCTCCTAAGTACTCTTAAATTGAAGATTTTCAAAAATTACTACCATGTGTAAGTTAAATTAGATACCTATCTAAAGTTGATTTTATAATTAACAATACCTCCTTAAGTTAACTATAATGAATAATTTAATACTAAATGTTTTCCCTGATTTTGGACAAATTATTTCTTGTTATCTTTATTACTCATTAAGATTTATGTAATTGGTAAACAAATCTTAATAGGGGGGACGGAATGCAATTTATATGCGTTTTCTATTCGTCCAAGATTGTGATATTTAAGGCTTTATTAACATAAAAATATGTTTCGGATAATAAACAAATAATTCAGCTGACAGTAGATAAATAGAAAAATAAACAAAAGACTAAATAAAATCCATTCTAGTCTTTCTAACAGACATGCCTATAAAATTCAAACTTAATGATTTTCTATCAATATTTTCTTATAATTTGAAAATATAAAACACAGCCAAAAGTATAAAAATCTGTCAAGTTTCTAAAGCCCACACCTTAACTATAACCTTGAAAACATTAAAAAAGGACAAATATTCTGAAAGATAAAGACATTGAAACAAAATAAATAATAATTTTACAACCCTTTGACATAAATCACCCAATAAATTACTTTGTTACTGATTAAATAAAAATAAAAAAGATAAATAATTATGACGAATGAAAGTATTAGAACCTTTTAACTTTAAATAATAAGTACCTAAAAGTTTAAAACATTTCTCTAAGTTGCATAGAGCACTAAAATATACTAGGTAGAAATCAATGATTTCAATATCGAAATTGTCTTTAACACATTTTAAAGCAAATATGTGGCATTTAATTTTGAGATTATTTCTCCCTGTGTGACCTGCCTAAGGCAGACCATGTCTGTGTTGTGTAAACATTGAGTTGACACATAGATAGGCCATGAAACCCAGGCGGGGTCTGGGTCTGGTTAATATCACTCAACATATCAATCTTGAAAAGGATAAAAAAAGTAAAATCATGAGAGCAATATTATTCCGAGGACAATTTTCCACATACTAAAGTTTACAAACAAATTTTAGAAGAGCAAATAATAACAATCTAAAAAGCGTAATCTTTTTTCAGTGGAAAGAATTCATTCGTCCTTGTATAAGCGTGGGCCGAGTGGTAGTAAATGAAGAATGGCCACCTAAACTATGAAGGGTTATCAATTTAACAAAGTGTGGAATAGGAGTGACATATAGTTTGCTTAAGCGACTAGGTATTTGTTAATGTTATATTGGCAAATTATTATTCTTGACGACTTCTTTTAAAATCTTCTAGTGATTTTTTTTAAAACAAGAGAGCAATAGAGAATTACCAGTCTTATAATATGTAGAGAACCTCTCAAATAAACTGTAATCCGCGCACAATCCTCACTGTTACAAGGAAAGCAACAATGAAGGGTTATCCATCTACCCTTGGGTCATCTTAGGGTCACACTTACCAACAGAGATATAGAATCTGAAGATAATTTTAGACCAACATTATCAACACAAAATGTTTTGCTTTTCCAATGATTAAAATCACTGGATCCCTATACTTCATCTGCATCTATGGGTGTGAAGGTGTGAAAATTTCCAGAGAAATGCACACAAATCTAATTCCATTCTAATTTCCAGGAGATTTAATACCAATCATATATCTTTTGGGTTTTGCTTTTCAAGGTTCTACCCCTTCAGTTCCTCACAGATAGGTCATTGGAAAATTCATTTTTATCTTGACATAAAATTAAAAAGATGTCTGTCTGTAGAAGAGGATCTTGCTAACTCTAATTAGTCCAGGGAAGTTTAAAAACTATTTTTGGGGTAGGTACAACAACCCTCACAAGAGAATTCGCCCCAAGAAAAATATATCCCCCTCAAAATAATTTTATCATACAAAAATTGAAGGTAACGACGGTCGATTTTACCACCTTGCCTAATATGTTTTTATGGGGTAGCCGCCCGTTTCTAAAAATAGTAAAACTAGAAATAACTATATATCGCTATATTCGTCCCATGTGACTTATGGCTTATTTAAATTGAAGCCGGATATACCCAGCTCATACCAATAACAAAATTAATTCGCGAAAAAATCACGAAACCTATACGTGTTTTTCAGCTGTCGTTGGGGGGCAACACATCGTAAAATTGACGATCTCTCCATTTTCCCCCAAAATATTATTTTAGATTTTTTTTGCTTGTTGGTTATACCTTATTCCTGGGATATACCATTGTTATGAAGAAGCTGCGCTACTGAGCATGATTCTTTTAAAAAAACTGCATTTTAATGCACATGTATTTGCACATAAAAAGATAACTTTAGGCACATCTAAGGAGGAATCGTTTGGTTTTTTTAGCCAGCTCAGTGTAAACTCAATGTCATAAAAATTGCCTGCTTTTTTGAAAGCCCTGTTTAACCTTTTTAATGCAAATACATTATACCAACATTTAATATGTTCACGAGTTCAGTTTTTTTTAAAGCGTAACTATTCTTTGTGTTGTCCGTTATTATGTCTGCCAGACGTCATTTAGAGAGCTCCATAACTTAATTACTGTGTAAAACAAAATATTGTTAATTTATGATGGTTTTACTCCAATTTTTAGATCCATGTCAAAAAAAATTAATGATGAGGTTAAAGAAAAAGTTAATACCTAACAGTTTTTGGTTTTCAAATATTTTTAAAGATATATCTTAATCGGTAATATTGAGGAAGTTAAGGATAATTAATTTACAAATTAACATTGAGCTACAGCTGAGATTTGTTAAAAAGCATGAAACACGACATCTATCAACCAAAAACTATGATTCAACGAATAATAAAGGGAAGCAAGAATATAGGGACTTGAAAATGAAAAATAAATTTATCGCGTCCATAACACCCTCACCCGTGTTTTGTGTCTGTCCCGAAGGATCTCTCTAACCGCTGAACTGATATTGTTCTCCTTTACAGTGAAGCTTCTTATAGGTCCTGGGAAGGTTTTAAACTATTTTTAGAGAGGGTGTCCACTCCCCCCCCCCAATAAAAAAATATTTTTTTACTTTTTTAAAACTCAAATTTAAAATGGGATGAGGTCGACTTTTCCCCCTCCTACTAGTGCCCCTAGAGGCTTCTAGGGGGCGTAGCCCCTAGTACTGAATAATTTACTTATTATTGGAAGGAGAGGAAGAATAAATTATCAATTGTCTTATCCCTGTATCCCTAAGAGAGGACACATCCAGTAAACAAAAAAATGAGAAGAATTGAGGAACCAGGAAACATATAGGCAAAATTCTTAATTCTGGGCAGGAGTGGTGACACAAAATTCTTAATTCTGGGCAGGAGTGGTGACACAAAAACAACATGTAGGCAAAATTCTTAATTCTGGGCAAGAGTAGTGACACAAAAACAACATATAGATCAGTTCGCTGCTAATTAGTAAGTTGAATTATTGAGAGTTCACAATGAATCCTTTACTGGACAAACAACCAAATAGGGAGCCGCTTGCGTAACTGACAGAAAAGATACGTGCAATTATAGAGTAGCTTTGCTACTAAAATGAAAGGTATGCATGTTATTATTGCAATTATCGAATTGAACTAAGACGGGTAGGAAGATACAATAAAAATGGTGGAAAATTAGTCTGTCAAGGCTTGTTAAATAAATTCAATCAATGAGAAGACAAGGACGTTATTTGTTGCTAGGGGCAGAGAGATGGGGGGAGAGTGGTTCTTTGAATTGGTGGGGGTATTTTTATCCTTGCCCACCAAGATACAGTGGAATAAATAATTATGAATTGTTTTTGGTTTTTGTTTAAACATCGGAGGTTTTATTAAAAAATTAAATATAATTTTCTTCATTTTTTAATTAAAGGAACCTAGTTTGAATAAAAAAATCATCTGTTCTAAATGCTTTAGAACTTTTAAAATTATATATTTTTTCAACTGTTGAAAAAACCAGGCATCTTTGAAATGTTGAAAGCTTGATGTGCAAATTAATTAAAATACAAAGTCGTAACATCTTCAAACTTTAATTGTTATCAAATTTTCATAGAAAAAAGTAAAATAAAAAAGTGAAAAGCCATTCTCGATCCTATATTGTACAAGCAAAACAACCATTCCTAGTGCTTTTAATCTTCCTTCTACTCAATTTATGCGAATATATATATTTTTTCATAACACATACGCTGCGTGCCTTAATACTTAACTTTTTTCAATTCTAAACCTTTTCATTTTTTTGAAGGAGGGGGAAGGGGCTGGTTGGACGGGGAGGGAGACAGATATATAAATAGAATTGAATTAATCTTTATCATGTAATGTTTGTATGTACTCCTAACTTAATACTTTAAGAGAGATGTTTCAACAATTCATCTTCAATATTATAAAATTATCTTAAAAATGACAAAATATATTGTTATCCTGCATGTTATATCTACAAAACATGATCCATGTGGTCCTAGGGCAAACGCAGGAGTCCCAAACGTCGGAGTTGACACTTAACCTAACCTATTTTAGACCATCTTATCGGTTTTTTAATGCCTAACCTCTTCGGGGGGCTTATTTTTACATTCATATTTTAACCTAACCTAATCTGTATAGAAATACTTAAAATAATCTAACACTCCTGCGTTTGTCCACTCTGACGTTTGGGACTTCTTTGTTTGTCCTGGATCCGATCCATGTAACTAAATTTGCTGCATATATTTCCTTGTTCCTGGGATTATAGAATTTCAAAGCTGGTGAACGTGAATGAAAGATATAAACAGATGTTGCCTAGGGTTGTCCCACAAAGTGTAAAACAATTCATCAAAAGAAGTTGTATCAACTTTTTTTTTTATAGCTAGCCGGTTCTTTTAGTAAGTAGTAGATGTAAAATTTTTCATAGAATTCAAATATGCAATCGGTTTTTTTGTAGACCTCTTATTTTTTAAGTAATTTAAGTTTTTAAAAAAAATAATTAAGTCGGTTTTAAGGTACTAAAACGCAACAAAATAAAAGAAGAAAATGGTCAGTAAGAACAAAAATAGTAAGATCTTTAATTTGACACCTTACTTTTAAAATTCTGTTGATATTTAATTTTAACCGATTGCATATCTGAATTCTATGAAAAATTTTACATCTACTACTTACTAAAAGAACCGGCTAGCTATAAAAAAAATAGTTGATACACCTTCTTTAACGAATAGATGAATATTTAGGTCCAGGAACCTACAATGGTACCTACTGCATGTGCTATAACTATAAATAATAAGAGAAAGGACAATGCCTTGGTCCATAAACAGGCTGCAACTCATTTCCGGACAAGGTATGACTTCCCAAAAAGGTTGTTTTTATTTGCTTTACTGAGGCAACACCACTCCTCTACCTCTTGACTATATATGCGTAAAAAATGAATGCGCAATTTATCATTAGTTTGCAAATATGGTTGTTAAGATAACCTAACAGCAAAATCTATTCTAAAACTGAATTGTACGTCAGTAATGCGAAACTAATCTTAAAATATTCAGAGTCTAGACATTAATCTTAGATGTTTAAAAGGCAACCAAAATTTGTTGGTCCTATGTGAATATCCCTCCTCCCCCCACGCCTCTATTGTTTAATTTTTTAACCTCGACCCTATGTGACCCTATTTATGAGAGACCCTTTTCATGCAGTATCCCTTAACCTTATTAAAACCCTTATCAAAAAGGTGTTTTTGTGGTCCACTGTCAATTTTAGTGAAACAGTCAAAATATTTTTTTTTTAAATTGCTTAGGTAATAATATTTATTTTTTGTTTAAATTGCTTATTAACTAAAATAATAATATTATTATTGCTTTATAATAAATCAATCAGCAATTTTACAGAACCTTAAATAGACAAATGATTCATTTCAATATTAATTCACCATGTTAATTTGATGATAATAAAATGTTTTTATTATGTTTCCATTAGTAAAAATCCTTGAAAATTTTGACAAAATATCATCAATAATATTTGCTAATGGTGTGCGTTCGTTTCCGCACATTATCATAACAGGGTTATTAAATAAATGTTTAAGTATAGATATATAATCCAGATAACAACCTGGACTCAGTGTTAGGTTAGGTATCTTTTTTGACTGCTAGCAAATTGCTTTCTGCCATTTTGTAGCGACTTTGCTGTGTTAATATTTCATACGTTATTGGCTGATTATCAAAGACCCAATTAAAAGTCGGCACTGGGTCTGGGTCGGCACTCGGGGTGGGGACATATATATAGTTATTTAAACCGTTGCCCCTTTATTGTTTTACTTTCTTGTTCAAAAAATGGCACAATAATAAAAAATAAGATGATGTTTAAAGATTAGTGTTTAGCCAATTTGAAAGGAAGAGTTTATGCAGTCCTAGTGATTTAGTATAATGCCACGGAAGTGATTGCATTGCATACTGTATTTAATATTTGCTAGAATTGTCGAATTAATTCTCACTAATATTTAAATTTAGAAAAATAAGTTGATAAAAAGCAAAATTAATTTAGATTTTTGACAAAAAAGATGATTTTCAAATTTATAAAAAAAATGTTGATTAGAATCAAAAGTTTTTTGATAGGTATAAGTTTGATTTTAGATTTTTTGAACAGGTTTTAGTCCATTTTTGAGTCCCCTTTACTTCCCACCGAAGATAATTTGGATAATTAAAAAGTGGATGGAAAAGAAAATGATATTGAAGAAAATCCTTGCAGTTATTAAGAATTGCAAATGAGAAATGAGACAGTTGAAAAGAAATTTCTGGTGTACGATTACATCCGCCTAAGATTAATTCCAGTTCACTGCAGAATGGCAAAAAAAAAGGGAGGAGATTGTAGAGGGGGGGGGGGATTTGATAACGTAGAGAGAAAAGAAGGAGTTAGGCACTTAAGTAATAATTTGCTGTTTCTACAAATTTCGATTTTTGACTTTTTGAGTACGTGATAAAACATTGGAAGTTTGAAAACAAACTTAATTATAAATCCAAGATTTTTAAACTTCTATCCAAACTGACGCGTGCACATAGATTTGCACGGAGGGTGGGTAACATAAACTGGTGAAAAGGGAAAGGCGCGTCGACGCTATTATTGTTTTAATTTGATCCAATCATTGGAAAATACATTGATAAAAACAAAATATATTTATTTTTGACGCAAAATTGCTGAAACATCAAAATATAAATATAGAAAGGTTTATATAATTAAACTTATATTTAAGAAAATTGCAAGGACAAAAAAAAATTCTTTACGTACGGTCACGTGACATAAATCATATTTAAAAAGTAGGTATAATCTCTAAATCGACTAACATGTGTTTCTAAAATACCTTTACTTACATTGCATCTAATGTAATCAGGGAAAACGTGATATATTGATGGAAACATTTTTAATAATTTTAAAAAATACACTCAAATGTTAAATTTCTGTTTTATTCCTTTAATAATGCGGAATCGGGTAATTATCATAAAACAAGTACAAGTTAGTTCAAGAAAGTAAAAAAAATTCCAGTATGGCTTCGAATCCGCTAGATTAGTACCATTTCTCAGACATACTGAAAATCTGGTAAAGCATTGTATTACAGACAATTTTCAACGATTATTAAAATTAAAACCAGTTTTGTTAGCCTGGACCTTCAGCACCTCGGGGCCGCTAATATAACTCGTTTTAAAATATAATTATCATTTTAATATCCACGGAAAGCTGTTTATAATAAGAGGATAAAGAAACTGTTCTATCCCTGCGTGTGTGACTAAATTCTGTTCTCTATTTTCTAACTCATATATCTATCTCTGCACCTCTGCCTGTAATCGAATCTCTATTTTCTATCTTACTAGCGGCTTCGCCCCTAGCCTCTAGGGGCACTTAAGGTAGGAGGGAGAAAAGTCGACCTCATCCCATTTTAAATTTGAGTTTCAAAAGAGTAAAAAATATTTTTTTGTGGGGTTGGGGGGTGAAGACAACCTCCCCAAAAATAGTTTAAAACCTTCTAATGACCTATAAGAAGCTGTACTGTAAAGGATAACTATATCTGTTCAGCGGTTTGCGAGATCCTTCGGGACAGACAAAAAACGCTCACTACTTTATATAATAGGATATATTTATCTCTGCACCTCTGCCTGTAATCGAATCTCTATTTTATATCTCATATCTATCTCTGTACCTCTGCCTGTAATCGAATCTCTATTTTCTATCTCATATATCTATCTGTGCACCCCTGTCTGTAATCGAATCTCTATTTTCTATCTTACTAGCGGCTTCGCCCCTAGCCTCTAGGGGCACTTAAGGTAGGAGGGAGAAAAGTCGACCTCATCCCATTTTAAATTTGAGTTTCAAAAGAGTAAAAAATATTTTTTTGTGGGGTAGGGGGGTGAAGACAACCTCCCCAAAAATAGTTTAAAACCTTCTAATGACCTATAAGAAGCTGTACTGTAAAGGATAACTATATCTGTTCAGCGGTTTGCGAGATCCTTCGGGACAGACAAAAAACGCTCACTACTTTATATAATAGGATATATTTATCTCTGCACCTCTGCCTGTAATCGAATCTCTATTTTATATCTCATATCTATCTCTGTACCTCTGCCTGTAATCGAATCTCTATTTTCTATCTCATATATCTATCTGTGCACCCCTGTCTGTAATCAAATCTCTATTTTATATCTCATATATCTATCTCTGCACCCCTGCCTGTAATCGAATCTCTATTTTCTATCTCATATATCTATCTCTGCACCCCTGTCTGTAATCGAATCTCTATTTTCTATCTCATATATCTATCTCTGCACCCCTGCCTGTAATCGAATCTCTATTTTCTATCTCATATATCTATCTCTGCACCCCTGCCTGTAATCGAATCTCTATTTTCTATCTCATATATCTATCTCTGCACCCCTGCCTGTAATCGAATCTCTATTTTCTATCTCATATATCTATCTCTGCACCCCTGCCTGTAATCGAATCTCTATTTTCTATCTCATATATCTATCTCTGCACCACTGCCTGTAATCGAATCTCTATTTTCTATCTCATATATCTATCTCTGCACCCCTGCCTGTAATCGAATCTCTATTTTCTATCTCATATATCTATCTCTGCACCCCTGCCTGTAATCGAATCTCTATTTTCTATCTCATATATCTATCTCTGCACCCCTGCCTGTAATCGAATCTCTATTTTATATCTCATATATCTATCTCTGCACTCCTGCCTGTAATCGAATATCATACTCCCTTCCCTGAGTATCATATTACCAATCTCGACACAATTTTTATTATTTTCTCAGCCAAGGAAAATATTCAACTTACCTATAAAAGGATTAAATTCATTAATATTTAACAAATGCATAATGATTACATAAATTCTGGGATGTTAATGGACAATAGATTGATGGGCTCACATGAAGGAGACTAGCACCGAAATCGAAGAATGAAGAAAGCTAGCACCAAATGTCTTAAAGTGAAGAAAGCTAGCACCTAATGTTTTGACCCTTCTTAATTGTATTATGTATTAATCCTATTATATAAAGTATTAAGCGTTTTTTGTCTGTCCCGAAGGATCTCGCTAACCGCTGAACCGATATTGTTCTCCTTTACAGTGAATCTTTTTATAGGTCCTGGGAAGGTTTTAAACTATTTTTCAGGAGGGTGTCTTAACCCCCCTCTCCCCCAAAAAATAATTTTTATAACTCTTTGAAAACTCAAATTTAAAATAGGATGAGGTCGACTTTTCCTTCTCCTACCAGTGCAATGCAGTGGAGGCTTCTAGGGGCGTAGCCGCTAGTAATACATAAATTGCTCCTTCCTCTTTCTCACACAAAATATGTCCCGGCCCTTTAACACCTAAAATCCCTCCCACTATTAGAAATCTTGTAAATCTTAAGGATGAAGAACCCTAGCACCAAATGGTGTAGAATGAAGGAGACTAGCACCGGTGCTAGTCTCCTTAATGTGAGCTGATTGATGTACATCCCCAATGATTATTAACAAATTTACCCCTTACATAGATTAGAGTGACTTATTGAATCGAAAGTTACTTTTTTAAATTTTTATGCTTGTTAATAAAAATGTTGTGTACCAGATCAAACAGGGATGGAGGGGGGGGGGGGGGGAGAGTGGCATCATTTTCTATAATTGGGTTAAAGCTCTAAGGCTAGGGTCGAAGTCAATTCTTAATAATAAAAACATTTCATTATTAATGAGTATATAAAAGCATCAATGGAAAACCTACAGAAAGAACATCCCACACACAAAAAATCAATAAAACAACAATAAAAACTGAAACACGTTTCTTACATAACTCCTAGATATAAGAACTTGGTTGTTGCAGGAAAAAAGGATAGAGTAAGGACAATCAACATACAATTTAGGTTAAAAGAAAGTGCTGAAATAGAGAGACTATAGAGACCAAAGGACATGCTCTTTTTGCTTATATTTATTTTATTTAATTAAGCTAGTTATCTTTAATTATACAGAGTACACCCTATACTTGTAATCCTATGTTGAATGAAGTAAATCTATCATGTTTATATTTATATTAATACAAAGAGTACACCCTATCCTTGTAATCCTATGTTGAATAAAGTAAATCTATCATGATTATATTTATATTAATACAAAGAGAATACCCTTTCCTTGTAATCCTATGTTGAATAAAGTAAATCTATCATGATTATATTTATATTAATACAAAGAGTATACCCTTTCCTTGTAATCCTATGTTGAATAAAGTAAATCTATCATGATTGTATTTATATTAATACAAAGAGTATACCATATCCCTGTAATCCTATGTTGAATGAAGTAAATCTATCAAGTTTCTCTTTTTGCAAAAAGAATTTGTAAGTAGTTCTACAGACTGACCAAATTACAGGGAAAATTCAATGGAATATAAATAAATCTTCCCGCAATGCAAAAAGAGGAAAATTCCGTCTTTAAAATAAATCATTTGTCATTTGTAAAAACTTATGCTAATGCTAATGTCGTTTGGGTGAGTTGCACCTGGACTGAACAGTCAACTTGTCAACTCAAGGCCAGACTCTTGGTCCTTCACCTCATACCCGTAGTACAGTACATTACAGACAACCAACTCTCTGTGATGCACGACCTTTGTCTGAGAAGTCCTAACTGTGCATGGTAACGAGTTGCGCCTGTTTTGGGCCAAGGCATTCCCCCCACTCTAACTATTTACGTCGCGCATTTGACATAGTAGCAGTGGGAACCATTTTTAACGTCTTTAGTTTTGACGCGGTGTCGGACCGAGATTCGAACCTATCACCTTCCCGACGACGAGCGAATGCGCTACGTGTTGAGCCACGGTCGCGGGTTTTGTAAAAACTTAACTATCATCTGTAATAAATTCAATAAAAATATATTAGAAAGCTTTAGCTACTTGTGTAGTATAGCTATTCTTGTTTTATATCTACTTTTTACAACTCAGGCTTTGCTACTTAAAATGTTTTAAAAGATGTAACATTTTATTCTAAATCCATGCTTTTTTTATTGCTTTAAACATATTTTCTAAATATTGTTTTTTTGCCGTCAAATTATCAATCATAAAATTATGTATAGTTCAAGTAGTAATAATATGTAATCAATAAAATATTTCACCATTACAAAAGGTGTACAAAACAAGTTTGAGAGAAATTGTTTTGAAGTTAAGCAATAGCAATAACCAGGTTTCTAATGAAACAAGTCTCAAAAACTCTACTTTAGCTCACATAATCAATTTTTTGCAACAATTGGTGTTTCTGTGATACTACCATAATAGTCTGAGTGTCCACATCCGACACAGTTAACAAAACAGTTTTTCAAGGATCAGTACCTAATGAGAATTTTTTTTGCAAAAGGGGGAAGGGGTTAAATAACTATTAATCCACACCTTTTGGGCCCTACACCGTCTTTAAATTGGGTCTTTGAATTATCAGCTAAGTGCGTCGTAATAATTAACACAACCAAGTCGCTACAAAACAGCAGAAAGTAATTTGCTATCAGACGAAAAAGGTCCCTTACACTGGATCCAGGTAGTCATATATGTAATGTATACTTATTATGTGTTATACTTATCAGAGTAAGTAAGTATTGGTAATAAGATATTATACTTAGCAAAAACTAAACTTTTTTTGGGGTATTTTAAAAATTTATTTTCCTTTTTTACTAGGACTCCTGGCATATATTGAGGTTGGCAACAAAGTGTAGCATTGTGATCAGATATGAAACAGTTGATTAAACTGCAATAATCATGGTTACAGGGATAATTCAATGTAAAAAAAAAAAGATTTACTCACACCACAAGAACAGTGTAAATTTACATCTTATGATTATTTTAATAAAAAAGGCAGGAGTCAAAATAATTCAACTTTAACTCCATCTACCTTTCGCTTTCTTACAAGCAATTATAAAACGTATCAATTTTCACTGCATCAGCATTTTCTATACAGTATAAATTGTTATTTTTTTAAAATCGATACTTTATTTATGAACATTTATTGGTATATTTGAGCATAGAGATGATTACGTCTAAAACAAGTTTAATTTCTAAAATAAAGTGTACATGTTGCTAATTATATAAGAGCTTCGGCACAATAAAAACAAGAAAGTATTGAGATTTTCTTAAAGGTCAATAATCAAAGCAGTTAAGATTGTTGCTACCAATTTAGATAAAAACCCTTCAGGCTAACAACAAAATAAAATACTTTTCTTCAAATAGATAAAGCATCAAGTCAGACGAAAAATAAGCAATGAACTCTAAATATATTCTAAAACTATTTAAACTCGATAATATGATCTGTATTTGAAGTTTGTCATCAAGGATAATAACGATGCGAGTAGCGTGAAAACAACAATATTTTAAAGAAAAATCAAAGTAAATCCTTTTAAATTATAAACCAAAGCCTTAGCATACCACAACAGCATTAATTTTCATGTTTGACTGTAAATTTGTCTGGTACCCAAGGTTTTATGAAATAGATTTCTCCTTAGAAGACTTAAAATATTTTAGGTACTTTTTTACAATCTTGAATGGTTGATTCAAACTACCAGTAAAGTATTAGCCATATGGATGTACATTTTCTTATCCCTTAAGATCCTTGCTTTAGGTTTGTTAAACAATAAATTAGAACAGGCGGAAATGCATTAGTTATATATAGAGAAGCTGGTAAACTAAGATGGGGAAAACCCGAGTGTACGATAACAATATTCAAATTCTATAATCTAATCTAATTATTCACGAATTCATGTGAATCAAACTAATTTTCATGGAAAAGTATAAGTATTTTGATAAATAGTTATCACTTAATATTTTTGTGTTATTCTTGATTTTAACCCATTTTCTCTTAATAAGTTTACTTATTTAATAAAAAAAACTTTGAAACGTTCATCTAATGAGAAACTTTTTGTCTTCACACATTTTCAGCATGGAAAAGATACCTAATTATTTTAATGTTCAATCATGAAACTTTATAATACTATGATTTAATTAAGATCAATAAAATAATCCTAGTCTAAAGAGTATTGAAAATGAACAAAACGTGATCAAAAATTGATTAATTATCCCAATCCCAAATAAATCTTGAAGTACGTAGAACACATAACACTTACAGATGTTTGTAAATTGAGTATTTAATTAGTATTATAATACAGAATATTGGTTTAGCAATTCAATTTCATTGGTTAACTTTAATTGGGACACCTGAGCTGGATCTTTAAAAGCGTAGCCGTGGCCGTAGTCGTGGTCAGAGTTACAGCCACCAACCTAATAGCGATCTTTAAATCATATTAACTACGCGTAATCGTGGCCACAAAAAAAAATGCGATCTTTAAATCATATTGACAACGCGTAGTTGTAATCGTAGCGTGGTTAACCACGCTAAAAGTGACCACAGTCCGTTGGTGTGGCTAAAGCATTGCTAAAGCCACGAAGACAGCTGCTTTTGATAATTTTAACGTAAAACTATTGAAAACGTAAATTATAATTGTTAAATGAATGTATGAATAATTGTACGGGCATGGAATATTTTATTTAAAAACTATCATAAAAATATTTTAATTGTGGTTTTTATAAATAATAAAATAGAAGTAAATTATAAAAGTTAGGATGTAGTTTATTTATATGATGTATAAAATAACGTACGGGCATGGAATGATTTGTTAATATTGAACCGTCACGCATGGGTATTGGGTAATACTAATAAAGTATGTTGCCTGTGTTACATAAAGAGACAGTTTTTAGGAAATTAATATGATAAAACTATAAATATACTTAAATTAAATTAAATTCTTTTGGGGATTTATTACTGCAATATTATTGATAAGGTTGGAATATGATTACATTTTTTAAATTTTAGTAATTGAATGTATTTTTTTATTTATATTGAATTTATTGGACTCTCCCTTTGTCTTGTGTGTAGTGGCTGTCTGTCCAGCCGTGCTGGGCAATTGGCCGGGCGTGCAATGTCGTGCTGTGCCGTGCCCCGGCACGATATAGGCCATACCAGCCGTAGTACCAACTACATTGGCTCATGCCCTTAATAATATGTAAATATTACAAACATTTAAAATGTGTTATTAAAATAGTAATTTTGTATAAAATATAATTTCATTTCTTTGATGAAAAAAATTTATTTTTAGGTGGGCCATAAAAGATTTTAGATATCCATAATTCTAGGATAGCCGGCATTGCACTTCTGTAAAATCATTTAAAAATCCATGTTTTATTAGCAGCACTGTGGCGACGACTACGGCTACAGCTACAACCACAGCTACGCCTACGACAACGACTACAACTACTACTACAGCCATGACTACGGCCACGGCTACAGCCACGCCAACGGCTACACATTTAAAGATCCAGCTCTGTCATACAAAAACAAATGAATAAACGAGGAAATTCTCCACACAAAAAAATCAATTGAAAAAGAAGACATTTCTACATATTTATCTCAAATTCAGATAAAATATTGGTTTTTAAACTTATAAGGTTTTAAGCTGAAATGAGAACAACTGACATACTCAAAAATAGTGATTTTTTTGTCATTATTTCAGTCAGAGAGGAACATATTAACCAATAAAAAGCTATTAAACTTAACCATTTATCCTGAATAAATCCAAAATAAATATTCATAAAAACTATAAAAATGTGCAAGTGCTGTAAAAGGGTGTTCTATCAAGGAAGCAAAAAACTGTTTCTTTTTCACATTTCCAATAGTTTTCACTCACGCAAAAATACATCTTCAACTTATTTCTATTAAAAATCATTTAGTTTATTATCATTTAATTGCAGTTGTAACATCCTAGCGGAAGTGAATGACCACCTAATAAATGCTGGCCAAAATTTAATGCAAATCCCAAGAAGGCACTCAACAACAACGGATTAAAAACAAGTACAATGACACCCAAAGCAATCTTATTACTTCAAATTGTTTTAAAAACTGCATCTTACCTAATTAAGTGATTAGTCGCTTATTAATTTGTAAGATTAAGATGTTAATTTATTATTTGCAATTTTCCTTTCCTTCCCAGAATAATTTTGAGCATCAAGATATTTTGTTTTATTTTAGGTTAGGCTAGAAGACAATATGCAATTTTTTAAAGAAAAATTTTAAAACCAACTTGTTTTTAACTTAAGTTGAAAAAGTATATTTCCGTTTAACTGAATTTATGGGAAAGGTGATAATTTAAGAAATATTTGTGGCCCAACGCCCTCGAGTTTGCAAAACTGAGTGCTAAGCCGCAAAAATTAAGAATGCAAGTAACCATGATCTTTGCTCTGGTGAACCAAGGCAGAGGTAATAGATAACTGGCTATAAGTTTTTAAAATATTTTCTAAAAATTCACCTTTAAGCAATTTAATTTATCTACTACATGTAAATATTGAAAGTGTTAAGGGGTGCATGACACCCCCTAGAAAATCCTTGAAAGCTAAATGCTATCCTATATGTCTTTTTTTATCCCTGGTGTGTGTGTATGTGTGTGTATGTTTGACACTCCCTGAAGCAAAGAAGAGGGAGTAACTGTCGAAAACAGTGACTTCAATCAAAAATAGCAAAGGTGGTAAAGATCTAAAATAATTAAAAATATTTTAGATCTAAATTGAAATCAAATCATAATAAAGTTTGATGACAAAATTGTGTAGTAGATTAATCTTGGCGCCATTGTCCCATTCCTCCCTGAGTAAATTCTACTCTGCATATGACACCAATATTTCAAAACATTCATGAATACGAAAATTGGGCAGAATTACAATGGTTTGAAAGTAGACTAAAAGACCCCCAATCCATTGATTTTTATGTATTATGTCGTCAGGTTACTCGTGTGTCAAGGCATTTCCTTTTGGTTTAACTAAAAGGCATTACATGAAATTAGAAATGGCTGACAAACTAATAGAATAAAGTAAAAAAGCACAAAGGTCTAAAGCGAGGTGGCTTTTTTTAGCCAAGATAATTAACTAAATAATATTTATGCTGCAAAATGTTTTAAAGGGACTGTGAACGTAAATTTTTCTCATCTTAATATCAAATCTTAACATCATCTCATTCATAATATCTCACAGATTGAGCAAAACGCGCTTTTGTTTGCTTAAAAAACGGCTTTTTCCGACGATTTTTATAAGGTACAGGGAAAGGAAGAAATTTTCCGTATTATATAAAATGTGCATTAAATTGCTTTTTTCTCCCATTATAGCTAAAATTAAACTTTTTCACATAGTTCTAGATTTTTCCTAACGGTTAAGCTGACTTTTAACATAATCCTTGCTTTAAAACAATGTATAGTTACTTAGAAATTGATAAAATAAGCAATATTTTTTTATTGAAAACCAAATACAATAACAAAGCCAGAAACAGGTTTTTTATTATTATCCAATTAACTTTAGATGGCCCATCTCTCGCCCACCTTTAATTACAAATTTGTAAAAAATAAACACGCAATATTTCTTTATGAACAGTCTGATAAAAGTGTAAACTAATTCTCCAAAGTGGGTTATTTATTGTCCAACACAATAAAAAAGGATATTACTATTTTAAATAACCTATGAGATTAAACCCTTTGTAGACAGTGAGGTATTTTTTTTGTCAATAATACGAATTTAAAATAGGTCTTTATTACCTAATTACTACGTTATAAAAAAACTAATTGGCAATTTTATAGCATAAAATAAATCCTTAACAGTAAGTAAATTGTTTCAACTATATATGACACGTTAAATATCCCTACAAACATAATAAGAAATAAAAATGTTCAGATTTTCCCTGTTTTTTCCTTTTTCCCTCCCAAAATATCATAAAACCAAGGCATTATTCCTGGATATTTTTGTTAATAGGACGTTTTTGGTTGATCAGTGTAGTGAAATGTGCTTAGAAAATGTTAAGATTTGATAATCAGATGAGAAATTTTTACGTTCACACTCCCTTTAAGAATTAAAATGACAATATTTTCATGTTTTTAAAATTAATTTCCTTAAAAAAAGGTGGTTTTCAATAAGAGAAAAATTTGTTTAATATTTTGATATTTCATGATTTATAGTTCCAGTGGTATTTATGTAATATTCTTGTTGTAACGGAATAAGTTTTATCAAAATTAATTTGAATGAGTGTTCTAATAAAGTTGTGTCGAATGAAACCGTGATATTATTTTCAATTATCTATAAAACATATAAACCATTGTATTAGTTTTAACAGTAAAGCTTGTAAATGTGCAGGTTTTATGCTCTATTTAGGGGTTTGATACAATTATCCACTTTTGTATAGGTGACAGTACTTCATAACAGAAAAGCCTTTTTGTCTGCTCTGTTCTAAAATCTATTTTTAAAATAAATATCCATGTCTTTGGAATATTGCATGTTTACTAAAGAAAGATTTGTGATAACTTTGTTTAATAATTATTAGAAACATTATATTAAACTTTCAGGTTCAAATGTGTACTTTCATACCTAAATAGATAGATGGACAGAAAGTAAACAAAAAAATGGGTTGACTGAAAAATACCTATTGAATGCCGATTCGATCCTTTGAAGCATCACATAAGTCTTAAATAAGTTTATTGCTATTAGTAAACGAGTAACACAATCGATATAAATATTATCATGTTTCTATTTATTGGCCTAGAAAACTTCTAAGAGATCAACTAATAGAGAAAATAGATTAATCTCTATGACACAATGCAATTATATGCAGCTTACTTTATATGCAACACTTAGCTGCGATCGTTATAAACAAATAAAATGATATGATTTTGTATACAAAATTGAAAGGCAAAATATTCATACTTAAAAATCAATTTCTTTTGATCTTGATGTACTATCTTTTAAAGTTTTAATAGATATCTTTGATGAACATTTTGTACTTTTCATAAGTGAGCAACTATTAGGAAACTATTAGCCTTAATAAAAATACTGGAAAAGCTAAAACAAAAATAAAATGCATTTCTTTCTTGATTTTTCCGCATTTAATTTATGAATAATAAAAAAGCAAGGAAAATATCTTATCAAAATGTAAGAGTACTAAAAATACGTTTATTTGGCATTTAAAGAAATCTAAAAAGGTCATTTTAGACTAATTTAAATATTTATCAGAAAATTATAATTTATTTTATCATTTGACACCTACTAACTTCTGATATAAGATAGCATTTTGTTAAACCATTAAAAATTAGATGAAATTATATAAAAGTATTTAAGAATACCAAACTAAAAATAGGTGGTTAATTACATCTGAAGTATTCCTACCTATTATATGGTTGTATTATTAAAAATTATTTGCGATTTTATAGCCTAATGAACTTCATTAAAGAATTGACAAAAATAAAAAGAGGTAACACATAAAGAAGTTTTTTGAAGATAAAATATCAGTAACCTGAAGTGATTCTTAAAAATATTTTTTTGGCTCACTGCCTCACTAAAATAGTGAGGCAAAATTATCCCCTCTAACTTTTTAGCGAGCCTAAATGATTTTAGTGAGGCAGTGAGCCAAATTTTTTTTAAGAATTCACCTCTGGACTTTCATCAATAGAAAATTTAAGTCTAAATTTAACTGAACTTACCAGCTGATTAAGATGTGGTTGTTGTTTTCTCGGCGCCACCCAGGTTTGATACCGCGGGTTTAGATTGTTCTGCAGCTTCGGCTGCGAGGGATGGTGAGCCGTGTGGGCCCATGATGCGGGTCCAGGCGCAGTGTAGTATCCCGCCGGATACCTCATCATACCTGGCCCACCAGCAGGCACAACCAGCCCCTTTTTCAACCCATTCTTACCACCCTTGTTGTTATTATTTTGCGCATTTTTTAGCTTTTCAAACTCTTTTTCTTTCTCCTTTTGTTTTTTACTTTTCTTATCACTGATTAGACCCATAGTATAGGTTGTGGAGGCTACCAGGCCTATCTTGATGATAATATCCCAGCCTGACTGGGAGGTCTAGGCTGACACGCTAGCAGTGCAAAATCACGGGGATGTCTTGCATGCCCCTAATAACAAAATAATTTCTTTGTATCTTTTGTGTTTTGTATCAATTGT
The DNA here is from genome assembly GCF_053477335.1 of Acartia tonsa. NCBI lineage: Eukaryota > Metazoa > Arthropoda > Copepoda > Calanoida > Acartiidae > Acartia > Acartia tonsa. The sequence continues at coordinate 3,314,643 of NC_137261.1, read as the reverse complement.
TCACATGAAATTCATTTGTATGAAAGAATCATACACACACGCACATATGTATGATAAAAAGAAAATAAAACACCTGCCACACTTTGTGCAAAGTTTTACAATACAACCACCAGCTTTTAACAATGTTTGTGATATTATACACACACAAACAATCACAAATTCACAGCAACAAAAATAACAACTGATTAATAAATAACAATAATGTTGTCTTTTTTTCTGTACTTAATGTACTAGATTTGTGTACTTTTTGGAAGTACAAGCAAAATTTTGGCACTGAAATGGAATTATTCAGCAGCACATCTGATAAATATTTTGTCTTAACAGAAATCATTCAAAAATTTTTGAATAAACTGATATCATTTAACTTTTTAAAATTTAAATTTAAATATTTATATTTTTAATAGGCATATCATGAAACATTTAAAATTATAAATAAAATGTCAATACAAAATATAATTTTGTAAATCATTTACACGGTTTTTTTGAGATAGATTACCATATTGATAATTATATAAAAAGAGGAAACCAAATAAAAAATATATGACAACTCAAGGCCAAAAATTGTGAGCTTGAAGGTAGATAGATTCAGATTGGTGAATGAAATTATGAATGGGTAACTGTGAAGACACCTCAAGTCAAGATGCACCAAACTTATTTCAACTTGTTGGAAGATTTCAAACTAACTGGCACGATATTGGAAGATATTTGGATCACAACTGTTATAGGGTCCATTCTTTAACAATGACAAACTTTTGATTTGTTTAAATATCAAATTTTATATGATTTTTTGACTGACAATGGCTTAATAACTGCTTTAAGGTCGACCTAACTGACTGTGGTCGATGTGAAACTGGAATTTAGATTCTAAAATTTTACCCACCCCTCAATGCCCTCTCTTTCATTCTCTCTCTTAGTTGAAGGAAAGAGAGAGAGAGCGTAATTTTGTGTGATGATCTACCTGGTACAAGGGGGCACACACACACACATAAAATGAGAGGGTGGCAGAGAGTAATAGGATCTACGCACCTAGTACACAGAGATGAACCATTCCAATCTCAACAACCATTCCCGACTTTTAGACCCCCTTTACCCTCCCCCAACCCATTTAACCAAAAATAAGAGGGGGGGGGGGGGGGAGAAGTGAGAAACAAGGATGAGAGTAATGAGAATTATCACTTTTTGGGGAGGATTAAAAAGGGTGGTTTTGATTGTAGAATTGTAGACGGATCTCTCTTTTGCTCTATGGACCGGGACACTCACTAACTCTCTCTCTCTCTCTCTCTCTCTCCCTCACTATCTCTCTCACGCCCTCATATCAAAGGATATATTTAAATACGCGCAACCAAACGACGTCCTACGTCTACAGGATAACTACAAGTGTCCTATTAATTCCACATAAAAATACTTTACTGAATAAAATAAAAATTTAAACAAAATTATTTCGACCCGAATAGCTCTAATGAATTCTTACTAATTTCATTAGAATACCATTACCCAACACTAAACATAGAACTAAATCAACAAAACCTTAATGCAAGCTACATAAGTCAGGTTTTCACAAACAAAACTTGGTATGTACTTGTACTATTATTAAATTATTACCCTTTGTAGATCTCAGTAACTATTTCATTATTATGTAGGAAAAACACACAATTTAAATTATGATAGGAATCAAATTAATACTGCAATACTTGAACATAGAGAAATACTGTTTTTGTGGGTGGAAGTGTTTGCACACTCTTAACGCTATGGCATTTAAAAGGAGATGATTTTGATGGGAAAGGGAAGGGAGGAAGAATACTTTCATATACGAGAAATTTTATCTGGAGCATAATATACCAACCATAAGTGTCATATCCTCATTTTATACTAGAAATGCGCTTTAGATATAATTTACGGGTACTCTTAAAAACTTAAATCACCATTTCATCATAAATTGAAACATATCATCTAAAATTCGAACAAGTAAAAAACAATTTCTCTTCAGAGAAAGAGAGGAAACATTCATCCGAAAATAAGTTTAAAATTAGTTACTTTTAACAATTCATCTTCTACCTTATTGATGACGATTACATGATGCAATAATTTAATATTTAGCAGATAAAAAATACACTTTGACTCAATAATGATAAGTTTTAACTGATAAAAAAGTTGGAAGCAAAAGACTGCAATTACCAAATATGAAAATACGGGAAAATATAAAAAAGGAGATTACGTCATGTCCAATAAACAAAATTTCCATAAAAGAAGGAAAAATTGCCCTACTAGAGTTTTTAAATAGAGAACTAAGGTTTATCTAACTTATTTTTGACAGCCCGTGGATCTCATTTTATATCCAAATAAGATTAAAAAGTCATAAAAAATATAAATTTACTGTAATTTTTTGTCAACAATGTAGTTAATTTTTCATTTTTTACCTAACCACTTTAAATAAGAAATTTGTTAGAATTTAATAAACTCAAAAAAAAAACAACTAGCTGAACAAGATTAAAATATCCTCTTATATAAAGTAGTAAGGCCTTTTGTCTGTAGCTTAAGATTTTGATAACTACTGAACTGCCCTTACATATTATTTCGAATACAGAGCCCCTACAGGCTAAAGGCGCAGCCGCTTGTTTATTAAAAAGCAATGCAAGACTTTTTCACAAACTTGTCCTTCGTTCTTATTATTATCTTTCCATTGTGTCAATGTGCATTCTCTTATTTGTTAACAAGAAAAACTTTTATTTTGGTCAGGAAAATACAGTCGTTGCAACATTTACAATAGAAAAATAGAGAAGATGAATGATCCTAAAGACTGAAGTATAATGTCTCATTCCATTGTTAGCCCAAAAAAAGGACAAATACAAAAAAAGCGCGCAGTTAAAAGAAAATGATCAAATATTTAGTCACATTCGCACGTTGACGTTTAAAGCAAATTTGTAAATCTTTTTGTGTCACTTTAATGACTTGAAAATGTGTTCAGTCAGCTGTTTGGCCGTAAAACCTTCAGAGTTTTAGAAAAAATGCCATCGTTTCTTATTAGATCATATTTACTCATTTAATTTATTTAGTTTTCTAGGATACTCTGCCTTAGTAAAGTAAATATTTCTGTTGTTGTTATCAATGCGTATTTGTAAACAACAATAAAAGTAACAAGGATAAAAAAGTTAATGATATACCCAGCTTAAAATAAATAACTATTCAGTTATAAATCTTTCTCAACCCAATTTAAAAGGAAAAAAGTCTACTTCATCATTCCGAAATATATTTCAAGTAAAAAATACTCATTATCAATCGCATCTTTTAGTGAAGTGAATCAAGCAAATATAGCTTGGTCAGTTTAAAATAAATAGTGGTACATTCAACAGTTGCAGAGAAACCATTATTTCATATTCATAAACAACCAAAATAACTCTTATTTGTCTTTCAAATTTGTTCTAAAACCTTTGCTAAGTTGGACATTAACCACCCTTGCTTAAATTTAAACCATAAAATTAAATATTTATAATATAATACATAATTTCTAATCCCATCTTTTTAAGATAAAATCAGTTAATAAAAGGGTTATGAGACAAATTGGCAAGGATTTAAATAATGCCCTCTCCACCAACCCCCACCCCCAACTTTCACCCCCTAAATTAGCCGGCACCAAATTGTCAAAGCATGAATTAACTTCGAAAATGTATTAGATCAAGTTATCAGAATTGCATATTATTACGATAGCAAAAATGCGCGTTTCCCTTTGCTTTACGATCATCACTAGTATATAGGCGATAGAATTCTGAAGTAATTCAATACTGTTGTCAGTCATGAGTTTGGATATTTTAGGTCTTAGGTAAGTTTTAGGCTATTTTCCAGAAGGGGAGAGGAATAGGGGTATTATTTCAAGGTATTCGACTAAAGAATTTTTTGAAAATTTTAGGACAGGCTATTGGACATACATAATCCTTTATCAGGAATTCTACATTCCAATCTAGGAATTAAAGCGTACTCACCATTTTTTTCGCAGTGAAGCTACTCTACTATTCATACTTAATGTCGATCAAGATAACAAAAAGTAAAATAATAGCAAAACTAAAGAAAATTGTTGCTCCTTTTTATTTTAAATCTACAAAATTTGTGTTTTCTGAACATAAGCATGTAGTGTTAATTTCATTAGGTTATCCCTATTTTGATAATATGTCAGCTGGAAACATTTTTCATTAAAACTATTTAGTCAACATAACCTATCAAAATTCCAAATAGGATCTTAACTTTTTATATATTTTTTAAAAGTTAATTTAAATGTTTAGATTTAAAAGGCCTCGCTACTATCAAAATTGATGTCCTTGTTCTAATGGAAATTGATACACCATGTCCGTAGTAAAACCGACTATAAAGCAGATAAGGGGCTCTTCTTAGGGGGGGGGGGGGATAAGATTTTTGTATGGGGTTATTTTAGGGTTTAACTACTTAAATAAACTTCATTATAACCAAATATTGGATTATATGCAGGTTTAGACAAATGCCTAGCATATTTTGTAAAAAAAAAGATAGGTAGGGATTTATCAAACAACATCAAAGTATTGAAATGACAATTTAGGTTTTAAAAAGTCTTAATGATTAAAAGGTAAATTCGATGAAAATATAATTAAAAATGTCCAACTTCTCTTATTCATATTTTTGTTAATGTTGGGCATATAAGAGAAAAAAGCTTACATGATTATATTTTCATTAAAAAACTCTCTTCTTATACGAAAAGAATAATTAAAAATCAAATAAAACAATTTACTGTACTTTTATGATCCCCAAAATTAACAAGGAAAATTATGTCCAAAATAAGTCTTAACAACATTTAAGTTAATTCTAGCCATTATTGTCCAAAAAAAAACAATATTTTCTTTAGATACTACACTGGATTTTGAGTAATTTGTATTAGTTTAAATGATCAAAGTAAGCCAATCAACCAGGAGATCTTTTTTAAATGACCACCAAAGAACTGGACGGATTAACAGACCCTTGTTTTTGAGTAGCTGCACTACTAAAAATAGTTTTAATATGTGAGGAAAATGAAAGAATTTATTGGAGCATAAAATAAGAATTTCTCTCAATCCATCATCTTTGTGAGGAGCGCAGCAACAATAAAGTTTAGATTGTCTGTTTGTCCGTCAGCTATATCATCTTTGTGAGAAGAACAGCAACACTATAGTTCAGATTGTCAGTTTGTCAGTTAGCCTAGGGGGGTTTCAGTCTATTTCATTAACCTCCCAAGCCCTTCCCTAGATGCTATGGACGAAGCAACCGTCTATTAAATAAAATAACTCCACCCAAACCAAAAATAAATATTAAAAAAACAAAAAGCTTTTGATTTTATCCTTCTTGTTTAAATATAGTTGAATTATACAAGTCGTTTAAAACAATGTTTTCCTTTTTTATTCAGTAGCCTAGTTACTCTATAAATCTTGAATGTCAGTTTAACAGTGTCTTTTAGGTCCACTGGGGAATCCACACATAAAACTATCAGATGCCAATCATAAATAGAAGTCTTGGACCTAAAAGATGACCTATATATCATAGTTATAGAGTGGTAGCTCTACTCTCAAAGTTATTCCATGTCAGAATAAGTTATATTTGTAAAATCTAGGTTAGATTTAATTTTGAAGGCTACAAGTAAGAGTTTGTATTAGATTTTGGGATAAAGAAATAGTTAAAACAACAGTAGATTTTAATTTAGGATTCAGACCTTGATAATATAATTTTTAATAGCTTTCCAAATATATATTTACTACATTTAGGGAGAGAGGCGACATTGGACTTTACAAAAAGTTTTACTTAACATCTCTCATTATTTAGCTTAAAAACTGTAGGGACTTTTTAATAAACCTTGATTAGTAGGTTTCAAACTAGTAAAGAATTAACTTAATTTTCAACCAATAATTTAATCACAATGGGTACTTAATGGACAACTGGTACTTCACATCACCTACCGAGTGTTCATTACCTATCTTTTTAAAATAAATGAACCATTTATGAAACTTGGGAACATAGCTTACCTAAAATAAAATTAATATTAGTAAAGCTGGGTCATTTTCTTAGGTTATCCTATAATATAAACTAGCGGCTTCGCCACTAGTCGACCCCACTATTTTAATTTTAATCTTAAAAAGAAAATTTTTTTTTTTTTTGGGGGGGGTTTTCATTTTTTTTAGTGGGTTGGGGGTGTCCCACCTCCCAAGAAAATAGTTATAAGCCTTCCCGGGACCTATGAGAAGCTACCCTATAAAGGAGAACCCGATCAGTTCAGTGGTTAGCGAGATCCTTCGCTACAAACAGACAAACAGACAGACAGACATCGTTCTACTTTGTATTATAGATTAGTACGGTTATTTTGTCTGTAATTTTAGATTTCAATTACGAATGAACTTATTACTATTCCTCTGATATATTTGTTTTTGACAAGATTTGAACAAGTTTGCTTGCATAAGTTTAATCATATTATACATTTCAAAATAAATATTCTAATTCATAACCTCAGAAAGGTATTTGATTTTCAAACTGTCTCCAAGTATAATTAGTTATTTTTTTACAATATATTATAATATCTCTTGTTATTAACAATGTATGTGCTATTGTTTAAACTGTATATATTAATATTTCAAGACTATGTGATTTAATTATGTATAGTTTGTTCTTAAAGGAATAAATTATCAAATAAGAAAAAAAACCTCAGAAAGGTCAAACTTAGGAATATTAAGAAGATGGCGAAAAGTGTTTTTATAAATGGAAGAAATTAAAAATCATATTGGAATAGGAAATCAAAATAAGTTTTATTGGGAAACAAAGAAAATATACTAAAAAAATATTCTTTTTTTTTACATTATAAATGTCTAGATGGGAAGGGTGAGGGCAACTGTTAAAGAGTTAAGAAATTTTATGACATATTTAATCCAATATCCCACCTACTCTTGAGAACATATTGTTCAATACCCCAACTGATTTAGGTAACCAATTTACTTAAGATGCAGAAAATTGTAGAATTCTTTGAAAACCACTAGGTACAGATAGTTCCAAACCAGGGTGGGGAAAAACCCAGGGTTTTTAAAAAAAGCCCAACCCAACCCGTAAAAACCCTTAAAACCCTGGGTTTTTATGGGTTTTTTAGGGTTTTATTGGGTTTTTTTCAATTAGGAGTCAAATACATTTGATATATTGATGAAATATTAATGTTTATGTTGTTGTAGGTAAAAGGTAAGCAAGATTTCACAATAAACAAGATAGATAATGAAGAAAGCTGGCATTCCGATCAATTAGCAATGGTGCAAAAAATATTCTATTAAGGGGGAGGGGAGGTTAAAAGCTTCAAAACATGGAACCTACTCCTCTATTCTTAAGCTGTCAACACCCCCCCCCCCTCCCAGAAATTATTAAGGTCTTTTCCTTTTTACATCCCCTTAATAAAACCCTCGGCACGCCACTGTAACTATTTCCTTTCATAAATTGTTATGCTTTAGTTTTAAAAATCAATTATGATTATGTAATTTACACAATTTATATATCATCAATTTAGTAGCAAAGCGTTTTCTGAAATTAAGTTTTGAGAGAAAGTAATTTCATAAACATTTGAACAATAAGTAGAGCATCATTTATATAATTACTTCATATTTTTTGTTTTTTAGGTAAAATTTGCTTTAAAATGTTATTAGATCCTAGTCTTTGAGTAAATAGAGGTTTAATTTGTAAATTTTAACGTGAAATTTCAATGTTTTTTCAAAAACCCAAAAAACCTTGGGTTTTTTATCAATGGGTTTTTAAAAAAACCCTGGGTGGTTTTTTTTGGGTGGGTTTTTTGTATGCCCACCCTGTTCCAAACTAAACCCTAAATTATTTGGCATCCATATGCATATAATTCAGGGACAAGATAGGGAATATTATAAAATTTTAAACATTAATTGTCCCACAAATACTGCATAATTTAATATTTAACATTTATGTTCAGTATGATATTACGAAAAACCTACTCCTTATTGCAAGAGTTTGGGAAATGCCCTGGCCCAAAACAGGCATAACTCATTACAATGCAGTTAGTACTTCCACACACAGGTCGTATTGGGTAATCTGCTCAAAATGTTTTCAAATGCCCCCCCCCCCCCTCCAATATAAGCAAATCAGAAAAATAACAAATTATGAAATATCTTTGGCATATTTCTATCCCTTCCCTGCCAAACCTGGCCTAGAAAAGGATGAAATAATGGTTGGTATGCTTCACTTTGGTGCATACAAGCATCATTTGGGACAAGTATGTAAAAAAATAATCAAACCTATTATGTAAGTAAATCTATGAAATGTAAACAATTGGCATAGGGTGTTGATATGAAGTTTGTTAAAGCAAACTTAGAGAATAGCCAAGACGCTAGTCCTAAAGAATGGGATAACTTAACCTATTTGGGTAAATAAGCGCCATGTCTACATGTCTGCAATTCCGTCAAGCTGCTAATTATTTTCATTGTTTATAATGTAATAATTTGGATACCCATATCTTTGAAAAAAGAATAATTCTCCTTGTCAATGCTGAATTTAACAATCAAAACTTTAATTGCATCAAGCCAGGGTTTAGAATTAGCAATAGTATCCCTATAACTTTGATTAGACCTGTTGTGTGTCCAGAAAGATCTTAAAAACTGTAGGAAGCAACATCAAGTTTAACAAAGAGAGATTGGTGGTGCATCCAAACCATCAATATTTGTTTTAAATTCATATATTACGTTGTTTAATATCCTTGTCTTAGGCTTTTTTTGTGGCAGGTTCATAGCCTACAGAAAGAGAATAAAAGTGTTTCTGTGTCAGAAAATAAATTTCCAGAAATGAAAACCAAATTACTACATCAACATATTAAAGAAGAGCCAACGTTCTACTTTCAATTATAGATAATAAAATAATAGTTATTTCTCGCATCGTATTATAAACGGCTTTCCGCGGATATAGAATGTACAATTAAAAGATTAAAACTAGTTTTTTAGCCCCGAGGTGCCGTAGGCACCGGATAAAAAAACTGGTTTTAATCTTTTAATTGTACATTTTTATATTCGTAGAAAGCTGGATGTAATAAGATGCTAGACATAGTTTTTTCGTATGGATGAGAACCGGTTCCTATCCACCGGATTCGAATGAATACGAGAAAGTATAATATAAACCTTTAATATAGAGTAGTATAGTTCATACTTTATATTACAATTCGGAGGGGATCAAATGAACCTAATAGAAAACTGTCGACTAGGCCATAGGATAAGGATTGAATTTCTATTATGGAAAGTGTCCATTATTTACTTATTGAATCATTTCCATACAAGGCATGGCTGTCATTGAAAACTTATTTGTGCCATTATTTTAAATATTTCATACCCCACAAGAAATGCAGATGATTTTTAATCAAAATAAGTTTCAAACACAAATTGAATCAATCACTTTATGTTTCAAAGAATTTATTTGCAATTAATACAAAATAAGAAAAACAAATAACAATTTATGTCAAAATGTCCCTAAAACTCGAGATAAACCACCCTGATGGCATGGTTGTAACTCTATTACGACCTTCTTTGGCATGCTTATTTCATGCTTGTTTTTCTTGGGTTTGGACCAGGCATAAAAGGTATAATTCATATATGAAATGAATAAAAACACAAAACACTTTTTCAGACAATCATTTTATTCTATACTAATCAGCTTCAATATGATGATAGTCTAATATAAATTGATGACTATATGAATTATGAAACATGGAAAAACCTATAACATTCTTTAAATTATATTCTAAATTCAACTTGAATACTAAAATTAGGCAATATCAAATCCAGATTATTTTTTTAAAGATTTAGTGATGTTCCAATTAAATAAAAAAAACAAATAGTCTGCTTTTCCGGAAGACATTCTCCTATTAAAGAACACGTTAAAGAATTAAGGTCAAACATAACTTATTGGTAGACCCATAATCCTTAAAGTCCGTGTAACTGTCGTGTGTAAATGAAGGCATAAGAAGATACAAGATCTAAAAATGTTTCTTAAATGCTACACAAAAACGAAAGCGTTATAAATTGCCAGAAATCTGAAATGATCACAGAAGAGAGAATTAAATTTAAGTAACATACATTCAATAGCAAAGAAGATAAACAAAGAGTAACCACGCTACTATCGTACTATATAAAGAAGTAAGATATTATGCCTGAAGCTTAAGATCTCTAAAACAACTGGTTCCAATTGATAGTACGTTTTAGGGAGCATTATAAGTTTATTTGGATGTTTTTGGGCTATTTTTCATATCTCCTTAACCCTCCCCTAGAGGCCAGGGGCGAAGCAACTAGTTATTAATATTAAGGAGAATATTTTTGGATTATTGAAAGGACACTAATCTGTTAAGGGTGGGTGGTCCAGGATATATCACTTACACAAACTTTGCTACAAAATCCACAGAAACGACGGCAGTGCACAATATAACCCCCACACCCCATTTATTATTTCGTGAATTTTATTAAAACCAAGACAGAAGTAACAGTAACACCATTATCTTATGTTGCTTGGGTTATTGGTAGTCTACTGACAATATAGGGGA